>NC_086285.1:78642166-79306157 GCF_963924245.1 Chroicocephalus ridibundus | reverse complement strand
ATGGGGTGAGTGGGAAAGGTAAGAGTACAAACTTTTCCCCCCATCTTCCTTTTTTCTGGACAGGTTTCTAGGAGAACACTGAGGCTCTCCTGAGGGCAGTGCTTCCTCTGACCACCTGCTTCATTAAGAAGCTAGGCCTGTTTACCAGCACACACAGCTGGCGTCCTGCATGAGTTGTTCAGAGGATGACTGTTTTTCTCTTCAGCTTCTGAAGGGTTCCCGCTCCAATACCATAGCGGTGCAGTTGTTTTCACCTGAACATTCAAGCAGGCCCTTCAGACGTTCACAAGTAAATGCAAACAGCAGGCAAAACTTTTCCTTAAAGGCTTTTCAAAGACCAGTCAGAAATGCTTCTGGATGCACATAATGATATCAGGTGGTGAAGCACACTGAAACATGATTACTTTCAGCAAAGGTTGCCTTGCATCTGTTCTTGCCGCCTGTGTGGAAGTTCCTTCCTAAATGCATCATACTTCAGTTCTGGTGTCTTTAGCTTAAAATCCTCCTCATAAAACTAACGTTGAATCCTGCAGTATGGACTTACCAAAGACTTAAAGCCTCCACTTCAGTAGCCTGCAGGTGTGCACTGTAACTGAATTTTAATTTGGAGCAGGTGACAACAGAAAAGCACAATGTGTGCATTTTGGCAAAGAAGTGATACAACTGTTGAGCTCCAGTAGGCAAATTGAGTCCATTGGTTTGCTGCTTTTGTACTCACTGCGAAAAAATACCTGGCTTGAGACACTTGTGAGCTAGTTTAAGCTATTCTTAAGCCACTCTGTTAACACAGGGCTTTCATTCTGGACTCTAGTTTAATAATGTTGACTACTGGCGTTCTTCAAAGTCTAATGAAAGACTGTCTCGCATTTTCTGTAAGGCAAAAAAAAAAGAAAACTCTGGTAGTTGCATGAAATCAGGGGTTTAAGTGGTAGGACTGCAATCGTGTAAATGATACGACGTAGGGAGGTGAGGCTTCTCAGCAGGCAGCATAGCATTAATAAAATATTTTTTCCTAAAAGGGAAAAAAACCAGTAATTCCTCAGCATTTACAGCCTGAAACACACTGTTTAAGCAGTGGAATATTAATGAATCAGTAATGCCAGACTCTGTTTTATTTAGCCAACTTCTGTAACACTGGTGTACTTTATTGTTTATTCAAACTGGAGACTTATCCAGCATTACATGTTGATAAAATTTCTATGAAAAGAAACTTCTGTCTGGGAAAAGCTACAGCTGGCCAAAGGAAGCGCTCTTTTTGCTTAGCCAGTTGGCCCAAAGGCTGAGCACTTTAAATGTTACATGACTTTACTTAGCCTGCACATTAAGGTAGGTAAATAGTGTTTCAGTTGTAGGTGCTATAATCCAGCTGTGTGTCTTTTGGGTCATTGTGCTCATCAGATGGCCAAACTGACCTCTGAAAGCAGTTTCCCTGCAGTGTTTCTATGAAATAAAAACTTAGCTCACCTTCTTTACTGAATGATGCAGCTATTATTTTACTCCTGGCCTGCCTTAAGGGACACTGCTTCCCAAGAAAAGCACTGACAACTTGAAAAATGGCAAATATACTGCCTCAGAGTTTCTCCCGCAATTCTTATGGACTGTCCTGACATCTGGTCACATACTATTTTTTTGGGGACCCTCCTGGATGATAAACAGGAGGCTGTTCACAACAACTTGATTCTCAGGACTTTTGTTTCTTCCCATTGAGTACATCCTTCCTTGTGTTACTGACTCCACTCCATTTAAACAGGTTCTTCACCGATTCTAAACTGCCTGCAGGGTGTCACAGAAAGAAGCGAAAGCACAGGAGAAAAGATGTCAGTGTGCAGGGGTACATCTGCCAGTGCCACTGCACGCTCTTGAGGGTGAGAGAAGCATCTACAAGGTAAATCCTGCCCTGACTCCCTGTATCTGCAAAGAAAGTCTTCACTGTACCCAATGGCCACCAAGAAAGTGATCTCCATGCAGCTTGCATGTGGCTATGAAAAGACTCTATGAAATCTCTGGCATAAGAGCCTTAGAAGTTAGTGAGATCTGAGCATTCTTTTATTCAGTTAGCAAAGGCAAGTAATTATCAGCAAGAGTCCTCTCTGCAGCTTTTGTCTAAGAGGTGATAACAATATATTTAGCACACACAAAATGTCTTTAAGTTTCTTTTTTTCTTGGAAATGATTTAATTTGAAATTTCTTACAACATAAGGGCCAAGACTGATGTTAATTTTTGGAAGATTCAAGCTGAACTATTAAAGCTTGACAAATTAAAACAAAAAGGCTTTATTATAGAAGATATTTGGTGAATCTCAGCTTGTCTGATATATTAGTGTCTAGCCAGCTACCATATCTAAGGTCTTGCCACCTTTTAGATTTCATCAGGTAATTGAAAATTGAAGAAGTGCCATATAGGATCTTTGTAATGGCAGTTGATATTGTTCATTTCCCAAATGTCATCGGTTGGGCACTGAATGTGGCTAATCTTTACAGCCGGGTGGCTGGGCATCTGTAATGATCATTTAGTTGGAATATGTGGGGGTTAAAGGAGACAAAAAAGGTAGTGATTGTGATAGCTTTCAAAGTCTAGCTATAAGGCTGAGACCTTGCCAAGTTTCATCTTGGAATGAATGCTCTTGGTGGAAGAAAATGGCTGCAAGAGAAGACATGTAGCTAAAAGGCATTTCTGTCACTGAGAATATCAACCAATGCAAAATGGTATTAGCACGTGCACCCTGGGCAGGACAGGAAGATGGGGTGGAAGACTTCTGTGACCTTTATTTACCTCCTGTTCATTCATTCTGTCATAGGAAATTGAGCAGAATGGGCTATTTGTATTGGTATAAAACAAACAGATCAAAGGGGAGAAAAATGTAATACTTCCTGGATTTTAGGGCTTTTTACTATAGCTCAAAAGTTAAATTTTATGTAACACCCTTCCTTTGAGTTCTTCTTCCCCAAAACTTAAAGGTATGGTATGGAAATGTGCCAGGCCCCAGTTACAATCTATTGAATTATCAACAAATACTCACCAGAATTTGCAAACCCTGCAAATAAAATCAGCTCAAATTACCCCTTCCCTAAAAACACTGGTCTCCAGTAAATGCATTTCAGGATGCTTTACCACCTTCTACAGTCCTGGATTCTGACATTCATGCTCAATATGAATGTGCCATTTATTTAACTTTTTTTGACACTTGACTTTCAAGAAGAAGAAGAGATGAGTCAAGGCATTTTTTACATGCAGCTTCTTGTGCTGATTTACTTAGTTAAAGTCTGTTAAATTCCAACTCTGGTTGCAGTCATACTAGTAAAAAAAATGTTTGCTTCAGCAGAGCCTGCCTGGATAAATAGCCAATGCCCTGGCTCACCTACAAAATGAGTGGATTCCTGATTTTGGTGCAGTGCCTTAGCAGTGGAGCAGGATAAAATAATTTCTTAGTGAGTACCTGATGCAGAAATAGGCTAATAGTAGTTGTGGAGAGTGTTTACTGGTATTTTAAAAAAAACAAACAAGCAAAAATCCCCAAACCCTTTTGACCACTTCTTCACTCCCATAGCTGGTCTCACAGCAGAAGGCAGCAGAGAACAAACCACCACAGGTGAAAATGAATGAGTAGTAATTGAGCAGAAAAGCACTACATTCCCCTCATTGCCACGCTGGGACCTTCCCTAGGCTGGATATTGTTATCTTTGCAGTGTTCTTTCAGCAGGGAAAATAGGTTAACTCATAATGATTTTGGAGATAATTGCCTTTGCTTTTTTAAATGATAGTTTCATAAAGCTGTCTGATCGCAGAGTGACAGCCCGAGACACAAATGGATCTCAACTGCTCTTTCTGTTGATGCTGCCTGTTGGACGGGCAGCTGCCATGGAGGATGTCCACTGTTGCTGACCAGGGCTCTGATATCGTGGGCTGGACAGTAGGTAAGTTTTGTGGCTTGAAGGAAGCTAAGCTGTCAGTATCTTCCTTCTGGAGAAGATAATACATCCTTTGTAAAACTTCTACCTTACAACAGGCCAGGCAGCTTTGGGGCTCTTGTCCACAACTCTTTTAACGATCTTTTAATCAATACAGTTTCCCTTTCTCACTGAAATTACATTTTCTGTATTTTTAGTATGTTCTGACGGAGCAAAAGGTGTTACTTACATCCAATTTTCCATATAACCACTTCTGATGACTGTCCCTTTCAAGTCTTTTCAGCCTATCCATCCTGAATTAACTTTTTTGTAAGAAAAGGCCTTTCGTGGTTTATAAATTTTAATACAGGATGCTAGCTGCCAGAAAGTTTTGGATTGCAACCAAAGATTTTAACCAGTCTACCCAGCAGATGAAATGAGGTACAGCTCCTGCTGCACCTGGAGACAGTACTTCTTTCATTGCTCTGTTTCAGAGTTATGACACCTCTGCTTTAGCCTCAGAAAGTCAGGAATTTTCCTTTAAACAGGCTTCCTGGAAATAGAGTTTTAGGCTATTAATGGGTAATTTATCACATAGTATTTTTCAGCCTTAAGAAACTGGGTTTTGAGGTTTGTTTTGTTTTTAGTATAGTTAAATGGGGACAGCTAAGCAGAGGTGAGACTCTGGATATGATATCTTGACAGCAGATGATGATAGTGGAGACCAACCCTCAGTGAAAGAACATCGTGCACTTTGATGGTGAAGTGCTTTGACTTCAGCTTCAGCTGTTAAGCAGACAGATGCTGATTATGGTGGCTTTTCTATGTCCTGTGCAGATCTTATTCAACCAAGAATCCCATTAACAGTGGGACGCCATGTGTGAATGAGTTGTGCTTGATCTGGATAAATGCTGCACTGTGCAACTTGCAGTGGCTTACCTCTCCTGTGCAAATGCTTTACCACATGAGAGAGATCTGTGGAGCTCCAGTGTACGAGGGGTATTACCCCCAGAACATGGGTAGTCTTGAAAGATCTAGGTATTTTCTACAGAGAGAGATACAGCTCAATTAACGTGGGTTTTTTTTCCTGCCAAGAGTGGTCAGTCATATGAATGCTTACAGAGAGGCTAAAAATCTGAAGGTCGTAGTATATTTTAAAGGCCATCTGCAGATTGATCACTGAACTGTAACCAGGATCTCCCTGCAGTTTGTTTCAGGGACTTGCTCTCGTGATTTATCACAAAGGTATCTCCAGGATACTTAGTTACCAGGGTCATTATAGTAAAGGAAGTCAGAATTCATAATTAATTAACAGGTCGTAGAATAGTTGTATGCAGAGTGCCCTGTGGAGCAGTAAATTCCCTAGTCCTACCTCATGAAGTTCAGTGCCAGACTTTTCTTGCTCTATGCTTCTGCCCTGTATAAAGCTGTTTCCTTTTCTGACCTTAAGCAGAGTTCCAGACTAATGTTTTGGGCAGACCCCAGGGGAACCATAAAGGTATATCACTTATGACACAGTATGTCGCTTAATCTTAGACATACAGTTATTTCAGCCCCACAGTGAAAGAGTCCAACGTGACTGCTGATTGTAGAAATGTATCATTTTGGATGAATTCCCCAATCCATGTTGATGTATCTTTTTTGGGTGAGAGGGAGGAGGGTAGGGGGAAGAGAATGGTTTTCCTGTTCTACCAGCACAGACATCTGTGAACTTTCAGTAAACAGCATGACTTTCTGAATCTGGTTCATAGCTTTCATGCTTGCTTTATAATTTGTTTCAGAGCTGAGCAGCTGTAAGCTTATATTGTTTCTCGGGGAGCTGTTGTTGTGTACTAGAGAAAGAGCAGGCATGCTTTAGCTCTCACTTGTGCACTACGTATACACTACTTTTTCTGCTTTGTGACTAGGGTATGGCAATCCTTGAATACTTTAGATAGTGGCTCTGCTGTTCCCCAAAGTCTAAAGTTTTTTCTTCTTTGAGGCTTATTGAGATTTGAATCTTACTGAGATTTCTACAGAAATATTCTTTAAATGATATAAAGGTGGTCTTCAAAACACTTATGATTAAAAGAGGTAGCCACCTTTTCTAAGGATGTCTACAGTTTATAACCACTATCACAATGGTGAAAAATACAAAGACATAATTTATCTGTAAAACACAATTCATGATTTAGGTATAACAGATATTGGAACTTCTCTGCTAGGTCCTACGGCCAGTCCAGCCACAAAATGTGCATCTCTATGGCCAATCAGAGAACAAAATCTGCATCTCCCTTGATCAGACTTTCAGAAAAAGATTATTTTTTTGCTAATTTGATACAGCATTAGAATGATGAATTTGAACTAGAATTTTATAACAGTAGGCTAACAAATATTCCCTGCCTTTTCTTAGTTTATGAGTTTTCATTAAGAGGATGAATAAAGATCAACTGTAGGATAAAAGCTGAAGACAAGAAAGTGGTCAAGATTGCTGAAGAGAATTAATTTTTAAGGAAAGAAGAGGAACTTAGAAGTTCCAGATATATAGGGCAGGGATATATAAGGCACAAAATAGATACTGAAACGAATGAAAATAAATAAAAAGTCAGCAGAAAAGTAAGAGTAATAGATAAGGATAACCTTACAAAGGTCTTAATTTAAGTAATTAAAATATCAAACAGTAGATAATAATTTTATTATCTGTGTTTCTGAAAAGTTGACTCCTGCTGTATGTTTGTGAATTGGTGTTTTTCTTTTATCTGTCCTGAGATTTTATTTTAGGGATTTGAGAATTTTTTTACTAAAAGAGGAAATCAATATGTTCAAAGGGAAGCCAAATCTTACGTTGTTTTGGGAGATACAGCATAATATGTTGACTTGTACCATTTTAACAAAGGAATTTATAATAAGTCCATAGACACACACAGAGTATCTTCAATTTCTTTCCATATAGGAAGGCAAATTCTTCAGAAAATTATTAAAGAAAAATTTTCCCCTTTTTTTCTCAATACTGATAGAAAATTGTAATATATTTTTGTGTGCAATATAACGATACTTGAGAGAATACTGAGGAGGAGATGCAACAATAAACTTCAAATACATAAAAGATATCTGCAAAGGAGAAGAGAATAAACTGTTCTTGCCATCTATGGATAGGACAAGAAGTCAACTTCAGTCGCACCAGTGGAAATTTAGATTATGCTTTAGGAAAATCCTCTAACAGATGAAAATTGTCAGCACTGCACCAGGTTGCTTAGAGAAGTTATGGAAGCTCCAGCACTGAGAGTTCTTAAGAATAAACTAAATGTATAAGACAAACTTTCGTACAAGTTAAGAACTTTATTTGCTCCACGTTGTCTTTTAGCTGCATAAAGACAGCTGACTTTCCTCCAGATATTCCCACTACTTTAGTAATAAATATTCAGGAAGATTCAGTATGGATATAACTTGAAATACATCATGCCCTATCCACTCTCACCTAGATTGCATAAAATTTCTATAATGTACTTCTGAGTGATCGAGGGAGGTTGTTTTATAATGTCTTTTTCCCTGAAGGTCAAAGTCACAGTTGCCCAGTCTAAATTACCATTTGTAAATCAGAGCTAATTTTTCATGCTTACTCCCCCTGCCCTTCATATATACCCTATGCAAACCTGATCCTTGCCAGGACGTAGGTACAGAAATGTCAGGAGAACATATGCTGCTTACAGGTATGAGTGAGCAATGGCTGGAATGTGGAGCGTGCGTCATACACGTGCTGCAAACTCAAGCATGGCAAGTGTCCCCATGTTATTTCTAGGGGAAAAACACCCCAACCCTCCACAGCAGTAAAATATTAAACTGGACTTGGGATTTTTGGAGCTATCTGGTCTAGAACAGCTTGAGATTGATAAACATGGTACTGTGATCTCCAGATAAGGTTCCGTGATAGCAGTCTTCCACGAAATAGAGCATATCCTGGTACAGGACTTAGTGCCCAAGAAAGTTGGAATAAGACTCTACAACTCCAACATTTCCACTTGTGCTCTTGTTTATAATGTTTGATGCCAGCAGCCATAAATTTACAAGGTGCTCTGTCTGGGCCTTTAATGGTTAGGAAATATGAAGAACTGAACTGAACTAAATTGAAAAGACTCAAGCTAAAAAAGTGGGGAGGAGGAGGAGGAAAACTTTTAATGTGGGTCCAGTGGAAGAAGATAAGGTAAGGCAGGGTAGTTAACATCTCAGCAGTATGATGAGAGGACCAAGAGCTGGTGAAGAATGAGTGAGCAACTTATTTAAACAGAAAGCAGGCTTTCTTTGCGCTGATAACTTGTCACGTGAAATTAAAAAAAAAATAAATCAAGAGCAAGTATTACCTCTTTTCACTGATGAGAGATTGTTTGGATGTTTTGGGCTATGATGATTTTTTTAAAGATGTTGTTTTTCTGTAGTACCTATGAGCCTGATATCCAAGTGCTGTGGAACTTGAGGTCCTCCTGTCCTTCACAGGCTTTGGGTCAAAGTGTGCTAAAAGCTTAATCTGGGCACCTCTGAACTGGAGGCTAGCTGTTCAGAAGCAGACAGCTAACAAAGCTGGGGTAGCAAACAGACTTGTCTGTGATAATTTCCTAATGCTAGCCAGCTTTCCGTATTTGTGTATGCAGAGAAAATAACCCTGACCACAGTTTGAGATCAGGAGAGAAAGCAAAAGGAAGACTTTACTTCTCTAGCCTGTCCAATCTTCACCTTTAGCCCCTTTATATCTATACAAAGTATGAAGTTTTACCACATCTCTTACTGACTCATTGTATCATGTCTGCAGACATGTTAAAAACGTGAAGGTTGTAGTAGCAGCAACTTCTATCTTTTCCAAATTTTAGATGCCTCTATACTTTGAAAATTACACATATGGCTTTAAGGCCTTTTTCAACTGAACTTGAAATAAAAAGGAAATACGGGTTAATATTGTATGTAAAAGTCACCTAAAAGAATTCAACATCATCAGAACAGCAATTGTATGGAAGAAATAAGACTCTTTTGGCAGATTATTAAATAGCATCCATTTTCACAGTTGATTAGCACTATATTATATAGTGCAGGTGTGTGCAAAAATTCCCAGGGTTTCATGTCAGCCTTTGGACCGATACTGTCACTGCCATGGTGCGGTGGCCTAGTGTTAATATTCTGAAATGTAATATTAGGCAATGTTAGGCATATAGGGAATTGTGTCATCTCTAAAACTAGTGGAATTGCTTTCTTTCTTACAGTATTTTGGTTGGTTGTGTTTCTTTGTTTTCCATTCATGAAGGGTAACCATTGCTGCAGCTCATGCCCTTAATCTCCAACAGAGATATTTTTTTGTATTTTTGGTGCTGGACAAATCCAATGTCCAGTCATCAGTAAAATTTATGAGATGAAAATTAGGAAGGTATTATGTGGGCTTATTTTGTGCGTTAACGATAGGTACAGTGGCTAAAAGATTCTTTCAGTGACAGGAAAAGTGCGTTCAGGTATTTGGTTATTAAAAATATCTCAAATTATTTACATATAATATTACCGAATTTCATAAAGTAGCTGTGGTAATAATCCACTGCACAAAGAAAAAAAGGTTCAGATACTTTAAATAATACTTTGACAGAAGACTTTCCCCTAAGTAATTAATTCTCACTGAACTCTTGAAAGGTATTTGAATATCTAAGATTATTTCCAGTTTACAGAGCAAGAGGCAGGGATCTCAGATTCCCAGCTGTGAAGAAGTTACTGGCAAGAGCTTTCTGGGCGCAGAAAGCTCTTGCTTTCATTTATTCCTCTTTTCTAGCCACTACACAGCAGTTTTCTCTTCCAGTTCAGCTTCAGACAGAACTGCTAACACATACTGATGAGTTTTTAATGAACCATTTTTATAGTTTTCTTTCTACATTTTAAAAGTGTCTGGCATTTTTGTATGTCATGGCATAATATTAAATCAATAGGACTTTACAGATGATACTTGATAATAGGATCTTACCTCACAGAGCTTAACATTTTTATTAGTGTTTATAGTATTGGTTTGAGGTATTTCACATAACATTTCCCTGGGCAACTGTTAGGAGAGATTTAAATGTTTAACACATGTGGCTGTGCACACTAATATAACACATGATTTTACCATTACTATCTGTATGTCCTTTTTTTTTTTTTTTAATCATTTCCTTGCTCATACAAAATAATGTTCCTTTTGGAGAGGATCCTTGTAGCTGACACGCTTTGCCTATGAAGTCCCCCAAGTAGGAGTTCCTAACTGGATGGGTGGCAAGGTCTAATAAACCTTTAATTTTTTTTATTTTTTTTTTATTTTTTTTTTTGTGCAGAGGATGTAGGAGACAAAGGGGAAGCTCACCGTGAGCTCCTCCAGGGATGTTTAATCCAAGATGAATGGCTCTTCAAACCTGGCCATTTTACAGGCATGCAGCCACCTCTCCTGGAAGTTTGTGTCTAACAGGAGCTTCTGCAGATTGGAAGCTGTTAGGAGGGTTTAGTTTATGTTTCTAACAGAGATGAGCAGAAGGCGGCAAAGGGATTCAAACGTATCTGCTCTCTGCTGGAACTGACATGATGTTCTTTACAT
The DNA here is from genome assembly GCF_963924245.1 of Chroicocephalus ridibundus. NCBI lineage: Eukaryota > Metazoa > Chordata > Aves > Charadriiformes > Laridae > Chroicocephalus > Chroicocephalus ridibundus. Next base: position 79,295,701 of record NC_086285.1, on the reverse strand, counting down.
TAGTATTCTTTTCTTTTTTTAACTGCTGTCCTGTATATTATTTTTTCTGTGAAATAGGGATCACTAAACTCCTCATCTTTTTTTTTTTCTTTTTTTTTTTTTAGCTATCCTGTTTCCTATTTTAAAATCATTTAACCTTCTCAGTCTGCTCAGTGAATATGCTATGCACAATAAAACATGATGATCACCTCTTGGTAATGTCTGTTACCTAAAGAAGAGATAGAGGAGACTTCAATCCATGTTTTAGGGCCATACATGGACACAGTTCACCTTTCACTCACAGTAACCTGCTGCTCTCAGAAGGTGACAAATGTACCTAGGAACTTTTTTCCTTTATTAACCTGTGTTAACTGGAGAACAAGCTCCTGAATTAGCTTATCAACACTGACTATGTGTTGTTTCATAAATGACTGTGGGAGAATGCCTTTGGAAACTTTTAAAACTTCAGTTGTGGTTGACTCTAAAAGACATCTTTGGCACCTAAAAGTAAAGACAGGACCTCTCATATTCTTCATTTAGTGAACAGATGCAATTTTGAAAGGCTATTTAGTGTGTTAGATATTTGGAACTTGCTATGTGCTCTGCGTAATTATCACTCACGCTCCCCATTTAAAGGGTGGAGAAACTGAGGTTGGCAAAAGAAATAATTCCCCAGGAGCACAAAAGAAACTCTTGATCCTTTGAGTAGGGCAGCAGTCTGGCTGTTTTCCAACCAGCTGGCTGACTTTAGATGTTTATTTCTATAAGAGGTACGGCACAAGTGCAGACTGACCTATGTGTGGTTAATCTACGACAGTCATTTGTCCAAGGTAGCCTTTTCTTTGTATTTCAGAGGCAGCCTTTCTCCATCAAGGTGATCCATACTGATTTGCTTCTTGCTCATGTGGAATCTAGTTGACTTCAGATGAGTAGTTCTGGTTTTATTATTTCTTTTTAATTCTGTTTTTCATTTTCTAACCAACACGAAAAATGTTCAACAATTCAAACCTATGCCTAGGGGAATCCTGTTCCCAGTCATGAAGTTTCTTCTTTGTCCAATCTTGTCTTTCTGAAAGAAATGAAGGTCTTTTGCAAAAGCAAAACATAAACAAACTGTTTGAGTTATGAATGCTAATCACTGGTTTTGAGACATTTACTGTCAGGCAAACAGAGCAAAGAATTGAGTCTCTCTATCAAACTTTGTCTTTTGGAATTTGCCTGAACAGATCATAGTAAAACATAAAAGCCTCTTCATTTGTGGCAAATTACTACAGTCTCGTTAAATACAGAAGTAAATTAAGGTACCGTCTATTGAGAGAACTGCTTGTGTATTAAAGAGCTAGCTAGGGGGTAGCTGAAATACAGGGTAGAGAAAGGGGTTCTGATTTTTTCAAATATCTGCATGTCCTCCTTTGTTTACTTTCTTTAATGTGTTTTCTTTTTAACAACTCTATTGACTTCCTGCCTGATGTAACAGGCTTTTCAAGCAGTAGAGGTTTTCATCTGAAAAACTCACCTTAAGACAGTAATTTCAAGCAGCCACATTTAAGGTCCCTGTAAGGACCTTTATTCTTTTCAGAGCAGGGATCACGTTACATACTAGACTTTTGAAAAGCAACAGCACCACTGCCAAACTACCCGTAGAGACTTCTCAGGTATCGCGTAGCCTTTTTGCTGTCAAATTCCATTGGAGTGCAAATAGTTCTAGTCCCTGCTAGGGCTGATGTCACTGAGCTGAGTGCATTTAGGATGCGCATCTCTATATTCACTTCATTTGTAAACAGATATATATATATATATAAAGAATGGATCAAAGGCGTTTTTGTCCCTAAATAATTTGGGTGCCTCTTTCCTCTGTTTTAGTCAAATATATGAGAGTAGTTTATAAAATTAGTTGAGCTGGAGTTGCCAAACTTGGCTGTATATCTGAGCAGTCTGGATAGGAAGCCTTTGCAACTGATATTGTCCTCAAGCAGCTGATCATCAGAGCATTTCCTTCCCCTGTCCATACCAGCAAAATGACCACATCCAGCAGGCAGAGCTCTTCAACGTCTATGGTCAACAACTTGGCCAAAATATTCGATCCAAACGCTTTGCAAAACCAAGGGCCTGATAATGGAATGGACCCCCCCAAAATTCTTCATGTTGCAAGCAGTGATGACAGCACATCTGAAAGCTTTAACATCACGGATATGAAGTTTGCCTCCCTTGAACAGAAAATGGATAAGCTGTTGACTCTGCAAGACAATGTCCTTAAGAAGCTTAACAGCATTTCCCAAGAAATCTGTTGCATTGAAAAAGACATTGAGATTGTAAAGGCAGAAAGGTCTGGAACTGGACCAAGGATGGAAAGAAACAAAAATCTGAGAAGTAATGAAATGAAGAGGCTTTGCCTTAAAATGCAAAAATCACTTTCTGATATAAACAGGAATGCAGAGCGGCAGGTTAAAAGACTAGATGGACTGGAACAAAGTGTTTTTGGATTACAGAAGTTTGTAGGGCCTCTGGTTGAGAAGGTTAAAACATTAGTAATTCATAATTCAAGTGTAAAACACCATGGTCAAAAATGTAAACTTTGCAAGGCAGGTGATTATACAAAAGAAGCTGGACATCTTTTTAGGATGCACGTTTTCTCGGAGACAACAGCTGCTGCCCTGCTCAAGAAGAAGAGTGAGAAGGTGAGCCCAGGTTTGTGTTTCCTCTTGTCAGGAATCATTGCAAGCTACAGATATGTTCTGCTATACACGTAGCTTTTTCATTTCATTAACTTTTAAGAGAGAACACCAATATGCTCTAAAAATGAAAAGTATTAGAACAAACTGAGCAAGCTTCAGTGGAAAAGATATAGAAAATCTACTGAGAGATAAATACCTTTTTTTTTTTTAATTATTTCTTTATGGTTGTAAAACATAACTAGGGGTCACTGGCATTGACACAGACTTCAGGAGGCTTGGGTCCTGGCCATACATTTTACTATAATCTTCTCTGGGTTTATAATTATTGGTGGGAATCAAGTTGCAGCAGTCATGTTATATGGAGTGGGATCTAGAGCTTAGTGAAACTGGTAAAAATCTTTCTTGGGTCAGGGCATGTACATATGTACGTCCTTTATTTCAAAAAACAACTTAAGTGTGCTGTTCCAATCTGGTATTTCTGCTGACATTGGGGGTGGGGGGGGTGGGGGACGACTTCTAAACTGGGATCTGAGGTAGGGTTACCGTAACTGGAGCTGTGGCTTGTGTAAACTTCCTCGGGGCAAAAAATGCCTGTGTCACCGTAATGGGAGTTTCATCGTGTTCTTTACAGGTCAGATTAAAAGACCACAAAAATCTCTTGAAAGACTCCATTGATTATAGTAGGCTCTTGTAAGGTAGTTTAACTAGTCTTTGCTTGATAAAGAAGCCCAATAGAATTAGAAAATTAATGAATTTCTTCTGACAAAGTGTGTTGCTATTTAATTAACCTACAGTGAACCAAAAAGATTGCCTTTCATATTCTTTTCTGCTTTTCTTTTCCCCTCAAAAAAAGTCACATACAGGCTTTACTTTTTGATACATTTTAAGAGTAGTTCTTGAGTTTGTTTTTCTAAAGTTTTTGAGCAGGAAAAACATTGTGTGAAGGTATTATTGGAAATTACATTCCTTGAAAAAAGAAGCACCCAATATTACTCAGACTGGTCTGGTCAGCAAACCAGGTGCTTTTCAGCTTGGTTACTCAGAGGCAGCCCCGCTTCTCAGGTAGACAAGTCATCGTAGGAAACTATAAAAATAGCCGTCAGTGCTGAGTAGCAGCAGAGGAGCATCTTGTAAAGCTCTGTCAGCTGAACCGGCTGATTTGCCTCTATGTAAGGATATAAAATGTGCAGCCTTGTTTCCAGAGCATCATTAACTGAAGGGAAAAGTTGCGGCCCTGCCAAAGGACACCACCAACAAAAGTGGTTTTTACAGGCCCTTCTTGAACGCTAGATTGGACTCGTTTCAGAGTTTTAACAAAAGTGAAGTTTTCGTCTTTTATACCGTTACTTTGGTGGGAAAATGTTACTTATTTTGAGCATCTGAGTTTAGGGCTTCTTTTACTTTTCAAACCATCAGTGAAAACATCTGTTGTAAAAGCCTCATCATAGTGAGACCCGCAGGTCATCTCTGCAATGCTGCGATCACTGCAGTTTGTGGCAGAGCTCTACTTGTCTCGGTGAAATTACATATTCATCTAAACTATTTATAAATATTAACTGAATCAGGCCTGGGATATTAATGAACTGGCAGCTCCTGAAGGCCCGAGTAGGTGCAAGGGTCTCTGCGCTAGAAATGCAGGGTAAGAGAAAGGAGGGGACTGCACGGGCTTTGTTGGTGAGTTTATGGGAGCCAGTGGGTGTAGTGGAAGGGGCAGGTCAGAGGAAGAGGTCGTACCCTCGACACCCAGAGGGGAGCCATGGTAGCAGCAACAAAGGTGCCCAGTGAAGAGTTCAGAGGTATGAAGGGCCTGGAAGAGAAAGGTAGAGGGCTTGAAGGTGATGGAAACAGAGGCAGCCTACTGACAAAGACCCAAAGAGGGGAAGACTGAGTGGAGTCTGTCTTTTTGCAACAGCAGCTCCATTTGTAAAACCCTCACTGAGTCATTTTTGTTCAGGCAGACTCTCGGCAATGTTGAGTGGACTTAGTAGGAGCTTGTGTAGCAGGAGGGCTTAGGGAAAGCAGCACAAGCATATCTGTAATCACGCTGGTGATATTACTTTGTTAATATTTTGTTTGTTTTATGAGATAGCATACATATGTTAGCTTGTCATTACCTTCCTCTCTGTGCTTCTGATTTATTAGTAAAGCACCGTCATAAAATTATCAAGCTATCCTGTGAACAACAGCTGGCTTTAGTAAACACTTAGTCATCTTGGGTTTAAGTAAAAACAGACTTGAATTCAGTCCTGCATTAAGAATAATAGCACATGGTATGATATCCTTCAGCAGAGGCCGCTGAGCTTGGCTGTCAGTTTAGTAGGAGCCAGTATTTACCAGTATTCAGAGCAGACTCTCTTCTGCCTGAGGGGGTAGGAACAGCATCTCTGAGCAAATTAGTGAAAAGACTGGTCCATGAGACACTGTGAAGTTGGTTGCATGTGCCTCTGCCTGTCATGTTCAAACTGGATTTACAAGTGAGGTTTTAAATTGTTGAGATAAAAGCAAAGGAATAGAGAAATAGGGGATGTCGTCCTTGCAGTTTTACACCTGAAATGTACTACTGGTACCTGGTGGCATAACAATGAACAAACCTACCTGCTTATGCAGAAATCAATCTTTGCTTCTTTAAACACAGTCCTTATCACTGGCTCTAGTCCCCACTTGATGACAATTTTGAACAATGCTGATGCTGCAGAAGTGCTGGCTGCCAGGCAGTCCTAGGTGAACTTTATATGGCAACACTGAGCAACCATGCAATCACTTTAGACATAGACAGTCCTATTCTGTTTCCTTATGGCTGTGAGCAAGGTGATCCATTCACTACAATGTGGTCACATTCAGCTAATTTGGAAGGACAGTACCCGCCTTTGTGCACTGCTGGAGATGGTCAGGTATTTTTGGATTATGTCCCTGTTTATCATTCACCCTGCCCTAGCTATGAGCAAATGCTGCCTCTTAGTTCTAAGGGCTGAGCTGTCTAACAACAAATACTTGTCTGTCCCCAGCCTCATTCTGCAAAATAATCTGATCATTCTTAGTTGCTAGTAGGTGGTGCAATAGGTGGCCATGGATGCATCTGAATATGTGTTTACATAGTGCTTAATCACCTGCCTTACCATTCTTCCCTCTTTAGAGAGAATCATAAAATGTGTTGGGTTGGAAGGGACCTCTAAAGGTCATCTAGTCCAACCCCCCTGCAGAAAGGAGGGACATCTTCAACTAGATCAGGTTGCTCAGGGCCTCATCCAGCCTGGCCTTGAATGTCTCCAGGGATGGGGCCTCCACCACCTCTCTGGGCAACTGTTCCAGTGTCTCACCACCCTCATTGTAAAGAACTTCTTCCTAATGTCTAATCTAAACCTACCCTGCTCTAGTTTAAAACCATTGCCCCTCGTCCTGTCGCTGCATGCCCTTGCAAACAGCCCCTCCCCAGCTTTCCTGTAGGCCCCCTTCAGGTACTGGAAGGCTGCTATAAGGTCTCCCCGGAGCCTTCTCTTCTCCAGGCTGAACAACCCCAACTCTCTCAGCCCGTCTTCATAGGAGAGGTGCTCCAGCCCTTTGATCATCTTTGTGGCCCTCCTCTGGACCTGTTCCAACAGGTCCATGTCCTTCTTGTGCTGGGGGCACAAGAGGTGCTGCTCTTTCCTTTATTAATTGTAGGATTGTTTTTTAATTTTTCCTAACTAGCTCACTTTACAGACCTGGATTAAGTAGAGAGCAGTGGAAAAGACAGAACAATGAGGACAGAAGTGGGGGACTGGGAGAGAGGTACAGGGGGGATGATAAGCAGCTGGGTGTGTAATCTCTCTTCCGTCTTTAGCAGCAGCTGGAACAGTTTCCAGATCATAGGCTCCACAGGGACTTTTTGTGCTCTGCAAAATACAGGGATCCTTCTCCTGTGAAGCAAAATTTCTGCTTTCCTGCCTTTTACTGCCATCCTGAAATACCTCCACTGCCTCATACAGGAGGTTAGTTTATTTCTGTTTTGGGTTGGAGTTATAATATTGTGTAGCCTGCAGACACTTCATGCTTTGTCAGTGCTGCCAAATGTCTCCCAGCCATTTTCCACCGAGTGCAGCGTGACCCTATCACCACATGGCTGAGAGGAGTAGCATGTATTACTTGTCGTTTTAAGTTATTTTCTCACTACTAGCGCCAAGGGAAATCAGCAGTTCTACAGTAAGGGTCTTTAAAAGTCTTGAGGTTTTCCTCAAATTCACCTTTTTAAGTAGTCCGTGATAATCCTGTTGCGAAATGACTCTGTAACTCCATTTTCAGTCTTATTCCTTCCACTTACAAAGAAAGGGAGTAAAATAATACTTCACTTATTTCCTCCAAATTAAACAGTTTAGAGATTCTATACTATTAACCTGTGAATACTCACCTGGAGAGTCAGAAAATCCCTTTTGTTGCCATCGTAAAGCGGTGTTGAACTTTCTGCAGTTGCCTGCAGGTTGCTGTAATTTCAGTCTCTTGCCATTTTTGCAGGCTTTGCCATAGGACTAATAACTTGTGAGCAGTTTGAGGCTGTTTCCCGCACTAAAAACACCCCAACAGTGGGAGCTGTACTTTCTGTTCGAACCCTCTGTCCCTCCCATGCAGGTATCATGCTGCAATCACAACTTACTGGCTGCGTTACTAGGAGTCTGCAATGAAACTGCGGTTTGCTACACTGTGTTTTAAGATCCATTCAGCCTCAGTCTATAACTGTTCTTCTGATTCCTTCATTTCGCCTACAAATACTAACGGGTCTCTTATGTATTATTTAAATTCTCTCCAGATTGGCCATGTTCTGTGAATTTTTCATATTCCAGTCAAGTAGGCAGGAATTGTTTCATTTTCTTTTTTTCATCTGTCTGCAAGAGTTTCTTCTATCCTTGGTGGTTTTGAGGGTACAATCTCAGCAGATGGGTTGTCTGCTGCTTGGGCAGTGCAGCTAGTCAGTGCCTTCGTCTGCTGTTATACTTGGGAATGCCCTTCTTCCCCTCAAGACTGATGCCTTTACCTAAATATGTTCTTGGTAGAGGTATTCAAGTTTTTGAGTGAGCTATAATGTATTAGAATTATAATTCTCTCTCTGTCTATAAAACCAATATGTTTTCTCTAGGAAAGATATTTTCATCTTATTTTGCCCCATTTTCTCCCTTACTGACAGCCATAGGAGGTGTTTCATGGCCTTCCAATTCAGAATGCTGTTTAATTTTGTTTTCATTTAGCCTCTGAAGTTGCTGTCTGCTCTGCAGTCCCTGGGTAGGATCCTGCCTTGGGCACTGTTGTTGTGGTTTTGCTCTCTCTACAACTCTGAGGAATGTGTGGAATCAAAGCAGGGATAGCTGATTTCTAAATACCTGCACGCCACCTCAGATGGCTTATGGGCATGACATTAATGCCTGTGTGTTACAGCGACTAGGAATCCATTAGGAATCCATTACAATTCCTTTGCAAAACTAGAGAGACCTCATGATGAAGATGAAAAGATAACTGGTAAGTGCAGGAGAGCAAGACAAAGCAGGTCATCAGAGGGCAGTCCTTTAAAAGCAGAAGGTTCCTTGAAATGGTGAGACAGTGGTAGGAAGGATTTGCTCGGGCAAGAGGTCTTTGTCTACTCCAGTCATCTAAAATCCACCTTCTGTCATCAGAAATGGTAGCCATGTAGTCAGTTTTCGGGTGAGGACTCCTCTCAGCCCCGATCAGAAGTTGGATACCTCTGCCAGTAGAAAGGGTACCATGCTTGAGTGCCTGCTCTGCTAGGAGAGTGCCATTGCAGCTAAATGCAGGGTCTCCACCACACTGGCTTTTGATGACAAGGGTAGCCACTCTGGAACGTGATTAATTTGGTGCCATCCTGGCAGCACCCTGGGTTTTGCGCACATGTGCATCAGTGAAGAGGAGTGGTGATGGGTGGCTGGGCAGCAGCCCCAGCAGAGCCTGTGAAGAGTCCCACCACATTCTGTTTGCTGGGTGCTGCCTGCATGGTGAGGTGCCACGGGAGAAGGTCTGTCTTTAAAGGGGAAATAAAGACATTCGAAGTCCTTCCCCTCCGCCCAATCCCCCTTTTTGTTAAGTGAAGGGCGTTATTAGGAAACCTGCGTTTCTGGACTCCAATTCAAAGTGAGTCATCAAAGCTGTAGGGGACGGTTTCTGAAATTCGTAACCCTTTGGAAGTCTCCCAAAATGTTGATTTCCCAAAAGCAACTGAGGAAGGGTGGTTCAAGAATTCTGAAGATATTTGCCGTTTATATTATTGCATGCTTAGCTCAGATACATTACGAAAGCGGAGGAATACTCTCTTAGCAATGAAGCTACTTAACTGATATTGCAGCAAAAATTAGCCGGAGTAGTTTGACAGATGGGTGGATTATGCCTGCAGTTAAAAAAAAAATCTGCCACTAATTTGGCTTCAAATTAGATTTTTTTCCTCCTGTCTCACACTGTGTCAATAGCAGAGCCCACTTTAGAGGACAAGCCATTTTACAGAATCACGGAATTGTTCAGGATGGAAGGGACCGTAAAGAACATCGAGTTCCAACCCCCCTGCCCTGGTCAGGGACACATCCCACTAGACCAGGCTGCTCAAAGCCTCATCCAGCCTGGCCTTGAACTCTTCCAGGGATGGGGCATCCACAACTTCCCAGGGCGACCTGTTCCAGTGCCTTACCACCCTCACAGTAAAGAGTTTCTTCCTAATATCCAATCTAAATCTACCTTCTTTCAGTTTGAGGCTGTTACCCTGTTGTCATATCATTACACTCCCTGATAAAGAGTCCCTCCCCATCCTTCCTGTAGGGCCCCCTTTAGGTACTGGAAGGCCGCTATAAGGTCTCCCTGGAGCCTTGTCTTCTCCAGGCTGAACAGCCCCAACTCTCTCAGCCTGTCCTCATAGCAGAGGTGCTCCAGCCCTTTGATCATCTTCGTGGCCCTCCTCTGGACCCGCTCCAATAGGTCCATGTCCTTCTTGTGCTGAGGATCTAGAGCTGGACGCAGTACTCCAGGAGGGGTCTCACCAGAGCAGAGGGGCAGAATCACCTCCCTTGACCTGCTGGCCCCACTTCTTTTGATGCAGCCCAGGATGTATTTCTTTTTTTAGTGGTAATGGTGAAAATTATGGAGAAGAGCACCTAGAAAATTTTGGGGTTATGGCACAGGTGCATATGAAGGACATGGGACCTTGTCAGTCATCACACATGTGAGGGCATTGAGCAGTATAGAGAAGAGGTAGATATGAGGCTGTCCAATATGTTGGTAAGACAAGCAGCCAGAGTCTCCAGTGGTTGTGCTTGCCTGATGTTGTTTTGCTGCTGCCCTGATTTGTTCAGGTGAGAAACCCAAAAGTGATAGTAACAGGGTGATTTGATTTCCCAGATGCAGTGTGTGAAAGCCAGGTAATGCTGAATGCTCTGGTCTTAGGAGGTGGATTGATTGCCTCAGATTTGCTGGTCATTATTACAGGCCTCTGTGTATTCCAGGGACATTAAAATTATATCAATCAAATTGGAGTTAAAACATCTACCTCCAAAGCTGCTCTTAACACCTGATGATGACTGTTAAATGACAGTGACTAGACCTCAAGGCAAAAGTAAGGATGCTTAAAAGCAACCTGTTAATGTTAGTGCAATATGCTGTGTGTTCGCCATAGCAGATGGCACGTTCAAGGCCATGAGCTCTGTCAGGAGCCTGGTTGCATGAAAGCCTCTTCTGCTCTTCACTGTAAGACTCCTGTTTTGAGAAGAATGGCCTGGCAGGAGGAAGCATCCATTTGAAACAGGACAGCCACCGCTTCTCCAGTGCAGCGGGTGGGAAGTTGGAAAACTGAAGTGGGGAATGGACAAGGCTTTGGCTTCGCTGATCTTCAGCTTCTCGCATAGGATGGTGTTATTCCAAGGGATTTTTCAGTATTTAGTATGTGCCTTCATGCAGAGGTTGTTACCTCATTATCGATGTATTTTCAAGGCAGCAGGTCACATAGAAATTCTCTTGTATTTCCTAGTGGGGGAATCATGATTCTTATGGCTCGGGTTATTTTTGTGTGGGATTAAAAGGTACTTGTGAATTGAGTTTGGTTTATACAGAAGACTGATTTCCCTATCTAGTTCAAGGAGCTCTATACAGATTGTGGAAGAGTCAAAATCTTTGGCTGAAGGTGCCAGCAGTTTGTGTAGTGTAGCAAAAAATAATGACATGGAAGCAGATGTACCACCTACCAGTAAAAGCAGAATTGCCATGTGTACGTTTTATATCGTTTATAAGTTTGTATCAGAAATATGTTCACTGACTATTTTACATTGCTGGGGGAAAAAAAAAGGTGTGTATTGAAGAGGAACACAAAAGGGAAGGAGGGAATGGACTCCAGCTTTGGGCAATAGCACAGGAGGCATCACCATGCATGCTGTTGCCCCAGGATCTCTGTCGCGTGTGATGCATTCTCCCGGGTACTGGTGTGGGGATACTGGGAGCGTCCACAGTAGTGTGCTCAGGTGGCAAAGCCAATGGCTGATTTCTGGCTGTTAGTGAGATGGATTCATCACAAAGCCCTTAATTTAAGCCCTTAAAACTTAATCATATTGATAAATGGATGGAACAAAACCAGGCTATCTTGCTGTAATAAAGCTCTGACAAGTATCTAAAGAACACGAGCAAGAAACACCGAGTAAGAAATGTGGTTTAGGCACATGCAAAGTTTTGTGTCTCGGTATCTGCTGATTGAAGTTGAGAATAGTGTCTTGACATCAAATGAAATGTGACAGGGTGATAAAGGACCTTTAACTAAAAGGTTGGGGCTGCTTCATGAGGCCATTCATTACAAAAATTTTTGCAGTAGGAAAAAAAAGTCAAAGAGTTTTATTAGGTGAATAAAAAGAATTTGAAAGTTAGCTAAGAAAACATTCCAAGGGTAGGACTGCTGCAGTATAAAGAAGGAATTTAACTAAGTACAGCTCATTAAAAAGGAGTCAGATGTCTATAAAAAACATTAATTTCTCACTGCATTTGAAATTTCTGTTAAAATATGTAATATTTATATATATAATTGCTCATTTTCTGCAGATTTCTAAAGTAATTTTAAATAATTTCTGAAGGTGGTTTTTTTCCATTGGTCTATACTGAAGTTTCAGTCTCTGGAGTATCTCCTGTTATTCTGTTATCATCAAGTGGGCTTTTATTCTTTCTCTATTACTTAGAGTCTATCAATACTCTGTATGAAAGAATACATTTAAGTCTGGAAAATGTTTTTTTAAAGACACAATACCAACTTGTGTAGGTAGACGCCTTTTTGCTTTGGTATATTTTGCAGGGTCACGATGCAACCTTTTGTATTTAACCTTTTGTGGAATTAAAATGAAAACTTCATTGAAAGCTTTTGGCTTGTATGAGTCAGGAAAATGACTGTACTCCCATTAACCTCATTGTGCATATTCAAGTCCTTAAAGAAAGGGTAAAAACAAGGTGGAGACATAATTTCTAGTATGAAATATTATTCTTGTAATTTTAGAAACTACAGACTGGAAAAAGTCACATGTCACCAAAGTTCAGGAAGAATAATACATAAATTAATAAATAAAATCCCATTAGGAATCAAGTTAAACAGACCCTTAAGAAAGCACTGCTAAGAGACTGAAGGAAGAGGAATGTTATGAAGAGTACTTGAGTGGGATGGATGTCATTAACAAACCACCACACCATTTGGACAAGATTTTCAGAAGAGCGTGATTGCCTTGGGTACTCACAACCTGTGGGCTCTCGGAGCAGCTGGCTCGACCACCTGGGGTCGGACATTGCGGGGGCGTGTACCCCCAACAAACTACAGGGAGGTCTTCGTGCCTCCCGTGGCATGCAGCCGGCCAGGAGGGATGTGGCAACTACAGTCAGCTCCAGAGAACCTGTTGCAATCCCACCCTTCACAGGGAAGAAATCACGAGCAAAAGTTTGTGTTTTTATTTGACAGGTCAAAAATTGATAAGTTGAAGTCACATATTTCTAAAAATAGCAAAACCTGGAGAAAATGGGGATGCTCATGTATAGATGACTCATGTGTCTACAAATAGTCCAATATCTAGTCCTTATATTTGGATTTCTTATTCTAGTGCACTACTGACCCTATATTTGTTGCAAATAGCTGCATTTATTGATTCCGAAGGATACCAGTAAATGTTTCATTTCTATTTTCTTTTTTTTTTTTCATTTAAATTAGTACAAGCTCCTCATCTGCTGTTAAAATGTAAGAGATCAGAAATGATGCTTGAATAAACATTGTAGTAATTTATGTAACACCCTGGCAGTTTCAGATATTTAGCATCGTCCAGTGTTCCACCAGATTTTCAAAAGCTGGCTTCTGTATTTCACACCTGCAAACTACAGCAATATTTAGTAGGAAGCACTGTGTGCCTGCAATTAATTCTGAATGCAGAAGTGAAATCTGGCCCCATGCATCAAAGAGCTTGGAGGCCGTTTCTCTGCTTATTTGCTCAGCTGACTGTATTTGATCAGAGCTGGTGTCCTCAGCTGTATGGTGAGGTTGACATACTTACAGGAATCCGATTGCATTACTAATTGCAGAATGAATAAGTCTAAGGCTTTTCCCTACTTCTTTTAGTGCTTTTCACCATTAAAAAAAAACAGAATAAGCATTGGTTGATGCCCTGTGATTCATCTGGAATCGTGACATTTATATTTAAGTTCTGTGTGAACAAGGCTCCAATTTATATTTCAAGGGTACTTATCTACTTGTATTTAGCCCTTTTCCATTTTGTGGCCTGCAACTTCCTGGGACCAACTGCATCCCAGAAAAGTTGTCAGTCTCAGTTCTTATGCTCATATTACAGTTGCTTCATCCCTTGCAGATCAAGATTTTCTGAACAAGTCCTCCTGAAATCCTTTCATGCAGTTTCATCCCATTTTTCTCAACTATTTTTGTTTCTCTCCTTTCCCTTGAACCCTGTTTATAGCGGATACGCGTTGCTTTAAGTTCATGCCTATTTTCTATAAAGCCTAATGAAATTAAAACAAAAAAAAAATAAAGCATAAAAAATGCAGAGGGCTTACCAGAACAAATGTTTAGTAATAGAATTGATTCACGCTCAGAGTACAATATGAGTAAGCCGTGGGACTGCTTGCATGATTAAGACACTCAGAATTAAGTGCCTGGCCCTGTATATTTTGTTGAAATATGTATCACACTGCTTCAAGATCAAAGACCAAATATTTGGAGATATCTGCATTTTTCACACCCTGTGGATCTATTAGTAATAATGATAGCGCCAGTTTCATAGCACTGTGAGAGGAAGAAGGCAGGTGGAAAAGGAGAACCGAGTAACAGCAGACACCATGGTTTACTGTGGTCACCATCCTACTACGGTCTAGGAGTGGCCAATGAAAAAACACACTGAGCAAATGGCACAGGAATATGGGTAAATAGCCGTAAAGCTCACAGTAATAGCAGAATTTTTATGAGGAGCTAGCTTGGTAAAAAGCACCTCTAGATGTCACTGCAACATTGTAAAATGTAGATAAAAGAAAACTACCAAGCTGACATTATGGTTTATACGCTCTGATTCCTGGTAACTGTTTTGGTCAGCCTGTAATAAATTATTGGATCATTAAAAACGCTGTTACCAGATGTTGATTAATAGCAAAAACTTTTTGAAATATGTCAGTAAGACTGTTACTGAACATTTTACTAGAATATTAAATATTACTAGCTTTGGTTTAACTAACCTAGTTTTTAACAGCAAAAGCTAGTGCAGAACAACAGCTCATTTCTGGATGTTTTTTTCTTTCGGTCCCTGAGGCTCCATCCTGATCTTTTCTGGGCTGTATTTATGCCAACACTGATGTTGATTACAACTGAGATAATTTCTTTTGCTTTACAGTGGTACCAATCTGATCAGCTCGGTAGTGATTAAAACAAGGACCATAATTTATAGGAAAAGCGTGAGTTAGAGCACGGAGTACTTGCATTTGACCAAGAAAAATCAGGCTGCAATTTCATGAGGAACAATGCAATGTGAACGCTGTATACACTGACTAATAAATCAATTGCTTTCTCCACAGCTCATCAAAGAAAAGTTACATTTGAATGAGACGGGAACAAAAGAGAAGCCACCAGATTCAACAGGTTAGAATATTTTTTTCTGATTGGTTTCTTTTTCCTAAGGGTATAACTGCACAGAAATAGCCACGACTCTCCTGAGCAGCTCCAGTCAAGTTGGTTCGGTTACATGTGTACTCATCGGCATAAGTGAGAATTGTCCAAGCAACGTCAACCTACTTATCACATGCCTGTGCACATGATGGCAAACTGCACAAAAAAGTGCTGTGCATGAGGAGTTTATTAACCTTGACTTGGCTTGGTCAATAAATTTGAGTGAGAAAAATGTTTTCCAGTGCTGTGTCTGAAAGGAAGAGTTTGTGACCCATGATATCCCAGTTTTAAAGGAGGAGTCTGTTCTTGCCTTGGAGACGTTTACTCTTACCTTGAAAGTGGGAGAGGAAACAAGTGCTTAGTTCAAAACACAACAGAAGTTATGCTAAGTGTGCAAGCCTACTTTAATATTGTTACTAACTATCAGAGAATTACTGACATATTCCTTAGTAACCTATTTACTTACAGAGGGGGCCATCCAGAAGAGCCAGTCGTGCTCTCAGGGAGAAGTTGTTGATAAGCTCAACAAGGAAAATGCTGACACAGAAAGCTCTGTTCTGCTTCAAATGGATCCTCCCAAATTTCATACTGAAGGGTCAGAGAAGAAAGGAGAAAGTTTGGCTTTTGAAAGCTGCTGCAAATACAGGAGAAGCTCTGTTCAGAAATCCTTCACTACAGAAAAGCAGGAAGAAGATGCTGTTGGTGATGCTTGTCAAAGGATAGCTGGTCGGGAGATAGAGAGTGAGTCCCCAGGAGATGGGGAGAGGAAGGAGGAACAGCAGGTGTCTGGAGATGAAAGCCAAGAAAAGAGGGAGAATGAAGGGGAGGGAAATGCTGATAAGAGTGAAAAAGAAGTTGAGGAACCACCAGCTCCTTTCCAAAATGAAGATGAGGCAGGACAAAGCCACGATGAAGAGGCATCAGAGGGAAGGTAAGGTCTGAAGCTCAGACTGCACATTCATAAGAGACTCAAGCTTTAGGAAAAGGTGTAGTTCAAGTTTCAAGTCAAAGTGGCTGGTTAATACAAATATTGGTGAAAATCCAGCCCAATACAAAAGTGTAAAATGGGTTTATCTCTCTGACCTGAGCTCTAAGCTGAAATTATACCCTTAAAAAAGACGGGCAAACAATCTACCATACATGGTACTAGCAGTGTGCTTTGGTTGTTTGCTTGGTAAATAGGTTAGAAACATGGGAATTATGTTAGGCTATTATTCGTCTCTGAGGAGAACTTCCCCATTGTTATGTTTATATACTGCAGCATCATACAACCTATGAGCAAAGTAAGGTTAGATTAGGCCATGTACCAATTAGGAATTAAGTTCCTGCAAAATGTAATAACTTAAGTGATAACATAAAACTGTGAAACTTTGCCCAGGCAATTAAACCGATAAATTTGTTTACTGTAATTCTTTCTTTGCTGCATTGATATATAGCCCTTCGGGATAAACCAGTTTAAGCTCTCAGGAACAGAGTGAAATCCCAATGCTCTGCCATTGCTTTAAAGGTGAGACTGATAGCCAAATGTTAAATTTAGAAGAACTCAGGCAAGGATTTCAGTCATGGAGAAACATTTTGCTGTCACGATTAACTTAGAGGTCGTTTTTATTTCTCAAAGTGAATATTAAAACAGTTTATTTTACACCATGAAGCCAAATAACCTAATGTTATTTGAATGCAATATATTTGTAGGCATTTTTCACCTGTGTTTCTAAATTTGCTCTGCTTTAAGTGTACTCTGCTCTAATTCCATGTTTTGTCCTTGCAGGTGTAAAGGCTGCGAAAAAGGTACAGGAAATTATAGTTCAGTCACTGAGCAGACCTGCCAACTTGAGCATAGTGGTAGCAGTAAGCATCGAGTGAATGACGAAGGCCTAATCAAAGATGACAATAAAAAGAGCAGGCTAGATGCAGAAAGTGCTGATGGCATACATAAAACTGAAAAAAGCTCTTACAGGAAGTATTTCTAAAGGCAAAGCATTTGATTCCACTGGTATTACAATGACGATCAGAAAGAGAAATCTACAGAAGAGAATAATTTCATTATTGTAATTAGTAGGGGGAAAAGGTGTGCATGGTAGCTGTGATGGGAAGCAGTTGTTCATGGGCCACATCCTGATTCCAGCTGATGAGAAATAATGCGGTTCTGTTTGCTTCCATCTTAGAGGCTTCTGTTCTGGCAGAAATTAGTCACAACTAATTTGCTTCTGCCACGACTGCTCCACTAATACTATCCTCTTTCCCTCTTGTTTTAACCACAGAGCTAAAACTCCTAAGTATAGAGTGGTGGGAGAAATTATATCATGTGTGGCAAAATTGGTTGACCTGTGGAAGTGCTGAGAACATGTGTTAACACAGGATCTGCAATGCTCTGGATGTAGTTTGCAAAACCAGCTTGCTCATATTCGTACCATTGCAATCTGAAGTGAGAACAACTGCAGCCCATAAAATAAATATGGATTTTTGTGTGGAAGCCTCACTGATGCTGTTGAACAGTCAGATAAATGCTGCTGAGGCACCGAACTCTGAAGCAGTGCTCACTGGGGTGAAGCAGAGATTTCTCATATTAGACCTCCAGCTTGAGAATTTCAGTGCCTATCCATCCCTGTATATCAAGTGATGGCATGTGAGAGGATGGCCTGAAGGATTTGAAGATATATGTGTGTGCGTGTGCATGCATAGGACTCAGTATGAATTTATTTGCATTGGGAGTGGCGGGAGAGTGGAAAAGGAAAACATTTATTAAATGTTTGTGCTAGTCTCTTGTAGCAAGAAACAGGAGGTAGTGTACTAAAACTTTAAATTCCATAACCTGTCCTGAGCTCTGGCAGATTGTTGGGGATGACATTATGGTTAGAGTGTCTCTCTTGGAGCATCTTTGATCTGCAATGGGAGGTCATTCTTGAATAGGGAGAAATCCCCTCTGGTGTGCAGGGAAAGAAAAATAGAGGGTCTGTCACTGGGAAAATCTTGAAGGCTAAAACTGTAGCATAGTTTTAAAGAGGCACTCAAGTCTCTTTAAAAGAACCCTTCTTGCTCAAAGTTTGGTAACATTTGGGAGCTGAACTTTCAGAAAGACATTTTCTTCTGTCACATACATGCTGGGGCCCCTGGAGTTTGTGTTGTTAGAGTCAAATTCTGCCTTTAGGATAGAGGTTTTCTTGGTATTTTGTAGGTTGTGGTAACATACAAAGGCCCATACTTAAGGACGTGCAATTCAAATGCTGCAGAATCCCAAGTAGGTGGCAAACTTCCAGAAGCCCCAGCTTTTCACAATTCCTTGACCGTGAACTAACTTCCTGACCATGTAAGTTATTAACACTGTCAAAAAAAATCTAGGTACACAGCTGGTGTCCTGGAAAAATGGACATTTGCTGTGAATAAGGACAATCTACTGCTACATTAATGACCAAAGTGTTCCTGCCAGCTACATGCTGTCATGGGGTTTTTTTGTTTGTGTTTTTAATCATTTTCACTGGATTAATGAACGGTTTTAAAATTGCTCAACAAGCCTCACACAAAAGGGAGCCGGCATTCCAAACCAGAGAGCTCATGTTGAAATGCTGGGGCTCTAGGCCTCCCAACCAGTTGAAGAAGTATTTGTCACCTTGGTCAGCCAAAGGTCACTCTCGGGAATATCAATCAAATGAAAAACAACGTGGGTATGAAATTGAAGTCGCAACACCCTGCGAAAAATCCAAAGAGAAATTAGGCATGCAGGGCTGGTCTCCAGCAGGGATTTTGACATCAGGATGGCAGAATGGTCCAGCATGCGGAGGTCTGGGCAATAATATCAGAGAGCTGCATTTGTGCTGAAACTCCATAGCTGCTGCAGTGTGATGTTGGGAACCCATCCCTTCTCTGTGCCCCTCTTTACCTCTTATCTGCTGTCTTTTTTTAAGGACAGAAATTCTTTAGAGCAGCACATCACAGTTACCGTGTGTCCTACCACACCGGGTCCTGAGCCATAGTGGAAATCCCAGGTGCTGCCTGCCAGGGTGAAACTCCCTCATGTGCAAAAGCTCTAACTGTGATCGTTAAAGGTGATGACCACACTGTGGAGGATGACAAGTTGTGTCAATCAGTAGACAAGGGGATTCTTCACTATAAGCAAAAGCTGGGAAACAGCCTCTTTTAGGTGGGCCTATAGGAGAGCTTGGTATCTCTTCCTACACCACTGGAGAGTTACAGTACATACTCACCTAGTAACAGTCCCTGAGGGAAGAAAAGCAAAAAAATCGGAGAAAAAGCTGAATTCCTTCCAGACAAATTGCTGAGGCCCTTTGTGGGCATGAAGCTACGTTGGCTTAGTCTAGCAGTGTTCACTTTGCCTCTTGCAACTGTTACACAGAAGATGCTAACTTAATAAAGGAGTCCTTGTCTTAGTAGTGTAGCTCCCCAGCAACACCCTGTTTTCTGAGCCAGAGTTCCTGGAATAAAACCCTTCTTAAATAACAGAGAAAGGCCTATCTATAACTTACAGTAGGTGTATTCAGTTCTTAAATGAGTTTATCTGGGGAAAAGAGTGACTAAAATACAAGATAGACAAGCACTGCACGTGACCACTCACATGCTATCTGTCTTTTTTGTCTTTTATAGATGGTAGTCCTACTCCACCAGCACCATTTGATCACCGGATTGTCTCAGCCAAAAGGGTGGGGATCAGCAGTTATTATAATGTCAGCGAGAATGAAATCTTGGGAGGGTAAGTCAGATGAACCCAATCAACGTGGAAAGCAAGGCACAAATTTACAGCCAAGCACCCCAGGAGGTGAATGGAAGCAACATGCCTCACTAGAGTCAAAGTCATGAAAGCCTAAGCTCTAACAATGCTTTAGAGAGGGATGAAAACAGGAGACTGATTTTACTGTGTGAGTGAATTTTGGCAAAAGGTTTGGCACCAGCAGACGTGGCTTGGATTTGGTATTGTTCTAGGTCAGCCAGCTGCCCTTTAGGCTTTATGACAGGGCTCTTAGGATGCTGTAATACTTTACCTCACATTGCAGCCAGCAGGACATAGATACATGTTGTAGCCTTCTTTCTCTCAGTAGGTCCCATCCCTGAAAACACATGCATGTTTTCAGATAGATCAGCAGGCTAATCTGACAGGCCATGTAGTTACTTGATCTCTCATGCTGACATTGTTTAGGAGAGAGTGTTACTGTCATTTTTGACGGCAGCATGGTCTTGGGTAAGGCTTTGTTTCATCATGAAATCACAAATAGCAGCAATAGAGCAATTGAAATGGAACCCAGTAGGGAGAGGATAATTTCTGTTGTTTGTAATCTAGTTTACACTCAGGGCTGACACCAGTACCTCTGGATGAAATTTTTTTTCTCTTTTTTTCCCTAGAGGGCGATTTGGTCAAGTGCACAAATGTGAAGAGAAAGCAACAGGTCTCAAGCTAGCAGCCAAAATTATAAAAGCGAAAGGTCCTAAACAGAAGGTTGGTAGAGTGTCATATTAGTCTTTTGTTCTGCAATGGATCCTGCACTGTTCTTCATCTACACAACAGACCATGGCCAAGTGGCCCACAAGCCATCACACTCGTAGGACCTGCTGAATTAACATTGTCTTTAGTTCTATTTCCCTTTCTATATCCCTCCAGAATTTCTAGTAACTCATCAAAGTCCTCTTTTTGGGTTTTCTCTTTTTTAAAAAAAATAATCTTAATTTTTCCAACCTTTCATCTCTTTGTGTTTCTTTGTCTTACCTTTTTTTTATTTTTCTTTCTGCTGTTAATTGTATTAGCATTTTCTTGAATGGTAAAAACATTTGTCAGTCCTGTAACAGAGCATATTCCCTCCCGAGCACACCGTAGCCTTTGCTGCAGTGAGTTGATGTCACTCTGAGGGATGCTGATAACAGGCATGATCTGGGCTCCTGATACCAACACGAATACAGATGAGGAGAATTAGTTTGGTGCGTTTTGCAAACCTCGTGGCCATCTGGGGCTTGCTTTCACAGGAAAGACATGCATAGCATCCTTTGTGTGACAGCAGTGGCATTAATGGCATTCAAAGGTGGGATTTGTCTCTGCTAACTCGGGTTACTATGGTATAACTGTGTCCTAGCTGATCACCAAGATGCCCCTTATAGTCAACGGAGAGAGACTGGCACCACCAGAGAATGATTCAGCCCATCCTAAACTGCACATCTGAAATAGCTGGGCTGAATGGAGGTACCAGTCTCTCTCCCCTGACTGCAAAGGGAGATTTTGAGGACTGTCCTGGACTTTTCTTACACGGTTTAATTTTCTATACCCACAGCTAGTTGAACCAAGTCCTATTCTGCTTCTCTCTTTTCTTTACATCCCTGTGAACCCACCACTTGTTCATGTGGGCTCTCCCCTTCCTTTTCCCCCCAAATAGCTTATTACTAAAGCAGTCCCCCACTCAAGCCCTGAGTTCAGTCTAGTAGCTCCTATAGCCTTGACATCTACCACTGCAGGAGCAATCAAGGAAAACCCTGAGTTTGGTTTTGAGTGAAAACATGAAGATAACGTAGATGTCTGGTTCAAACTATATCCTGTTTGACATAGCTTTCTTAGAGGAAAGGCATCTGAAACAGTATGAATCTTTACAGGATGAAGTGAAGAATGAAATCAATGTCATGAACCAGCTGAATCATGTGAACCTTATCCAGTTATATGATGCCTTTGAATCAAAAAATGACATTGTCCTAGTCATGGAATAGTAAGTGTGTTCTTTTCTTTCCCTTTCTGTCTTTACCACTTTTGCTGGAATTGTCCGTTTCCTTCTTACTTTCTCCTGAAATTAGAAATAGAGCTATTACAGGTGGAAAGGACAAATGAAAGATGTTCTCAGGAATAAAATAAAATGGAATTTAAGAGAAAAGTTTTCTCTTGCAACCACTTATGCATTTTTTCCAGTGATGTGCCACATTCCTGGTGTTGTAAAGCCACCGCTCCGTTTGACGATAGAGCTGTGTTATATATCTTCTCTTTAACTTCAAATTTTCATTTGTGTCAGCTAAGAAACAGACCTCTCAGAATATCTCCAGCTCTGTGAGGCAGATGAGAAGACATTTTACACCGAAGAGGAGCCAGCCGTAGGTGTTGTGCCTAATCCTTATACTGTGTGCCTGAATGGCTGAACCTGTTTTTTATGCTGGGTTATCAGGATAATTACACACAAAATAGCTGCCTTAAAGTCAAGTTAAACAGATGTTGCCTTAAGGAAGCCAAAAAGGGTGTAACTAAAACATTGAAAGGTATGGCAGAAGGTTCAAAGTTACATGAGTTTGGGTATTCTGGACATTCTCAGTCCTCTGAATTTGGCCTACATGATTAGCGTATCACAAAAGGTGAATGTCTGTGTAGCTATAAATGGGTAAGCTGAAGACATTCTGAAATCTGATGAGACATTAAGAAGTCATTTTTGTTGACTTTAGACAGTTTCAAATCAAAATTTTGGACCACGTTTCTCTGAGAGGCGAGACCGCAGATTTAAATGCAGATTCTCCAGCACGTTGTCTTGATTTTCCATGTGACTCTGTTAATTTCACTGGTACAAAATGATGACTCAAGACAGCATAAGGTTCAAATTTCAAGACTACTTACTTGTCAATGGATGGGAGACTGGACTCTCAGAACCTGGAAAAGTTTAGGCCGGTATGCATCAGAACCTAGTTCTTGGGAAGCAGATCAGAGTGCAAGCTCATAGTGTAGACCCACCTTACTGAACTTGACTGTGAATGATTAAAATAGTCGATAGTATAAATTCTGTATTACTCTAACTGCATGGGATTGCATTTGGGCTTGGTCATCACTTTGTTGTCTTTCTCTCATCAGTGTGGAAGGAGGAGAGTTATTCGACCGAATTATTGATGAAAACTGCAATTTGACAGAGATGGATACTATCTTGTTCATAAAACATATCTGCGAGGGAATTCAGTACATGCACCAAATGTACATTCTTCATTTGGATCTCAAGGTAGAGAATTGAGATGCATGTTTTGTGCAATGACAGCTGCGGAAATTCTTATTCTTAATGGAAGGCCATCAGCTTAGCAGATTCCCATGGCAGAAACAACAAAGGACCTTATTCTGCTTTTCTTATACCAATGTGTATTTACTTTAACCACATTGAGAGCAGTTAAATTACTACAGGGGTAAGTAAATTAGATGAGAATTGTGGTCATATGTCATCAAGCCTCATAGCGCTTGAATTTTCCACAGACTGATTTTACAGAAAGCCAGGAGCTGACTACAAATATCTTGCTATTTTCAATTTTGATATTTGGATATTCTATGTGCAAATATTATTTAATTCAGGTGCACAAGATTTCTGTTTTACACATCAGACGTGGGGTAGCAATTATCCCCATTTTTTACCATGCAGAAACCAAGGCATGATGAGAGAGGGGAACTAAATTCAAGGGTCATTGAGGATTGGTGGAAACCCTGCATGTCTTTCTGACGACTATACTACACTGTCATGGTCATGGAAAGGTATCAATAGATAGCCAGCTTAAGGGAAAATACATTAAAATGTACTTGCTAAAATGAAAGAAATAAAAATAGTCGGTGGCTGATATAACAAATACAGTATGTCTGTGTTGGGTTAGGCAATAGCTGCTAGTGCAGCTGAAAGCCCAGAGAATGGTGGCAGATTCTCTGCCATGTACTTGCTTGGTTATCTGAGCTATTGAAGTTCAGATATATATACACAAAAAGTTTCCTCACTTCTTTTTAAAGACAAATACACCAATTGCACATTCTTACTCTGGTTGACTGCTGATGGTTAAGTGTCACCCCTTAGAAAACATTTGTTGTAAAGGTATTCTTCATTAGACTGTACATTTGAGCTGGCTCTTTCTCCCTTCACCTGTTTTTATCAATTAATAGACTTGTTTCTTACCTCTATTTAGTGCAGGAATAAAATGGGCTGATGTCTTTAGTTTTATGACTGGCTATAAAGCTTCCTAGTGATCCCTGAGCTGTGCAACAAAGCAAAAAGAAACAAAAAGTGCACAAGATGGTTTTCTCTTTGGTGAGGTTTTTATTATGGCTGCTGGTTTTGGCTTGTAATAACTGAGTTAATATAATACATCTTTGATGTTGTTAGCGTATATGTTGTTGCAGTGGTTAAGCAAATGAACAGATGCTTGTTGGGACCTCCTTCAGTTGCTAATCAATGACCAGACTCACTTTTCACTTTCTTTATAAACATCCAGTTACCTAGAAACCTATCAAGCAGAAGTTCGCACAGTTCTTTGGGACACATAAATTATATTCTTGGATATGGCAGAGTTTTAACATGAGGTCAGACTACTGACAAAAGATACATACGCAATCCAAGAAATTCTTCCCAGAGACCACTTTTCATGTGCTTGCCAGCTATGGCTCTCCCTTCTGTTTTGTTTGTTCATAGATTGCTGTCAGTAACAGATGAGTTTGGGGAAGAAAGCTTGAAATTGAAAGAAAATCATCCTGACCGTAATTGTCCAGGACCTCAGAAACTATGGACATACGGTGTTTAAAAGCCCTATGGTGTTTAGAAGTCCTACATGTAAAATGAATTAGTAATGGTGACAAAGGTTAACTAATGTTTTAAGTGTTGAGGGCTGTTTTGTTTCAAAGAGGACTCAATGAGCAACAAGACGGAGTAGCTATAAAACTGCTGGCAGTGGATATGAGACTCTATTTTAGGTATTTACATTTCAAAGATAATTGGCCAAATTCTGTTCTCAGTCCCTTCTGTATGAATTTGGAGTAATTCTAGGAAGTTAATGGATTCCTGCCAGGGAAGTGAAGAACAGCATTTGGCCCTATGAAAATCTGGAGGGAATTAAGCTGGGAATCCTACCTTTTGATAAAATATCTGAGAAAAGCATTAAGTTGATGTGACTAGCTTAATATATCAGTGTTCAATCAGACAGTTACTGACAGAACACTCATGAACTCAGAAACGTAAAGCTGTAACATAAACTTCAAAGTCCAACAAATTCTCTTTTTTTTTTTTTTTTTTTTTTTTGTAAAAAATCAGTGTCAGCTTATAAAGGTCTGTAAAATCACAGTGCCAGAATCCCGAAACCCCTCTTTGGAAGTCTGCATTCTCTGTCCCACTCCCTCTAATGAGTTCTTTATCTGAACTGCTGCCTTATGTCAAATTGAAAAGCCAAGGAGAAGAAAAAGCAGTTGCAAGGCACAGAACACACAACCCCAACTGCTTTGTGATAGCAGGAGGGGGTACCCATGTGGAGAAATCTGACCAAGGAGAAAAGCAAAAGGTGCTTATGAGATGTTTGCTATGTTTTTAGACTTTTTCTCTCTACAGTTTGTTAAAAGCCCAGTTTTTCATACTTGCTTCTCATTAAAGTGTTTTTTGGTTTCTTTTGGCAGCCTGAGAATATCCTGTGTGTGAACCGAGCAGCAAATCAAATAAAAATTATTGATTTTGGATTGGCAAGAAGGTACGTGCATGTGTTCTTGCTAATCGTAAATGAATTAGGAAACAATGAAAAAAAGTATTACATCTCTACAATGACATATTTGATACATAATGGTCTCCTACTGTTCTTAGGACAAATTGAACATGTCTCTTTTAAGCAGCAATATCTTTTAATAAGGAATGTTTGGAGCTGAGTAAAAAAGATTTATTCTGAAGCCTTTTTTCAGGTCCAAGGTTGAAAGAGGGTTGATTCTGACTAAGCAAGCACATAAGTATCTTGGAACAGCTGAAATGGACAAAACCAGGGGTATATCTTGTCTGGTCTTTTGTCTCCTATATTATGAGATTCTTTCAAAAAGAGTGTAAGAGACCACCAAGGGCTGTTATAATATATCCCATGCTATATCACTTTCTGGTTTAATTAGGTACTATAACCTCAGTGAAGGATTTACTGGTTAAAAATTCCATGCCTATGATGTGGAAAAGTCCCAAAAGATGATAACAGCTGCTCTGAGGGGTCCTTGAAACTTGAATGTCTTCCTTTGTATAGCAGTTGGGTTTTGTCCTCAAGTACGATCTAAAGCTTGCAAGCATTTTTCGATCTGTATATGGGTAGATTTATTTTTACTTTGTACCTCTGCCTGTCCTTGTTTTCCTACTGAATTTCCTGTGTGCTTCTGAAATCCCTCTAAGTGCTGGACAACTTATGATGCAACTTTAATTAGAGCTGTAATTGGTGTCCTCTGTTAATGTTTCCATTTCCTAGATATCAACCCAGAGAAAAACTCCGAGTTAACTTTGGGACTCCAGAATTTCTTGCTCCAGAAGTTGTGAATTATGAGTTTGTCTCCTTTCCTACAGATATGTGGAGTGTAGGAGTCATTGCTTATATGCTGTAAGTGGGATTCAGTATCTGCATTGTAAGCTGTTTCTAGGTTGAACTGTGTCAATCATCCAAATTTGTTGTTATACTGGAACATTGGCAAAATCTGTATCCAAAATAGAAAACGCAGGCATCTTTCCAAATGCCATATTCAGTAATCTCTCCTCTTTCCAATCACCATGAGCTTTTCTTCTTTGTTACATTGCACATCTCATGAGTTTTTGAGCATCACAATTCCAGAATACTGTAGGCTGCTTGGTAAGTTCCCAGTAGGTATGTGCAAGAGTGGTCAAAGGTATAGAAAATGTAACTACCATGAAAGACAGTAACGCTTGATTTCTTAGGGAAGAAAGGTGATCATGTAAATAGAAGAGAGAATGGAAATGTTCTGGAGATTTCTTAGACAATAATACATTTCAAGATAGGCCAGAATGACAGCACAGTCATAGAAGATCATGTACAGGAAGGGGAAAGGCAGGAGGATTGAACATATTTCTTTTTACTTTAGCCTCAGTGGATTGTCTCCTTTTTTGGGTGAAGATGACAATGAGACCCTCAACAATATCCTGTCCTGTAGCTGGGATTTTGAAGATGAGGAATTTCGAGGTGTTTCTGATCAGGCCAAAGATTTCATTTCAAAGCTTCTCATCAAGGAAAAATGGTATATAATCCCTGTATCTTTGAAATGTGTTTTCCATGCCGTCATATCACAGTTGTGTCACTTTTACTGCTCCATTGCAGAACTGTTGTGACTTATCTAAGTTTTTTGTGTCCACATAGAATACTATAATGCCACTTCATTGATGTTGTTCATTGTGTTCATAAACACTCTGAAATTACCTGAATGGATTTTTGCTGTGAAGCAAAATTTACATGGATTAGATGTCATCTGGCATGGTGTCCTGAAGTGACAGCATTGCATGATGGCAGAACACATGACCTGTAGGAAATAATTGTTGAATTTTCAGATTCTGGGAAAAACATTTAACAGCATTCTGGTTCTCCTCTAGCTGGAGGATAAGTGCAACTGCTGCCTTAAAACACCCATGGTTATCAGACCACAAGCTCCACTGCAGACTCCAGGTCCCTAAACTTAAATATCCGTGTGCATTGTAGAGCTGCTGTTGCCTTCTTGTGTTGCCACATCATTATTTGCTTTGACATTTTTCTTAACTGCTTTTGATTCTTCCTTGCTGCTGCATTTCTTGCTACTGAGAGCCTTGTGTGTCCCCTTGCTTGTTTTTTTTAGCTGTTATAATTTGCATGCTCACACTTGCTCATCAGTTCTTGCACATCTGGGAAGAAATATAAGATCATGCAATTGCTGTGTGTTGCTGGGTGGATCCATTTCTTAGCAAATGGAGACTATTTGCAAAATGAGCACTGAGTTACCATAGGAAAAGATTTTTCCAGCTGAGGATAATTCTTCCTGCTTTGAAAGCCCTTTCAGGCTCTCTTGAAGTCC
Organism: Chroicocephalus ridibundus; assembly: GCF_963924245.1. Lineage (NCBI taxonomy): Eukaryota > Metazoa > Chordata > Aves > Charadriiformes > Laridae > Chroicocephalus > Chroicocephalus ridibundus. Next base: position 79,268,148 of record NC_086285.1, on the reverse strand, counting down.
CCCATGAGTGCTGTTAGGTTTCATCCTACTTCTTCCCGAGGGATACCTTTCCCAACAGAGCTTGGAACCTCACCCAATCCGTGTCTTTGTATTTAAGCACCTTCTTGCTGTTCAAGGTAGCCAGCGTAGTGGCCAACACAAAAGAAGCAATTGTTTGTTCACACAAACGATTCAGTTGAGCTGAGTGGATCATTTTGATTATTCCTCTGTTAAGTAGTCAATGAGTTTGAGAGATTCACACTGTTGATGAGCTTGCTGTTGGCTGATTCTAAGGGAGTCCACTCTGTCTTTCAGTTTATCCTTGGGGGATAATTTTAAGCGGGTTTCAGAATTTTTACACTTCCTCCTCTTCAGGCAAAGCACATCGATGTTAAATAAAATGATTGCTCTATTGCCTATCAAGCTGCCTTTTGAACTACAGGCATCATTAAGAATTAAGAGACCATATTATTAATTAACAAAATAATCCTATTAAAATAAGAATAAAGATTATGATGATAATAAAGCAGTAGTAGCTCTGCTGATGAGGTGGTGTGGGTTCTGGGCAGGATGGACTGAACAGTGTCTTGACAGCTCTGTCCTTGCGAGACGTTCCTGTTACACAGAGTAAGGATAACAAGAAGTAGTATAAATTGGGAAATAATAACAATCAAAGAAATTATTATAATTTTAATTGAAATTTAGTTTTTATTATAAACTCCCAGAACAGCAATGCCCATGAGATTATTAGAAGATTTATAAGTGTGCGTACACAGTAAAAATAAGAGTTAGTCATGGTTAAGTATCTCTTTATAGAGGGCTTCATAGGATAAAATTTGACTCCTTTAGTTGGGGTCCAGTGAAGCTCCGATTCCTGCAACCTGGGGAACAGGCTATCTTTTCCAAATGCTGCAAGAACACAGGGTCTTACCTGCTGTGCTGCTTTCTGTCACCAGTCTTCTTCTGGGGTAACCCTACCCTAAGAGAAACCTTACAACTCATGTCATCCTTTACAGTTCCCACCTCGGTATTTTTTGTTCATACTTTTTGTGGTTTGCAAAACAGCTTCACTAAACATGCTTATGTTGCAGTGTTCTGCCATTACCTTAACTAGAGATAAGATATGATTGATCTTCAATTAATGCTCCAATAATGGTATCTTTCTATTGTTTTTTGTTTGTTTGTTTTTCTTTTTCCCCTAGAAGAAGGCTAAAGGTGACAGTGTGTCCCAAGCACCCCCGGCTCAATAACCTCTGAAAGAGCTGCCAGACAGAAGGTTTGTTTCAGGTCCCAAGTCTTTCTTCAGACGCAAATACTGTAGCCCCGGCGGAAGAGATCAGTGGGCGGCCAAAAACCTTGCATAGTCCGAAGTGCTCAGTCCAAACTGTATTCACCACCACCATCCTCGCTGTTGTCTGGAAAGCATTCAAAATGTAAACTGGCCCTATCACTTACCCCAAGTCACAGCAATGTGCAAAAAGATCATATATGTGAAGCCATATGTGCTGCAAACCCTGGCTATTTTAGAGCGAATGGTTATGCTCCCACTGGCTCTCATGGGGCAGGATTTCACCCAATAATTTTTCAGTGTTGAAAGCTTTCAGGTTTTCATGCTGTGGTTAGGAGTATGGTTTAAAAAGGGTAGAAATATGAAAAGTAATTAGTTTTTAGCAGAGGCACGGGCCAGACGCTCAGGGCAGCTCCACTAACTGTAGAGAAATGAAAGCAAGGTGTCCCCTAAAAGAAGCTGCTCCACACTTTTGAGGACCCAGTTTTGACAGGGCACTTCTCTGCCCCCTGAGCCAGTAGCAACTCAAACAATTTTGACAGAGCGTCTCTGTCCTTTTTTTTCTGGCTCCCTGTCTTTGCCCTTTCATTAACAAACACTTCATTAGTGGTTCTCAGGCTGGCTTGGTTGCCTCCCCTGGGGATCAGGGAGACTCAAGTCTGCTCTCATGTTCTGTCTCTGGTCTTTGACCAAAGCATGCTCACTCAGCCACTGTGAAATAAAGCTACCTCAGGCGGCACAGTATCTCCATAAACTAGTAGACCAATTCCCACAGCCCCTTTTACCGACTACCACAGAAGTTGGTGCCTCTGTTGAAGGACCATGGGAACCACTCAAAGGTTCTGGGGGCATCTTTGGGCAAGACTCAGTGGAGGGTCAAGATGTGAATGAGGCTGAGAACACACACACTGTGTAAAACCACTTCCTTTTAGTCGTGCGTCACAAGTAACAAAATAATGGTTGCCAAAATAAAAGTAGTCCACTTTTCACCACAAGCAAATTTTTAATGCTGCCATTATCCATCATCTGCTTGGTCGGGCAAGTGATATCCTGGGTTTTATTTGCAACAGGTTTTGTCCAGAAACATGTAAAAAAGATAGTATTGTGAGAGGCTGAAATTTTTGTTCTGTTTTGACTAAGCAGGATTAGAACAGATTTTACACAATGTAGTGTAGTAACGCAGAAGTTAATGGTCTTTAAATGAGCTATCCTGGGGACTTGAAGCTGCCTTTCCATGCTACGCTGGAGGTCAGAGAGGGTAAGGTACCATTACGATATCCTACTTGCTCTCTGAAGCCACATAGCTTCCTGATACGGTAATGTCTGAACATCAGCCTCTGTAGTAGGAATCCAGTGGGAATGAATACCTCTTTGTGTTCCTCAGCATTCATCCCCACTCCACTGGTGCTGGGACAGGTTACATGGAGGTTTTGGTCCACTCGTGTGTGCTTCTACATAGTAGTTTTCTAAACGGGTTTTCCCCACCTGTTACAGGACTAGTGTTTTTATCTGTATTTCCCATTTCAAGCTGCTAACTGCACAACAACCAAATGGTGAAAATTCTCCCTCTCAAATGCAGGAAGCACTGTATTACACAATTTTCTATTACAACGAAAATCAACTTTGAGATAAATTGACTGTCTAACAGCAGTCAGAATTATTTTTAAATAAACTTTTTATAGCTTTGTAACATAGTAACCTACCCATGATCTAACCTGCAGGAAAACCTGGTTTTGGCTTTTGCAGTGTTATTTCCTCTGTGTGTGTTTTTCTTTTTGGAGTTTATTTGAGTTTACTTAATGAGTGGATCTAAAGTCATAGCAGTGCTTTGTTTTTAAAGAATCCCTTTAGCTATTTTTATCGGGCAAGTAGTATGGTTACCACATTTAACCCAAAATAATACACTCAAGTGCCAGTTGATTTAGACCTGGCATTATAAATGCTTGCAGTGGTAACACAAATAAATGGAGAGGTTTGCAGCGTGCCTTTTCATGCTGTGATCTGTATGACAAGAGAGGCAAAAAAGCAGAGTAGCTGCATTTCAAGAGAGACCTCCAGGACCATTTCTGCCCTTAACAAAGAGGCCTTGTCTTTCTAATATTGTATAAAACATCTCACAAATAAGGTGGCTGCAAGAATCCTTTGTAAGCAAGAAGATTCGGCATTGCTTTCTTTTCCTTATGCACAAAGAAACCACCATGTGGTTGTCCTAGAATGCTTAACCAAATAAAAAAAAGTATACTGCTGAATTAACTGGATTTTTGTTTTGTTTATTTTGCAGAAAAGCTGCTGTGTGGTTACTGCTGCTAAGAGATTTGAAAATAGTAGCAGTCTTGGTGCTTTATCCCCCTGACATGACCAAGACTTCTACTGAATGGACCAACAGCACTTTAGCTGCAGGACAAGTCCCAGCATCGCTGAGCTGCTTCTTCTCTATTCAGCTGTTGAAAGAAGGAAAGTATTTCTTCAGGTTGTGGGAAGGTGTTTCTTCTGGACGCCGTGTTCTTCATGTCTTGGAGTGCTACATTAGCTTGGATTCATAACGAACTTTTCTCTAACTTGTCTTATGTCCCATTTTACTCATCGAAGGCTCCTTAAGGTTAAAATTATTAGGTTAAATTGACTGTTTCTCATCTCAGCGCAGAAGGCAGTCTGTCACTGTCTGTAGACAAGGTTGATTTGACGCTAGAGTCAAATAATTAAAAAAAAAATTGCAGCCAATTTAAAGCTGCCTTATGTAGAAGATTTGAAGTTTGTTTTTCCTGTCACACTAAAATGAGCTAAGGATTAGCTCAACCAAAGTTAAAGCCGTGTTAATGTAACACCAGTGGAAGTGAGAAATGAGGCTTTCCTTGCACATATGTGAGTTTGCTGCAACCGTGATATGATGCATTTTAGGATTTTTTATCCTGATGAATTAGTTCAATTTAAATACATTTGGATTAATTAAAAAAGAAAGAAAACAAGGCACTATTCACTTGTACCCATGCAGACTGTTCTCCAATATGCAAGTATAATTCAGTTATTTTAACAGAGGGTGATTTCACACCAGCTAATTTGTTTAATGCTAGTAGGACTGATTAAGACCATTGGCAAAGAGGAGAGTCAGTCCTCTGCTCATTATAACCTCCGGGTACAGGCTCAAGTGCAAATCCTCTGTTTTTCTAAAGTTTTCTTTTCTTACCTTGCTCCCAAGCCTTTCTGATTCTTAACTAGATAGAAAACTGGGAGTCAGAACAGCTGAATTATTTACCTGAGGTTCTTTGACTATGGCTCATTGTTAAGTGAATCTGAGTGTTAATTGCCTAGGCTGTGAGGTTAAAATAATGAAACTTATTGCCTGCTGTGTATGGCTTTCTGACTGCTTGGTTTCAGAACTACATAAATGCAAAGTATAGTGACTATTTTATTCAGTGATGCTGACATATTATGGTGCCTTTAGATTTTCTTTGATTAATCCAGTTCTGATCAAACTACATATTAACATAGCTATCTCTATATATTTATCTATACATTTCATATGTATTTATATTTAAATTATGTCTTTTTTTTTTAAAGGGGATCAACATAAAGGCAAAACAGTATTATTCATCACCACCTAATGAATTGTTTTTCCTACCTTCGTCCTTTCTGGATAGCATTCATATTGAAATAGAAGGGGCCCATTAGTGGGACATCATGGCCATGACATTCTCTACAGCCAGTTTGATCCAATGTTTTAAAGCCATTGTAGTAGATCTCTTTAGGCTGCTCCTGTAAATTAATAGGGCTTGTTACAGCTATGAAATCGAAGAAATACTGATGTGTTGTACTAGTTGTTGCAAATACACGAGCCCCATTACTACTATCACACAATGACTCACCGTGCAACTGTGATACCATGTAGAGCACTGCCACCTTCAGATCCTTATCTGTAGTCTTAGCTGAAGTAAACTTTGACTAGCAGAAATGGAGGTTTCTTTGGGAAAAGACTAAGCAGTCTCAAAGCAAGAAAACGAGCATATGACTTTTAGATAGAAACTGGGCTGCTTATTTTTAGTCACCATTTATATTCACCTATGTAAAATAAATAGAAAAGCTACCTTTCTGTTAGGGCTGAAATTCCCACTCCTGTTCTGACTGCCTTCAAGATATTGTAGCTTTTTGTTCGGTAAACAACTCAATGATCAGACTAAAATGCAGCAGACCACTTTGGAATGGCAAGATCTCATTATGCACTTTAGTGACAGCATTGTAGGATTGGCTTGCGGGTTTTGTTTTTCCTGTGGTAGATTTTACATGGGTATGAATAAATTGCATGTCATTTTGAACCTTATTAACTATACTAAAGTAACAGTGCGACTACAGTCTTACCTGCTTTGTTGCTCAGTTGCATTAAGAGGATTTATCATTTGTGGATATATACATCTGAGTAGTAATTAAGAGCTTAGTGCCATAAAGATCAGCCCTGTGTTAGAGTGTCTTGCGCGGGGTCGGCCACAAAACCTCCAGGAGCTGTAGGAGAACATGGCCTCTGTTATGCACATCCACGGAGTTCATCCATACAGTGCTCTATCAGAAATACGCACACGTGATTTACTAGGGAGGCTGGAAGAGCTTGACATATTTCACTCCCCTTGAGAAGTCAGGCCCTTTTACAAGGCAGGGGTTGCGGAGGGGATACCTCGCCCCTCGCCAGCCCCTTGCTTGTGCTACTGGGCAATGTGCTAATATACTTAAGGGACTTAACTTTCATTCTTACTGACAAGGATAATGATGGTCACGCTCTTGAGTCTTACCTGTAGACTGCCCCGCTCTTTCATCCTTGGAACAGCTCCTGTAGTGGGGGATGAGGTTGAGGTGGGGACAGTTGGAGGAGGCTGGACTGAGCGAGGCTCTGCAGTGACTGAAGGTGCCATTTGGTGCCCAGTGTTAAGCACAAGCGTGGGCCTGCAGATGTCCAGCGGCGGAGGAAAAATTCCCAGGCGTACTTCTTGGCATGGCCCCATAGACTCTAGATCTGCAGCACCAAATCAAAAGGGAGCTGTATTATCAAGATCATTATCGTATTAAGGGCAAAAAAATTATATTGCTGTGTAATTGTCACCGCTATTTGTAGTGGTGTGCCTGAGAAAAATGTCTCCAGAGATGTTTGTTTCTATCTTTTCTGGCTGTTTTAATTTTAGTTAAATAATAACTTGACATAACTTCTTTTTAGTGGCTTTCTAATTCTGTCTCGTTGCACTTTGAGCAGCATGCTGTTTTGTGTGTGTGTGTGCAAGTTTGTTTTTGGTTCTGTTTTCCTTAAATATGTTCTTTAATGACTAATAGCTGTATTAAATTATTGTTTTGACACATCATTATTTATTTTCCACTAGGTAATAATAGTAAGTGGCTTAGTTTTTATAAGTCAACTGCATCTATGTGAGCTTGCTTATTATCATTTTTGTTGTGTATTGGTTTAAGCGATTGCATTTGGAAACTGTGAATTACTGTGCTTGGGAGCAGGTTTAAGTGTGAAAGGCACTGTACTAGCTGCCGTTACACCATTTAGCTGTATGCCCACAGACAGAGATGGCTGCAGGTGCTACGAGAGCGATATAGAAACATTAGTTGTGGTGGAGCGTCAAGATGCAGTATTTGGTCTGTGTAAAACATTGTGTTCTTCCTGACATGTAAAATTAAAGGCCATGTCATGGGAACATAGCGATTTATACCAGGTGATGATTTGACCTCCAGGTTTGCATACAGACTCCCTGCTGGACCGCAAAAAGGCAGAGGGCTTTCTGGTTGGAAAGGCAGCTTTAGCAGTAATGTTACATAGCGACTGTTCTGCAGGGACGACCTGTGGGAAGTCACTGGTAGTTGGAGGCACTCTGTAATTTTCCCAGGGCCTCAGATGTAACTGTACTCAGTAAAACACATCTTTATTTGTCAGGCACTGAAAGACAGTTATCACCTAGTGCTTAAAAGAATTAGGACGGTGTTATTCCCATTTCCATAGATGCAGCGGAGAGATTCAGCTAGAGAAAATCTCAGAGAGTTTTGCCCGAGATATGCTAGAGTAGTCTAACATTAGCATCAGGATTAGAAGCAAATTTATTTGGCTCAAGGTGGGGCACTAGTGGATTTCCAACTCTTGTTGCACGTGGAGCATCCTGGAGGCTATGAAATGTGTAAAAACCTTTACTGCAGGAAGATGTCCATACTATCGTATCCATGTTTGTGAGCACCTGCAGCCAGTTGCGCCCCTGAGTACCTTCACAGCATAAGCAGCTGGCAATCTGTGATAATCCACTCTGGAGATTACAACAGACGCTACTTCTTAATTTATTTTTCATATTCCTTCTTTCTTATGTCAAAAGCTGAATAAAGTTAAAGCCTAAGCTAAATTCTGCTGTAACTTGGTTCCAACCAGGAATAACAGTGCAGCTCCGCAGAATTAAATAAAGGAAGTGCTTGGTCCATCTTTTGTGGTGTGAGTAGCACAAGAACCCAGTTTAACACACACTCCCGCCAAAAAAAATCTGCTTTGCACCAGTCTTGACTAGTAAAAATAAAAAGAACCTTAATTTTTTAACAGTTAAGGAATCTTGGTCAAGATACTGTTTTTCTTCAGTGGTTAAAGTGCAGCAGTAAGAGTCAAGGTATCTTCAATTTAATGCTGATATTACAAATCACTGGCAGCTTCTTTCACAAAATGGCCCCCACCAGCAGGAGGTGTGAGAAAAGCAGGTGTTTGTCAGCTCTTTTCCGCTGATGGGGACCTGAAAACATCCCATCCCCTTCCCATGGTCGCACCAGTGAGCGGGGCAATTCTTAGCTTGTGGACACTTAATATGTGATAGCGATTGCAGTTTTGCTTAGTGTCAAACCCACAGCAGTGATGAACGAATGCCAATGCTCCAAACTCCTTGCAGGAGGACGCTGCATCTTCACATACTACTTTTATCGTCACCAGTAGATACTTGTCCTTGTATCTCGTGTGAATACAACTAAACACTGCATGAATCCGTTTAGGGACATTAGACTCTTTCACCTTCCATGAAGGCTTGGTCTTTGAACAACTAACTACCTGTTTCAAATCTTAGATGAAGACTGGCAGAGATAGTGCTTTGTAAATACGTTGTTTAGCTATGTCAGTAGAGCTAACAATCACATTTTGGTGCGGCAGAACTAATGTTTGTGTACCCCACAGCAGCTTCTCTTAAAGTTAGATGACAGGCATGTGAGAACTAAATTATGAAGCATGTGGATTTTCATGTCCCATATCACTTTGGCTTGCGTATCTGGTTTTTTAGATTAACTCGTGTATCTCTGGTATGTGTTCTTTTGTGGAAAACATAGAGCAGTCCTGTAAACAGATGACTGAGGAATAAATGCTGATTTTGTTTATTCCAGGGTTTTTGTTGGCTTTATTTTATGTGCCTGTCATTTATAATAGTAAGTAATGGAAAGAAACCGTGCCTTTTCTGCAGCTTGCTAGCTGTGAAGGTCTCTAGATACACAAAGATAAAAGAAGAGTCATTTCCAATGAAACAAATACAGATAGCTGTCGAAGGTCCGCTCACGTCTCGTACTCACATCTTGGAAGGAAGCCTCAGCGCTCTCTGCAAATAACTGGGGCCTGAGATGCTCTCGGCTGCAATCTTGCTGCAAGAACTTAGACCAGGTCACTAGGGAGGAAAGAAGAGTGAACTGAAATTTCTGGTGCTCGGTCACTCCAGGGAGCTGGTGTCACTCTTTTCTCCCTGAATCGTCACACTCAGACCGTTGGCTTGTTATTTGGTATTGCTGAACCTTACCCCATCTAGGAGCTCACTGACTAATAAGTCAGCCTGAAATCAGAAGGAATGTTTCCTGCAGGGTTAAATCAACCTTAAATTGGGCTGGCTAAGTGAAAAGAAAAAAAGAAGAGCAAGAGCAAAAATTGAGAAAAAAGCTACAGGATGAGAAAGCAGGAAGCAGCCTCTGCCTGGCACTGGCCTATACTCAGCAAGTAGCACTTTTTCTGGGTGGTTTGTCCACACCATGCTTGAGGAGCAACTTTGGCTTCTTACACTGGAAGGCTCCTATTTAATATCAGCCTGTATTTGACGAGCCTGAGCTTTGCAGGCGTGAGATCCAGGCATACAGCAAGACACCCTCCTGATTAAGCTGTAAGTTACATCAACCAAAGAGTCACACTCATCCCCCAGGGAGCTCAGCGCTCCTGGCCAACAGGGAGCAAAGCCATCGCAACCCGTCTGGCAGAGCTTGGGGGTTGCAGGAAGCAAAGAAGCCAGAGAACAGTTTTACAACAGCCCAGCGCAGGACACGGAGCTGCTGCCTCTTTACACCCGCTCAAGGCAGCCCCGAGACCACCAATCATTCCAACAGCGGGGTGCTGGTTAGCCCAGGCAAAGCCTCTTTCTTGGCGTCCTTCCTACGCAAGGAGGTGAGAGATTTCCCATCCAAGTTGGCGGGCTGCGTAGCCTTCACGCAGAGGCTTTGTTTCCCCTTTCTCCTGAAAAATGTCTTCTGGCGGGGTCCCAAATGTCATCAGCGGCCAGGAACATCGCGGTGCCCTCGCCACATCTGGAGCCCACACTCAGGCTCCCGCACAAGTTTGTGTGTCTGCACAGAGCCCTGATGGGTTCAGTAGGTGTCCAAAAAGCTTTTGGGATGAAACCCCATAGTTCCTATGCACGCCCAGGCCCTGTACATTTGCTCTTCACTTGCCTTTCTTGAAGCCAGCCACCGTGTTCTAGCTTTCACTGCCTTTGACCCTGAAAATATCAGCATCCGCGCTTTATAGCTGGTGCGGAGGCCTTTGCCGTAGTACCTCGGTCCTCTCAACAGCTCCTGCTAAATGCGTGCCACTGGCGAAAAGAAAATGAATGTGGATAAAATAACACTCAGCTCCCTGTATGTCTGTAAAGCAACTCCACACTTTTAAAATGTGTTCGCTAAGTTCATGTGGTTAAAAATATGTTGACTACAGGAAAAAAAATCCAACAAGGGACATTCATAATTCTTCATTAATTAATAGTCAACCCTTTTTCTCCCCCAATTATTTCAAACACCTGCTCACAGTAAATTTCCTTTGCAATTTTTTAATGCTTCTTTAATATTACCCAGAACTTGGAAACATACACTAAGCTTCTCTTATTTTTAATTATTTTCAAATTAATTTTAATTTTCTGAATATTTTCAGTGCTGCCCATTTGTTCAATAAAACTGAATTTTAATTTTAATTTTTTTTTTCTTAAAGGCCTCCTAAAGTTTCCAGAGACTGCTTTTATGGGCTGTTTTAATGAAAGCTTTTGGAAAGGGACTGGAGATTTCCAAATTCCGCCCTTGAAGCCTCCTCATCCAAACAAAAAAAGGGGGTTGGGGGGAAAAAAAATCACTTCATCGGGGGTGGCTCACATCTCTTGCATACGGCTGGTATTCACCCGGGAGCTAAGCCGTCCTGTACTGGAGGTGCCGGCTGGCGACGTATGTGGGGGCGAGGGACCAGACCCCCCTCGGCTCTGGGTGCCTGCAGCGGGAAGCGAGGGTGCCTGGCCGTGGGCAGGACCAAGCTCTCAGAGCTCCGGGCTGTGCCACTTGAGGTCCTGCTATAAAGCTTGCGGAAAGCGAGGAGCACCTTAACCCTCTTTGGACCACACAGACCCTAAATCAATGAAAAGCCTTAGCAGGGAGTGCAGTGCGCGGGGGTCTGCCCCCCCCACCAGTGATGGGACTGACTGGAGAGGGAGGCGGTGCTGGAAGGTTTGCTCCATGAGCCGGAGTTTTCAGGCTATTCTGGGTGCGGCAGCAGGGACACTGCCCCCGGCAACGCCGCTCCTGTGCTGAGCTGGCCGTGTCCGACATCAGGCTCTCAGCTCCCACAACAAACGTCTTCACTGCCACCAACAAATCGGACGTGAAGCTTTCTCCAGGCCGCAACATACTGTTGTCCATTGTGGACCCAGGGCCGTGATTGTAGCAGAGATGAGGGAGAGGAAGGGAAGGTGGAAGTCATCCTTTTCCAGAGCCATCCACTCCTCACCAGCTAATTTAAATGCACCTCCCCTCTTTTCTTTAGGTGTCCAGCCACTGTTTCATACACTCTTATCTTTGGCTCTCTCCATAACATATGCAGGGTGTGACATCTGACCACTGAAAACAGGCCATAAGGTCACTTTGAGGTGACCTTAGTCCTTCAGAAAGTCATATACTTTCAAGGAGAGGGTACCAAGACCCCCAGCTCTGAAGCAGAGACCGATCCATAGATGGATCAGTCCCATTTTGGACTGTGTGGTCTCAGGGGTTGGCAATGATTTAGAGACATGTGGTAGGGTCTTGCCTCGTTAAAATGTGATGGCCTCAATGTGGCAACTGAGGGTTCCTGCAGCAGCGCTGTGTCACCTGCCACTTGGTACCCCTCCGGTTCATCAGGGTGTTCATAACGGGTTTCTGATCCCTCACTGACAAAGCTCACTTCATGGGTAACACTTGAGTAACTACAACCACCAGGCTGCTGAAAGGAACTATTTAACTGGCACCGACATTTGCTAGGTTTCCTTGTTTTGCTTTTAGCTTTATTTTTTTTATGGTTCTCTTGTCCAGACTTAAGAAATATCCACTGCAAGGAGCTTTCATCTACTTTGTTCTTAATCTCTGCAGATGCCCATGTTTCGGGGGCTGGATGAAGCTTTCTAATTAAAGGAGGTCTTTTTTTTTTTTTTTTTCTTCTTTTTTTTTCTTTTTCTTTTCTTTTCTTTTTTTTTTTCTTTTTCCTTTCTTTTTTTTTTTTTTCTTTGGTGAAAGTGCTGTCTGAGAGCTAGTCAGAGGACCTGAAATGTTAGACTTAGTCCCACAGGCATCGGTAGGTAGAGAATAAAGCAAAGTGCAGAATTAAAAATGAGTTATGGCACATAAAGCTGCAGTTTGTTGTTTGAATGGCATCGCCACATATAAATGACCCATAAAATCTTCTGTAATGGATTTTACATCAACTCATGGCAGAATTTTATCTTGTTATAACCTGTTGTCCCAGCCGTTTTGTTTGTTAGTGCTGTTGCATTGTAACAGTATATTTGGCTTCAGCAGCACTTGGCCGTGCTCGGTGCTCCCAAATCAATCTCTTCCAGATAGGTCACTGTTCGGCAGGCAACAAAATGTGGGCAGCCAGCTTCATTTCCGTGCAATAGCAGCAAGTTGGGTCCTGGCCACGGTTTCCTTCCTGAGCTGGGGCCAAAATTAGCTGTCAGTAGCAGTGGGGTGGAGCTGGGAGCAATGGGAAGGTGATGCCCCCATTATGGGAAGCATAGCAGAGCCTGGTAGATGTGCACAGCTGATGCGTGGAGATGCCACCGGTGATACCTTGCTGCAACGGGCTAGGATGGCCACGAGAGGTCAGCATTGTTGTTTCTTATTTAATAAAATGGTCACTTCCATCTTTTTGTTGAGGGGCTGCTTTGGGAAGTCAGGTCCGCCAGCGCCGGCTGGGGTATGTAGTGCTGTGGCACTCCCAAACCCCAGTGAGGGACCACTTTGCCAGCCCATTCTCCCTTTAGCAATAGCACTGCTTTAGGTCCTCTGCAGAACACGAACAGAAAATCGACGTGATTTAGGATTTGCGTGTAAATCAGCTGACATGAGTAGCAAAGCATGAAGAAACTGGAACGCTCCGGTTGTAAATAGAAATCTCCCCATCGTATAGTTTGTATGTTGAGAAAGGGACTCTGTAGAAAGTTCAACACATCAAGTGAGATGACGAGTACTGTTCTTCTGGCTTGAATGGGATGCAAGGGCATTAGGCAACTACCAGAGTTGGTCCTTTGTGTACTAAAACATCTATTCTGTCTTTGCTCTGTGCACAGAAGTTCTGTTGCTGTCCTGAGAGAAAGGGTAAGAATGGACGTCTCAAGTTCCATATACTATCTCTTTCTCTATTTGTATGAAAGCTGAATGATTATTTGCAAAATAGAACCAGAAATTATACGGTCAGAGAAGACCGCTGTGATGGCCTTGTCTGATCTTCAGTGCATTAGATGACATAAGACCTCCCCCAATTAATTTCTTTTTGAACTACAGCACATTTAAAAAAATAATTTACTTCTTGTCTGATTTTGTTCACCTTCTAGCCATTGTCTCTTGCTTTATATTTGGCCAGGCTGAAGAAATCCCTACTAGCCAATGTCTCGTCCTTACTGAAGTACCTCCAGACTGACTGTCCAAGCCCCTCCTTGACCTCCTTTTTAAGATAAGCATGGTTGCTCTTTCCTGTCTTTCACCACAAAACATTTAGATCATTCTCATGAGTCTCTTTTGTATGTATGTGTTGGTTTTCCAAGGCCATTCTTATACTGTAAGCACTGTAATATAACACAGCATACCAGTAATCTGTCACCTCAGTGTCAGGTACAACAGGAGCATGGAGTCCTTCCTATTCGTTCCCCTGTTGCCTCTTTCCACACTTTTGGTCACCATTATCCTCACTGGTCATTAGGTCACTAACGTTAGCCTATGATCTGCAAGCCCCCAGTGCCTGGCTGTTGCCACTGTTGCCGGGAAAGAAGTTCCCAGTCCACGAGCAGGACCTGCGTTATTTGTTAACAACCTGGATATGTAGGGAGCAGTCACTAGGCTCCAGAAATAATGTCAGTTTTCTGTGGGTGGCCCTTCCCTCTCTCTGTGTACCAGCTGAAGAACCCACCTGACAACAGTGTCTCAGGTCAGTCCAAAGGTTTTCACCCCAGGCGCCAATAGCTGGAGCTATATATTCTTTCAATCAAAGCTTAGATTCCAACGAAACCAGCAGGGTCAGCGGAGGAGACATTTTAAGGAAATGTGGCATAAATCAAGAAAGGCCTTGTTCGTGAGGGCCAAGGGAAGGAAGACATCCACAGGTAGTATGGGAGCAAGGTAGAAATAATCCAGCCTTAAGAAAAGTGAGAAGTCTGGCTCACTGTAAGCACGTGATGGTGATGGGGGTGGGAGTGAGGAACTCCAGCAGCATCATATTTGCCAGTGAGGAAAAAAATACTCTTGAGAGTTTAACAGAATGTTTTAAAGCAAGGCCTAAAAGAACTGAGAGCAAATTCATCTGCTATCATTCATTTTGGTCTTCCAACCCACAGCTAAGAGAGAGCCCCTTGCCTGCATGGTTTACAATCCAAGCAGACAAGCGAGCCGAAGGCAGTAAGTAGAGCAGAGGTGCAAAGTGCCTTGACCGGAGCCCACTGCTGTTCCAGGCTTGGTCACACATCTCCTCTTGAGTCCTGCTGAAACAAGCCACATCCCCAGCTGCTGGCCACCACCCATCCATACTGCCATAACCCCCTGCCACCCAGGTGTGGGGCTTCAACCACGAATGTGAGCGTTCCCCAGCCTTTCCCAAGCGAAAACTGAGCTGAGGCGGTAGATCATTGCTAACCCAAGTCATGCTGACAGAGAGCAGCTAATAAACACTCGCAGAAGCAGCTCTGGCAGCAGCTCTGGCAGAGGGAAGACAACGAACAGCCAGGGGTGAGGTGAAGCTCCTCGTGTCCACAGCCAGCTCGGCTGCAGCCTGGTGGACCAGTCGGCACGTTCTGTGGAAGAGCTTCGTCTCGAACCTCTGGTGCTTATCCCAGCTGCAGCTCACGCTGCCTGCACAAGTCCCCGGCGCAGAAGGGGAATGTGGCTTGCTCACTTGAGAAAAGTTAATGTGAGCCCCAGCAGCCCCCTCTGCCAGTGACAAACGTGTTGCTGGTTTCGAGGATAAAATGGGGATAAAATGGGGGTGAAAGGCTGCAGAAAGCAGTTTGTAACAAATAGGCAAAAAGAGGTAGCAGAAGGTAGAGGACGCACACTCTGCTTCCTGCCATGGCGACCACCACTGCAGTTAACCAGAATGTTACTGGTGATTTCGTTAGACAGGGTCAGGGCCTTTGGTCGCGCTGGTTTGCAGGGAAGGATCTCACCCCAGGACAGTGAGAGATCAGCCATCGGCCTCATTCTCCTGTGAACCCCAACCATGTGTTCATGTGTTCCCTTTTAAAGAAGAAAAAAGCTCCACAGCGTACAGCATGTGCTGACACCAGCTTTCTTGTAAGCAGTGAGATGTCACGGGTGTCTAATTAGCAAAGGCACGAGGGATGGGCATTCTCAAAAGGCAGCGGAGGTGAGATGGGGCAACGTCTTCTCCCTTTGCCACCGCTTGAACCAAGAGAATAAGAAAGAAGCTGCAAGGGCTGATGAAGCAGACGGAGGGAGTCCTTACTCTTAGTTTGTTGAGCGAACTCGTGCATGGTGGCACACTCAATACAAAGGCAGCATTGTCAATTTTGTGCATCAAAGCATCACGCCTTCCAAAATCCTGAGAGTGGCTTAAAGATCCTGAGACTTCTTAAAAACAACAAATGTCAATTTCCTTTTATTTTCCTTTGGGTTTTGGAGCCTTTTGGGGAGAATTTGCTTCCTCTTTGTTGCAGAAGTAAAGGTTTACCTTTTGCTCTGAATGAATGTGAAGGGCCTTATGGACTCCCTTGATTCCAGCTTCTGGGTCTTTAAGGGAAACACCAAAAGTCATTAAGATGTGCAATTAAATCACGACCGTGGCTAACACAGCAAATATAAATGCAAACCCTGCCCTGGAGAACAAAGACCCATTCATTCTGCTTAAATTGGTCTTGAGACTTGATTGCTCCTCTCCTTCTTTTTTTTTCTTCTCCCCCCCCCCCCCCCGGCCTTATTTCTTCAGAAGGAGGGGAAACTTTCTTGGCTTATGCCACATCCTGGATAGTCAGAAAAGCCCGTGCTCAGCTGCCTGAGTCCGTGTTGCCTCCTGTCTGCCAACCCTCTAGAAATGTGAGGTTGCAGGCAAACACCAGCAGTGAGTGAGCAGAAATAAAGAGCCTTGATAACTGAGGTAAAGCGGCCCTTGTGCAACTATGATAGGGGTAGAAAAATAGGAGCCGGAAATGTCGAAAGGCAGCTGAGGTTGCATTCCTTATTGGAAGGAAGAGGTGAAGGAAGATCAGTCGGCGGCAAGCGCTCTTGCTCCATACATCGAGAGGGATTTGCCAGCAAAGGATATTAATGATCTGAGAGTGAACTGCAAGTCCACAAGGGAAATCTGAACTGAAAATGGAAAAGACAGAAAGCTAGGCAGGGGGATTTGTATCGGGTTAAAGTGTCAACATTTAGAGATGGATGGATCACTGGAGCTCAGACTAGGAGGAACAAAAAAACCCCAACATTCCCAACAAAGAAACCAAAGAAAACAGCAAAACATAACACCAGTGTCTCCCTTTATCCCAAAGTTACTGGGCTCTGCCAGACTGACCTTTTTCGCTTGGCCATATTTGTGCAACAGGACTGGCTGAGAGGTGAAAAGCAGTAGTCTGCAGAGGGGGGCAGATCGCCGGTGCCATCGTTCAAAAAATGGTTTTGTCCCCTCCCCGTTCTTTTTTTAACTATCAAAAGGCACCTCTGTCTGTCTGGTATTCAGTGAGGTTTACCTGACTGAATCTCTTTTACCAGATGAAGTGCATTCAGAAGCTAATCCATCTAAAGGGATTGCTGGCCAGGAAAGTGGAAAGGCCCATGGTGCAATATTTGGGGATTTGGATTTTTGGAGACCACAGTTTGTATTGGACTGCTCTGTTCTATAATCCTATCTCTGTTCCTGTCAAGAATATATTACAACATGTAATCTGTGAAAAACATCTCTTATATTTTTCGCTCAGCGGAAGACATCTTTTTAAACACGAGGACCACACATTTGAAATTTTAAGTTCTGTGCTAGTGCTGCAATTTACAGGATGGGCTAAGGGTTGATTTTATTTTTTTTTTTCCCTTCTTAGGAGTCAATTGAGTTCCAGGCATTTCCATGACTATTTATGCCCATTAATCCCTAGAAACTGGCTGAGAGCCTTGGATTTGTCTTCCTCTTTCTGAAATGAGGCATCGTCCACTCGGGCCCTGCAGCTTGCTAATGAAAAAAGTTGTGGGGAGTGAGGCAGGAGAGGGTCGGGGGCAAGATGGGGAGGTCTGTGCTCCCCTTTCCAATCTGTCCCGGCACAGGGCAGGTCACAGAAGAGCCTCTTCTGAAGAGACAATTAAGTGCCGATCCAAAGAACAACATAAAACTGGCACAGCATTCCTTTCTCTTTCAAACCACAGGATTTTTCAATCAAATATGGATTTTAGCAGTGAGATGTGAATTTTGGCTGCTCCTTTGGCTTAATTTATTAACAGTTTAATCCAAACTTTCAGGCAATTAGCCAGACTTGTTACTTTGCATGGCCAAACTAGAAACTGTTCCTTGTGTCGTCGGAGAAAGAGATTCCTTACAAGTTCCCCAGGATGTCTTGGTTTCGGATATCTGAGAAGCGCAGATCCACCAAAACCTATTTGCCCCCCCGGGTTTCACTCTCTCTTCTTGCACTTCTAAATGTAAGATATGCTGAAGTGTGTGAAAAACATTTACATGCATTTCCCACACTTTCCCAAAGCCCAGCCTGTATTCCAGGGGAACGTGTGAGCTAACTTTTTCCCAAAGCCATCCAGCCTCCGCTAAATGACATAAAAGAAGGAGTCAAGCTACTCGGGATCTCGCAACGTGGCATTATGATTATTATTATTCATATTATCTGGGAAATGGTCAAAACCTCCTTCATGTTACCTTTCTGGTGACACTTTCCCTTAAATCCTTAGCTGTCTCACAGAAGCATCGCCCCATGATTCTTTCCTGACAGCTTTTCTAAGGTTGCTAATTGCCTTACGGAGCTGGTCAAAAATTTTCAACAGCGTGAGGATTTTCAAACTGTTTAAAATAGAACTAAAAAGTTTATAGAAGCAGTAAAAGTGTTCTGAAATCCTCCTATATATTTTTGTTGCGTTTAAGCAAATAGGTCGATTAGATAAAGCACTTAACCCAGCTGGAAATGGAACATGCCCATTCTCTGGTTCTTACAAGAAAGGCTTAAGACATCAAGAAGTCAAATCTGTGATAAAGGCTCCCACCTTTCACCACGTAGCTCAGTGAATCGTCAATTAAATCTCCACGGACTGAAGCGACTGCCCGGCTCGCTTCTATTTTGTGGCAGAAAGTTAGCAGCCATGTGTTTTCCAGGATGCCTAGAGAAGCTGGCTGATTTCTGGAGCATTTCTTCCATCAGGACATGAGAAAGAACAGAATATTTGCAAAGGGTGGGATTCAAAAAAAAGGGGAATATATTTATTAGCTGGCAACCATAGCAGAAGGCCAGAGGAGTGAGCAGGGAAAGGTGTACGCTGTGAGGAAATTCCTCTCTCCAATATTGAGGTGGATATCTCTGCTGCTGCTCTTCTTTCACACCCCCCCCTTTTTTTTTTTTTTTTTTTTTATAATCTGGCTTGTAGAGAAGAATTGGATTTTCACTAGTCTAGGAACTGACAGCCACTAGTTGAAATACACCCTGGGTCAACAGAGAGCAAAGCCCAGATACACTCAGGCTTTTAGGCACCTCATTTGAGATGAAGTACCTGCGTACGCCTGCAGACCGGGCTTCCAGGCGGTGCAAACCAGGCACGGGAGCTGGGCCAGGGCTGCTGCTTCTCGCCCCAGGGGCCAGAAGTCTCCTGCCAAAAAGAGGAGCCACCCAGCTGGACTTCACAGCCACCGAGGAACCAGAGGAGGGCCGGGTAGGTAGACCCTGGAAAACCATGCTCCTACACCTGGAGTGAGAGGTATAAAGGCAGGAGGTCTCCCGAGGCACCTGGTGTGGAAGGGACAAGGGGGCTGTCACATCCAGCCGGGGCTGGCTCTTGACTTTTGGTGATGCCGGCTGAGTCACTGCTGGCAAGTGGTGTCCCAAGGAAGTCACCGAGACTGCCTCGTGTGAGTAATTGCTCTCTGGCGCAGACCTCCCAGCCCGTCTCTCCTGTGCTTTTGGCAATGGTGCTTAGAGTGAAAACAAATAAATACAACCAGAAAAACCTCCCTCAACCCCCCAGCTAGTGTTTTTCAACGTTTTAGAAGCCTTTAACAAAATATTTGGAACCTATTTTCAGAAAAAGTTCCAAAGGTTTCCCAAAGCCCAGATTTGTCTAGACTCTCCCATCCTCAGCGCAGGGAAACAGGGTGAATGGATAGGGTGTGATATGGATTTTTTTGAACGTTTGTTTGGATTTCAGGAAGTGAACAAGATAAGCCAAATGGCCCTTTCCTGCTTTTGCTCTTTTAATATTTTTTTTTCCTCAGTAAGTCCTGACAAGAAATGCTTAACTAAAGAAAACTCAGATGAGTTTGTTGAGTTCCCCCCCACCTCACCTCTCTGCTAAAAAAACACCCACACCTGTGACTGGGAGATAGCAACGAATCGGTCTTTACAATCTAAGCCCCTGGGTATGTATGAAAGCTGTTTCCTTTCTCACTTCTGTAACACAGAAAACTGGTCTCCTCCTTTTTCCATCTCATCCAAAACTTGTAGGGAGACAGCGGGAAATAATCCGCTGGGGACTTCAGGATGCACCAGCGGCATGGAGGGTCTGATCTGGATGGGAAGAAAAGAAATAATTCTTATTGCATTGAGTGGCAGGTGCTGATGTTTGAAGGAGCCCTTTGACGTCACACCAGCCTTGCTGCCAGAAAAGCCTGAGCAAAGATAAGCGGGAGAGGCAGGTCCCCAGCCACCCCCTGCCCAATGAAGATACGGCCAGAAATCACTTCTCCTCCCCATGGGTTTGCTCCTAAGCACACTTGTTTACTTGGCATAAGGTCTGGTGAAGGCAGCTTCATGATCCCTCCATTTTTACATAGTTTAATGTATCCATGGTTGTTCAGCTTGCCCATAGGTGCCTGACCTGAACACAGCTCTTCGTGTCCTAAGTTGGACAGACCTCTGAATTTTAGATGTAAGAAATTGGGATTTCATACTGATGCACCTATATCCACAAACTGCTTTCTGTGAGTGTCCCTTTCTAGAACACCACATTTGTAAGAAAGAGAAAATCAGGTGTCCCAATATAAATTAATTTTCTTCCCTCGCTACCCAACTCCAGTGCTACCATGTCACTCTCCTTTCTCCCAGCTCTCTGTCCTTGATCCTGTACAAAATACAAATATTTGCCAGCCTTGCTTTGTAGGAAGCAGAGTTTTAATATTTGATCAGAAAAGTCTGTGGAACCCTGAATATTATTGTAACCTTGAGGCTGGGGAAATAAATTCTGCTCCTCTACTGGAACATGCTGACCTTCCTCCCCTCTTGTTTATTTGTATGATCTGAATTAATTTCTTATTTGAAACCTACACCACCTAAAAGCATTTCCTAGAGCTATTTTTTTTAAAGCAGATTGCTAAACTGACTCTAGAAGTTGCTCAGGGGTTGTTGGTTATTTGAGGGTTATTTACTGTAGTAGAAAGTTTTCCACCAGCAGATGTTACTGTAGCATAAGAGAAGATGGGGAAAGACCACAATAGGCGAGATAACGCAACTAAATGTAAAGGGTTAATGCACCAGATGATAGCTTTTGAAAAGATACATGATAAATGCTCAAAATAATTTTAAATCTGTCGCAGCCAAGTGAGCAGCATGTCATACGGGATCTGTAATGACAAGACATTGTTCCAAAGCAGTGTTTCTCTTTGCAATATCAGAAAATCTGTCCCATTCTTGTAAGAGTTTCTTAAATACTTTTTTTTTTTTTTTTACAGGCTGCTAAGTCATTTGCAGATAGTTGGTGGTCCTTTCTTTGAAGATATATCTCTGTTGTGAAAAACTAAGTACTGCAAAAATCTTAATAAAGCACACACAGCAGTATAAACATCTGCCCTTCCAAGGGGCTCCATCTCAGCTTTGGAGATCTCTAAAATGAGGGAAGAGCAGTTTATTTTCCACATTTCTTAAGTCCTTAGCCTTTTTGATGAGGCTGTCAACAGTGAATGATGAAAGTTAGATGTTACCTAGGCTCCAAAAAGACTCAGGTTCTCTGTAGTTGCCTGAATACCTTTGCATATTTGTCCCTATCAACCCATCCCTTTTCTTCTAACCTGTCCCTGATTCACAAAGCTTAATGACTCTGGATCTCTTCATCTGTAAAACAGAACTAATTCTGTGCCGTAAGGGTGCCATAAATTCAAGAAACAGTGATATGACAGCATTCCGAGGCTTCCAGGTAAAACACACGCTAGCCACGGTGTTCCCAGAGTGCCAGGTAATGCCAGCCGTATTGCAGGATGTGTGTATGTGTGCCTGTTCATGTGTGTATGGTGCTGGTACTTCTTCACTAGGAGACGTCCCATGACAGAACTGCCGTCCCACCACGGAAAGCCGTGACCTTCCCAGCAGTCCAGTCCTTTGCAGACTTGAACTGCATCGCCATAAAGCCCTGCCCGACAGAGCATTTTTTAAAAACTACTATGTATGCTTCATCGCTCATTCTGCTGCAGCTGCTCCTTTTGCCTTTTCCCTCATTTTGTTTCTTTCAACTATTCATTTGTCTCCCTGGTGGGAAGAGAGATGAGACACTAATGTACGGAAACTGTAAACGGCCTCGCTTTTAGGATATCTGGAACAAAGACAGAGATGTTGTGATTGGGACAGACTGGGGTGGTCTAAAGAAAGAGAGTCCCAAAGAAATTTTCACCTAAGAGTCAAATGAAGGAAATGCTATTACTCCAGCTAGCTTATTATCATGTATTTTGGGCTACTCAATGGCTAGTAACATAAGTTTGGGTCAAAAATTCCAAAATTAAGTGCATAAAGTGTGCACACAAGACGCTGCAAAAACACCTTCCTTATACATTTACACATCTCGTTATAAGTGTCCGGGTTTGACCAGTACCTCTTGCAAATAGACTGCTTCTTTGAAGATTTGACTGCTCCAACTGTCCCTCAAACATCTGAGGAGCCAAGGACGCTCTTTTCAGTGTGGGTGGCTATGCAAAACCCAAACCCGTCTGGCAGGCAGTTAGACTGCTAGTCTCAATCTGTCATGCCTAATTTCACCATTTATGGCCGCAATACATTATGTTTGGAGAGGGAGTATCAGCAGCATGCCATGCATTAATCCGAAGGCTGAATTCCTTAATAGATTGAATAGCCTTCATCTCTGATAAGTGATTGCATTTCTGGTGCATGAATGGTGCTGCGAAGCACATAACGCTGTTAATAGCTGGGAAAGAATACAGCATGAGAAAGTCCCTTTCCAGACTCACTTCCTCAGGATGTCGTTTGGATTTAGAAATATCTGTGGGCTGCAAAGCTTCCACCCACATTTCTAACTTCAGTCTTTCCTGGATGCTTGAGTTCCCTTAGGACCAACATATCATGGTATACCAAAAAATATTATATATAGCTTTGCCCTCTAGATCAGCAGTGCCCTCTGGAAGAACCCTTTGCTTTACTGGCAGCGGCAAATACACACGTTATCCAAAGTTGCAAGATCAGCAGAACTGAGGAGCATTTCTCTGACAGCAGCTGTAGTTGTCTGGTCTGAAATACCTCGGGTTAGAAAGACAGTTTACCACAAAATATCCCCATCCTGCCAAAGGAGCTTGCCCAAAACATGCCCTTTCTCTCCTTACCTTCCAATCTTGGCAGCGTGCAAACGCTTCTTTTCCCAGTCTATCACATAAGAAGCTCTTAAGAAATGTTCCTTCCTCAGTCACTTCTGCTAACTCCGTAACAAAAGGTATTTATCTAGGGAACAGAGCAAATGGTGTTTCTACAACACAGAAGCAATAAAGAGTGGTCTATAACCAAAGGTCGAAGCCAATGCTGCTTTTAGATCTGAGATAATCACCAAAGAATTTAGCAGAACAGAATGCTATACTTTATGGCACGCTCTCCGCCTGAAAACTGTTACTTAATGGATTAGGGTGACAGTGAAAGAAAAGGCAAATTTCTAAGAATTTGGGCAGCACAATTACATGAAAAACATGAAAACTAAGACATGCCTTTGTACTCTGAAAACAGAAATAAATGCAGAATTAAATTTACTGTTTAACAAATAGAAAGACAATTTGCTCTAGCTTCACCATTGGATCTAAAAAATCAAACTAAGCTCTTGTGGCTTCTGAGGCTTTATTAATAATAAGGATTCTGAAAATCAAATTCTGCGCCCTGTTTTCTGTCACATCCTCCAGTTCCAGATATAACTGAAGGAGCAGTTTCTTTTCTCCTGAACTTAGAAATCCTGTTGGTGATGTAAGAACTGGAAGAGACCACAGTTCATCTGAGTGATGTCTCAGCAATATTATCAGGAATAGAAAGCAGTCACAAATTATTGATGAGACATTAGATTAACTCCCCTTGTCCGAGAAATTTAACATGCTGTTACTGCTCATCCACAACCTAACTTCACAGGGCTCTGACTATATTACTTGGCAACACTGTATATTAGGGTGCTGTTTTATATATGTATATATATATGTGTGTGACATAAGTACCCTCTTCAAGAATTGTGTACCTGTGTGAAGGCAGGGACAAAGACTCGGTTCCTTTTTTCCCTCCCACATCTTGCTGCAAAGGAGCCCACTTCCATCTGGAGACCGCAAATGTAGTCACCGGTACAACTGTGTCTTGTGACTTAATGCGTTGGCCCTGAAGGTCGCTCTCAATGTTTGCTTGATCCCTTTTTCCATTGACTGGAGCCTCTGGGGCCACGTTCCAGGGAGTCTTGCCTAAAAGTCAGTTCTTTAGGAGGTTGAGTAGGGGAAGGATGAGGGGAAAAAAATGAAGTCTCAGTTCTTCTCTTGCTGACACAGTCTTCTTGCTCTGAAGGCAACGTGGTTAAATTAGAAGAAAATAAAGGATTCTGAGGTTAAAACTCACAGCTGGTGGTTAGTCCTGGGAAGCCACGAACCTTTCCTGTTTGCTGTGAGCTACGTGGCTTACCAGAGGCAGTGAACACAGAAAACACAAAAGCTCTTTAGGAGCAACATTATATGTAAAACCCAAGCCTTTGGACCCTCTCAGGAGGTGCTGGCTGCTCACACAAAATGGATATAGGTAGATGTACCTACACGGGACACAACAAGCCTGTGTGAGGCCCTGTACCTCGACATGCCCAGCAGACCCACACTGTGGTAACAGTGACTCTGGCATCACACGTACAAAAGAGGAAAATTTGAAGAGGATCAGAAACGTGCAAGGCTGCACCTTTGTGCTTCATCATTCCGCTCCTCTAAGAAGACATTGCATAAATTGGTTTTGCCTCTCTTTTCCCGGCACACTCAAAGGATCCTCAAGAAGGTTTCCTTGCCATAGTGTTCAGGACAGTGGCGTTTACGCTTCATGCACTTTCAGAAAAGCACGTGCATCAGTTTGAGATTTGCAGCTCTGATCATAACCACCTAAGCCGGGCCTGTCTTACCTCTGGTAAGGGTGGCAGTCCCTACTTGCCTGCTGGGCAGTCAATAGCCAGTAAGTGCACTTGTCTGTAAGGTGCTAGGGCATTTGTTACAGGGCTTTTATGGGCATGCTTAACAGCAGAAATTGTGATGAAGTCTCCAGCCATGGCCTTGGGGTACAGACGATACCACTGAAAAGTACTCTGGGGTGTGTCAGATCTTAGCTTAATTCTTGCTTCTGTCTGAGGGGATCTGAATGCATATCTTCTTCTTCCAGTGAAGGTGCACCTGAGCCATGACCAGGCTGTATATGGTATTCCAGGCCTGGCCTTTCCCGCCCCTGAAGCTGTTTCGCTTTGTTGGTAATAACTCTTCACCAGACTCTCACCAGGTGAGGTCTAGAGGTCAGGGCATTTATGCGGGAATACGGAGATCTGCGTCATTCATCCCAAGGGGAGGCTTTGTGTGTGGCCTGTGACATTATCACTCACTTTCTCTCTGGCACACCGGCTATTTATGCAGGTTCAAATTACTGCAGAGAGAGGAAAGATCTGAACCAGGGTCTCCCAGATCCCCAGTGAGAGCTTTAACCTTTCAGCCTTTGGGGGAAGACGGCGAGGGGGACCACATTCTCTGGCTGTGGTTTCTGTAGGCAGCAATACAGTTAGAGTGTCCAGGATCAACTTCACAAGTGAAACGGGCAAGGGACAAGTTTTTTGTGGATCATGGCAAACCCCAGGTCTGGAGGACTTGCTTTTAGAGAACTAAACAATGTTGAGTCTATCTAAAAGCCTGAGCTTTAGGTGGCTAGAAGATGACAGCATTGGAAACACATGTGACAAGGGACTTTACAAGGGAGTAGCCGTGCAAGGGCTTTACGTACTCTTGAGTTATTTAAGCCTCTGGAGTCTTTTGAAATTGAGACCAGTGTGTTCTCCTCAGGCAGAGCCTTTGGAGAGTGAGTTCCAGGGCTTCACCAGGGGCCTTATCATCCAAAGGTAAATCCTCAGTGCCAGCTACAATTCCAGTAGTGTCCAAAATTAGCCTATCCTTGTCTCCAGTCCCACACATGCTCCCTTGGTGCTTGGTGTGCATTTGGAGGAACGGTGTTGCTGGCTACAATGCCAACCTTAACCAGAGTGAGAGAGGTTTCTGGCCATCTCTACTGCAAGTGGAAGGACAGGCTCCAGGCGATCCCATACCATAACGAACCTAAATCCCTGGATTAGCTTCCTCCGGCCCTGGCTTCAGTAGAGTCATTACATAAGTATGATAGCTATATAATATATAGGTCAGACAGAGATCTCATAAGACTGCATAGCAGGGAGCAGAGCTAGAAATGGTAAAGTATGTTTTTCCCTCTTGCTGGAAAAAGAGAGGCACGTTGGCTGAGGTCTGTCAGAAACAAATGGAGGTATTGAGACCCATGCTCTCCTGCAGAGCTCGGTGTTGGCTAAGTCATCTCTACTGGAGCCTGGCAAGGAGCGGTGCAAGTGAAGAGGCTGAAAGGGAGTGATTATTTAGCGCCAGCAGGTTTGTGAGTCCCCACGGCAGAGGGTTAACATGTGATATGCCAGCAAATCATGGCATAATGCTGACTCTGCCGCTTTGGATTCAGTGAATCTCAGTTGCGGGAGTTATGCAAGCACAGCTATAGTCAGAGCTCTGCTGTTACTATCTATAGAAGACCGAATTTGACAGGGAAGCCCTGAGAGTCCCAAGAACAGAAGTGTTGTTCCTTCTGAGTCAAAGGTCGTCTTCTTTTACTCAGAAGTGGACGGTGCAACCTACAGCAAGATAGGTGAGCCGTTACTCACCAGATTCATCCCAGTGTGACTAAGCATCTGCGTAAGTGCTCACAAGCGTGTACAAAGGTTATGAAAACTAGCGTATAGCATTTGCTCCATTCTCACGTACGGAAATTCTCATTGAAGGCAATGTGAGATTTTTGCCAAAGTAAAGACTGAATTAATACCCAAACATTTGGTTGTTACAGCCTGTATCTTATTTACACTAATGTTCTTTTCCACAGTTGTGATGTCTCAGAAGAGCCTGGGATCCAACTTACTCAGCATATGGTCCGTCCAAACTGGCAGCATAAGATAAAATAGTCACAGCATAAATGGGGATCAATCCCTTTGCAGTTTCCATTGATAGATTTAGTTAAGAAGACTGGAAAAAGCATATTCCTTCAGGAAAAAAATTATTCATTTTAAGGGCACTGAAGCTTTCTCAAAACATCCAAATATCAGCCAGCTCAGAAACTCAAAATTAAGATTCTGCTCGAAAGAGAGGGAGCAAAATTCAAAGCAGGAATGCACAATACATTTTGCATAAGGGCTAAATCCTGTGGGGACATCAGTGTGTCCTGCCTGGAAATCTGTGGTCATGCAAAAGCAGACAAACCCCACTCGGCCACCAGCCACCACAGTGTTTTCTTTAAAGGCTCCTTGGGGAAACTGTGAGAGGACGTAGGGGCAGGATTTAGACAGAATTACTGAATCCCCAACCTCACCCCTGTCAGGGAACAAGACCAGCAACTGGAAACTCCTGCAGAACCAGCCCACCCATTTGGCTTCCTCTGACAACCCTGAAGCAACCCCTGAGATAGCCGGCACCTGCTCTGACGGGGGACAAGGAGAGGGTTTGTGGTGTCTCATAGCACAGCATGGTCAGAGGAGCAAAGCCCCAGCGGGTACAGCCTCCTGGCTTGTTGGGAATGGCAAAGGAGAAGCCCAGGCGCTGAAGGAAGGAGGTCTTAGGGACACAAGGCAGCAAGTCCAGCAAGGGCTAAGGAGCGGGCAGGCTATGAAATGCCAAGGCTGAAACCCAGGGACGAGGCGGTAGTGACGTGGATAAGAAACGGCAGATGAAAAGGGTCGGCTCTGCTGAGCCTCCCTCCAGCCCGTGCTCCGGGGCCCATCTGGATATTGTTAGGCCCCCTGCCCACCCACCCACCATGCCTGGAACGTGCAAGTACCTTATCTTGCATTTCTTGTAACGCAGAACACCAACTTCTTTTTATGCTTCTTGGCACGGTTTATGACCTTTTTACAACTCCTACCCTGCCAGGATATAGGCCATAAAGATATTTTAAATGGCTTCTCGTGGTGGTGATCTATTAGTTGGAATAATGGCTCCATATGCAAAATATGAACCCATAACCACTGTAAGCTAGCCCTATACCTTCGCGTCATTCAAATCCTGCTTTGAGAGCCACTCGTGCTTTGAAGCTACAAGAAAATAGCCAGCAAATAATTAAGTAGAGGGACTGTTGAGCATAATTTATGTAACCTTTCCCATTTTCAAACTGCAATTACCTATGTAGGGACTGGATGAATAGTGGGTTTTCAGTTCAGTTGCTGAGCAGAAATATCAGAGGAAAAAATATTTGGTTTAAACCAAAGAGGAATTTTTCAGATTTTCTTGAAACGTTAAAAGATGGGAAATTATTTATTTTCTGTTTCAAATTACTTAATGCTTTTAAAATGCTTTAGAAGCTCTAGATTGACTGTGAAGTGAAAAATGTCATTTCAGAGTGAAAAGTCATGGTGTCACTTCAGCCTACAAACAAAGAGGTTTGGCTTCCCAAAACTTATTGCTTTTGAAGACTATCAGGACAAACTCCTCCCGCAATTTACAATCTTCCCATGAGCATGCTATTTTTTGTTCCAAATTTGCAAAAGGCCTTGTCCCAGAAGTGCATTTTTAGCTAATTTATTGTTCAAAAGAAGGAAGAAAAGACAACAAATACAGGGCTGCGTTTGCTGCTGACTGTCACTCTGACCCCTCTGCCACCTGGCTGCCTTTCCACCCTGCACCATCCACTCATTTGCATCCTTTGGATCCCAAGCCCTTGGGTCTGTGCTTCGGGGTTAGCCCGGAGCACAGCCACCGCTCTGTGGGTACTCCCACCTCCAATGCCTGAGCAGGGAACTGCTTCCCCCCAGGCACAGACATACGGCACCGTGAGTCAAGAGGTTGTACCCACGTTCTGGAGAGGAAAAGTTTGTCCCATGGTATGTAGCGAGTGTGGGGACGAATTAAACAGCAGCAAAAACTTTGCCCATTCATCTAGATAACTTAATCAAGGTGCAGTGAATGTAAAGTTGGTTCTTTCCTGAATTCCTACAGGTCTCTCAACTGCCAGAGGAAGAAAAGTGCCCAGACTTGGAGCCCTTCTCACAGCCCAGCATACCAGCAGTATTCCTGATATCTCTGGTTCATCACACTTCTTCACTGCACTTCGCATGCTTGGTGTGTTGCACTAGCCAGAAAAAGAAAATATGAATCCAACAGCATGAACGGAAAAAACTGTAAAAGGCCTGTGGAACAACCAGGGTAGAAAATGTCTGTTTCTTCAACCTTTTGTGGGCCTTCTCTGGCAATTTGTAGCACTGTCACGTTTCAGGGTGGAGGGATTTCTGCTCTTAACTGCTTGTGCTATTCATTCAATTGCTACACAGAACATAGTGCTACGTGTTCAGGAACAGATGGTTGCAAACCAGTATATATATGTATGTATATGGGTATATATTTTTTTTATACATATATGTTTAAAAATTAATACAGGAGTATTGCTCTAGATTATCTGTCTTAAAGTTCAATAAGAAATGCCAGTTATTAAGTGTTGGATGCTGATGTTACAGGAGAAACACTTGCCAAAAGCCCTTATGCAGTTCAGTGGCACTACTGAGAAAATGAGTGTCTACATCATGGGGTGACAGACTCTGATTACAAACAGTTGTTGTTGGTGTGAGGAGGTGTTTCAGGTGTATCAAACTGCGGGCTGGGTTCACAAAGGGTATAAACTCATCCCCAGTACATGCATTTTAAGTAAATTTGCACCAGCTTTCACCCAGTTGCCTCTAAAGTGTACGTGTCTATAAGCATAGCTCCAAAGCTGTGATTACAGTGATTTCTTCATATGTGGAGAAACATGGAGATGATAAGACATCTTGTTCACGATGACTGTCCATAAGGTGTGCTGCATGCAGCAGAGGAATTCCCCAGGAGATGCAGGATGGATGTGGGTGTCTGCCTGAGCGAGCAGCCGGACGTGCACGCTGGAGTACCAGCAACACCCACACATGCCGCAACACACAGCAGCCGCAGAGGACCAATGTCCTGTTGCCCGCCAAGGCGACATGGTCACGCAGCAGATTTGAGCAGGACAGGGTGAAGAATGCCAAGGCCACACATGGCATAGCTGTTACGGCCAAAAAACTTGGACACTAACTATGAATGTCTCCTGTAAGCTGGTGAAATGCCTTTTATCGCTTCATTTTCCAACCCACGAAGGCAATTCCCATCGCAGGAGTCCAGCCGATGTTAATGGCAGTCACACGCCTTGAATGTCCCTGCGCAGCGCCTTGAAAGTTCAGTTGGCAATTCGTTGGACTTCCCCCCACTTTCTTTGTCTGCTTACCTGGGAGATAAGGAGAAGCTCACCAGAAGGGCAAGAGTTTAAAAACAAAGGCAGTCTATTATATCCCATCAGGTCTCCATCACCTGCTCGACCTTCCCATACAGCGTGTGGGACCCCGTGGGGGTCTCGTGTCGTTACATCCAGTTTCTCCCGGGAGCCACCCCCCTCCCTTCAGGGAACTGGTTGTGAGGTTAAAATTTAGAAAGTGGTTCTCTGCAGCTAAAAAACGTGTGGTTTTACCCTAACCGTAAAATATCTCAAATCGTTGGGATTAGCCCTTTTCTGCTTTCCCGTGTGCCTTCAATTAGCCGCATGAAAGCGAACCCGCGGCTTTAGGACCGAAAATAGCTGGAGCGAAGTGACGCAGGCTTCGCCCGAGATGAAAGAGCGGCTTCCAGAAGCCTAATTAAAAGCAACTGAGAAACCAGTACTTGATACAGCCTCTACTCACCTGAAAAAATAAACGGAGAGCTGCAGCCAGGCTTCGGTGCGGCGTTGTGGGAAAGCGGCTGGAGGGTTTCGCCCGGGTCACGGGAAGGCCCAGCTCCGCCGGAGCACAAAATCTTTCTGTTTCTGCCTGCCCCGAGTCAGGGGGAGGTCAGCCAGCCAGCCGAGGCCACCACCGCTCTGGCGGTCCTTCGCCCTACCTTAGGCAAAGGGACGGCAGCACCCGCTGCCGCGGCAGCCCCCGTCGCCCCTCTGCCTCCTCCACATCCCCAGCCATGGGTTAAAGGAGAATAAATACGAGCTTCAGGCAGGTTTTCCAAATTTTGGTGTGGGATCCTGTTCATAAGCAACCCTATCCCTGCCGTAAAACAGTGTGTGGATATAGCCCTCGTTTATAAAACAGCCGGGAAAGCCAACAAGTTACTGAAAAGCCCTATTTCTCTTTTAAACTTCACTGTCATCGAGGTCATCCCTGCGAAGCCCTGCTCTGTCCCTGTGAGGTGCCACGGGTTTCGTCACTTTTGTTCTTCAATTTGACACGTTTTTTTCCATCAGATAACCCGCTTTTAGCTCACCTGCACTCCAAATTATAGGGGTGGGCAGGCGTAGTGCGAAAAATCCTGCAGGAAGGTTTAACCACAGCTTAAAAGTACTTGCTGTGGCCATGGTCCAGATCCTCGGTGTTTGGTCTGTTTCCTGATTTTGGTGAAGGATCTTGACCAGGAAAAAAAAGAGCCCCTCCACAGAATGCGAGAGAGCTTCACAATACTGATTTGACACTCTCAAACTAAAACAGCTCAGTTTTTCTTCTGAAAATAAAAATATTTCAAGATATAATTTACTGAAATTAAATTTTAATAGGCAAAGGAATCCAGGAAATGAAATGCCTTTAATAAAATATTTGGATCATGATGAAATTTTTATCTCAATAGGGTGGAAAAATACTACCTGCAGGATAATGTGAAAATGGTGAAAGCAATATTGTGTTTTTAGCAATGACCTGAAAAATCCAATAGGTGATCAGCTTTATGATTGCATGTTAATTAGGATTGCTGTATTGCACTAACAGAGGTATGAGTCAACAATTTATACCGTAATGTTAAGAAGTGAGCAGCTGTTTGTAATGTGGAGTTATCATCCTACGACACAGGCACAGGAGTGGGACAATACGGTTTGAACAGATTTTAAATTCCAGGAGGTAAAACTGGAAGCAGCAGAAGAGGAGGGAGTGAGACAAAACAACATGTTGTCACATTTATTTGCCGTGGACTTTTCTCATTCTTAGATGAAACATTTGGGTTTTGCCAGAAATATTCAGGGTTTTTGTTAATTTTCATCTCGGGGAAAAGAGCGACCGGTCGATCCCTACAGCACACTTCTGTGCGTTTCACAGGTAGCCTGAATTAGGAGCTGAGAAGCTGTCAAGAAACCCCACTAGAAGCAGCGGAATGCAGCAAAGGAAAACAGAGGGCTCATAATTTAAGCCCGATTTAAAATCTGATAAAATGGACCGAAGTGGCTCAGAAGTTGCAGCTCAGCCCCCTGCGCGGAGACCTGCAGTACGCTGAAGGGGACTGTCACGCGCGGCACAGAGGTTTCTTAAATTATGTAGCAAGGTGAGGCAGAAAACTCTTTTTCTCTTGTAACAGGATAGATCTAATAGCTTGGAAAAAATTAAAACATAAGCAGAAAATAGGCAATTGTTGCAGTAGGGATTTTCTGCAGTGTTCCCTGTAACTACTGCTTAAACTATAAGTTAATGAGAAAGGACCTTTTTGATCGGTGTATTCTTGTTCATGCCCGGTGGGAACAGATTTACGCGTGACCTGTGTACTACGGTGCGTATTCTGCTATTCTGATGGAACTGCGAATTCAAAATCGAGAGAAACAGGAAATGTCTGAAAAAAACATGACCCAAAACCCCAACAAAAACCCAAACCAAGCAAAAACCAGAAAAGGAGTGTTGAGGGTTTTGAGAAACACTTTGGGAGGGGAGCGAGGGTGGACCCAGGAAACACTGTGATCTCAGTAATAAAATCGTAGTTACGTCTGTGACCAGGGCGACTTAAGAGATCGAAGAACACAAGTAATTAATTCACACTGAAGGAAACACAGTCATATGGAGGCAAAGCTCGATAGAAAGCACTTCTGTGTTTTACAAGGCTGTGTGAGGAACCGTTTTCCTTAGAAATCGTTGCAGTAACATACTCTCCTTTCTTGACCTAGCTGAAGTGTGAAACTTTACCCTGAAAGCTGTTTATTTATGAGCCCTCCGCGAGGCACGTAGAATTCTCAAGGACAAAAATCTCTCCACTTTTTTATAAAAATATTTGAAAAGCATTTTCAGAGGCCTCACTGCAACCCTGAATCCACCACTACTGGCTCAACAGCCGTGCTTACGGGGCAGGATCATCTCGGGGGCTCCTTTGAAGAGTCACACCAGAGATGAATTTTTTTGCCTGCTTCTTTCTGCGCAGCACCCGGCACAAAATGAGCTCAGCCTACGCACTGAAGTCTGAAATCAGCTGAGAGCATCAGGCTTTCAATTTTAAAGTCTAACTTTTATGTTTATAGGTATCACTTCTAGAAGCGCGCCTAGAAATAAAGCACAACTGGTCCTAAGTAGTATCAGGCAAGACTGCAGAGAATTATGAAGGAATACTTTTACAGATTTTTTTCTTGAGGCAATTACCTTTTCTTTTTTCTTAGTCAAAAAAGAAATCGATTAACTGCTGAAAGGTTTCATTGTGAATTGTCTAAGTTTCTAGGAAAAGTTGTCTAGAAAACAGGAATAATGTCAGTTAGTACTCAAATGTGTAATAAGGTTTGTGTTTAAATGTGAGTAATTTAAATGCTTTATTTCTAAAATGTTAGGACCTTTAAATGATCAAATTTATTATATTCCTTAGTGAGGATTTTTAAAGTGCTTTTTACTCTTGACATCATGAAAAAGTCTGCTTTGCCATTTCTCTGTTGTTCTTTACATTGATGTGTGAGGTACGAGCGAGGGGTTGTGTGGGGGAGAGGTGAGGTGTGAAAAGGAACTTTTGTGTATGATGGGGAGAGAGAAATAAATGGATATGTGATGAGGCACATGTTTAAAAGGTAGGAAGACGGAATTGCTAATAATTCTGTAAGGTAGGCATTAGTAGCAGTCTTAATGCTTTAAAAATACATGTAAAAATTCAGGTAAAGAAGAAATTGTATCATCTACACTTTCTGAATTGCATTAGAAAAGAATTATCATTGCCCAACAAACTTATATCTTCTAGTTTACAAATTTGGAGATCAACATACGTGCTTTATAATATAGCTGACATCTGAGTGTTTTCCAGTCCTTTGATAGCAGTACTAGTAGAACTACATCACTATATTTCAACTCTCAGGTGTTAGTTTTCTTAATGCAATTGCCACTCTCTAACAGATTTTAGCAGATTTTTTGGCACGTTAATCCTTCATCAGCTTTTTCTAAACTTGCATTGTCATCTGCTTACGAAGTGTCACTGTATGTTTTGAAAAATAAAAATGAATATGGGAACAATCAATGTTCCTAAGATCCTTGCGAGACAAAGGTCACATTCACCTCAGATGCAGTCAACAGATTTGTCTGCGCAAAGCATAAGAAAGGGGGTCTGAATGGGATCCAGAAAAGTAACTTATGATAGTATAAGTCCCCTTAAAACTGCAGTCCTTTTGTGAAGAAGCAGTGAATGGATGGCTGTGCTGCTCTCTTTGCTTGCTCCTCCAGTGTGCCCCCCCCCCCCCCCCCCGTAACTCTGATTTTCAGAAACATTAAAAACCATCCATCACGGCGGAGATTAACACAAGATTTGGGCGCTTAGCAGCATCTCCAGGCTGGAAACTTCCAGGACGTTGTGCAAATCCCAGTGAAATTATTAACTTCGAATGACTAGTGACGAGGCCTGCCTGGAGGAGCAGAATTTATGCAAGGATGACCAGTTACCCACGGGATTTCTCTGCACTGGTGGGGATGGTGGGGTGGGGACCTCTCTGTTGGCTGCTGCGCGGGGGCTTGCTGGGGAGCTGGCAGTGATGAGGACGGTGGAAAGCGATGGAGGAAGGGTTTAGTGTGGGGGAACAGGAGACAAGACCTAAAGAGGGGAGAGGTAAAACTAAATAGCCCGAGTCAGCTGACTGATGTTATTCCTCTACATTTGGAGGCCATTGGTGTGGAGGGGGATAAGCAGATCTGCCTCTTCACCTGGCCCTTCACAGCCCCATCACCTTCACAGGTGATGCCAGGAAAGAGGGGAACGTGCTACACATGCCTCGGTCTACCCAATTTAACGCTAAAAGGGGGCACAAGGTGCTGTGTTTCCAAACCCGATAAAAGATGGCTCCACTGTTTGTTTTATCCCTCACAACTTGTTTGGGGTAGAAGAAGCTTGGTGGCAGCAGAAAGATTTTGCTCTTGATTCCATGCTGGGGTGTCAGGATTAACCTGTATTTTTCTTAGCCTGGTCTTAATTCTCTGAATTAGGATCCGAACATGAATATATTATTTTTTTTCAACACCCCTCTTCCTTCCTTCTTTCCTCCCCAGTGTCTTCTCCACTAAGGAAAAACAGGAGAGAAATTTACCCCTCCCAGGAGGCAACTTATTCATTACATGCCTCAGCATGGGGGGGAAAAACTGAAGTTAAAATTTAATTTTAATGTCACTAAATTAAGCCACTAAATTATCTTCTTAAAATGAGCCTAGTAATCCAAGAGGGAAAATCTCTCTCTCTCTAGGCTTAATTGAGAAAACAATTAGATCTAGATAAAGCCAGCGCTTGCCAGATGACACAGTCCAGAGCACACCGAAAGAAACCCAATCCTCAAAAGCAGAAACGAGAAAAGATTGTGATAAAAGGTGTCTTTTCCAGGTTTCCCTGGCATCACCTTGGGAGCTCTTGCAACTGCTATGTGGAGTGTCATGAAAGGTGGAGCAAACCACCGGTGCCTGTGTCACGGGCTGGGAGCTCCTGAGCAAACCCCTGATTTTCTGAAGGCAGAGCCCTGGGACGAAGCTCTGTGTGTGTGTGTGTAAAAAATCGAATTGAGGTCCCTGGTGGGGTCAGGATGGGGTTTTGGTCCTAGTCTGTGGATGTCTTTTGGGGCTACCCGAGAGCTGAAAGCATCGAGCGAGTGCCAGAGTAGAAAATTAGTTGTGAGGCTTTTTTTTTTTGCTAAAAACCTTCAATTATTCACACTTCCTGTAGGTTTGCCCGGCGTTACCTGTCGGAGGAGCTCCCCAGGCCAGACTGGAGCAGGGAGTGTTGTTCCAGCTGGGCCTGGCGGCCCTGGGCAGCCGATCCCTGCAACAAACCAGCGATTGTTCGGTGGCCCCGGGGGCCCCGGGAGCCTCCGTGCCCCCCAGACAGGGGGTCGGTGGAGCAGGGCAGGGAGCTCCTGCAGCCCCATCTAACGCCGGTGCCTTCGCTCACACCACGTAACCGCCCTGGCTGTGCTCACCACTCGTTATCCTCCGTTTTTTTTTATTCCTTCTGACAAGCCTTACCTTTTTTTGCCTTTGTTTTTGAAAACCGTTTGGCTTTTCTTTTTAATACAACAAAATAAAATAGCTGTCTCCTTGTCGCTGCCCTTTGAACAGCTCCAGAGACATCAGCAGTGAGTGCAGCCCTAGACCAGGCTGGATGGGGCTTTGAGCAGCCTGGTCTAGTGGGAGGTGTCCCTGCCCAGGGCAGGGGGGTCGGAACCAGATGATTTTTAAGGTCCCTTCCAACCGAAACCATTCTATGATTTACTTCCCCTCTCTCTCTTTCAGTGACAGAACAAAAACACGACCGGCACCTTTTTGTACAGCTTTTGTCCGATAAGCTGGCAGCACAGAACGTTTTGGTTGGTGTCCTTACTTTCCATACAACTCAGTCATCATTTTGAACATCAGCATGATGATTTTTTACAGGAAACTGTGACTTCCCCTCCGACCACCTGAAAAAGAACTATCACCCAGCAACTGCACGGCAATCACCACTGTATTCATGGGTGCGTGTATGCACATGTGTATTTGTGAGAAAGGCAGAACCTGGAGGGGACGAGGAGAGAATTAAACGCCATACAAGCCTACAGCAACATGAGACTTCTATCTTAATGCACAGTCAAGATCTTTGGAGGATATAAGCCACTTAAATTTCAATGCGATAGCAAAAGTTTTTTACTTGCAAAGCAGATCGCAAGTAGTACATGCAAGACTTCTTCTGTTTATCCTTTATGTTCACCGGTGAGGAAATTCTTCTTTCTTCTTGAGCTGAAGGAAGTGGTCTGTAGGGAATAAAAGGCATCTCTTTCAAGCTATGCAAAGTCTAGTGCATTTTGCAAAGAAAGGTAGTTCTTCCAAAAACCACTTCATAGTTTCTCCTTGCTGCCTGCTGGAATGACTATCGCATAGGCCAACTGGCAACTATTCACGTGCATTCTTAATTCAGTGGGGAGTGAAACAAGGAAAACATTTTTATAAGACTGTTTAAAAATTATATGCGAGGGAAACAATTAAAAAAATGTGCGGCCATTTTCTTGATGGTGCAGAAATGCCATATCCCATGTCCAATTCAAATGGGCCAATTTTCTCCAACTAGATTTATGTAGCAAAACCTGCCAGGCAGACATGAACCTAAATAGTGAAGTGTTTCATTTTAATATAACTTTAATTTAACAATAATGCCAGAAATACTCAGACAGGTTTATAGTGCACAAGTTATACTATTCTACTACTTCTCTTCCGGCTGCCCCAAAATGATAGTCACATTCTCGTACACCTCTTGAAAAAAAATGGTTAGTGGGTACCTGGTTGGAACTGGTTTGGATTTAAAATCTCCCAAACGTTCTTAGGACCCAAGGTTTCAACCTTAACCCCTAAAATGCTGTGCCTTTGGGTGTACTTAGGCTGCAACAGCCACTGACTTCGACAGGCTCTTTATTGCTTCAAATTATGTACCTCACAGACTGTTTTCACTATAGGTCTGTCTATGCTTAATTTTTGTAGCATTTTGACAATGCAAAAACAACAGTGCAAAGAGCTCAGTGCCATAAAAAAAGCAGCAGAAAATGTTTTTTGTTTGAATACAGGAATGATAAGAAACTCCTGCACCTATAACCTGCGCCAGCCTTTGCGACACCTCACCCTGTGAACTCAGTGTAAGGCCTTGTGGGAACAGCAGCTTTTCCAATATGCTTAACTTTCTTCTATGGGGGAAAGTGTTCAAAACGTAATGAAAAAAAGTAATTGATTAATTGCAATAAGACTGCCAAGTTAGGTTGCCTTATAACGCACATAGGAGGTCAGCCTAAAATGGCAATGGTGTTCCCTTCTGGCTTTAAAATCTCTGATGCATAAACCCGCCCGTGCCCCGATTCACAAAGCGGAGATGGGATGTGTTGGACTGGGAGAGGCGGCACCCTCCACTCGCCCTTCACCGTGCAGATGGCTAAACTGCTTGTGGAAGAGCTGCCGAACAGCTGCGCTTTACTAAACACGGTATTTTAAAGTAAACCCTGACCAATCTCACTTCGCCTTTCGGTGCCTCTCTAGAAACTGCAGCGAGTCAGGGGTTTGCTCGCAGGAAGGTGAACCATCCCCACGCACAGGATGGGCGATATGCAGTGACTATTTTCTTCTCAGCTGCAACAGCCATGCCAGCCCTTCATGAATCCACAAGGCTAAGTAATGAAACTTTCAGGTGTAGCTGACAGGGTAAATATACAGGTGTTCCTTGACAGCTTCTCTCAGTGATATACGTCCCTGAGTGTGGAAAAAAATCTCTTACCCAATACCCAGTAACTCCAGTAAAGCTGGGAGTGCTTTCATGTAAAACTTCAGCACAGGTAGAAGAGAGGGGATGGAAAGAAAAGGATATTGAAAAAAAAAAACCAAACATACATATATATTTTTTAAGTCAAAGCAACAGGAAGAATGGACTGAAGTGTGGGTAAGGGTTAGGAACCGAACAAAATTTGTGTGACCATTGCACGTCTTTTCCATGCCTTTCACAAAGAACATAAGTGAGATCGGGATGCGCTGGTTCCACTCCCACCTGCGCATCTCAGGTGGCTGTAGATGAGGCTGTTTCCCTTCCTGCAAAGTGGAGATAAATATCTCACCCAAACATAGCCTGATTTAGTTTATTCACACAGATAGAGCAGTTAAATTCTTGGATAGTCCGCACAATTGTTTCACAGAACTCTACAGCAAAATAGCTGTTTCTGAGCATGTTCCCACATAACTGGGAGACCAAGGCTGCTGTTCGGTTCTGCAGCTTACCCAAGTCAGTGGAGAAAATCAAACATTTGTGAAGGTCAACTGCTTTTGAGGAAAGAGGGATCGACACTATAATAAATGTCTTTAGAAGTGATAGGATGATATTTTCTACTGCAATCAGTAAACAAAATGCATACTGAATCACAGCCTGTGTGCAGATTATATGTGGGCTGAGAAAAGGAAATAGAAAACTAAATAACTTGAAAGATCTGAAATTCCTAAGACCTCAAGATTGCACCAAGAATACCCATCCTTAAAGAAATAAAATACATTTTGAAATCAGTTTCTTTCTACTTTTTCTTCTCTTTCATAACCTAAAATTTGTTGACTTTGCAACAGAGTACTTTCTGTTTTAATATTGTTCTCTAACTTAGAAACATTAAATTATTCATTGTGCTTTTGCTACAGAAAGAGATGTATGGCAAACAAAGGTTAATTATATTCTGACTTTCTGGATATCTAGTCTTGTGCAAATGGGTCATTTCTTCCCCAAACTCACCTCTCATTTATTTCACACTTTTTAAATTTTATAAATCACTTGAACATTAATCTTATTTCAAAAAGTAATTATGCCTGTGGTTAACTTTAAAGATCTATTTTTAAAATGGAGAAAAGTAAATCCTCTGTGGATTTCTGGGGAAAAAAAAATAAAGTAAATTTTCTAAGCATTTCCTGGAAATAAAACTATTCACAAAATACTACTGACTGCATGTATCCTTCCGTAGAATAAGTAAATATGTTTGTCTTTCTGCTTTTATCCTGTATCCTGCCATTTCCAGCATCTTTCTGACATATTGAATTAAAACAGATTTTTTCTTTGCTGATTTTTATTTTATTAAACAAAAAAAATGACAAAATATAAAATATATATTTATGGTTCTGAATTTACAGAATCTCACACAAGAATTGTGTGATCTATAAAGAGCAAAAGACAAACAGCACAAGATTTTTTAGAGAGAAAACCTAGAAACCAGGACTTCTAAAAAAAGACTTTACTTATTCCAACCTGTTTTGTTCGACTCCTTCGTTTTTAAAGTATGTTTTTTCTGAAGTTTTGACATTCTTGCTGCTTCTATGTGCTTTCTGTGGCTGTGATCAATTTCAACCAGTTTAAATCAGATATTTTTTTTCTTGGTACTTTAAATATTTTGCTTTTATTGTTAGACTGTGGCTGTTGGAAAATATTTAGTGGAAAGAAAGATGAGAAAGGTAAAGAGGAAAAGCATACATCATTGTAAAATAGCTTACTGAAAAACCAGCGGAGCACTGAGATTTTGGGTTTTAAATTAATTCTGCCACCTTATATTTTAGCTGAGAGAATAGAAAGGAGGGAGGAAAAATTGTTCTGAATTCTAATGCTCTGTGAGCATTAGGGTGAGTTTTGAGAGAGGGCAGGTGACAAACCGTGATCATTGGGATTGTGTCAGCTGCAGAACAAAGACCAAAGGAGTCACTCCACATTACTCAGCTCCTGCAGGGACAGGGGCATTGACTTGTTTCCAGGGCTTCGCCCTTTCCTTGTCACCTCGGTCTGCCCACGGTGATGCTCCGATGCTCCCACTGCTGCTCTTCAGCTGGTGACATTTTGTCCCTGTGACTTGGAAGGCAAAAATCGCCGAACTTGATGTCGTTCCCTTTGATCTGTCTCTTCCTTAAAGATCATACGGAGTGGCCAAGAAACACTGCAGATAGATAGATAGATATTAATTTGACAGTGACCTTGCAGTGAGCTGGCTTTGCTGCCCCTGCGTGAACTTTGTCAGCTTAGAAAGGGCCATGCTATGTGCACAGCCACCTAAGCAAAGCCCATGTGGGTGGAGGGAAGCATCCCACCGGTAGAAATTAAGCGTGTTTTCTTTTTTGATTGTTCCCATTCTTTTCTGTGATTTGCAGCCTAGAGAAACACCGCAAGAATGAGGAGAATTTTGGTAGGTCGGGTGCAAAGGCAAGGCAGGATGTCAGAAGTGGACGAAAGATAAGAAGTTGCATTCACTTAGAGTTTGGGAAAGTCAGATTGGCAGTTTGAGGAACAACTAGGCAAAGGTATTCAGGGAAGAAAGTGTGGAAATCAGCGATCAGTTTTGTACCACCCAGTCACAAATGCTGCTGTTATGGTTCTTGCCATTATGGTGACCAGTACTTATTAGGAAATGCAAGTGATGAGATGCAAGAAGAGCAGATTGATATGAACAGGAATGTCAGAACCATGTCCTAAGTGGGTATGTTCTGGGCGTGCATTCATCCACGTCTTGCCTCTGTGTTCCAGACCTGGGTGACTCACTACCAAGTAAATGAAGGTGAGTGGAGGAGAGCCATGACCTACATAATGTCGTGGACTCAAAGTGACCGCCTCAACAACATAAATAGATATATGGTGAAGAGCAGATTTGGGTTTTTTTTGAAAGGAAAGCTACACCCTGAAGAGATGGGGTAGGCATTGTCTGAAAACTCTGTCTGAGTATGTCTGATCGGGTGGGTCACCAGATTCCTGGTGGTATCAGAACTGTTACAGAAATTAATTTCCACAGTGCTCCCCAAATGTCAACAAAGACCTGTCGTGGCATTGCATTTGTAAGGCTGGGAATCCCAGAAAGGTGGCAGAGTCTCCACCTGGTAGAAAGTTGCTGTAGGAACCCCCTTACAGCCACGAAGACGATGGTCCTTTAGATGTTCTCAAGTACCCAAGGGGTGTAGAATTGGCTGAAGGAACCACCCAAATACTCTGTGTCTTTCCATCTCCATTGGTCTGCCTAAGAATGCCGCTCACAGAAACCATTCCCCATAATGATGGGTCCTGGTGGGCAGAAACACTTTGTCTCTGGCATTCAGCTCCTCCTCTGGTTTATGGCCAGTGGTCCTCTCAGCATCCTTCACATCTCTTCCCTTCTTTGGAGCTCTGTCATGTAATTGAGCACTGGTCCATTTATATGCTACGCAGAAATGCCTGCACCATGGGAGCATCCACAAGAGGAAGGCATGATAACTTCATTACATAGCACTTTAAATAAAAGGCAACATGATAAATTACAGCGACTCTTTCAAAAGTTAAATTCCTCTCAGACCTCAGGTACACAGATGGAGTATGCCAATGGGGTACCTTTTTTTAGAACCCCAAAGAGTACATGAATTAGTGTGTTAAAAATTTGCTATTAAATATTGGAGCAAATTGCTGTCACATAGCTCTTTACGCTTTCTTGATCTTTTATATCAGAAAGCAGCCAGTTTTCTTACCCTAGATGGAGAGGGAACTGGTACAGCCAGTCAACTTTTTGGTTTTTTAAAAGATGTTAACATATAAAACATTCTAAGGGAAATTCGGTTATTTTTTCCTCTAGAAAGACATCCTTCTCTGCAAGAAGCTATACAGATGGTTTATATTTTTACAGCATTTTAGTTTTGGAAAATATGGAGAAATACTTATGAAAAATGCCAACAGTATCATTCTTTTTATTCTTTCAGTCGGATCTAGGTTAGGGAGTTGCATTGACGCAATTTTTAAATATCTCTGTGAGGATTATTATTTTATATAAAGGGTCTTGTTTTATTCATTTTGTTAAGGTGAGCCCATCTAGATTTGGATGGCGTGACAAGCATGTATCACAAACGTAATGTCTTAATCTCTATGGCAGGTGAACCTTCTTATAAAATGAGGTGTAAGAGAAGGCACTGCAAGGAAAATGCACAACAAAGCAAAGTATAACAAAATGGAAAAAA
Organism: Chroicocephalus ridibundus; assembly: GCF_963924245.1. NCBI lineage: Eukaryota > Metazoa > Chordata > Aves > Charadriiformes > Laridae > Chroicocephalus > Chroicocephalus ridibundus. Next base: position 79,225,739 of record NC_086285.1, on the reverse strand, counting down.
GGGATGTGGAAAATAGATAGTAGATCAAACAAAAAATCACCCATCTTTTGTCCTGAAGGTTCCTCAAGCAGAGCGTGGATGAATGACAGAGTGAAGAGTTACAGAGTCCGCTTTTATGGTATCTTCTGTCCAGCAGGTTCCCAGAGGATTTTACTGAGCATCTTGTGTGAGCAGGAGACACCACTGGAATGCCACAAATTTATGTGTAATAAAATGTGTTGCCAGAGTGGAGGTCTGTCCTGGTTAGAGGATTACAATTAGAGATGTCACTGGTCTTTGTTTGGGGCCAGAAGCCTCTTAAACTCTTTCATTTCTAAATTTGCCTGAGAGTCATTCCCATAAGCCATGAAAGACACCCGCTGCGAGGACATGATGATATACTGCATCGGGAAATGGTGTCAGAAGTGTGTGTTGTTCCAAATTTTATAGAATCCCAGGAGCTAATCACCCAGGCCCTGTCCTGCCGCTGGAAATGACTGTGTCTGGGGGCATCTTGGATTGCTCAGGCACTGAAGCAGTCCTCCCTGGAGAGCTTAGGTGTGGCTTCCCCATCTAAAAGTGAGGGCAAATCTGGTATTGGCACAAAAAGAACTAGAAAGTATAAGATGGTGAGTGAGAAAAATAGTTCCCTTCCCCTCTTCACCTCAGACAGGGACTTAAATCGCTTCTCAAAGGAGGGCGATGGAGCGGAACAGCTCTTTGCAGCCAGGTCTCCTTGCCAGCCTACAATGCCCGGGCAGAAAGTCGTGGAGAACCGGCAGCAGCCTCTCTGCAATTAATTTGCAGGGACACAGGAAGATATGTGACAGGCAGGGTTGAGAAGAGTTCACCTCCCCACTTTCTTTCTCCTTTTTTTTTTCTTTTTTTTTTTCTTTTTACATCAGAACACATGCGGAGAAATATCTGATTGCACTAATAGCTTTATTACTTTTAGCATGTACTCACTTAGCCAAACAGGTGAAACTGATTTGTGCCAGGTTTTTACGAGCCCAAGGGCCGAGCAAGCAAAACGGGAGTTTTGTGTGACAGGGCCCAGCTTCTTCTGGTTCTCATCCCAGTTTGAAATTTGTGAGAAAATTCAATTTGAGCAAAGCACCCTTTTCAACTCTGAGACAAGCTCGCGGCCACCTGAATCAAAACCAGATGTACTTATCAGGCCTAAAGATAACAAATAGCGGCTTGAGATCCTGTCAGCAGAGGACCACCAGAGCAAGGGCTACAAAACTCGCTTGCCTCATGAAATTCTAGCACGATGCATATTAATGCTCACCAGATCTGGAGTCAAGCCTCCTTGGCTCCTTTTTTTTTTTCTTCCCCCCTTTAATAAATTCTGAAGAACATCGCTGCATTGTAAACTGGATATTTGAGACTGTTTAAGTAAAACCAAAAGCCCCCACATCCCTCTAATTCCTCCCCCCTTCACCCCCTCCCTTTCCCTCTTCCCCCGGGCTGACAAAAACAGGTCTTTTCAAGTATGCCCATAGTAGGAGATGGTTTGTTTTGGCAAGGGAGCAGGTGCCTTCCCCAGCTCGGAGATCTGGAGTGTCAGCAGTGACCCTGAGGTCTTGGGTGGCCAGCTTCACGCTTACACTTCCCCGTGTCAGCCGATACACCTACCACCCACACGCTGAAAGCTTCCAGCAAGCTCAGAAATGCTTAAAAAGGGAGCTGACCTTTCTCTCCTCTCTTCCCTCCTCCTCCTCCCTCCCCATCCCTCTCCTCCTGTCCCCTCGGAGCAGCCCGGGAACGTTATGAATGTCAGGCCCCACTTCTTATAAACAGCAAGGTAGGGGATCGTTTGAACACTGGGGTTGTGTAACCTTAGCTTCTTGCAGATGATTAAAATATGACCATGTAAACAAATGATGCCTTAAATCCCTGGAATATTCTGCCCCACTCTTATCTAAAGAGAAAGAGAAGATGGGAGGATTACGTGGATATTTTTCAGGATAATTTTATTTGGTGCTCCTAAGCCCAGGGTGTCTGTTTCAGCGCTAAGTGGACTGGTCTTCTGTTACCTTTTAATTATTCTTTTCTATTTGCATCTTCCAAACAAAATCATTTTCCCACATGGTGTTCTAATAAGCTTCAGTAGTCTCCACTGTGCAAAACAGGGCTTGAAAATTACACCGCAAGATTTCTTCTTTTTTTTTTTAACCTGTTCTGTTCATTGGAAGTTGCCAAATTGCTACCTTTTTTCTTCTTGTTTTGCCTTTGAGGGCAACAGGGAAAAAAGAAACCTACCCTGCATTCCTGCAGGTCAACAGCGATACTCTGTTAGGAAGGGGAAATCCAGTCTTTCTCTTGGATTTTGCTTTTGGTGTTCACATCCAGCAGGCCTGATTTTCCACTACACTAATAATCTGAAAACCAACAAGATCTCAGGAAGTGTGGAAATGCCCACATCAGACGTCCTCCATGGCCCACAGAGACCCAGCCTCAGGGGGTCTCACAGAGCCTGTGCTAGCTTGGGGGACATGCAACACGGTAAGGCAGGGAGACGAAATAGCTAAAATGCACCACCGTAATGAAAAGTAAAGTGTGACCTAAACCATTCCTTGGGCTGCTCTACATGGACTTGTAAGCAGGCCCTGGAAAAGCTCTAGTTGCTCGCGTGGAAGGATTTCCAGCCCGTGCTGAGATGAATGCCTATTAATTGATAAATCCATTGACTTAAGCTGTTAATTTAACAGAACTAAGGAAAATCTCACTTTGGCTTTCCAGCATTTAATAATACAACCATAAAATACGTCAATTATAAAAATACTGTTTCGTTATTGCTTCTGGCCTGCGTGACCCTGAGCTGAAATTAATGTCTATGGCACTGTAAATTTTTGTTTTAAACACACACATGAAAACCCTCACCTAGAAAAGGCTCTCAAGACATAATTCACAAGTTCAGCATATTTAATGATGATAGACTGATAGCTGCAGTACATCCCAGGCCCAGGTTTTTCTCTCAGGCACCCCTGGTGAAACCTTATCACTGTCCAAGCAGCCACCCAGGGGAAAGAGAGGCAGATTTTGACCCAATAAGGAGCTGTGAAATGGCTTTTTTGGGAGAAAGCCACCAAGGGCCAAATGTATGAAGAAAGTTAAGGTTCCTTGTATGTCCGTTCAAGGAAAATTATGCAAGCAGCATGGGACTAAGCTTGATTCAGCAGTTTCTTAACCAGTTACTTGGCTTTCCAGTTAACGCTACCAATGTGGTCACTAGGGCAGAGGGAACAAAGTTCCCATGATTATAATCAGGCCAAATAAGCCACTTCCTCTGCTAAGTGCTAATCAACATTTTCCTTTTGCCTTCCTAAGCAGTTGCAAGGGGAATATTGCCACCTCCGTGCAGGTCAAAAGAATTAGGCAACCAAAACACGGCCTTACTAGAATTGCATGTCCCCTTCACCCTGGCCGCATAGGGCTGGATACAACACCCAGGGCAACTTTCTGAAATGGGCCAGCAACCCTCAGACTCCCACCCAGCTTCTGCTTTCTTTCTCCTATCACTTGCCCTAATCAAGTCATGCCCTCCTTCTGACTGCCTCTCAGTAGGGGGGGTCAAGTTTCCAGAGGTTTTTGGGTCATCTGTCATGTCGAGGCTTTTCCTTTGTGTTTACGCTTCCCTGGTTGTTTTTTGTTCCCCGATGCTCTGCACGGGGCTCAAATCAATGATGGCCACTTCTGTTTTTGCTGAAGATTTCAAAGCCTGATGTTCCTGTCCCCTCTCCCTCAAGCTCCTTCTCTCCTTATTTTGGATCTCAATATTACTCATATATTTTTCAACAGTCCGCTGAATCGTAAATCCAGCCGAACCTTGAACTGGAAAGGTCCAAAGATGTGGTTGCATTTGCATTTTCTAGCTCAAGCCTACGCCTACTATAAAGCCCTGTTTCGCTTGTGCCATGTGGTGCCTTACTTCTCTAGAAATAGCAGCACTGGGTTCACAGGAGTATTTTTTTTGCCTTGAGAGTCACTTGTGCTGGCAGAATCTGGCCGCAGGATGGCAATGCGCGCCTGGAGCCAGGCAGCCGTGCTGCTGTCCCGCTGGGGGGTGCAGGGCGAGGGCCGCAGTTGAAAGCTAGACGCAGGAAGGAGAGGGGAGAGGCCGAAATTTTTCTGTCCTCTACTGTGTTTCATAGTTGTTATTTAGGTCAAATACACTGTTTTCTGGAAAGTACCTCTCTCCAAGAAGAGACCGGTATTTAGCTAATTATCCCAAACCAAGCTCTATGTAATTACAGCTTCTGTTTTCAAAGGCCTTTGCCAGTTCGGGCCAGTTGCCATTTTGTGAATAATTCTTTGTCACAAGTTTGCTGGCAGGCTGATGTAAGTGGCTGCTATGCGTTAAATTTGAGCTATATGATTGGTCAGGTATTTTATAATGGGATATAATTCTTCTCTCTTTTGGTCACTGTAACTCTTAAAAAGAACCTGTTGGGGAGGAAGAATGATACAGTGATTAACACTTCAGTGTAGACTGCAGGAGACCAGAGGTTCAAGACCTGGGACTGTTGCAGCCTTCCTATGCAATCTTTGGCAAATCTTGTAAAGATAGATCCAAAAAACTACCTAAGTGTCTGAAAGTCAGGTGCTGAAAAGTTTAGCTTTTGGCAGAAGTGTAGTCCAGAGCGGTATATTAAGAACCAGTGCTCCCAATCCGATGTGTGGGAAAAGTACGGCCCTTACAAAAGGAGTTAATTTCCCCTTCCTCCTGCCCCTTGATGAGCAGGGAAATGCCTGCACCTGGCTGGTAGGATCTGGGATGGAGTGGGATTGGCCTTCAGCTCTGCTCCTTTCTCCTGGGTGCTGGAGGTGCTTTAATCTGCTTTGGAGCTGCAGCCTGGAGCCTTCTCCTGAGGTAGGGACCATCAGCCTTTCTTTCCAAACAAGGTTGTTGTTTTATGTTCTTACATGGTGGAACTTCCTTCCGCTCCCTCGTCTCTGGATTTTGTCCTTAATCTCCCCGTGTTTCTCCTTGCCACTCAGCAATAGCACGTGGGGACATGATATGGACATTTCTCTTTGTAAGGATAACAAGGTGCTGAGGCACTTCAGTAAGGAGGGATTGTATGAGAGCTTTGGGTGTTGACTGATTTTGGAAATGCAGCTCATACAAGTGCATAAGACAATGCAGACCTCTCAAAATGTCTGTTGTGCTTACACGACTTATAGTGAGCTTTACAGTAGTCACAGATTCAAAGCTTTGGACTCATCAAGCTTGGGGGCAATAGTTATGGCTTTCCAAGGGAGCTCAGCTCCAGAAACTGAATAAAAATAGACCCAAGTGTTATTTCTCAGCAACCCCCCAGTTAGTTGAGAGGCACTCAGTTTACAAGGACTGATTTCCATTCCTCCTGCAGTAAGCCCTTGTGCTCAGCTGGCAGTCAGAGTCTGTTTTATTTTGGCATTTTTCCTCCCCTGGCATAAGGGGTCTTTGGGCCTCCTGGGGAACCGGAGCCCTTCAAAGAGCAGCGGGGGGACAGGGGCAGCCGAGCGGTGTTTGGCACAAGTGGGTTTGAGGGGCCTGTGGTTTCCCTGCCCTGCTCTGTGCCCAGGGCTTTGGCTGAGGGGCCTTAGGAGACAGGCGTCAGCCATTTTCTTGTGGTCATTGCAACAGGGCATTGGGCAAGGGCAGCTGCTGTTGAGCTCCTCATTCTTCCACTCCAGGCAAGCAAAGGTTAATTTAGCTTTAAATATTTGACACTCTGACTCTAAGTGGCTAGTGTGGGCACGTACTTGTTTCTTGGAATATGACTGCTTCCGAAGAAAAGCTCAGTCAGTGTTTGGGGGTTTTCCCACCTTGGCTGCTCTTTGAGACTTTCTACTTTCATCAGTCTTCTTCCACTGTCGAAACAATTCCCTTTTTTTCTGAAGCAATCCTTCTGTTGTCACATGTCACTACACTGGGAACAGGCTTTCACCTGTGTCACTTGCTACGTGGTAGCGTTTTGAACCCCTGGTGAAGACCAGGAACCCTGAAGGCCCGGAACCCTGAAGGCCCTTACTGAGAATAGCATATAACCCCCTGTTGGGCTGGGAAACCTCAGGAGAAAGGAGAGCAGAGGCTGTTGATATGAAATCAAAGACTCCACTGGCTTCAGTTGGCTTTGGAAATGAAGGATTAATGTAATTTATTTTACCGCTTATATGTCCTGCAGGGTAAATAAAACTTACATTTGAGTTCATTCAGAACCTGGAGTCCTTCCCAAAAGGGAAGGATTGTGTGTATCTAGGTGGACTGAAAACTACTTCTCAGCTAACGAGAAAACATAGCAACTCCATTAAAACACCGGTAGGATAAATACAGTATGACTCCTTTTGCATTACTGCATTTTATTATCAGACATAAAATAGAAATGGGGGCGCTTCTCTCTGTTCCCCACAGAATGAGATTTCCTACACATTTTTTGCTGTCTTTCTAGGTATTGGGATCAATTGATATAAATTTATATAAGTTGCATGAATATCGTCTGCTGTGCCATTTGATATGCCCTATATGATGATAATGGTGTGACAAATTTTAGAGATGTTGTGGAGTTAAAATATCTAGTTCTTGCTCTAAAGAACTTGTCAGGAGTATAATCTTCAAGGGTCGTAGTAATCCTTGCTGGAAATTAACAGTCAAGTAATTGGTGCATTTTGGGCACTTTGTATTACCAAACCACTGAAAATCACTGGTGTAGAATATGCCAGTCCTCCAAGATGCATATTTTGCAGTTATGATCCATAATGGGCATCTCCATCATATTTGTGTGTCTTGACCTGAATACAGCTTCAAAGTTCTCCCTTACACAACTTCTCTGCTCTCAGACTGTAGAGTCGAGTCCTGAAGTCCTCTTGGACAAAATTGCATTAGAGACAAAACGTTTTAAGCCTGCACATGCTGAGAGATCGAGTCCTCTAGGAAGAAAGCCCATTTTAGGAAAGAAGGGTCCCTTTACATTTCTCCCTCTGTTTCCTCCTTCAGCTTTCCCTGGTGTCCTTTCCTTGCAGGAAGGGCTGTTTGCAGTGGCCCTGCCCTTCCTGCCCTGAGAGTAGGTGCTCCATGTGTGTGTCTGCTTCTGTGTGGGTTTCCCTGACTGTGTGCTGTGACTTTCTCAGCTGCCGCCCTGGCGATCCTGCCCCAGGGGAGATGACAAAGAGGACCCTCAGGTTTGAGGAAGAGAGTTTAAAACCCCTGTTGTGTAGCTCCTACAGCAACAGATATGCAATGTAGGAGTTGCGTGACATGTTACGTGTGGGCTGAGATAAAGCTGCTGAGGTTGAGGTTCAGGTTGGGATAGGGCTGAGGCTTTGAAATAAGTGTCTCTGTCTCCTGCTGCCCTGTGGAGGTGGCTAGGCTTTGCCACCAACACAAAACAATAAGAAAAGGCTGTCAGACTGACTTATCACAAGGGGAGAATTAAAGGTGGTGTCTTCTAAAAAGAACTTATTCCCATAAGCCTGAAAATCAGGGAAAGAAAGGACTATGGTGAAAATTCCCTGTACTTAAGCTGAGGAAAGGAACTAAATAAGAAAGCCATATCCAGTATAAAAGAACAGACTTGTCCTATTTTTGTTTCCTTTTTTTTCCCTTGTTTTCTTTTATTTTTTCCTGTTTTCATTTTTTTTCCTCCTGCACTCACTATGTCTGTTATGATGTGACTATAGCAATAGGTTTAGCAAAATCTTTCTGGCTTTTCGTTGAGCGCTGCAGCGCCAAATTCTGGGATCTGATTTTCTACATTGAGGAAAGAGAGAGTTGGATGGGAAAAAAAAGGTTAAACGATCTCAAAATCGAACTGTGCTCACATGCTATGAGGTTAAAATGTTGTCAGACCTCTTCCTAATATCCTTCTGGTCTGACTCAGGATTGAATAATGTTGATGTTAAAAGGTCTGATAGGTCTGTTCTTCCAAACGAGATGTGGGTAGTCAAGCAGACAACCGTTCATTCTGAGTATATTACACAGTGATACAAAGACAAATAACTTGGTGAAAGAGCCCTGAGAGTGATTGTGGAATTACCTAATTGTGGATAAGTAAGAGTAGAGGTCATCAGCATCCCAGCTTTTACTAAATTTAGGTCGACTGCTTAAAAAAGGAAATAGCTTTCAAGAAAATGTGGAATGCTCGCCAAGATGTTAGGTGGTGGAAAAATCAAGGATCATAAAGGGACTTTACATTCTACAGTGTAAAACTGAAGGATAACTGGAAACTTTTCTGATTGCACAACAACAATCTATCAGAGACAGTCCCTACTGTGCCATCAGAATATAGCAAGTTTAGAGACTGAACAAAGAGATTTCTTGAAAATCCAAGTGTGAAAAATGCAAGTGTGCTCTTATATGTACATGCTCTAAGCATAACAAGCCAAGTAAAGTGAACAAAATCTGACTGGTTACAATTAGTTTACACTCTGTTTGATCATGTTATCTGGATCTGTAAAAAGAAAAAAAAAATCATAGATTAATTTTACAGACAATAAATGTAACTCTTTAGAATCACATTTAGAAGTTCCCCTCTCTTTTTCTTCCCCCTTCCAGCATCCCTTCTCCTTTTTATCAACCTTCCCTAGACCCTTTCTCCTCCCTTAGTGTGCCGTCACTCAAACAATTGGCTTAACATTTGCCGCAACTGAGAGCGTGGGAACTATTGGGGAGATGGAGAAGGAGTAAGACAAGGGAGAAAAGAAGCTGAAATAAATGGTTGGAGGAAAAGAAACTCTAAAATACATTAGCAACTGATGAAGTATTCTCTGTCAGTAAGTCTGCTTTAGGAGACTCTAGTCACTTCTGGAAATCCCAGTTTCCTTAGGATCTTCTTGTGTGAAATACGTTGAAAGAGGTTGAACTGATGAATATATGAAGAGCATTCCCTTTGTAGTGTAAAATAAATAAAAATCCATTTCTCTCCTCTGATCTGGTCACGCAATGTGAGCAAAAATCACTACCTCAATAGTAAGTCCAGGTAAACTTAAAATAAAGTAAATTACATAGATTTCCATTGAGAGTTAATTTCTCTGTTATATTCGTTCGGTGTTATACTCAGATTATTTTTCTTTTTAATTGCTGAACGCTTTTATGACCAATGCTGATTTCTGCGATGAGTAAATTAATAAGCATCAGCCCACCTCCTGCATCATAACTAAAGGACAATAATTTGTGCCAGACAGAAGGGCTTCCTATATCGATAAGCATCTCTGGACATCTTCTTGCTTATTGCAGGGACTTTGGGGTGGGTGCGGTGTGTAACTTGAGTGGTATGAAGAGGTGTCCTTAATCTTCTGTCCCTCCTGAATAAGTGCAATAGGGAGCAATGTAGGGGCCTACAGCAAATTACAGTTTTGGAGATGCGTCAGTCACACCAAATTGTGAGCCCAGATCAGGATTTCAAGATGTTAAACAGATTTGGTTTGTGGGAGCCAAAGTTCCCCAGTGACATCTACAGAGCTGAAGAGGGTGGACTAATCTGTACAGGTCTGGGTCCAGACAGAGCTGGCAAGATTTGTATGAGATTGGCTTGAGAAGCAGAGCAAAGCATTGATTCAAATCCTGGTGAGAGCAGCAGTGGGAGTGAACCCATGGATATTAAAGAGCTTTGGATCAGGCTTCAGGTCTGTACTGTAAATAAAGTTAGTCTCATTTAGTCCAAACTAGAGAATAACATGTCCAGACAGTAAGCATGCCTCCTATGAGCCTAGGAATTGAAGCGTTTGGATTTTGAGATCTGGGGTTTTTTGGGTTTCTTTGGAGTGGGAGGTTTCTCTTTTGTTGTTGTTGTTGGGTGGTGGTTTGGTTTTATTTTACTTCCCAAATCTTACATTGATGCACAAGGAAAAGCCAAGTGGGTAGACTCTCTAAACAGACATGGGGGGAAAAAGAAGGACCACATCTCTTGCTGCAGACAAGGTACAGAGCCAAAATTTTGATCTTCAGCAGTCAGTAGCATTATGTGAACTAGCAAGAGTGTTTGTCTATGTGTGTTTGGGGGAACCTGAGTCAGAAGAGAGAAGGTAAAGAGAGTAGTAAAAAAGAAAAGGAAAATTAAACTGCTATTCAGACTTAAGTTGCTTTTAGCCACTAGCTTGTTGTTGATCTATTAAATAGCAATTTAGATAGTAACATAGAAGTATTTCATAGTCTGCTTTTCAACAAACTTTTTTTTTTTTTTTAAACAGTGAGACAGTGCTGATGTGATTATGGCAATAAATTAATATGGGCTAAATAAAAGAGAAGAATTACATTGCATTTTGAATGCTGTAAAACTTGCAGTAAGTCTGTGGTTTCAATACCAGTAAATAGCTCTTATTATATTACAGAATAACCATTCTTTGTCTGGAGACTGAAAGCAGAAATTAAAAAATATGGTTCATATATGAAAACATTTTTAAAAAATGTCTCATAAGGTCAAATTATTGCAGTGAAACAGCTGAAACAAAAAAAAAAAGCTCAACAAGGACCCTATTTCAAGGTATGATGAGTGGTGTGACGGAGCAAGCTAGATGACTGTATATTGCACCAAAAGCAATGAAATATGAACCAGGTGATTTCAGATCCATTGCTCCATGTGGGCTACAGCACTGCCATGACAGCAGGACCTTGCTCGTCATAAGGCTTGAGCTATACAGAATGATCAGTCCCTTCAGCTGTTACACATCGGTGCTTAGGTTTACTAAGACTTAGCATAGTCATCTTTTTTCCCTTGGCATCATGATGCAATTTATCACGCAGTCTGAGGTCTTGTCTCCAGGCTGCGCTGATCTGTCTTTCACTTAAACACTGCTGCTGTGCCAAATGGTAGTACAAGTCCCCAAAGGGATTATCATCTCCTGAAATACCTCGCGCTTGGATACAGCGATGATGGGTGACTCTGAGGATCTAGCTCGAGTGCTACAGAGCGAAGTGGCTTTTCATGGTGGTCAGGCGTTGAGATCATTGTGGAAAAAGGTGGCAACATGTTTACTGAGCAGTAGATCCTTTTGGGGGCCTACTGAAATGCTGCTCGGTGCCTTAGAGATTGCTCAAGCTTTTGCAAGAGGGAGGTGCGCCTGGCTTGCCACCAGACTGCCTGCCTGTAATTATTCTTACCCTTGTGCAAGGCTGCTGCAACTGTAAATAGCTGCAACAGCACTCCTAGAGCCCCCGAGGCTTGGATGTGAGGCTTGCCCAACAAGAGCTTGGGTTTGATAAACCCTCAGGCCGGGTGCCAGCCGTTTCCTGGAAAGGTATAGGAGGGATGAGTTGAGGATCTGGCCTGTGTGAGGAGGCGAGAGAGGGATTCAGTCACTGCAGGGCACAACTGAAGTGGCACTCAGCTACCTCAGGATGGAAACTACGCGTGGGGTTCAGCTCCATGTTAAAACACGAATTAAGGTTTCTGCATGTAGCTGTGTAAACGTGAGGTAATATCTAGGCTCCTGGCAGAATTAGTGGAGAGCTCATCAATACAGTCAGAGTACAGCAAAAGAACGAGCTTACCTGAGATAGACACCTGCTTTCTATCTGTAGAACTGTTGTGGCTCTGTTGATTGTATGAAAAAATGTTGAAAAAACCTTAATCACGTTGAAAAGCCTTAATCAAGGTGTTAAGCCACTCTGTGCATCAGTACTACCTTAGTTCATTTGAAGCGCCTTGAATTTTAAAGAGGTTTATCACATCCTTAAGAAATAAGTAAACAGAGAGACCATCTGTTCCTCAGCTGCAGTAACTCATGTAGTAAGACTGAAAGTGTGTATATTTATGCTGATGAGGTACTGAGATCATTGCCATCGGAAAGAGACCTGTGTAAATCTATAGGTCTGTGGTGGAGTCTGCTGGAAGAAGTCATGTGCTGGCTGTGGTAGAGGAAACTTCTTACTTGTGATGAACTGCATGACTTGCGCTTGACTGGAGTACTGGGAGGAGCTGGATTTATGTTCTTAGAAAAGAAGAGCATTTGGTCTTGATAGAATGATGTGACAGGTATGATCGCATGTCTCTCATAATGTTTCCGCTGTCATGGAAAACAAGTGGAGACCGATACAGTCCCTTCTAAAATGCCCATTGTTCCTACTACCATTTTTCTTCAGTGGATTTGTGTATCCTCTAGAGTTATATTACAGAGAGGAAGGCTTTTATAAAGTCTTTTCTCTTTACCTTGATGAGTCCCCTGAAAATGTTAGAAATAGCTGAATAATGTTTTGTGCCTGCAAAGAATCAATCACTGAATGATGAGAGACTGATTGGTCCTTTTAGTTGCCATTAAGTACATCAGAGTCTGAAAATCGACCAGGGTTTTTTAAGCGCTAGCAAAGGGTACACTCTTCTAAGAGCTTTCTCTGCTAGTTTGAAGGAGAAGTATTCTTTTTAGTCAGTGAGGATTTGGCAGAATTAGGTCTGTAGCACATTTCTAATTCTGCAAGTGAAGTGTCAATTAGACTGTTCGTCATGCTTATTTCTAAATCCTTTTGGAAACACTCTGAGAATTTGCTTTGGGATTTTCCCTAGACAGGGAAATAACTAAATTTGTAGCTAGCAAGGATGGTTTCCCATGGACATTCAGAGAACTTCACAGAGAGGAAAAAAAAAAAGAATGTTACCTTTCCAATTACTTTCCTCGTCAAATGTGCAGGGAGGAAAAACACAAAAGCATAGTATAGATTGGGAGCAAATGGACAAGAGAATTGAATGACGTGAAAAAACTAAGGTAATAAGATTCAGTAAGATCACTGTGAATTGTTTCTGGTTTATGTATGAGTTGCAATTGTAAGGATGAGTCTCGTGTTAAGAAAAACTGAGAGGCCCAGGAACAGCCTAGACTGAAATAAACAACATACTGAATCCTTTCCTCAATGGATGTAGGAGAATAACTCAATTGAATTTAATGTTCTTCTCCCTGCATCCCCCCGCCCCGCCTTTAAGTTAAATTCTCACTTATTTGCCTATAGTGGTCCATCTTTTGATTAGTAATGTAAAGTATTATGTCTTTTTTGTTTAATATGTTATCTTGGTACATTGCAAGCTGAGACTCCATTGGTCTGTTTTCCTGGCTGTCTTTCAGACTGAGAATTATGAAGTTAATGCTTATTTAGTTTCCTTTACTGACCCTTTAAGGGTGAAATCCTGATCCAAGTCAATGCCAAAGCTCATACTGATTAAAGTAGGACTTGAATCCTCCTAATAAAAGGGGGTAGGATAAGGGGCAGGGGAAGAGATACTTCGAACTAAACACTTCCAGGAAAAGTTTTTCCTATATGTATGAGTGATTTCAGGGCAGTTCAGAGGTATAAACCAATAATTTTTACTTAAACAGGTCTGAATAGTTTTGAAAGAGAGGAGTTGCAAGATGCTAATCATCTAATAATGGCTAACCTAATGGCTCATCATCCAATAATGACAACCAGCCACTTAAATGTAAGAAAATAATTGAATTCTGTGCTGAATCAAGGCAACAATGTCTTTCATATTGCCCTACACATTTGGTTTTAACCAGGTCAGTCTTTGGCAAATGCTTAAAATACTGTGTTGACAGACTTTCATTTGTATTTTAAAAACGATTGTTACTATTTAGTCTTCATTTCCAGTACACACCCTTGAGAAGTGGACACTGGAAGATGGGAGAAGGAAAGTGTTTTCCATGGAAAAAGTAGTACAGTTGAGATACCAACAATCTAAAAGACATGCAGAAAAGCAGTACTGCCTACCCATGATGGCTTTCATGTTTCCCATTATTCTTTCATGGTATTGCAACGAGTAGATGAATAGAAAACGCTTTGCTTGAATAGGATGGCTGGGTGCAAGTGCTGTTCTTTTATAACAGCAAAGTATCTGGATCACTTTGTCATTTCTATTTTTCTAATCACTTTTCCTAAAACTAAGGAACATAAATCATGTATTTGGCAACTCCCAACAACAATCAACTGATTAGTTTGACAGCCCTAGAAAAAGATTAAATCTCTTGACAGCTATTATTCACCTCATGTTATTAGACTGAACAAGCCTGAACAAGAAGGTGTATGATTGGCCAAAGTATTTTGAGAAGCGTAATGTAAAATAGCAAGAAGTAACAGTAACCATCATTTAAATGGCATGGTAGATTGGCATTACGGCACTGTTAAGCAAAATCATCAGTCACCAAGGTTTGCATCGAGATGGAAGGTGTATTACTGTCATTAAAATAATTAAAGTATGTAGAAGAATGAGGGAAAAAACAAAGTCCCTTATTGAAAGTACATGGCGCTAGTTTAGACCAGATGATCTTAAAAAAAGGATCTGTATCGCACATCTAAACTGAAATTACTGGATGTTGCAAATGTTTGGGGGTTTCTCTCCTTCTAATTTATTTTAAAATATTACTATTTAATATTAATTATTTATTTAAAACCACCTCAGTTCTTAAGGTGCTGGAGATTCTTACACGCAGTCTCAGCGATGACATTTTTCCCATTTAAAAAAAAACTAAGGAACCTCTGTCTTTGGCTTTGCAGTAATCACAGTAATAAACACAGAGAAAAGATGAAACTGCCTACTGGCTTAAAACAGCTCAGCTGCTGAATAAGAATTTCCAAAAAAGTGTGAAAGTATTGTAAAGGTTTTGTTGTTGTTTGGTACTTATTTATCTCCCTTGGAGAAACTTTCATGTTACCCTCCATCTCTTCATGGTTTTTAAATAATAGATTCTTTCAGCCTTCCGGAGGAATATTTTTCCTCGTTTTCTTCAGTGCTTTGAAATCTAGGGCCCCAACCTTTTGTGTCACCAGAGTATAGCACATCGTAGCTTTTTATGCTATGAGCCCAGTCCAATTGACTTGAAGGGAGCCAGGGCTTTGTCTTTTTTTTCATTTTAACTTTCCATAACAGCTGAGATTCTTCTTAATGGAGCCCAAAGGACCTTTTATGTTTATATAGAGCTTTCATCAACCCATGCAATTATTTCCCACGCTAATCAATGTTATCTCTCCAAAATCTGCTTCTGAGGAAAAGGAGCTCTTGGTTGTGGGGTTTTGGGGGGGAGGGGGAAGAGGTTTGGGTTTGTTTTTGACGGTGCCCAGATAAGTCTTTGTTAATATTTTTGGGTTTAGTGGCTGTCTTGCTGTTCTGTGCTGAATGGGTCTTCTTTCTGATCCTCATCATTTTACTATCCATATAACTGGGGGGACAGGGGGAAAGCTTGCCGGTAGTGCTTCATCAAAAGTAGAATGCTTAATAAATGCAGACATAATGAAGTCCAAATGGTTTTGGTCCAAATAATTACACTATTTTTCATTCTGATTTTTAGGCTTTAATACTTCTGTGGCAAAATCACCACTGTGTCTATCCAAACGGTGATTTTTTTTTTTTAATCTGAGGGTATAGCAAATATGAATACATCATTAAAGGCAGCGGAGCCTCCTGGAGTGTTAAGGGACAGTATAGCTACATCAGGAGCTTTTTCGCATTGTTCTTGTGTAAAAGCAAAATAGTCCCTATTGTATTATATACATATATGATATACAGTGAGACATCCCAAAGATGTGATTTGAACATTCACATGAAAGGAATAGATTTAATAAAGTCCATAGGTGTTAACTCTGATTTGACTTGGACAAGATAAGCATCAAATGATTTCAGTAAAACAGCTGAAGAGCAGATGTTTTCATTTCCAAACTGTTTGATGTATTACCATCACACAGTACAGTTTTCTCTCTTCCAGAAAGTCTCATACTTGAGTTGTATATTACAATAAGAATTAAAATGATGGTTAAAATTATTCTTGTATTTGAGCCAAATAGTTGGCTTCAGTGTACATGCAGGTAAATATGCAGTGACATTACTGCCCAGTAGGTGAATGAAGGAGATGTGCAATTTAGATTCTTGTATTAAGCCATGAGTTTTAAACGTCAAAATATACCTGACTGGCTCTGATTTATGCTAGGGCAGTTCTATTACAGTGGTTCAGGTTGGAATTTATCCTTCCCCAGCTCCTGAGAGCTCTGACGCAGATTGCGAAATAGTGCTTTTGTTGACTCATCGGCTTCTAATAGTAGTTAAGGGTTCCCATGTCTTTTCCAAAGCTTGCATGTGGGATGTTCTTGGCTCCAAGTGTTTGTGCTGAGAGCTGGGGAGCTAAGAGCCACTCTGAGTGTTTATGTGCACGCGTGTAGCTGTGCATGCGTGTGCAGCTGAACGAGTATAAACGCTGCACAGCCTCTAACCCGAGTCTAGCTGACTCAAGCTAGTCTAGTCATCAAAGAGAAGAAGAGGGCTTAATGCTCTGCTGAGGTCTAAATTTCTTTCACATGTTCAAACTCTCAATTGCTCTGCTGGTCAGAAATGCCTGTGTTTAAAGACACAGAAAACAAAACTCTATATACCCTCCATACCACCTCTTTCTATAAATCGTATTTGTGAAGTCGTCATACAGCGCATTCCACTTTTATATACTATAAGCTAATATCATACAATACTTGGCTAATTACTTTGAATTGCCACTGCAAATCCATCCTGTGGTTAGAGATGTGGGCTGACGTATGGCGGGGCACTGCTGTAGTCCTTTTGTACTGTTCCCCTGGTGCAGAGAAAGCCCTTTTCACAGTATACAGAAGCCTTGGTAAACACATGGATCAAGATCAGTGTTCTGGACTGGGAAAGATTAAAACATTGTATTTCCAATACAAATTACCAATTTTTTTTTCCAATACAAATTCCAATATGAATTTCCACTTCAAATTAATTTTATTAACTGTTCAATTGTCACTAGAGAAAGGGAAATGTACTTTAAGTAATACTTCTGCTTTTCAGTATTCCAGCCAAACATTTTCCATGTATTCGAGAAATGCCAGGGGATAAAATGATGGGCAGTAGATATTAAAATCTATGTCTTATTGAAAAGTTTGCCATGAATCAACTGTGTAAAATCCACAACATTTTTGTTCTATTAAAAGCTGCTATTCAGACAGCCAGTCTGTGCACTTTTAATCCTGCTGTCATTAGTGATTGGATTTCACTCTGGCAGCTTTTTGGACAGAAACCGAAAACTTCTGACAAGCTCCATAAAGGCATGATTTTTGGCAAAAGGGACTTTTTTTGGCAATTAAAACATTTCACTCTGCAATTGCCATCAGGGGCCAACTAGGGCAGACCTAGTTCATTTTTCTGTCTGATTTTTTTTTTTTTTTTAGCATTCAGAGAAAAAAATCAATTATTCTGGTAAATGTTCCTTATGTGTTTAAAAAGGCATGTATTTCATTGGAAGAAGAGTACTTTGTTGGAAATAAAAATGGCTCCAGGGGCAGATGAACTCATAACTGGTGTAAACTCTAGTAGCTCCAGTGGGTGCCCTATGGTGACTTAGCTACCTGCGCTATAGCAGTGATTTCCAAATTAGGAGGTATATTCCTGGCAGTTAAGAGTGAGCTCATGAGTTCAACTGAAAAAAACAGCTTAAGCCAGTGTTTACATATATGGGTAAAACAAATAATGCACCAGTCTATAATGCAATCGCAAAGGCCATACTCATTGGTTCCCAGAACATAGATGCTCTTCTTAGATGGACAAATATTTGAGACTTAACACCTCCCCCACCACAACCCTTTTTCTCATATTCTGAGAGCCTGAAAAACTTCTTATATTATGTTTTGCACAGCGCCTGCTGCTGTGAAATCAAGATCTCTGACAGGCTTGTTTGGGTGATTCAGGGACTAGGTCATTCTAATAAGAAATGCAAAATGTGGGGCAGTGTTGCCTCAGCTGTGCTGCAGACTCAGTTTGCTCTGTTCTGCGAAAGTCCCTCTTGGCCAACATTTAACACTGTGGCTGGCACAGCAGAAATTGCTCTGAAGCCTGGTTCACACACGTTTGCTCCGTAGGAACAGCTGGACTCCTCTTTTGTGCTACTAATAAAAATTCTGCATGCTTAAATTGATGTTGCTCTCAGAAATGATTTAAATGCTCCATAATAAAGTGCCATTTGAAACTCATGGGGTTTTTAAATCTGCATTTATAGAGAGAGCGTGTGTAATAATGCACAGAATACCCAAAGGGAAATTTAGGGTGACATAGTTACAAGTACTTCTAGGGTCTTTCATGATTTATGATGTCAGTAAGATTCAGCTGTAATTATCCACATCTTCATAGCTTTCCATTTTTTTATTATTTACTTTGTCATATATGAATTTTGTTACAAATAAAAATTAACAAGTGTTGGCTACAGTCTAGAGGTTTGAACTTTAAAATAATAATAAAAAATAATAAATGCTTCACATAAAGATTAACATTCTGTCTTGATATTTAAGGTTGTTTCTCACCCCTTGAAATGGAGGGAGGGGGAAGAAGTGAGGTTTTGAACTGGGACCATCCCCTTAAGCTGCAGTAATACTTCCTTCTGTCTCCATCCCGAGCTATTCTTCATGTCATGTTTATATATGCAATATGTATTCTGTTGTGAACTCTTTAATGTGCTGTTCTGTAACCATATTTGAGGACAACCATCTGGTTGGAAAATTGCTGCAAAGATGGTCCATGAACCCTAAGAGCAGCGCAGGATGAGTGCAATCGTGGGGAGACGCTCTGAAGTGTGAAAATCCTCTGTTACGAGTTCGGAGTGTTGTCCCTCACTTGTCTAAGACAGTGGTGGAAAGCAGTTTTCAAGGTGGGGACCGGGGGATACTTTGGAAAGGAATCTCCTCTGGAGGAGGGATGCGCACCTACTGCTGGAGAGCTTGAGGCATACAACATTGGTGTGCAGATCTGTCTTCTGCAATACCTTTGTAAGTGCAGCCATCTGCCCCGAAGTCCAGTTAGTTAGAATAAGCGCATCTTCTCTTATTTCTTTTGTTTTTACAATTATTTTTTTTCAGTCTTTTTTGTTTCTTCTTCAACCACACACAAGGCACAGTTCTGTTAACGGTATATGCTTATGACCTCAAACAATAAAGCCCTTACGTGGCTAAATGACTTTGAATAGTTTCCTTTGATCTCGGCTGTACTGAGATGTGGTTCTGTACTTTGTTAAAATCAGACTCAAAACAGGCAGCAAGCTGAAGATTTTGGAGCAAGACCAAACCCAAGACTATACAAGGTCCAATCAAATTTCTAGTCCACGTTCTGGGTTTCAAAGCAAGATAGAGAAAACTCCAGTCAAGGGTAAAGGAGTAGAGCTCCTTTGTAGACAATACAAAACTACTTGTTCAATCATAATTATGTTATCCCTAGTACAAGAGCATATTACCTCTTGGAGTTCTAGAGCCATCCGAAATCACATGAGAATTCTGTGGCCAAGAATGAGAACAAAAACATGGCAAAAGCATTTTTCTATCCACAACTGCCTGTTCCAGTTATCTGCTCCTCTCCTCTCCCCCTATGTGTCTTCCTTCTTCTTAAAAGCCTTCTTTGTAGGCAATTCAAACACAGATATTATCATTAGTGAAAAGCTTCCTTACCACCCCCAGTGCTGACTTCATTGTTTATTCCTTTTGTTCTTTTGATGATCCAGCTTAACAAAAAATGCAATAGATGAAATAGCCATATTTAAAGTGCTTCTGGTTATTTTGGAGCTTCTTGTGTATGATAAATACTTTAATTTTTCATTCAAGTTTTCTTTTAAAATAATTTGGTAGGACCTGAAATTTATTTCTGCTAGAAGTTATTGTCCTGAACTCTGTTAGATAAAACATGGGTAAAGATTGGGTCACGGTAACAGCGTAATCCCAAGAGATGTATTGCTCACTCTGGTGGGATACAGTGTTGGAGACAAGGAAAATATAAATGATTTGAGGTTTGGTGGGTTTGGTGTGCTGGCCAACTGGAGAAAAACAAATAAATGGTCTTGGGCTGACCTAAAAACGAATGAGCATTTTTGGAATTGCTAGCAAAACACAAAGTAGAAACTTGAGTTGTAATCTCTGTCCTAAACAGTGGGCAGTGGTTACTCATCAGGGAATCAAGAGGAACAAAGGTCATATCACATCTTTACCTGATTCAGAGGAGACATTCTTCCTTGAGAAATGCTGTATTGAATTCTAGTCTGCCTTTCCTTGTCTTGTCCTCTTGAAGCTTGAGGATTTAAATGACTGCATCATAAAAAGACAGAATGAAAAGACATATGTTCTGGCTACGACTCTTACGATGGAGTGAGGGGGAGATAGTGTTTTCATCCAAATTCTACTGCGTACTACAGAAGGATCTATTTATCTGACTCTACCTAGAAATTGTGTGTAGCCTACTCTGGTTTTGTGGCCTGTGCTTGAGTGCTCTTGGAATCCAGTTATGTTAATTAAAGTATTTGAAAACTAGTAAAATAACATGTTAGCACTTCCAAAACCTGTTTTTTTCTTCCTTATTTTTATCCATCTTCCAAGTACAACTAAGATTAAGTGGTTTTGAGTAGAGAGATTTTGAACATAAGCTTTTTCTTTTTCCTTTTTTTTCCCACTCTTCATCCCTCCTTGTCCCAAAGAGGAAACCTGCTTAGCCATCCTGGAAACACCAAAAATCTGCTGTCTTATCGTGAGTTTTCTGTGCTAAAAACAATTTAGGCCATGCAAAACGAAGAAAGCTCCTCAGTGCTTCCTGCTGGCTTCATTGTGGACAGAGCTGTGAGATGATGGAAGCACTACCAGGATTTCATCCATGTGACAAATTCTACCCTCACTTTCAACCCATTCGAACTTACTGGAGTTGAATGCTACAGAACTTGGCCCCTTATACCTGTCTGCTTCCCATTGCCTTTCTTTCCTTCTGTCTCAAAGTTCCTTTGAGTTCTGTCTCAAAGGAAAGAACTGAACTCAGATGGAAAACTCGACTCTCCTTGAGTTGACAAGATTTTATTCCCAGGAACTTTCATCTGGGTATGATTTCCATTGATTCAAAGAACGCTGCATGGGCCCACATATGCAGAGCACTGGATGCTTCTGTAATCTCTCCACGAATGCTCAAAGGTAGCATGCAGTAAAGCTATGCAGCACTTCCATTAGCAGCATACAACATGAAGTACTTTTTCTCCTCAATGGGATACTATGGGGCAAGCCTGCAAGTGTGTAAACTGGCATTGGATGGATCCATCCTGATTTACATCATCACAATCTTCTGACAGGGTTCCCTCTGTTCACGACAGCAGATGTTGGTTTGTGAAGCGTCCACTGAAGATGTAATGCTATAAAGAAAACTGTTTCTCTTTCAAAATGCCCCCAGGACTTCTACAGGAGTGTCCACTGTATTGCTCTGCAGCTCCTACATATCTTAGGTAGTGACTTGGGTAGGATTAGTATGAGCTGTAACTGAGAGGGCAGTGGTAGGGCAATACTGGGTGAGTTGTTCCTATCTATGTTGGAGGAACTGGTATAGACAAGAACAAGAAGGTAAGTAATAGATGCTTTAAAGCTGGTGGTAAAAGACAGACTCTCTCAGGTGCTTTGAATGTTGTACGTCATCCAGACTTCTCCTGAGACTGTTTAAAGTTATTATTTGCTGCGCCAAAATCCTCTAGAAACTATTACCTTATATGAAATGTAAAGCCACTAAATTCTTTCCTAATGACAGGCATTCAAAATGGATAGTTTAGAAGAGTTATAGCTAGCCTTATGCCAGGGACTTTTTATAGTGAAACAAGACCTAAGCAGTACCTTAAGTATACCTTTCAATCAACATAACAAAAAGTGCCTCAGTCTAATGGGAGAGAGAATTACACAAGAGAAAGGTAGTGATTTTCTTCTCTCTCTTTGCCTAAAGATATCTATACTGACCATCGTGTGCTGAAGTCGAATAGGTTTGACACCAGGGTGTGTTGGTTTTAGTAAGATTGGCATTTGTAACCAAATTCTTTGTGTTCTTGTCTAGCTTCACCAACCTTGCGATTAACTGATGATACAGATGTCAATGATTGCACAAAGACTTTATTTGGATTAAATATTTGGGCCACGACTGTTTTAATTTAGATTGTTAGTGTGTTTGAAAAATGCTTTTTTTGTCTGTTTGCTATTTTTTCACTTGTTTCTTCCTTATGCTCCTGTTTAAATGTGTCCACAGGACTAAAAGTGTTTAGTTACTCAGCCAGGAATCAGAAACATGATTATGGGGCCTAAGTGATGAATTACACAGCAGAAATGGTGCATGGAGAAAGCAGTTCCCTTGTGAACAACTTACAAGCAAGAAATTGTTGACTCACACTACCTGAACACTTACAAGTAATTAATCCAGTCACAAACATCTGGATTAAGTTTTTTTATGTTGATGTAAATTTTACAACTATTTAAGGCACCGTCCCTTTATAGATTGCTTCAGATTTATAAGGCTTTCCTCAATATCACACAGTTAATGGGAAATATGGATGTTAAACTTGCAGTAGGCTGGCAGTGAGGTGGCTTCTCTTCAACATGAAATGTTCTTAACCTGGAACCAGAGCAGGTGTCAGTGTGTCTACTTTGCATGTGCCTACGTGGAGGAGCCTTCCACTTCCATGAAGCTCATGTCAGCAGAGAAACCAACCTCTGATGAATTTAATTTGGGTATATATGCATGCTCCCTCTCTCTGAAGTGCAACAGAGTCCAGAAAGCCATACTGCCAGGCCATCCAAGATTTTGTCAGATGTCTCTGACTGGTTCATTTGCATAAAATGAAAGCTGAGGTACTTCTACAGCCAAACATAACACGCACTGGCTAACAAGAATACCTATAACACACAGTACAAAGTTTATTAGTGAACTTTTACTGAACAGCCTCTGGCACTTAGATTTGTTTTCCATTGGCGAGGGACTGTGAAAGTAGCTGCCAGGCACAACTTTTACAAACCTGCATATTTTCAAGATGTTTAGCAAATAATCTCTGCATCTGGCCAGGTCCTTCTTGAGTGGCTTTGAAGCCTGAGCCTGAAACAGGCACAAGACTGGAGAGGTGAAGGCTACAAAAGTGGAGTACGCCCCCTGCATGCCTTAGGAGGTGTGAAGGTCAGCTATTTCACTCTAAAATGAGTATAAGGTGCTTCCGCTGGGTAAAGTTTGACACCGTTTCTCTCATTGCATTTCACATGGTTTCCCTTAGTACTTCAAACATGCAGAAATGATTTA
Organism: Chroicocephalus ridibundus; assembly: GCF_963924245.1. Lineage (NCBI taxonomy): Eukaryota > Metazoa > Chordata > Aves > Charadriiformes > Laridae > Chroicocephalus > Chroicocephalus ridibundus. Next base: position 79,202,742 of record NC_086285.1, on the reverse strand, counting down.
TGACAGAGTTAAATTGTTTAGTCTCTCTCACTGGTAAGCGGACGGAGTCGTAAGCTAGCAGCTACCCCAATATCACACATGGCCTCCAATAGCCACATGTTCTTGCATGAAATCTAGTCACAGCAGCTCTACAATTTTCAGAAGGTCCTGAAATGTCTATGAATTACTGTAAGACAAGGTCATGAGCTAAGAGGAAAGGGTATCTGGACAGCAGCTCATCAGTTTGCGTCTGTGTCTAGAATTGGAGGACAATGCTTCACAAGACCTCTAACTCCACAGTTGGAAAGAGTTGAAGAAAAGGCCTTATTCTCATGAGTGGCACTGACATACTTAGTTTTCAGTGTGGGCTGATGAAATTCCACCTCTTGATCTATGTGTTGAAATGTGTGTATAGATCTTCACCCTGCCTTTTCTGAGAATATCCATTTAGCCACCGCACTGCTTTCCAAAATGCTGTAGGATCGCCATGGGAGCCACAGAGGAAGGACTGACTCAGGGTAGTGAGGTAATTAACATTTTCTGGTATCCTAAATTGCTCCCGAGGTTGACTTTCTTCCTTTATAAGTTGTTCTATGGTCTGTTGGATTGTGTGGAGCAGCTTGGCAGCATGACTATACCCAGGCTTAGTCAACAATGTCTTGGTGGAATTAGTACCTGTGGAAAGGAATGGACTCAGACCCTCTGCTCTTTGTGGGGGATGTTGTAGCACCGTGAGCATGAGGAGCCCAGTTACAGCTGCCTTACCTGGTTCGTCCTGCACTTGTGGAAAAACTGCAAGGGGCATCCCCCGAGTGAGGGGGCATCACTGTTCTCCCATCAAAACACCTTTAGAAGAGTGCAGATAACGTGGTTGCTTGTCCTCTGGAAGGGAAAGGAAGATCACCCATACTAAAGTCCACTGTGGCTCCTGCTCATACTAATTAATTGCTGTGTTCTTTCCTTCCCATCTCCTCTTATATCTACTTCTTTTGAATGATGGAGCAATTTTGAAATGGTCATTACTACTCTTTGCCATGAAGAGCAATTCCCAAATCTCCGCCATTTAAAAGTCCAGAATATGACCCGTGACTTCTCTGTTCTGTATCCTCCCTTCACAGCACATTGATTCACTTTAACATTTCAGACATCTTACACAGGAAAGCTTGATATTTTCCTGTTAAGAGTTGAAGGAAACAGTAAGCTATTTATTTCCATCTCTGAGCTCTGCAAGGGCCAGCGTTGTGAAGAACTGCTGTGTGCATGATTGCAACACCAGCTAATGAAGGCTACATACCAGACCAGAGCAGCACTCTGTTACTGACCTCCAGCCAGACTACAGGGCAGAGCTAGTATCTTCTATTAGGCCAGATGTTTTTATTTCATGTGCTTAAAATAAGTCATTACCTCTCCCTACCAGCCTTGTCTCACCTCACCTTTGATCCTTAGACTGCTGCGTTTAAAAAAAATTTCTAAAGCCTCATTCCTTTCTTCCCCCATCACAATCTTTAAAAGCACAAGGAGTGATAAGAAACATGAGGAAGTACTGCCAGATAGACATATTGGCAGTATGTCTGAGCTTCCTCCAGCCAGCTGTGTCATTCAACCTCATCTGCAGGAGCCTTTGCTTTTCCAGTCAGAAGTCGATTCAAAATATATTGCAGATGATGATAAATTGTGGAGAGGTTTCGCAACATGGGCCATTACTCACTGGACAATAGATTTAGAGATCAACAAGCTCATTTATAGGTCTAACGAAAGAGTAAGACATATTATCTCCACCAAATTATGTACTGGTCCTATAGTAAATGCAGCCCAGTGATCCCTGGTAAGGTAATTGCAAGCAGCAAAGAATACGCCAGCACAAAGCACTGATTCTGCATGTCATGGTAATATAATTTATTGGCCCACGGGATTCAGAATTACTCTATTTCTCTTCCCCAAGACAGACAGCTATGAAAAGGAGGATGGCCTTGTGGTTAAGGATTTGGATGCTGAAGATACGGTCTCAGTTTCCAGGCCTCTCTCAGGCTTCCTGTGTGGCCTCAAACAAACCATTAATGCCTTTGTGTTTTTCTTCTCTGTCAGTAAGATGATGATTATACTAGCAGGAAAGATCTGAACTGGACAGAACCCAATACTTTTTTTTTTCTTTTTTTTCTTTTTTTTTTTACCCTCTCAAACCTGTAGTTTCCTTACAGCTTGATATTCTTTGGTTTTACACCAATTGCTGGCTGACAAAGATGCCTAATTCATGCTGTATTTACAGAAGAATGATGGCATTTCATTTGGGGTGTCTTTATTGAGTTCCCAAGGGATGCAGATAACCCGAACACCCTCTGAATTCAAGGGTTATTACCGTGTGCTGAACCACTCTCTGAGAGAGCCGAACATCTGTTTTGCCTTCTGGAAGTGTGCACCTCTCCCTCCAAGTGACTGCAGAGGGAGATTGGGATGGCGGCTCCCCAAATCTTGATGGGAGGAAGGCAGGCGACTGGCTTGTGGCTGCAGGGGACCTGCCAGGGCTGGAGGCAGGCTCCCCTCTCCCAGCACTGCCGTTGAGTTCAAGATGCTTTGAGGAAACGCTTTGTGCTCAGCAGATTTTTCGATGACACTTTGCAACCCGCTCTCTGTTTAGAAGGACTCCAAGTGAAAAGAAAAACAGCGTAAAAAGCCTGTTAAATAATCTGCTGAAAGACTCCTGTCTTGCTCTGTTTTTCTACTCCCCACATTCTGTGGGATTTTCAGAGTTTTTGAGTAGAACGTAGACCCAGCTTCCTAATAACAATTATCCTGTTTTTAAATTGTGACATAAACGATAGTTTATTCTCTATGCGGTATGTGGACTCAGTCCAAAGCCCTAATTTTTCATACTCTACATGAGGAAAATTGCAAACCAGATCGGCATATGAACTTCTTTTAGCCCCTAATTTGAGGAGTTGAACCAAACTCTCCATCTGAAGACCCATGAACTCTGGGTCTGAGTCCAAGTATTGTATTATCTCTCTGGTATCAATCAAATCAACTACAGGAGCAGCTTCAAACATAATCCCTCTCTTCCCATGCCCCTTCTTCATTCCTGCAATGTCAAGCTGGTCTTGGGGCTATTTTGACATGCTGCCAGCTGTAAGACTGTAAAGAATGGTTAACCCAGCTTGGCTTGACAGCAGACAGCACTAGCCACAGAAGAGATGTGCAAGTGGTAGGGATGGCAGCATATGTGTTACTGTCCCCCTATCTCCTTCAAGCCTTTCCAGTCACTCCTCAGAGAGTAACTGCTTTTAAAAGCTTTCCTAGAGCATGGAGAACATCATGAAGAGGGCCAGAATTTCTTGGACACAGCCGCTGTCTCCTTGCTCCTATACATGCACACACTGTTGCCTAAATGCCTGTTAACTACACTAAGATGCTGAAATTCTAAGTTATTCCATGGAATTAGTTGAAAGCCTTTCCTGGAGATCAGAGCAAAGATGGACTTATTTAAAAAAAAAAAAAAAAAGGGTCTTTTTCTGTTTCTTTTTCTTTCCCTCCTTTTTTCCACATAGCAGGGTGCCATCAGCTGGGTCTCCCAGTTGGCAACAATACGACAGACGGCGACGCATCTCGTGTTTGCAGCGAAGGCTGCCTTGACTTACGCCTGTCCGGCTAGCAAAACAGAGGGAGCTGCCAAAAAAAACAGTCCGAGGTATGAAAGTTAACAGTTAGCAATAACTGCGGTGTGAAACATTCCCATGAAATCCAGACATCAAGGATGCTGCTTGGAATAGCTTGAATGTCCTGCATTCTTTTCCAGTGAAAACAGAGTACTACACCAGCAGCGTGGGAGACAGCAGCCAAGGAGGAACACACGAGCCCCAGAGAACAGGCCATCAATTTTCCTGCTGTGGCTGGCTGAAGGAAACTGAAATGTATATTGCAGCGGCTCCTGACGCCAGCCACTGCTATGCGTGCCGCACTTCAAGCTCAAAATACGGTACCCTAAAAAATGAACAAAAAAATCCCCAAGCTATTAATAGATTTGTATAAAGAAAACCCTTGTAGTTTTTAATCATTTACATATGGGACTGAGAAACCAAGCATAAAATGTCAGTGTGGCTATTACACGGGTCACTGGAACAGGTTTATGTTAGCTAATATGCTGAAATAGTAGATTAGGAAGAGGATAGTTTATGGCCTTTAGTTCATTTGTTGACAGGAAGAATCAGGAGCAGATTTGTTTTATGCCTGATCCCATCACAGAGCAACTAGGAACGGAGCAGTGATTAAAAATACAGGCCACTGGAATGGGGTAATGACTAGACTGCATATACATATTTTTTTTGTGGGTGAACAAGATGCCTGCAAAGGGGGAGAGCTAATGAGATCACAGAAATTAGCAGAGCAGGGCGCTCCTGTGTGACCCCCTGAAGTGACTCAGCAAAGAACTATTATTTGATATCCCGTTGCAGAGCTGGTAAATACCCCAACCCCTCATTGTGAGGCACCACGCAGGAGGAAAAGGTCTTCCTGAGACCTGTAGGAAACAAGTTTGTTCTCAGGAGAAAGAAGTGTGCTAGCCTATGTGGCGATACTGATGTCCTAGCAGGTCACTAAAAATAACGAGGACTTTCCAAAGCGCAGCCACTCTAGCACATTTGAAAACCTCGTTAAATCATCCCATGCTGTGTTTGATTGCTGTGTATTGTAATTCCTAGTTCAAAGATGACTCTTTTCTCTTGCCTGCTATTCCTTCTGTGTTTATTCTAGCTTTATGGGTAATTCTTTTGTGAGAAACAGAGCATCTTTGAAAACCCAAACCATATATATCCACCCAGCCTTCTTAACATTTAATCAGAACATCATGAAAGAAGACCTAGGTGACTTGTGACGTAAATGTATACTCGAATCCTAAAAGTATTGCAAAAACCTGTCAATAATTAGTCTCATTCATCTTGCCTGGAACCAGGCCAAAGCTCAAGTTGAAATTCTCTACGCAGTCATACTGGAGGAGACTGCAGCCCTCAAAGTCTGGCTCGATCCAAGGCAGAGTAGAAGGGCAGTGCTCTGACTTTTACCTGGGTGACAGCACTGCCACAGCTTCCCTCCGCCCTCATGTGTGTATTTCTCTTTTGCAATAAAGTCTGTGTGCTATTTTGGCTGTGCTGGCATCCTGTCAGCTGTGTGCAACGCTGCTTCAGAGAAGGCACCTGCGCCAGGGCTTTCCTGGTCCAGGTCAGGGGGGCAGCAGGGAGCAACTTTCTCCATCTGGCTCAAGAAGAACAGCAAATTTTTTCCTCTTGTTGAGGGAGGTCTGAGCAAGACTAAGAGAGCTCTGAGCTGTCAGTTTTCCCCTGGCATGTAGTTAAAGGTCTCTACTGAAATCGTCAATAAGTGAGAAGGAAAGGCAATCCTGGAGAACGTGAATGCTGCTGCGGAACAAATGCTGGAGTGGGACAGGTATGAAACCTGCCTGGGATCTGTATCTAGCTACAGGCAAATCTTTTTTTCTTCTGTCCACCATAACTTTTACATTTATTATTTTGATTTATCTTCAAGCAGTAGGAAGCCTTTCAGCCTCATCTGTCAGGCTGGGGCAGCACATCTCATATCACATAATCTGCCAGGACCAATAAAAGTAGAACAGGGACTTACAAAACATGCACATACATTTGGATGCAAATAATGTTACAAATGGGTGTTAAGACATGGCTTCCTGATCCCCATCTTTCATGAATAATGTTGTCTACTGTGCTATTTCCTTTTTTTTTTCTTTTTCTTGGAGAACAAACTTTCTCAGAACTGGCAGGACAGGAAAATTTACATCTAGTTTTCATAGATTCATTTGAAAAAGCAAGCAAATTAATTAGTTACAAATGGTTTATTTCTTTAATGGTGTGATTACTTTTCACCTCCACCCTCAAAAAAAAAAAGTCGTCTATTTCACCACAGCTCTATTTCACCTATTACCTTCAGACCAAACTGTTTCTTCCCATATTGCATCTTCATGGACCATCTAGCTTGGTACATGACTCCCCCATATCATCACAGGCCATAGTGTAATACAGTCTCAGATCTGCGTATCCAGCTCTTCAACTTCAGCAGAGAGATGATAAGTCTGTTCTTTCATCCCTCATTTCTTTAATTAAGAGATTGTGGCAATTCTGCCTCCCACTTTCTTTTGCATATTCTTACCCTTCATACTGTTCATGTCTTGGTACTTTTTCTCTGTAGAGAGGCTGAGGATGCTGGCATATTCCTGAGAAATTTTGAGATCAGGCATTACATTAAAGAGAAAGTGGGGAGGAAAGGGGAAAAGATGTTTTAATTTTATGTATATAGCATTCTTCTCCCTGCTTCTATTTTTTGTATCTCAAACCATACTTGGAATGACCCAAACGTGAAGAAAAAATTATTTTTAATGCCTCCACGTTTCGGAAGTAAAGTACTCTTCTCTGGAGCGAGTCGAGCTCGTTCTCCAAATGATTACCTTAATGATTCTTGCCACTTCTGCAGCAAGTGTTCAGCACCCACCTTGAAAACTGGCCTCTTGCCTAGTTCCATAATGCCACGTATATCAAACAAAGACCCAAAAGGTAACCCAACGGAGCCCTTTCATCATTAGTAAAGGCAGAGATGAAGTACACAAGTATTTAGGCCATTTTGTCTGCAAAGCCTGAGAGAGCTGCAACCATGCCAAGGCTATCATTTCTTGAATGGTGTTGTGTGTTTCTGGAGCTGTTGGTAGACAAGGGTACAGGATCTATTTTCAATAGTTAAGGAGTGGCGATCTCTCTCAAGTGGTTTTGACCCCTCTGAGTGGACTAGAGAGTTTATGCAACTACACAGCTCCAAAATATGACTGAGACCTCCAGCAGCAGGATGCTGAGTGGGATGCTCAATGGCATCTCAAATGACAGACACTGAGGCAGCTGGGCTGAGCCTGGGGTGCTTCACTTAATCCGAACCAGTGAAAATGGGAAACTACATGCTGGTTTTGAGGGAAGAAAGATAACTACTAAAAACTTACACAGATCAACTGAAAGAATAATTCTACAGAGGAAATGAGCAGAATTAGCAGGTGTCATTTCAGCATTTCTGACTGCTTTTTCCAAGGAAGGGTAATGGAAGGACAACAGACAAGATCATGTATGCTTACTGATTCTAAATTGGGGTGATACTACCTCAGAATACTTTGTTGCAAGCATTTTCACTGTAATTACAGAAATTTCTCACAAGATAGATTGTTTTATATTATTTCTTTCTTGCAGGGTTCCCTTCTCTAAAACCAACATAATTAAAGTGATAGTTTTAACTCAGGACCTTTGTCACTTAGAGGTGATCATTTTGTCCTCCTGGAAAGAATTAGGAAGGATTTTTTTTTAAAGTTTCACATAGAAGAAGAGGAAGCCACAGGTAGTAGCAGAGTTGTTGCTGATGGGTGGGGCTCATTCCTTTTCTTTGGACCTTTAATAGAGAACAGTTTGTCAACTGAGATATTTCTAATAGATAAGTGAGCTGTATTGTTAAGTGTCCTCACTTGGGATGTTGGAAAGGGTAAAGCTTCTTCTGTGGAGCAAGGAAAAGCTCTCCTTTATAGTATACTTGTCTCATAAAAATGTAAGTTTAAATACTTTCTGTGATGCTATAATTCAAGCCTGAAGCAGGACCACCATGCCTCAGTCCAAGAGAGAACGGGGAAATTTTGAGAGAGGTGCAGTTTCATCACAGGAGGAAAGAGAAGAAAAGAGAAGAAAAGAAAAGAGAAGAAAAGAGAAGAGGAAAAAAAACGAAACTGAACTATGGGTGGGGGGGAAAGTCAGATTTTATGTCTCCAGCAATCATTTCTCAAGATATGCTTATGCATCTGCTATATATTTGGACTGGTTTACTAGCAGCTTTCTATTTAACCAGGTGAGCAACTTTACCTATGAAAGAGGAAAAGATAACAAAAGCCTAGGAGGGGTATTTCTTACAGTGATAAACTTGAGAGTAAAAATATAATTAAATTAAGAAACACTGTGGGTATTGTTAGAGACATCTTTCTTTGTTCCCCTTTTTATTGCAGAGCCCTGCGGTTTGGAGGTACTTGGCATTCTCTTAACTGGTTCTGCTTCCCTCCTACGAATTTCCCTCTAGGATTAGACAGCAGTACAAATATTATTGCACTCTGCAGGCTTTGCCTTCTGACCTACTCTGCAGAGACATATGTGATGGAGTCAGAACTGCTGAATAGAAAATGTCTTTCTTAACTCTGCAGTGCTGGAGGGATGCCAAGGTCCAGTAGTTCATAAAGGAGATGGGGCTGGTAGCATTCCTGAGGGAAGTCAGACCTAAGGAGGAGCCCCGGGTATTTAAGGAAAAGGGTCAATAAAAAAAATAAAATGTGGGGGAGGGGGAGGAGAAAGGGGTGGGAAAGAAGGGGGCGAGGGGAAGTTAAGGATGTTAGCTGGGGTGTCTGATTCCCTCAGCAGTGGGACATGTGCTTCTGCAGGAGCTACGTGACTGCAGCTCTCAGTCCACCCCTGTTGGCCTTGCAGACCAGCCATGTTTATTTTCCCGTTAGCAGACAGGGATCCGTGAAGCGCTGGTGTGTGTATGGATGAGCGTGTTCAGTGTGTTTCTCCAGGAAAGACTCCTTGGGAATGAGTTGGATGGGTCAGAAGTGCTAATGGGTGGGAGGGCTTTCGCTGCCCCGTGCTCCCTGTTCGCGGCCATCCCCCTGCACTCTGCAGCTCAGCTCCCGGCGCTTGGGTGAGAACCTCCTCCACACCGTTTCTCCGTCATCGCTAAAGGGACTGGGGACTTTTCTGGAGGACCTGGCCAAAACATTTCATTATGGTGAAATCTTCCGTGGCAGAGCAATGCTAGTGAAAAGGAGGGGCTCGCAGGCTTGCTTGGAACTAGGCAGGGCGTCAGCAGGGGCTGTGCCAGCCTCCCACACAGCTCTGCTAATGCGACGCCGTCCTGACTGGCAGCTCCCCAGTGCTGCGGGGAGCGGTCGGGGGCTCTCCCAAGCCCTGAGTTCCACACGCATGTGGTGAGGGTTGTATTTGCGTGTGTGCGAATGACGTGGACAGAGTCCCTCCGGGGCATAGGTCTAGACCACCACCATCACTCTTCCTTTTGACCTTGGCCAGAGTTTGAGCTCCAGCCGCCAACGGTGGAAATCTCTGCCAAGGCACTGGACTGTCCTGGTACGAGCGCCATGCCGTGCTGCAGACTGGAGACGCGAGGGAGGGGGTTCAGCCAAGATAAAAATCAACAAGAATGCAGCCCAGTCCAAATTCAGATGCTCTGCAAAAAGCTTATTGATCCTGCTTGGGTTTTGTTTAGCTTTCCTCGGTAACTGCCGTTACTCTCTACTCCCTGACTCCATCAAGGCTCTGACGTAAAAATACTAACATACGATGAGAGCAACTTGTCTTCTGTTTATTGAAAATCAAAAGCATAGTAAAAGTAAGTCTACCCAGGGGCTTGGCTGTTCCTCAGCATTTTGTTAAAATTACAAAATGCGTCTTTGGAAATGCCCAGAAAAATTTTATTTCACATGTTATTGAAATCAGGAAGAGCAAGAAAATGTCTCAGGGGCTTGTTTGATGTGTAGCCTAATTTGTACATCAAAAGGAGTTAGTTCACTGGGCAAACTTTGAAATACATGTTTTCGTCTTTCCATGATTTATTTTTTTCCAGCATTGCGTTAATGATTTTTTGCAGCTCCTTTTCAGTGGGTATCGTATTTTTGGAGAGGAGTACTGTGTTTTATAGATGTTTCTTTCTGTTTTGCTCTAAGGTAAGCAGCTGTAGTTGTCATAAGAATCAAATCAGGCACTGGGACATGGAAAGGAGGGAATATTTTCTTGAATTTAAACCAAAACATTAATTGCCATCTTCCCCATGTGAAATACTGGATGGTAAACACTAGGTATGTGTGGTTTATTCACACTGTAAACACAATGTATGCAAAAACCACAAGAAAAGAATATGCTTTGGATAAACAGAAGCGCATGATCACATATAGCTAATTTGTATCCATATTATTTGTGAGTTACACAGTCGCCTTCAATTTGAAGGACATCTTGCAGACCTTAGTACCTCTTTCCATAGGGACTAACCTTTGTTTTTAATTATTGGACTTTAAGAGCTTGTGCTATAATTTTGGTATTAGCATTTATCTGTCAAAAGAACAAAAAGGCACAGCCTATAAATCCTGCTTTTTCTAACACATCCAACAATAGCCTTTTGTGGCCTGAACTACCGTAGTTCACTGCACATAAAGAAAACACGAATGCAAAGCTTGCAGACAGCTTGATACCGGGCAGGAGCAGCGTGAGTGGAAATTGCTCGGTGAGGTCCCTGCACTGCATAAAGCGTGCGTAAAGGACATAATACAGTCTAGTGGGCACTGAGTGAAAACCTGCATCTCTACAAAGCAGGGCTTCTGCTTCCCGCATCAACACATTTCATAGGGCCAGTGATGGGACAGGCATCCAGAAAGCTGACTTTAATTATTTTATTTCTTTTTGCTTAGCTTGCCTGCTCATTGAAAAGCTGCATTTTATTTACCATTAATATTATTTGAGAGGCAGGGTTCCAACTTTATCAGTTTATAATTCTGACAAATGGGGTTCCTCATTTTCCTTCTGAGATTTCACATGACCGGCTAACTTTCCTGGCAAGCCGCATTGCGTATTGAAGGCTCTCCTCTGTGGAGTCGGCTGGACGAGTTTTCCCTGAAACTAAACAGGGACAACTCTGGTCTGCCGGGGAAGCATACCAAACCCCTGAGCTGAGTGCATCTGTATCTAGCTCTGCGTCTGTGCTTTCGGCAGCAGCCAGTGCCAGCAGGACGGCACCGCGGCGGCTTTCCTCTTGCAGGGCATCCAGGCTCACAGCAGGGCTTGCCTTGCTCCCACGTTTACCTCTCACCGTGACAATTCAATACCCTTCTTAAGGCCTTGGGTGAGAAATCTTTTGTCGGTCGACCCTTGATGGTCTCAACGACGACGCTGCGCTCTCTGACATCTCTGCTTTCCTTCTGCAACCACAAGGAAAGTGGAAAGAGGGTGGAGAAGGTGGCAGTGGAGTCGCTTTGGCAGATTCCTGGGGTCACGCCTTCCCCTAACGTGGAAAACACAGGGGGATTGTCGGCAAGAGCTCTCTCCTCCTGAATACAGATGAAAAGGCAGTGCCTGAGATGATATTTATAGCATTCTGTAGCTGCTTTTTTATTTTCTGAAGACTCCGGCAGCCCTGTAATTTGCAACTCCAATGTGCATGCACACATAATGGCAGGAGAAACAAGATAAAAACTAATGATACTGGCGGATGAGCAAATGTTGACACTAAAACAGCAGTGTTAAAATGATGTGCATCATGAAAGATTGTATCCACTGCTTTCTAACTGCCTTATTATAGAAGCTATGAGAAATCTCAGTGTCTTAAGTTTTAACCACTATGGCAACATTTAGATTGCCTCCCACCTCAGTACCTCCTAGTTTGCTGGTTCTGGAAAAGTTATCCTTTGGAGCTACAGAAGAAAAGGATAGGCGTTTTACAGGATTTAAGGGCATTTAGAGCAAAGGAAGGTCTGGCTGAATTTGCTGACAGAACTGTCACACACAATTCCCTTTCCCAGCACTTGTCTGAAGGGTAGTGGATGACCTGCACTTTTCATTTCAGTCTTTAAACTGGATCTATCTGGCCAGGGAATTCTAAATTTAAATGGTTCCACTTTTTAGAGGGTGTCATCTTGAGATCCCTGTAGGCAGGGAAGTGGCTGGTGTTGCTTCAGCCTGCTTGGTATAAATGAATGATATTTTTAGGGAGGGAGTGAAATGCTGTGAACACATTGTTGAAGGACTAATCAGATTAACTCTATCTGCACACCTACTACTTGCTTTTCCTGCCCTTCAGGTTTTCACTTTTTGAATGCTTGGCTCCCCCCTTGACCTCCACCTCCTCCCAGTGCCTGTCTTTCAGCAAGATGAAAGTGGGGAGATTTTTGTCCCGGTGGTGTATGTTCTTAGCAGCAGGCAATGATGTGCCTCGTTACTGAAACAGTGCTAGGCAAGGGACAGGAAATCAGCTACCAGTTTCTTTCACTTTAGATACCGGAGGGTTTTTCCTCCTCCAGAGGGAGTTCTCTCTAGCTGCTTTTTCCTTTACTTGTTATATTGCCAAAAAGAGGCAGCAGTGTGCCTAGATATAGACCCCCAAGCTTCCCTAAAGCATGCGGTCCTTGGAGATGACTTGTGCTTCCTGTCCCAGGCTAGAAAACCCCATCCTTGGAGCAGCAGTTCAGCGCCAAGCCACTTGGACTCTCTCTGGACTGCAGGCTCTAAGAACAGCCTCACATATATGTTTACCTCTCCACTCACATATGTTTCCGGCTGCCCTTGTATTCCTGTGAGGAAATGAGCCCTATCTTGCCAGCATTTTGGTTTTTTATTTTTTTTCTCCTTTGGTCATATTTGAGACACAAAGCTTGGCAGGGCGTAGGGAGAAGCAGAATGGGATTTTGTCTGTGCAGGACACAGGACAAGAGGAAGCCCTGTCTCTCCCTAGGAAGGTTGGGGCACGTCTGGCCATAGGCGCAGGCAAAGCATGGAGGAAGAATGGCACTTTTTTAGGACATACACATGAGAATATTGTTTCCAGGCTTGCCTGTAATTTCTGTTAGGCTGATCAAATTTGCAGTCTCTCCAACTGGGACTCAATATCCAGTGGTAAGGAGGGGGTCCTTCTTTGAAGAATTGACATCAGATGCAGAGAACTTTTCACTTTATGGCCCTGGGCAGCAAACACCAACTTAAATTGACAGGACCCCAGGACTGCTAATTAGAAACTGGCAAAACCAGGACATCTGGACACCTTATCAGAGGTTTATCAAGATTACTGGTATGATCCATACAAACCCTTAATAGGAATCAGCTGTCAAACAAGTGAAGTAATTTAGGCAAAGATTGCAATATTTTTTTTTTGTTACAACTATAATATGTTACAAGCTGAGTTCTTAGAGGCCGTAATAACTGCACAGTTTCATAACCACCAGTTTTTTGCTCGTTGTTTGACTCCCTAGCCAAAGAGACTCTGGGCCAAATTCAGAAAGCGAGCATGGCTCTAAAGCAGTCCGTGCAAGCCCCTGCGCCAATACTGTCTCTGAACTTGGCCTTCAGCTGTGAGGCCGTGCCCCTCTCCATCATCAAGGCGGCCTTAAATCTGTTCCACAGCACTTTCAATTACAAGAACTCTACCACATCACCTTGTCTTTATGTGGTCAGCTATAAGGTTTATAAAAGACCGTGGGGGAAAGAAATGACCTAGTAAAAAAAGGTAAAACTGAGTGTGTGGTCCTGCATTTTCCACAAAAGAGATTGGAAAGAGCATAACTACCTCAGATTACACAAACTGAGGACTACGACCATTGTTTAGTCAGTATCTTTTCCTGAAGAGAAGTAACAAAAGCTCTCAGCATAAAAGGAAGATAGCCTTGGGTCTTGTGCTCTGGAAAGCACCGTGTGCTTTGATTCCACATACCCACACCTGGGGGAGAGCTGAAATCAAAATGCCCCTTTTCTGTATGTGCTTTAAAACCATTTCCCCCCTAAATCTTATGGAAGCCATAACCAAGGAAAGCCATAAATGAAATGTGAAGAAATGGAGATGATGGCTGATGTTAGGTCTGCGGACCACAGCGAACACCATCCCACTGCCTGTTCCTGTTAACTCTGAGATGTGTTAAGAGCCAAAAGAAGGGACAAGTCCACGGTTGGGCAAAACAGCCAAGAGAAATTGTATCTGGAACATAGCCTAGGTTGGTGACTACCTTGTTTTGTGCTTTGATCTCGTTTGAGCCACCGTTCTGAGGAAACTAGCATAATATATGTAAAATGAAGTCAGTTTTAGCAGAGACTTGCCAAATTGTTGTGTTTTTTTTTTAACAAGGAAGTGGAGTTTCACTGTCCTAAACAAGCCTGGCAAGAGCCTGAACAAATCCAACCTCTCTGTTCGCAAAACTTCAGACATAGTTTAGGTTTTGCAGTGATCTGATTTTTGTTTCTGCATGCAAACTTTTCTTTGGTTGTATTTTTCCAAGTGAATGATGCAGTGTTGGACTTAGGGAATATTTCTCAAGACTGAAAAGCGCGAATTTATTGTGCTGCTGAATGCTTGCATATTTTGGCAGGTGAGGAGGGATCTGGTAAATGAGGGGTTGGAAAGGACAGCATTAATACAAACATGAACTCTTTGGATCCATTGGCTGTGCATAGTGCTTCAGCTAAGACCGTTTTATCAGTCCTACCATGGGCACAAATGACTTGACAGCAAGTCAAATCTTTTAGAAAGATGGGACATTTTATCCTGCCTTCAAAATGTAGTGAACAGACATGCCACAGAGCCCAGACGAGTTGTATTTTAGCAGCTCACCTGATTCAAAAATCTTCACCAGAGTAGGACTGATACTTTAAATACAGACCACAGAGGAAGGCCTTCAAAACAACCAGTTGAAGCTATGGCTCATTTACACATGCTGCACACGTGGGGATTGGTTTGGGGGTTTTTTTCTTATTCTGCATGTAATTTATTTTGTTTTTTTCTTTCCCATATGTTGGAAGAAACCAACCCCACTCTTCTGCTTGGATTCACTTTTAGTTTTTAAAGACACAGCATGATAACAACAGAGCAGATAACATCGTGTCTACGCAAGGGAGAGCCGCACTGTCCACCAGGTTACTGTGCCCTAAGTCATTAGGGCATAAACTTTGTAAAACAATGCAGCTATCACTTGAGAGATAGCTGTTTGTTTTTCTGGAAGTTATAAAAACGATCCAAACAGCTCCCCTGGGAATATCACCTGCCCAGAGAGTTTTCAAGGAGATAGAAATATTTTTACTTCATTATCCTATCCATGTTGATCTTAGATTAGATCCTAATTAAATTTCAAAAGCAATATTATAAAAAGAAAATAAAATCCCCAAATATTTATACGTTCCAGTGGGAAATGCTTTTTCACCTTGCTTTGTTCCAGACAAAGCTGCTAAGTGATAACTGAAAATTAATGCTATTTTTGCATATGTGCTTTTTAGTGAGCAAATCAACTGCACAGTCCTAGTGAAAAACACACCTATACTTTAACAGTTCACTGCAGGGCCTTATAACCTACCAAAAGTCTCCAGTGCCTTGTAACTACCAGACTGCCCGTAGTTAATAGGCAACCTTCACCAGTTGCTTTCCTGTCTGAATTAATGCTGCGACCAGTTTAAAGATGAATGTTCACAGGGGGAGAACTTCTTTCTTGAAAGTAGAGGTCTCTCCAATATAGGTAGCTGACTAATATTGTTCAGATTTATACAGTTCTTGCAAGCAGCTGGGATATTCATTGATTTGACCACAGATGCCTTACTTTGTAAACCATTTTTCATTATTGCTGGTCTTGGGAGAAAAACCTAACTATTCTTGTGATGTTCAGAAAGCTATGTCAAACTTTTTGTCTTTAGCAAGAAAATAAAGTATCTCCTATCAATGGATGACCCCGGTTGCCATGTTCTCTCTCAAATTCCATGAATTAAATGTGCAGAAATGCCAGGCTTGCAGCTTTTCATCTAGTTCAGGCATTCTGGTAAACAGTCCTTGATGTTAGTCCACACTAGCTCTACCTCAGTGTAGACATAAAGCAAGCAGGAGCTGCAATGCCTGAAAAGCTGTCTGAAAGAAATTAACTTCCCTTGTGTACTTCTCCCTTTTGTTCGGTTAGCCTGGCTTGAGCATAAAATAGGAAGACTCTCACGTTGCAGCGTGTCCAACAACATGCATTTGCTAATGGGACAATGAGATCCGCGGTCAGCTGATGTTGCGTTGACGTTTCGTCGGCAACTATGAATGGCCTCCATTTTACAGTATAACTGACTCAAGACATAGTGATCTTTCTGCGATGCCAATCTCGGTTTCCAGAAATGTGTTGCTTTTCTTTGGCTTTCATACCAGATTCTACATAGATTATCAAGGACGTGAGTGACAGTCTTTTTGTCTCATATGGACCTATCTGTTCAGATACTGTGTATGTGTGTGGTTTCGCATAAACGCAGTCTGCATCCTCATAATGTCTAAATACCAGGAATAGTTAATGCATTCTTCTGTCTGCTTACTTGCGTTGCTACAAATAGTAATCTCATGATACAGGCATTATATACAGGCACTTTCCAAGCTGGGAGTCACAGCTGTACCTTTCTTGTTTAGTAAATTAAATTATTGATGGAAGCTGTGTAATGAATCTCAGAAAAGCCAAAAGCATGAGATGGCTTGGAAGCAGTTATGTATGTATGCAATTTTATCATGAAATTCTTTCAAAGCTGCTTTAAAAATGAAAAATATTTCAGTATTATAGGGCAGCAGATGCTAGTGGAACACTAACTGAATTTCTGCTGCCAAGATTGCCTGTCTTGATTTTTGTAATTATCTGTGTAGTAATCACAGAGTGTGATGTGTGAACACACTCAAGTGTCTGTAAACATTTGCGCAACTTGCTGTCTTCTCTGAGGTTTTGGGTATTGTAGACCAGGGGGAACGTGGATTTGATACAGACTGTTGTGGTCTACCTATATACTTCTGTAATGTGTCCTCTTGCTTCATCTAGTTGAATGACTTCTCTCAGGTTCCTCAAGGCAATGCAGTGTTTCATTACTACTCTTTCCATCAGATAGTATCTGGTAGACATAGGTGTTACTGAACAGTGATGGACAATTAAATTAGCCTTAGGGCATGAGCACCAGAACACACTGATGTTAACAAATTAATACTTACCTAATAATGTACAAGGTACTTCCCTTTCAAGCCAATGTCTACCTGTCACCTGAGTCCAAGGCCAAATAACTCTCAAGAAGAGATTTTTTGGGGGGTGGGGTGTAAAAAATAAGGTATTTTTAAGTCATGGTGTTGACTTTTTTTTGGTATATCTCTTAAGGCTGACCCAGGCAAAATATACTCAGAAAGGCTCCACACTTTCTGGAAATTATATCCTTCCAGCAGGTCTAAGTGTGGAAACCCAACGAGGAAGGCATCCAAATGACCAGCCAGCTGAGGAGCCTGGGTTGGGAAGGACCTCCTGAGTAGTCGTCTTTGACTCAGTCCCCTGTTAATGCAGGCAGTTATGTCACATAAGGCCTCTCATAAACTGATTGAGCTTCACATTTCAACTACTGCTAATGTTTTACCAGAAATTTTCTGCCCTTTCTGCTAGAAAACTTGTCATAATTTCCAGTGGGAATGTATTCAAGGCCAACCTATTGCTATTTGTTTTTCTGACAACATCATTCTTAAGCTTAAATAGCTCGTCAGCCCTCCTGGTGTCTACTGCCTTGATGTATTTATAAAAAGTGAATACATTTCAACCTCGTTTTTGCTAGACTAAACAAGACAGGCTCTTTTGGTCTCATCCAGAAAGGCAAGCTTTTCTGAGCCTGAAGTCTTCCACAACTGTCCCAGTCTGAATAAATTTGTTCTTGAATGTGGGTGACCTGAGCTGGATAAAGTCTTGCCAAAGACTGGCACAATGGCATTTTGAAAATTCAGGCTGAGACTGGAGTTTTCTTGATTCTGTATTTCGCTTTTTGTGCAGCAGGAAGTAAGTTTTGGATGCACTATGTATGTTTTTGTTAAAAGCTTCTGGAATATTAAATGGGACACTATTTTTTTGCTGACAGTTTTGGAAGGATCTTAGGGGAACTGTATTCCCAGCTCTCTCCAGCTTTCCAAGAGAGTTGGACTCCCTCTGATAATTCCAATTCTAATTACAAATAAGGTGTATGATAAACATTTAAGCAACAGTCCTGAAATCTAAATAAAGAGCAAACAGTGTGGTTTGGTGCAGAGATGCCCTGTTTCTCTTTAGTACCAGTAGTAATCTAGCTCTGTCACCACGGAGTCCCTTTCTCATCCGACTCCACTAGTACAAAGCGACCATACCAAGACATACGTTGCTGCAGCTAAAGATCTATCAGACCCTAAAGCAGCCCCAGTGTCTCTGCAGCATGCTCCAGTGTACCCATGGCTGCAGCACACGTCAAGCATGACTTCATGAAGGCAAGTAGGGGGGACCGCTCTGCCTTTAGTTCCTTGGCTCTTCCCCTACAGCCGCAGACCCCTGCTGTCAGGGGTCCCTCTACATCCTTAGAGACTGTCACAGCTATGCTGCTCCTGCCCCGGACTCAGATCTTATTCACCAGCCATGTGGACTAAGAAGAGTGATGATCAGGCTGTGGTAGCAGACTTTCCTTCGTGCACTGGCTGCACCTGCAGCAGGTCTTTTCCTGGAAGGCTGGCAGAGAGCTGTTACCCTCCCATACACGCTTACCATACCTTGCCTCTTGCTCTGCTTTGCAAAGAGCTGAAATTGCTCCCAGAGTCCTTCCCAAGGTCTGCGAGCAGAGCAATGGCTCAGCTGTAAGGAGCTGCTGGTATGACCCTTTTGGAGCCAAGAGCCCCCAAGCAAAGCATTCTCCCCAAAGAGTCTCACTGCTCTCTACTGTTGGGAAGGGTTGGTCCAAACCTCTTGGGGTAAGCCTCGCTACTGCTGCCTTATCTTCCTCCTCCTTTTCTTTCTGCCCACTGGAACCTCCCTTTTGCCTTGTCTGCTACCTCTACCTAAATCCCTGCTTTTATCACCTAAATCTTTCCTTTTACCTCTTCATTGTCCTGTCACCAGCTCCAGCAATGCTAGTATGGAAAAAAAAAGCAAGCCAGGAAGTCAGGAATGTCTTCTTTAACTTGGGCTCTGCACCAATTGTCCAGATGTGGCAGTACAGAAACTTTTCCCCGTATTTCCCAGCTGCTGGTACCAGGAAATCATCCCAGTGAGATGTGTCTGTCTTGCTGGGAACTGATGCTCTGTGCTGGAAATCAGGGAATTTCTGAGGGTGTTCAGGCAGATCTGTAATATCTGTGTTACACTTCCACTCCTTGGCCACACAGACTGAGAAGCTGCTGAGTTACTGTGTGTTTGCAGCATGTGTGGCACAAGAATTGGGGTATATAGTTGCAGTGCAGCAGAAATCACAACCAAAAGGAGAGCTTCCAGGTCTGACAGGAGGCCATGAGGGACTGTCCACAGAGCTGGAGGAGGAACCTGCTCTTTCCTCATGGACCTCATGGTCTCCACCACTTCCCTCTTCTTCCAGCTACGTTGATTGCCTGTCATTCTCCTGCCCTCTCCTCCCCTCTGCCAACATTTTCGGTACGTGCACCTCATTCCCTGCTTACCAGGTGACTCTCTACGAGTGGCAATTCTGTCCTATTTGTTTACACCATTGACTGCTAATGAAAAACTCAGCTCAGTCCTGAGTGTTTTAAGGAAAAGAAACATCCTTGAAACAAAAAGAAGTAAGGAAAAAAAAATTGTCTGGGAGGGAAAGAAAAAATTGAGTAAACCAGCCTAATTTTACAGTGCCTTTTCATCAAATATTCCTGCCACTGTTGTTGCAGAAAGGCCTCCTAACACAGAAATAGTAGCTGGTGGTCATGTTTAGTGTCTTGCATTTGTGACTGAAAGGAGCTGTGACTCATAAATGTGTATAGCTCTCTGGCTATAAGCCACTCTTAACTTAAAATGGCTGAGGTTTACTGTGAGAAAGCACATCTGACTTGTATTTCCTCGAGACTGAAAAAGTATCTTCAAATAACAGCATAAGGGAAAAATACTAACCATAAAGAATTTTACATTCTTTGGAATGATATCATAGTAGAATATGCACAGTAGACTAATTACGATTTCATCTTTAATTTTGCTCTGAAGCGGGTCGCATTTTTTGAAGTGTCGTTCCCTTTTATAATTTTTTTCAAACAAATGGCCACATTCCAATCGCTTACTTACCATCATCCATATTAATTTGTGTTCTTCAAACAGCTGGATAATCTGTCATAATTAGACTGATCTCCACTGGCTGGGTTTTATCATCTTGTCAGAGGGAGTTACCCGGGCAGCCTTCCCTCTACCCCGAGCAGACAGTGGAGGGTGCTGTTGTATTTGAGGTGGTCACTCGAAGGGACCCGGGATCAACTCACTTCGCTGCTTTCATAGCTCCCGAGGTAGAGCTCGCAGATACAGGCTTCCAGTTTTGGCTTTACCGGGGGAACAGGGGGGTCCCAGAGAGGGGCCAGGACCCACACACAGCTCCGGACAACGAGGCGTCAGCTCAGTTCGTTGTCCGGGCGGTGAGCGAAGAATGATATCTAATAACGCAGGTTTGGATTTTCACTCTATGGCTGTGTGTTCCCTAACAGTTTTACTGCCTCTTGTCCACAGACGATATTTTGTATTAAATTCCTCGAGGAGAGAAGGGGGAGGAGGGAGAGGAGGAATCGGGGGAATCTGTTTTTCAGCCAGTGGAGTTCTGAGTCTGTCCATTAAGCACTCGCTGCTTTTCCAAAGTGTGTTCTGAATTAGGTAGAGTGCAGTACATCTTCTTCAGTGTGCTGGCCAGAAGTCACGAAGCCATGATAAATGCATGTATGGCAAGCCTGGCTCTCAATTTTGGGAGATTATGTTTGGACACCCAAAGTCAGCACTAGCGCTCTTCAGCTGAGCTTGCATCAGCCAAACGTGATCTAAGAGCAGGAGCTCAGCAAGCCAGTCAGCCTGGCTGCTTGTGGACCTTGCGCAGGATGCAGGGTACAGTTATTGAATTTCAAATGCTGTATTTCATTGACATCAGGACACTGCGACTTTATTAGTGAATATATCATCAATAATATGGCATGTGGTCAAAGGATGTGCTGTTCCAAAACCCAAGTAAATAGCATAGAATTAACAAATGCATTTCAAAGAAGCCCACTGTGATTTTCAAGTATGTCTTGCTGCTACTGCTGTTCAGGCAATTTTTTTTTACCTTTATACTACTTTTCCTGTAAAAATTTCAAGCATATATTCTACTTGAGCTTCCCAGCTCAAATAAAACTATCTGTTTTATGGATGAGTAACTGGAGAAGTCAAAGAAGTTAAATGATTTTCCCAGGATTGCAGATTGAGAATGAAACCAACCTGTGAATTAAACTCAGAACCTGAACTTCCCAGAACAACTGGAAGGGGCAGAGACTGCAGCCCATGACGCCTTTCTTTCCACCCGCAGTTTTGCCCCACACTCACAACCATGGAGAAATTTTACTTTTGCATCCCGAAGTGAACGCACTACGCAGGAGCTCTGAAGGATGCAAGCTGTGTGCTGCACAGGTCTGCCAGCTCCTCTAACTGGCCGATATATCCTAATCATAATGTTTCCGCATTGTTTTAAAGATGAGAAGCACTATGTATATCAATGTTAGAAATTATTGGACAATGCAATTTTCATCCCACAGGACGTAAAGCAGCCCATTGAACTATTCAGATGGGTTCTGTTATTTCCTCTGCTCCACCCCTGCAAAAAAAAAAAAAGTTCTCCCTAAAAGTAGTAAAAGTATAAATGCAATAATCCCCCTGCCAATATAATTCTGAACAAACCGAGAACTTTTCAAAAACATATTTTTGGCCCTTTTCTGAATAACCAGTGTCAGATCACGGCTGAGTGGCAGGAAGGTATGAGAACACCTTTGGGCCACTCATACAGTCCTGTGGCCAAAGATGCTTTCTGGGCTCGTTTGCTAAGCACTGATTTGCTAACAGGAAATATTCCTACCTATCTTGTGTTCACTTTACCTGCATTTAATCTTCTTAGTTTGAATTAGTAGAGGAGAGTGTGTTTATGTATGTATCCATAGATGGAAATAGAGATAGACTCCTTACTTGAGTACACAATGTTTATTTTATCCTAAAAGTTTGTTTTCCTTTTTTTCCCCCATTGCAGTGTCACTGCTGCTGTATTTTATTAGACCTCTGGTTTTCATTATGCAAAAAGTCAAAACTGGAACATTGTAAATCTCCCCTCTCCTCCCCGCTTGCTGCTCTGAAGCCCGTCCGCCATTCAATGCCGAACAGCTTCTCCTACCAAAGCGCACTATTTCTACAGGCTTTGGGGAATAGGAGGTGAGAACAGGGAAAGCGGGGAGGGGGGGAGGACGGGACACGACACGACTTGCTTGCCCAAGGCTTGTTAACCTGAGCGCACACTCTCTTTCTCAAATTTGTTTTCTCAGCTGGTGGCACAGTCGCTGCCCCAGCGCCATCAGTCCAGCAGAGAGCAGTTTCATTCGAGATCTGAAGGCAGATTTTAAAGAAGTGGTTGGGGCAGGAGGGGAGGGGAGCTTAATAACAGCTTAGAGCCTGACTCCCCGTGTTTTCTTAGTATATTGAAATATGAACTGTGTAAACACTCTGCATTCCACCTGCTCCAGCATCTGCCAGAAAGCTCACAAAAGTCCTTTGCTCTTTTTTTACATCCTCCCGTTTTGCTCGCCCTCCTCCCCACGAGGTCTCCGGCACCACCTCGCTGTCCTGCCCCCCACCCAGTCTCTGCAAACAAACACGTGCTCTTTTTTCCTTCTTCCCCCCACTCTCCCGCTGGAGACACGCATTTCCAAAGTCACTTTGCACCTTAACCTGCAGTGCCTTTGCAGCCCCCTCTTTCACAGAGCTGTCGACTCGCTTCAGTTTTCAGAGCACCGCTCCGTGGTGGTGCTCGTCAGGTGGTTGTTGTTGTTCTTTTAGTATTATTTACTGTTATTACACATAAATATGTCAGTAATCACCCGAGAGACTGAATGTTTTCCACATCAAAACCCAGGGCAAAAAAGGCTGCACCCACATGCCGTGCATTTTACCTGTCTTCCCCTGCACGGGGAGTAATTTCCATCCAGATGGCAAACCATCAAGGTTTTTACACTTTTACACTTAGTAAAAACACTGAACAAAGAAGTGCATTTTCCATCATGTTCTGAAAGAGAGCAGGCTGTGCTGGCTTCGACGTGGTAGCAGATTTCCCCTTGGCATGACCCGCCGCCAGCCTCCAGGAGCGGGACAGAGACAGGGACCACGTTTCTGCCACATGGCAGAATTCCTAAAAGGCCTCCAAGGGGGCACCGGTGCCGTGTGAGCCATGCGGGATTAGCTGAACAGCCACTGATAGTCACTCCTTGTTTCTCATGGCAGATGTGATCATATCATCCCCCACAGTGTGTAGGACTTGGTGGGGTTCCTGGAAGCGGACAGGTAGTGCGTGTTCGAAAGCATGGTATTTTTGATCCAGGAGATTCAAAACAGCCTGCTCTTGACTGAAGCAGCCAGTAAGTTTTGCCACGATTGCATCAGACTGCAAGAGGCTGACCTGAAAATGAGTGGAGAACTGTGATTTAGGTCTAAGACAAAACTATTTTAATTTGAAAGCGTAGGGAAGTCACCACCTCAGCTACCTAGGAATGGAGAAGATGAGATTCAAACAGCTTCTCTGCTGATGGGCAGCCTTCAAACCGCCAGGAAGAGCAGTTGGCTGGGTCCCCTCAGCTTCATTTACATTTGCTGAAAAAATGAGGGTGCTCTTCAGCCTTCTCCTAATGAAGGTGCTCTTACCACCCTTTGCCCTCAAAATACTTCATGTGGCCCGGTGCGGACCACGGTGCGGACCACGGTGCTTGCACCTCAGCTCCGATCCCTTTTGGACTGTGGGTTATGAGGGAAATGATTCTGACTGGTTTGAAACATGGTGAGGGTGGCCTGGCAGTGAGTCTGGAAAGGATTTGGCAGCGCTCGAACTGGGAGACAGGCCGTAGACTTCATCTCAGGGCAGCTGATGGGAGGGATGAGCCCTGCCGCTGCTTAGGCTTTTCGTGGGCATCTGGACGTCTCTGCCATTCTCTGGATTTGTTTGTGGCTTCAGTATCTCACTGGGGGCTTGGGGATTTTTCGTTTTGTTCTTCCTTGCCTTGTGCTTTGCCTCTTCATTTATTTCTGCCTGAAACAGGAATCATGCAGAATATCCTCATGGTCCTTTTCAAGCTTTTGGCATTAGAAACACCCTTCCCCTCCGCCTCTCCCAGCCAAGTGATCTGTGCAGCAGAGCTGGGAGCGGGGAAGGGACGGGACGGGAAGGGACGGGAAGGGAGGAGGAAGAGGAAACCATTCACCCCGCCCTTCCAACCAGAAGCGGGAGCCTGAAGCGGTCACTCCGATGGAAGAAGGTCACATTTAAAAGAGGAGGAAAAAAAAAAAGAAGACAAAATGTGCTCCCTCCCCCCACCCTGTTAGGATCATCGTGGCTGGGTGTAACCCACACTCAGACATCAGCGACCCTTGGCAGAAACACATACGATGGCCATGATAAACTGATACCAGCGTGAGAGAAGCTGTAGTCCCTGACGGGCTTGTGGCTTGTTCTGAGAAGGTGGCCTGACATCTTCCCCACCTAATTCAGTTTACTTAAAGCTGCCCGCCCCGCCCAGGTTGTCAAAATTCCTCTCATCAGAAAGTAAAGCTAGAACCAAGTATTTCTAATACAGCTAGGACAAAAGCTGTCCTGTCTCCAGCTATTTTTTGGAAGGTCGGTGTGAAGGACTGAGCAACAGGGACGTGTATATTTGTTCCCTGAAAAGAGGAAGGGTCATTAAACTGGAACATCTAGTGTGCTTTTGAAAGAATTACATTACATCAGAACGAGCCAGAAATAAAATACCATTTGTTAACTTTGCTAATCCATTAAAAATACATTGGGCAACTGAACTATTATTTGTAACTCTCTGCAATCTCTCTTACGGCGAGGAAACAATGTCCTACTGCGTTTAGGTGTGGTGTGTTCTCAGAGCACATAAAGCTTTCAGCGGCTTTGTATGAGGCTGATTTTGATTTTAGGTAACAGCACATATTGAATCGGCTGGGGAAAGAAAGTCCCCAACCAGACGTCTGCCCGTAGTAAATTATCTGGAATTTCAAATGATCAGTGGATATATTTATCATATTATCCCTATATTTATGAATTTGTGCGTGGGAGGGAAGGAGGTGTTCCAAACTGCAAATTGTCAATTCACGTTCAGTACCTCAAACTGAGCCAAGTCATTCTCGCCTTTTCTTTTAAACTGGACATAACTAGAAAATAATTGAGTGGTTGAAATGAAAGATTTTACCTTGGGTAATACTTTATTGTACTGAGTACTCCTGTGTTGGTAAGAACAAGTTAACTGCCTTGTTCTCCATCATTACAGAAAACTAAAGAGAGGATGTAAATGACCTGAGAATATTATTCTTCTATTTTAATCTTATTAATCTTTTCTTCTCTGTTCCAGTTAAAACAAAAGCAAAAGCTTTGGAGACAGATTGACTCTGTAGTAGGAAAAGCATAGTTCTGAGAATCTTTGAGTCTAAGACTGTGCTGTGAGTCTAACGCTGTCCTGTAGCTCTAAAATTAAGACGGTTTTCCTAGCTTTCATCAGAATGAGGTTGCACTCTGAAGATGAAAATATGCTTCTGAAATGAAAAATGTATTTTCATTTAGGATGCTTTTTGTAACACCAGGTTGTCTGACAGCAGAGATGGTAGCTAATGGCAGAAATTGTATTATAGGCATCTGGTTTTATTAATCAAGGACAACAAACATCCTGAAAGGATTAAATTTGCCTGAAAGGACAAAAAAGGACAAATCGCCCGAAAGGCAAGCAGCAGGAGGGCTGTACGCTTTCACTGTGCACATAGCAGTAACAACCCATGGCTAATATATCCCGTCTTGCTGAGAGTTCAAGTTCTAAATTTAGGGCTCTAAATAAGCGATCTGACATGTGAAGGGCCCTATACTACCAACTCCAGTCAATAGGAAGAGCTGATGCCTTGTGCCTTTTCAAATCAGTGGATTTTAAGTTTAAAGTACACTCTGAACATCCAGCCTTTACTTCTTGTCTTCGGTTCCCCGTGGACGAGATAGGGCCGATGGGGGGCACCGGCTCACAAAGACAGATTTGAGCTCTGTCTATCAAATCTGGGTCCCAGTCCTTCGCTGGAATCTGCTCGTGAGGGTCCCCATGCCTCTGCCGAGACTGACGGGGATCCACATGGACTAACCAAGCCCTCTACCAGGACCAGGCATGGACACCTGGCCCAGGGAAACACGTTTTTAGGCGCTTACATGAAAAGCGATAATTTCTTTGCTTTTAGGGAAAAGCCTGCTTGACTGCAGTTGAAATACTACTTCTGCCTAGCGAGACGCCACTTTCATGGCTGACACGTCTCCAGGCAAGAAGAATTTGCTCAGAGGCCGGTCACAGGTTTTGCAGCAGGATTTTGGAGCAAGCAGCGCTTGTGGCTGTGTTAAGAAATCAATAAAAGGAGATGAACGTAGGTAAAGGCATGAAGATGCTGTGGCAAACCCAGGGCTGTTACCACCACTCTGCCCCTGGCCAAGGCCAACAAGCACTGGAGGGCAGGACAGAAAGGAGGAGAACACAGAGACGGGATTAACCTCCACATCCACGGCTGCCCCACCATGGCTAGCATGCCGTGGCAGCTGTACATTAATAAGCTGTGGAGGGGAATGAAGCCTGCTCTTCAACATGAGATGGTAACTTCTGCCCTTGCACACTGGGAATGAGACAGGTAAGACGCAGGAGGCAGCCAGTGTGCCAGCCTGTGCAGGAGCAGGGCTCTTCGAGGAAGGACTGTGTCCAGTCCTGTGGCCCTCATGCAATGTATCATCTCTGCTTGTGTAATTAGCAAGGTACCTGCAAGGGGAGACAGCACCTGCTGTGCCACCCAAAAGGGGACACATCCTCACCAGTAAGAGCTCCTCCCCTCAATAGCTTCCCCGTAGCACCCAGAGGAACACATCGACCTCCAAACACCCTTCATATTTAAAATGCAAAGTAGTGATACAGGACCTTTCCTCCAGATCTGATCTGGGCAGGTTCCATCCATCAGAATGGCCTTCTGTGGCAAAGGCTTCCCAGCCACCTGGCTCTAGAGGGTCTTGTTTCCAAGAAAACACTTGCCTCAGGCCCTTGTTCTTCCCGTACAAGAGCTTCTGCAAGTGCCCAGCCCACAACAGTTCACGCTGCATCCCAAAGTAACCCTTCAAAGCCCTTTTCTGAAAGAAGAGATTTGGAGCTTTCTTTATGAGAAAAAGCAGCTAGAGATTTCTCCTTTATGGCACATATGAATAAGGGCCAGGGAAACAGATCCATGTTTTTGCATTGCTGGGCTTTTCTTGGTGCTTTGTTTGCTGCTCCAAGTCACATGCTATGAGGGATGGCTCCCACAATGCCACTTTATGGTTGAAACATTAGCATGTTGCCACTTCTCTCAAACAAGCTCATAACCAGAGGAAGCCCCGGCCCACCGTGGGTTGAATGGTTTCAAAAGGAATCAGCAGCAGCATCTGTTCTCCACCTCAGAGCTGAGACTTCATCAGGAACCAGAAGTCTCTGCCTCTCCTAGGAACAAGATATCCCCCAACTCTCTGTGAGGGACAGGGACACATTGATGCACTTAGAACTGTATCCCCCTTTTTCATTTCCATGGATTTGTACAAAGATGAGGATTTTTGTCACAGTATTTGCCAGTTTTTCCCAATCTAAACAGCTTTTGAATCCATTGTGCCTTTCCTAGCCAGGGTAGAAGAGGGGTAGGAATCTCACAAACATCAAGTTTAGGAAAACTGGCTGCTGGATGGAGAAAAGTCCCCTTTCTGCTCCCACCCCTGAGACCCCAAGGGAAAAGCATTTGGTAATTAGTCGTTATAGATTTCCTTTGGTTGCAGCCAGCTGGTCAGTCAGCACATGCATTAATATGAACTAGCCCCCGTAAAGGCTGTTTATTTCTGATATGGCTGGCATAGGCAATATGAGCAAGTTTTCGGGGTGATAAACAGAAGAACAAGGACAGTCCTGTAGGAGGCAAGGCTGCATTAATTCTGCCACTCATGAGACAACTTGGTATTTTCTTAATTTTGAGCATCACCAATGTTTTGTTTTTCTCTTCTCTTTTGTAGTTGAGTCTCATGGAAAAGAAAAGCGATTACAAAATGGGAATGGAAACCTTGGTTCATCTGGTGTGTGTTTGAGCACTGTCAGGCAGGTGAGATAATCAAGAGCTATGAGCATGTAATGTCCAGGGAGAAGAGAATAAATTAGATGGGGACATTATCATTCCAAGAAAAAAAAAATTCATTTTCCCCTATGTTTCTGTGATTTTATTCCCCCTTTACCACTCTTTCCAGTCATCTGCTCTAAAGGACTGGCTCTTTTTCAGTGGCTGGAAATGGCCTAAGCAGTTCAAAGAGAGAAGGAGATACTAGGGACCGGGGGATAAGACCCTTGCAACTAACTTTCAAAGAAAATATTACAGCTTTAACAGCTAACAAGGGGCAGACATCCACCGTGTCTAGGAGATTGTGCTGGGGCACTGCCAGGAGCAAGTTGCTGATAATGGCTGCAAATATATCTGTCGATGAAATGTTAAGTTGCTTGATAGAGCTTTTTGGTTTTCAAAGTGACACTTTTCCATTAAAATTTATATCATAAGAATTTGAGGTGGGGCAAAATTGGAACCATGTGTTGACTGAATCTGGCAACTCATTAAAAGAGTGCAGGACCGAAGAGTCCATGCTTACAAATTACAGCATTAAAATCTATCTAACTGTCATCTAATCCAACTTCAACAGAAGAAAGTGCCGGGCCATGAGGGTCTCCTTACAGATTCAGGGTCAAGGTTTGATAAACAAAAGCTACAGCCTCTCATCCATATATCTCTCAGGAACAAAATTTTAGCACAGAGTATTTTGAATTAACTAAAATTCCTGGGAAAATCCAGGTGACACCAAACAGAACAGAAGTTAGACCTGATAAAATCTTTGCTTTGCTTCTCAATTTAATGGGAACTCCTCCTCTACCCCACAAACTCTTTTGTCCATTGTGCCTACTGCCTTCCCCGTCAAATCATACGCACAGGGAGGAGAGAAGGGAAGATGAAAGTAACTTAAGGAAAATGATCTAAAAAAAAAAAAAAAGAAGAGTGAATGCCCAGATTGCATTCATAAACAATGAAACCCAAAGAAGTGATGCACATTCCTTTGGGAGGGATTCTGGTCACATTGATCCTGTTGGCAAAACTCCTGTTGATTTCAGTGGGTGTGGGCTTTGTCCTCTGCTTTGGATACTCTCTGAAGAGTGTCGCAAGTCTGCATGCAGACCTAAGGGACTTGCAAGGTGTTAAGTAAGGTGTGTGAGCTAATTGCGAAAATAGCAGCTCCGGGAGGTTCCTGGCCACAGCTTTACTCATTCCCACCAAATAGCTTCTTTGGTCCCATGCCTGCGAGAGGCTTCACGCAAGTTTAACTTCAGCTGTGTGTATAGTCCCATATCTGTGAAGTCACTCCGAATATTCACTTGAGGCTAAAGTGCGTAGATGTTGGAATGGTTGATACCTTGGATAGTTTCAGTATTATGAATGGTGCTCATTGCAAGTGTCTGTCTAGCAGAAGACTCCTTAGGTTCACACTTTAGAGCAAAGATTTTAAATCATAGGCAAAGAAGACAGCAAATTCATACTTCAGAGAACTAGGCGAACGAGAGGCTGATCTCCTAAACTCTGTTTTGCTTAGGTTTACTTACTATAGCCTACTAAATACTCACATATTAAATATGACTTCGTCTTTAACAGCTTCTAAACGTTATGGTCTTAAACGACAGCAGTTTCTTGCTCTGACTTTGGAAAACAGCATGCTACCAACTGCTCTAAATTAAACTTACTTTTTTACTGTAGAAGAGTTATGCATGAAAGCGCAAATTCAAGAAAAAGAAAGCCCTCATACTTAGACTTATCTCAAAGTTAGTGTAACTTAAACACATGTGTAAAATAAAACAAATGTTTAAATGCTTTCCTGAATCAGGATTTGAATGAGTTGTTTTTGCTGAATAAGCACTGAAGGACCACAGATCTCCAAACAAATTAATTTTAACTGTTACCAGTAAATATTTTCAGCTTACCTTGTGCATCAACGCCAACTAGAATGGGTTGAAGCCAGATTCTTGCAGGGAGGAAAAATGAATGCACAACAGTATTGAAAAGCGATCTCTGCTGTGTTGCCTTTTTGCCTGTAGAAACAAAAACAACGCAACCAGTATTTTGGCATTTTTATGTACAAAGCCATGAACAGCATATTAAAAGATTATATTTTAAAGTTATATACAAATTAACAATTTAAAAATTACACCTCAGCAGTCATTGATATCACGTGACTGGACTATCAATCATAATAATAATAAACCAGGAGATTTTTAAGCTAGCACACTTCTGAGTATTCAACCGAAATGGAGAAAAATGGGGAAAACACATAATATATCTTAGGAGTAGTAATGTCCTGTTATTGTTAAGAAACTGCTGGGACCTCATTAGTGACTATGAAAACATCATCTGTGAATACTGTGAGGCAATAAATCTACAGTGTCCAAGGAAGGGGGGGGTGGGGGGGAAGAAGGGGGAAGAGAGCAAGCACAACGTGTGTGTTTGCCATTTTTTCTTACCCAGCTGTGAGTTAGTAATTTCCATATCTGCTTGCCAAACAGCTTCCAGAAACTATTACTGATTATGTGAATTCAATAGTCTGCTAATGAACGATAAGATAATGGGTCTATGTTCAAGAGTGCAGGAGACAAATAGTTGTTTACATGTCAAAAATTCCTTTTCCACTTGGGTCACTGCACACACATACACACACACATGCTTTTGAGGCCACGCTTTATAGCAGTGCAGCTCCAAGCCAGGGCTGCTGATGCTGCGGGAATGGCCCTTTCGTCTCCAAACCAAACGCTGTTTTTTGAAGTATTCCATTGATGACCAGTTTTCCATAGCTTACAGTAAAGCAAGCAGTGCTTCAAAAACAATGAACTAACAGTTTTGTGGACAGAAGAATGGAATGAATAAAAGATGAAAGGCAAAGAACTTACTGACGAACTCTGAAATACATTTGTGTAAATACCCGGTATTTTGCAAGACTAAGCATGAGATCCTTAAACAGATTCGTGATAGAGCTTACCTACCATTGCTACATTAGCAATACTTTACAATGCTTTTCACACCAGACGATTTTATCGTCTGTCTACCTCATACAGCCACAGTGTGACCAGGCACAAATCCGTTGCTGCCATACATACATGCTCTTGCTCTTGCGTTACCGCGGAATTTGGCTCTGTATTTGCAGAGCTCACGTCACCCGTCATTGAAACGTGGCCACTTCTACAGAGGAAAAGCAGCACTGCCAGCAAGATTGTTTTTAGCAAGGGAAGCAAAAGGTAATATAGCCAACTAAAACGGCTTGAGAGTTTACGTAGGAAGAACACAAGGTAATGACTTGTGTTGGAGTTCCTTTAGGGCACTGGGTCCATCCATTCATATATGTCTGAGAAGTGACACCTGGTCCCTAAGGGCCACAAGTATAGCACGAACTGAACAAGTGGAAACTAGTTGCTGCGATGAAAATTACAGGTTGGTTTTTGCACCGAACCCCAACTTTTTTTTTCAGTGTGAACTTTTACTTTAGATCCACTTCTTCCATTTAGTTTCACAGCACTGGAGCATTGGTAGGTGATGGTCTGCAACTGGATAACTCGCTTGTACATTGTACCTTCAAAATCAGTGAGAAAGCAAATAGAATGTGATTTACCTCCCAGGATGCTGGATATCTTGTCTATGTATGTGAAAATAAAGTCATGGGAAGTAAACGTCACTAAACATATTTAATGTTCCCAATACCAGCTTTGGGAATCGACAGCTGAGTTTTGCTTAGTTTCAGAAAAGCCTTGAGCGAGGTCTGTGCAATCCCAGGACACAAGGCCAGTTTACAAAGATGGCTTGAAATGCACAGAGTTTTGTTGTTTGATTCAGAAAGCCCTTGCTTATTTGATGTACTATATGATTCACTCATTATTAAACACAGCCTCCACATGCGATGAGCTCTTTGACAGACAAACTGTAACAAACTTTCTGAAATCTGATTTAATTAGGTTGGGATTAGACATAAATTTAATACAATTTAAAAAAAAAACATCAAACCCCCCAAAATAGAACAAGGTCAGTGTTGCACTCAGTGTAGCTGTGCATGAGTTGCACTTTCGGGGACCTTACATGAACCTTACACTCATGCAATTGTTCTGTTTAATCTGTGCATTAATAAAAATGCCTCTTGTGTTCTTATCATTATCACAATCCATATTAGAGTTCAGAGTTCATACACAGTCAATCTCTTTTCCATGCTGTCACTACTTGCGACATTCATGAATACAAAACGATCCGTAGAGGCTTTAACACATAGTGAATGTGAAGACTTGTCTACTCAGTCTTATGCTACTTCTTGGACTCTAAGGATTAGCTAAAACTTTTCCCTCTGACTACAGACTCTGTTGTTTTAAGGAGTTATTTTGGACTTGCCCCATACTATAGCAATCAAAATAGGACCCTACAGAAGAAATTTGAAATCATAGAATCATAGAATTGCCTAGGTTGGAAGGGACCTCTCAGATCATCTAGTCCAACCATCAACCTAACTCTGACAAAACCCATCACTAAACCATATCTCTAAGCACTATCACTACCTGTCTTTTAAATACCTCCCAGGATGGTGCCTCAACCACTTCCCTGGGCAGCCTGTTCCAATGCTTAATAACCCTTTCAGTGTAAAAATTTTTCCTAATACCCAGCCTAAACCTCCCCTGGCGCAACTTGAGGCTGTTTCCTCTTGTCCTATTGCCTGTTACTTGGGAGAAGAGACCAACCCCCACCTCGCTACACCCTCCTTTCAGGTAGTTGTAGAAAGCGATAAGGTCTCCCCTCAGCCTCCTTTTCTCTGAGCTAAACAACCCCAGCTTCCTCAGGTGCTCCTCATAAGACTTGTTCTCCAGACCCTCACCAGCTTCGTTGCCCTTCTCTGGACCTGCTCCAGCACCTCAATGTCTTTTTTGTGGTGAGGGGCCCAAAACTGGACACAGTACTTGAGGTGGGGCCCCACCAGCTCTGAGTACAGGGGGACGATCGCTTCCCTAGTCCTGCTCACCACACTGTTCCTGATACAGGCCAGGGTGCTTTTGGCCTATTTGGCGACCCGGGCACACTGCTGGCTCATATTCAGCTGTGGTTATTTCCAGAGGTATTGAGCACCTTTATCTCCAAATGATGTCAGTAGAAGTCTGGGGCTTCTGGAAGCTGAGAATGAGACACAGTTGAAAATCGGGCATTTACGTTGATGGGTTTGAGTCTTGTCTATCAGCTTTATTTCATCTTCTCTGAGAGATACTTGTTCCACTTTCACCATTTGAGATCACAGCCTTTTGCATGGTCTCACCTCTTTGCTCTGCAATGGGAACAACAGCTTTTGAGCACCATGGAAGCATCAGAGAAGACAGCGTTTTCCGCAGAAGCTAGAAGCAATGTTGGTTCTTGCTGCAAAGAGAGCCAAGAGCAGCAAAAGTCAAAATAAAGATCTGACCATGTCCAATCAAAGGTCATGTCCTGTATCACATCCCATTAGTCAAAAAGCAAAACAGGCCAGTCATGATTTACAGTAATTTGAAATAAAGCACTAGTGCTTGCTTGGCTTGGAAGGAATTCCAGGTTTTGCAATGGATCTAGCAGAACTGTGCGTTAATGTGGTCTGTATTAATTTATGTTTTGTAAATGTAGAAAAGCTAATGGGAAAGCAATCAGCCCCTGCTGAGCTGTATCTCTTAGAAGAAAAATTACACGGGATGGGATTGGACCTTGCAAAATCTCAAAGGCAGTAGGGAAAAGAGTCTGGTGTTATTCGCTTGCAAGAGTTGGTTGTTTTTTCCTTCTCCTGGGCAGTGGGTGCACAACCACAAATGGTCAATTCAGGCATAGACATGTACGTAAATGCAGTGATTGGCAACCTGTGTACTATACCATAGTGCACAGGCAAAGGACTTTCACAGACAAAAGTGGAAATGGCTGCTAATCTGGACAAAAGTTGGAATCACTAGGTCAGACGTCCATGTGGGCAGTCTTACCAGTGTAACAGGGATTAAGCTTTGTGGCAGAAGTTTCCGCGCCTCGTGCTGTGTGTAATCACACAGAGAAAGCTTGCAACATGATGTTTTGAAACTTTTGACACAGGAATATCTTGCCTTTTCACTCTGCCCAGTAGCTTGCTGTACTTAAAAATTAGCTCAGAAGTGATGTTTTCATTGACATCTTGGTCTACCCAATAGGAAAGAAAAGGCAAATAAGATAATATATGCCAGTTCTGTGTATCTGTATATATATATCAACATTTAACTTCTGATTGCCTAAATCTATACTAAGTCTGGACTGGCCAGTATAGTATTTGAGGTGAAAGAAGAATTTGTATTTCTATGAAATTCATAAAGACACACCAAAAAATTACTGTTTCTGCTACTCCTTTTTCTTACTGACTATGCAGCACCACACTACCACATGAGCTGCTTCGCCTGTCAGGACACCAGAGTACTTTGAGCAGGATTTTCAGTTCCACTGGGGGAAATTCAAACATTCATCTCCAAACAAAAGTCACGGGAATGCGCATGCACATCGCTTAAGAAGCTTCAAAAAATCACGGTTTTCTTGTGTGATGTTCTGCAGCAGAAGCATTAGATGAATGTATGCCAGTCCTGGACTTGGATTCAAATTTTCCCCTCTCCTGGCCTCACTAACTTAGTTTACTGGATTGAAATTTCTGAATTTTACTCTCTTATTTCTCTTTATTCTCTTTCTTTTCTCTTTCACTCTTTTGAGGGCTTATTCTCTTCCCAACACCATGCCAAGTCCCCTGTTGTAACATTTGCCTTCTGTTGTTTTGGTTACATCTCCTCCTTGCTGAGGATGGACGAGTGGCCTGAGTGCTTCATACTCGCGTCATCTCTCAAGTTAGGAACTGCATTCTCAGTGAAGTCGCCAACAATCTAGTAACTAATAGAAACAGTTATCTCTGCATCAGAGGAAATGTATCTTAGATGTTGAAAAATGTTGCCAGAAATCTTTTAAGAAAACCCAGAGCCCTCAGAGTGGAGCTAGAAAAATCTGTCCAATGATGGAGCATAATAACTGGAATAACTGGACCCCTGTGCCAGTTGTTAACTCATCAGGCACTTATGGCTCTGGGAGGCTGGGAGCACTCCTGATGGCTGCCAGAGCTTTCAGTCCACTCCCTGGTTACGCAGGGGTGAATACGTCCTGCCAGACCTCCAACTCTGCCATTTTGGCCCCAGGTTCAAAGGCCTTCAGATGCTTCTGGCAGGTTATTCTTGTTTTAGACCATTTACAATGCTAATGGTAAGAGCAGATTTTGATCTCACGTTTTGTGAGTCAGATTGGTTTTTGCTGAGGTCCATGCAAAAGGAGCAGAGGGAAGATCAGGATCCAGCTTGATGGCCACCGAGGGAAGCCTGGAGTTCCACTTGTTGCCAAAGGTGACAAGAATGATTCACAAAAAGTGTTTAATTTCTGTGAAGATTACCACTACGGAAACCAAAAAGGTGACTCATGAGAAATACATGGTCTCTGTACAGACAGGTGAAAATTGCTTCCAAATCCCGTGAAAGAGCAAACTGAGCTAATAACAATACTGCTCCGTCCTAGCTGTGTGCCCTGAATTAAAAGATAAATAACATTATTGCATGCATCTGTTGCGTCACTGGAGGCAAGGCCGTGTTTATCAGTGACTGAGATTTCATATTATAACCTGCTCTGCCCAGGCAGCTCCTGAGCTTGTGTGGAGTGCCACGCAGACCTCCCCTCTCCCCGATCCGGGGGTAAGAAGCGAGAGAGAGAGAGAGGCTGCTGGCTGCAAAACAAAAACCGTGCGTAATCCTTCAAGTTTTGGCCATGCGTTACTCAATTCAAAACACTAATATACATACAGAAGAACTCAGAGCTCATCCATTTTTATCCATTATTAACCCCAAAGTCTTTCCTTGTGGAAGGATTATTCATGCTGACCCGTGGAACACCAAACACCATTGCCAGAGACAAGGCAAATACTACAAATAATATGTATAGGCATTCACATCAATAAAACTCAGGAAAAAGGATAAATAGGACTTATTTTCTATTTGCTTTCCAATAAGTGTTTGTGAACATATTTTTCAGTAGAAAATTGATAGGAGGAGGAAGTTAACGCTAATTTTCTGAGCCATAGTATATATAGATCAGATGCTTTTGAATGGACACTTTGGCTCTGGGTTTGTTAGTTTGAAGAGTTGCTTAACTGAGGGCCTGAGCATTTCTGTGAAAATGTAGTAACCAATGAAGCTGTACAAAAAGATGTTTCCAAGCAGCATTCATCACAAGTGAGCATGAATTTGCTTTAAAATACAGTAGGAACATTTCAAA
The DNA here is from genome assembly GCF_963924245.1 of Chroicocephalus ridibundus. NCBI lineage: Eukaryota > Metazoa > Chordata > Aves > Charadriiformes > Laridae > Chroicocephalus > Chroicocephalus ridibundus. The sequence continues at coordinate 79,166,534 of NC_086285.1, read as the reverse complement.
CGTTATCTCAAAAAATTTATAAGCTCTGATTTTACGTATTATCCCTTACCTGTCTCCAAGTTTTACTGTTGCCAATGTTGTCAATGTTGTCAGTCTACAATTAAAATACTTACATGATTTCATTCTTTCTTTTCATTTCACCCATTGCACAACTGCAGAAGGGGGGCTTCTGATTGTGGGCTTACTATGTACTAACGTACTGAAGTATGATGTTAAATGCTATTGCCTTCAATGGGATCTTAATCTTCTTTGAATCTAACTGATCCATTGACTTTGGAGCCTTAGATTTTTGCAACATTTGTCATAAATTGTACAAAACTTTTCCACTTTCGGTTGTAATTCATTTTACCCACTAAAGATGAATCACTGGAAGCACAAGGATGTGTCATTGGTCTAAGCCAACTCTATCAGTACCACATACTGTATATGACATGCTCTTCTATTTTCTTCCTGTTTTCATTTAAAATTATACCAGGAGAAAAGAAAAAAGTGCTTTTCTCCCACTCGTTTCCTGCCTTCTATATTTCTGACTCAAAAATCCAGTGAAGTTCCTATGTGTCGAAGCACTAATATGAAATTCATCTAAACATTTCCATTCTAAAGGCCCAGTTTCAGTTATTTATTATTTTCATAAACTTTAGCCTTTTTGGCTGAACTTTTTCCAGGGTTGTTCTCTTTCCAAGAGTGACTATTTTGGGAAAGCTTGAGCATGAATCAAGCAAAACCAAAACTTAACAAAAAAATACACTTTTTCTCACCATTTCCCCCAAATCTTGCAGCTTTCTTTGGAGTAGGTAATAATGGCCAAATCTTTTCACACAGAAAGGTACCTTCCAATGGCCGCCTGAAAACAGATGAAGATTTACCCAAATCATATGTACTCAACAGTTAATTTCCACTTATATGCACTTGTTTTTTAATAAGAAGTTAGCTCTTATGAAGAAAGGCTGAAGGATTTGGGTCTCTTCAGTCTGGAAAAAAGACGGCTGAGGGGGGACCTTATCAACACTTATAAATACTTAAAGGGTGGGTGTCAGGAGGATGGGGCCAGGCTCTTTTCAGTGGTGCCCGGGGACAGGACAAGAGGTAACGGGCACAAACTTGAGCATAGGAAGTTCCACCTAAACATGAGGAGGAACTTCTTTCCTTTGAGGGTGGCAGAGCACTGGCACAGGCTGCCCAGAGAGGTGGTGGAGTCTCAGTCTCTGGAGACATTCAAAACCCACCTGGACGTGTTCCTGTGCAACCTGCTCTAGGTGACCCTGCTGTGGCAGGGGGGTTGGACTAGATGATCTCCAGAGGTCCCTTCCAACCCTACCATTCTGTGATTCTGTGATAGTGTGGGGGTTTTCTTCATGAGTACTCAGAAACAATTGGAATCATCATTCCCTTTTTTTCAAATGAAGAAAGTGAGACACGGGACCAGTGACTGGAACTGGTTTCCTTGATATTCTTTCCATTCATTTCTACTTTAATTGGTAATAATCTCACATGTTCTAAATGACAGTGGCATGCATTTCTTTTGCAGATAATGTTTTGCAAAGAAGACAGACAAGGTGGTGGTAAAATCTGTGTGTGCAGTTTAGGTGCAAACGGAGTAATTGTGCGACAAACACAGATACACGGTTAAAGAACAGCCAGTTTGCAACCAAGTGAATGTTGAAAGCAGTTACATGCAGCATTTTTTTCTTCTCTTCTTGTAAGTCATGGCAAATAAATGTGTCGTGGTTGCCTCATTCAGTTAATAGCATCTGATCCGACCACTGAATCATAGTGTACTGGCATGGAATTGAAAATACCCTGTTGAGCCTCAACCCAGCATTGCGGGGGTTTTTAAAAGCATTTAGAAGAGAGTTTGGGGAGTCAGATGCCCAAATCCCACCGGCTTTCAGCAGAGTTTTCAGCCCTTCTCTGTTGGGCTCCTTTGACAATTCCACCCACATAATGTAAGTGCCATTAATTGTAAACACATGAGTAGTTCCACTGAAGCCTGAAGTTACGTATGTGCTTAGGTGCTGTGTTGGGTGCATTCTGTTTACGTTCCGTAACAAAAAAGTCCACATATGGTGGGGAAAAAAAATCGAACTTTTCAACTAAGCTAAAATACCTGATACTGCTTGGTACACATTGTATAGCATAGTCTGCACAGCAATTTCCTTGTATTTGAGCACTTGACTTCAAAACTATAATGTCCTGTTAGTCGATGGGGTGTTTTTGTGTAGTTTCCTTGTGCATAATGGGAAGCTGTGGTAGTGGTAAATAGTATTGCTACGACAGGGATGTGCGTTAGCGTGATGTATGGCAGGGACAGTGGTGCAGACCTGCACCCAAGGAGAATCAAACAGATTTTTCCTGTGGGTTTCATAGATATTTGCTGACAAGCAGAGGAATTATCAGGAATATTGGGTTCCAGCCAAGACTTTGGAAAAGAGAATGCTTTAGAGGGCATAGCCCATTTCTGCACTTCAGTCTCCCCTTTGTTTACCCTAACCTCCTTTTCTCAGACCCAGATGCTTCTGCCCTGATCTTTCCAGGCTTTCCCTTTTCCAGGACTTGGTTAAACAAGGGCAGGGCTGTGTTCAAGCCCGTTTAAACTTTGAGGCTTCAAAGACCAGGCTTGCTGGCTGACTGCTTTGTCCCTTGATGAATCCCCTCTGCTGACCCAAGCCAGGCTCTGTTGGGTGAAGATGTCTCACAAGCTCCTCCTAAGACTTCAAAGCAACAGCTCCACTGCCATGGGTCAAACCATGACTGACCTGGTACCAGTGGACACCAGAAGCTGCAGCCCCTAGGCAGGTTTGCTCTGGTATGTGCCTAAAACATGGTCAGTCCTTTTCCAGTTCATGCTCCTCTTGCTCCTTGTCTCCTCTTCTCCACCACGCTCTCCTTGCCAAGATTAATTGTGTCTTTCTCTACAAAGAAGAGGGAGGGGTCATGTGTTGAACAGATACAGTGTTTCGCTATTTGGCATTGACCACATTTGGTGTTCTGTTGTCCTTTTCTAGAAAAAGAAAACAAAAAAGTCTGTGTATGAGGCAAAAAGACTTCCTGGTCCAACCCACTGCTGACATACCACAAAGGACAGACCACTAGCCCAATGATGATCTACTTAACGACTGTCACAGTTGCCTTGAGAAGCTCCCAGAAGAAGCCAGATGTTGTGTGGAAAGGAATAGAGGTAGAATTAGCTTATTATCACTTATAAATCCAGACTGATCATAGAATCATAGAATTGTTAGGGTTGGAAGGGACCTTAACGATCATCTAGTTCCAACCGCCCTGCCATGGGCAGGGACATCTCCCACTAGATCAGGTTGCTCAGAGCCCCATCCAGCCTGGCCTTAAAAACTTCCAGGGATGGGGCTTCCACCACCTCTCTGGGCAACCTGTTCCAGTGTCTCACCACCCTCATGGTGAAGAACTTCTTCCTAGCGTCCAATCTGAATCGACCCATCTCTAGTTTTAATCCATTCCCTCTAGTCCTACCATTACCTGACATCCTAAAAAGTCCCTCACCAGCTTTCTCGTAGGTCCCCTTAAGATAGTAGTAGGCCACTATAAGGTCTCCTCGGAGCCTTCTTTTCTCCAGACTGAACAACCCCAACTCTCTCAGTCTGTCCTCATAGGAGAGGTGCTCCAGCCCCCTGATCATCCTCGTGGCCCTTCTCTGGACACGTTCCAGCATGTCCATATCTTTCTTGTAGTAGGGGCTCCAGAACTGGACACAGTACTCCAGGTGGGGTCTCACAAGAGTGGAGTGGAGGGGGAGAATCACCTCCCTCGACCTGCTGGCCACCCTTCTCCTGATGCAGCCCAGGATACGATTGGCTGTCTGCACTGCTAGTGCACACTGACGGCTCATGTTAAGCCTCTCGTCCACCAGTGCCCCCAAGTCCTTTTCTCCAGGGCTGCTCTCAAGCCAGTCACTGCCCAGCCTATATCGGTGCTTGGGATTGCCCCATCATAGATGGAGGACCTTGCACTTGGTCTTGTTGAACTTCATGAGGTTGGCATGGGCCCACCTCTCCAGCCTGTCAAGGTCCCTCTGGATGGCATCCCTTCCCTCCAGCGTGTCAGCCGCCCCACACAGCTTGGTGTCGTTGGCAAACTTGCTAAGGGTGCACTCTATGCCACTGTCCATGTCGCTGACAAAGATGTTTAACAAGACCGGTCCCAGTACTGATCCTTGAGGGACTCCACTTGTCACTGGCCTCCACTTGGACACGGACTCATTGACAGCCACTCTTTGGGTGCGGCCATCAAGCCAGTTCTTTATCCACTGAATTGTCGGTCCATCAAAGCCATATTTTATCAGCTTGGAGACCAGGATGTCATGCGGGACAGTGTCAAAGGCTTTGCTCGGGTCCAGGTAAATGACGCCGGTTGCTCTCCCCTTGTCTGTTGATGTTGTGACCTTCTCATAGAAGGCCACCAGGTTTGTCAGGCACAACTTGCCCTTGGTGAAGCCGTGTTGATTGTACCCAATCACTTCTTCATTATTCTTCTGCCTCAGCAGTGCCTCCAGGAGGATCTGCTCCATAATCTTACTAGAGACAGAGGTGAGACTGACTGGCCTATAGTTCCCTGGTTCATCCTTCTTTCCCCTTTTGAAAATGGGGATTATGTTTCCCCTTTTCCAGTCAGTGGGGACTTCACCAGACTGCCATGACTTTTGGAATATAATAGAGAGCAGTTTAGCAACCTCATCCGCCAGTTCCTTCAGTACCTGTGGGTGTATCCCATCAGGTCCCATGGACTTGTTCACTTTCGGGTTCATCAGATGGTCATGAACCTGATCTTCACTTACAATGGGCAGTTCTGTCCAACACCTGCCATTGTCTTCTGTGACTCCCAGAGTGTGGCTGGAGCCCTTACCAGTGAAGACTGAGGAACAGAAGTTGTTGAGAACCTCGGCCTTCTCCAGCTGATCTGGATATACAGCTCCTGTGTCCATTCTCCCTATTCAGTGTGACTTTCTCTGGTTCAGGGTCTCTCCAACTTTAGCTGTGCAAGGTCTCACGCAACAAATGTATTCCCTCTGGGCAGGACTTAGACATAGAAAGGAGAGAATTGGCACTTTCTGTGCCACACCTGTTCAGCTGAGAGAGCACTTTGATCTCTGTGGCTACCCATCTAAGAGCCCCACACAGCAATAAATTCATACACTCTCTTTTTCTTTTTAAAATATATCTGCCAAGAGAGAAAAAAAAATAGTGAAAGGAAAAAAGCAGCAATTCCAGGAAGAAGCTGAAGTCTATAAAGTGATCTTTCACTCTCTTTTGCTAAGCTATTGCTAGTCAGCACCACACGAATCTATCAGAATATTTTTGGTAACAAGCTTTTGAAAAGCTGAATTTAAAATAAGAAGTGGGAAGCGGGGAGGGGGGCAGGGGGAGTATCTTCAAACCAAATGCCACGACTGCTCACAAGACACTCTATAATTCAAAACTGGGTACCCTCAGGCACGCTACACATACATTTATATTTTCAAGAGAACAGTCCCACAATGCAAACACTGTGAGTGGTTTTGCCTTAAGGATCCGGTAGGATTTATGCACACGAGGGCTCTTGTCACTTGTAAGTAGAGGTCAGGAACCTGCCTGGGTGGAGAAGGCAGAGTCAGTGCTTTCCTGAAATCCCTCCTTGTGCCAGGAAATAATCACCACACCCACAGCTACTACATTTGAGCCAAGGTGTTCCAGGGACACAGTCTGTCATATAGGGCACGCCCATGGAAAAAAGTTTTATAAACCATATCCCGTTTCTTTAATCTTCCATTCCTTGTTGCTGAAAGAAATTAAAAAAAATTATAAAAAATAATCAAGGTAGTTGCTTCTGAGAGAAAAGAAAAGGAGTTTCTGTTCAATATCCAAAAGTAATAGATCAAAAAGCAAATTTTGATTTTTTCACATATTCCAGATTGCTTAAAACAGGGTTTATTTCCACTGCATTAAATAGCAGGTAGTGAAATATTGATCATGGCGGCATAAATCAACTCTTTTGATGGAGTGAAGGGGTAAGGAGGAGAGCAAAGAACAGGCAGAGAGGCCACTGTATCAAGTGTTACTTGTAAAAATATAAAACTGGTATTTGTTTCTGGTAAGCATCTTAATTTGTGATTTATTGTCAATTCAAGAACTCCACAATCTTTTATTAGAGCTGAATGGATTTGAAACTACTATTGCTACATAAAATGGCTAATTGTGTTTTACTGCTTCATTTCAAGTACAATTCTGTCTTGGTGCCAAAGATCAGGCTGAGAAAAAATGACGTACTTTACTTAAAATAATTACAATGAAAAAATGTGTAGGTTTCTTTTGGCTCTGATTATATTACTGAATATTTTATTATGAATGAAAAACCTAAATAGGATTGTTTCTTGTCAGTAGCATCTGTCTTGTATCCCCTTGGCTCAGAAAATATCCAGATTTGTTTGATTTTATAGCCTATAAATTCTCCTGAATTCTTGGACATCTTATTTGCATTTTGAAACTCCGGGTCTGATGGTTTTCTCATGCAAACTTAAACATCACATCTCTCATTTCATGCGGAGGCCAGTGATGTCTGAGAATGAGTAGGCAAAACAGACGCACAGAGATGTCCTCAGAGCCAGTGTGAAACAGTGGGTGCAGATCACACCAGCAGTTCCCTAGCTGCAAATGGCAGGCAAATCAACATGCTGCACTCAAAGTTATTCTCTAATAAAACCCACAGGCATTCGATGACCTAAATATATAGAGTTGTGAATAGACCTTAGCTTTAAAAAACGTACGAATTCGCCACTTGATGGCATGGCCACATGCACCTGGGGGGAAAGCAACAGGGCATCTCTCATCCTCTCTACTACGTTGCCATCATGGGACAACACCGTTAACCACTGGAGCCAGTAGGCAACATCTTGTCGTGGCTAAGAAGCAGTTCACCCAGTGGGTCCTAGGTTCAGAGGACTGAGTGTCCCACAGAAGCTGTGAAAAGCAACAATTTGCTGTAGTCCATGGGTTCGTTACGGATTGGCTTCTTGATGCTGGATTCGCACTCATGGGAATATAAGCAAACAAGGCAGGCAAGCAGCAGGCTGTGTGCCCACGCGTGAGCATTGGTTTGAGGGGCACCAGGCGGGTGAGGAGTGAGGAGCAAATGATTTGCCAAAGGCAGAGCTGAGGAGACGGGGTGGATGCTGTGAGGACGTACAACAGAGCCCACAGCCACCCGAGCATCAGAGCAGGGGTGCTCAACTTTCATACCTACGGGCCCATGTGTTACAGACCTGATTTATCCCAACCCCTTCCTCAGGTGCCAGGACTCGCAGCTTGAAATCTTACCCTGACTTCATCGTTCTGCCCTGCGGTCGTGTGTGATACTGCTCTCCAGCGCCTCACCTACAGGATATAGGACCTGACAGTTACGAGGCATTTCCTAAGCCTGGGCACTGAAGGCTTCTGTTCCAGACCTCTCAGTCTCACTGACTCTTCTGATCATTTTAATTTTAAGGTGTTGTGCACAAACAGCTGTTTCTAACTATAGTAGATATGATCTATAGTAAGAAACGTTGCCTGCTGGCCTCGCTCTACAAGGCTCCGAGCTTTAACAGATCCGGCTGAAAGCGGCAGGCAATACCACGGAAGAAAAAAGCAATAAGACAATACCATTAGAGACCCTGTTCCTGGTTCTGCTCGTCAAACGTGGCAAGCCGCTCAACGGAGCAAGCGCCACACTTTCACTCTGTGGAGTGGAAGTAATAAGAGAGGATACTTCAAGGTCATTCTTATTTGTAAAATATTTCGAGATCCCTGGATGACAAGATATTACATAAATCATGATATTTTGTTTTCAAATGTGCTAGTTGGGATAGCAGGTTTTGTAGGTAATTTATATTTTGCTCCGTTGCCTGGAAAAATCAAACTATGCTAAATAACAGTAGTTTCGTAAAACAGCGCTGTAGCCAGAATTCATATATTTCTGCTGCCATTCTTCTTCTAAAAGTATGCAACTATAACTACACAATGTCATTCTTTTAAACAGATGGAAGCAATTGTCTTCTGGATAGATGTTACCTTGACCGTACAGTTATTCCTAAAACTAGGTAGCACCATTTCTAAGTTTTGTGAGTAATACACAGTGTCAGTAGTGTTTGGACGTGTAGCTGTAATGTTAGGTGTGAAGCACAGAGACAGCTCCAAAATCCATTGAACTTCATCTAAGCCCTTTCATTTACTGCACTGCCTATTGAATAAGACCTATAAAATTTAGTTTATTGTATACACTACAATTTGAACATTTTCTGAGTTATCACCCATGGCAGTAATGGCAAACAGCTGAGGTAACTCCTGTTCTGGGGGAACTGCTTTCCAGCTATTCCTTGAAAATCACTATTACCATTTTTCATTGGATTTTATATGTGTATGAACAGAAGTGTTAGGGACACTTTATATTGCCAGAATCTAGTGAACTAATTTTTCAGGCACTGATACAGAAACTTCATATGGTTTTATTTTAGTCGGTAATAAAATTATGTGGGTGAGCTAGTGTTTATGTCTTTGGCTTGCGAGATACCGTCCACTTGACATGTCATATGAAGGAAAGTAATTTGATGCTGTTCCTCTCTCAGATGATCAGTTAGATGGGGCGGGGGTTATGGTTTTTTAAAAAACCCTGTTAATTAGCTACCAACTGACTGATAAAAATCCAGTATCCTAAAATAAAGATTTGAAAACAGAGCAGTTCACGGCACACTGAAAATCCAAATTCTAGAAAAGACCTGCTCCAGTTCAGACATTTCCCTACACTCTCAGATTTTCCACAAGATTTATAATGAGCCCTTTGTAAGACTCTGGCACCTGAGCTGAATACTAAGCATCTACGAAGTTGTCCCTGAGGAATCTTTCGGCCAGCCTTAGGGCCCGGGAGTACACGAGGTCCTAACTACAGTTCCTGTGCTGCACCGAGCTCCGTGCACAGTGGCTGAACCTGGGCAGAACAGCAGTCACTCGGCCTCTTGCAAAATGGGGCCACAAAAGGAAAACACTGGACAAAATGAAGCCTTGGATTTGAAACGTTGGCTTCGGGATGGTTTTTGATTCTTCTCTGACTTACACCTGTTCAGCTGCATTGCCTCAGTAGACTTATGTGGGTACATCCCAGACCAGAATTTGGCCTCATCCAACTCACTCCACAACTTGAGCTAAACTCTCGCATCAGTTCCACAGGGTGGGTCCCAGCAAAGTGGCAGAAATGAAGGCTTATCTTGGCCGCAGAGCAAAAATGCTGGATGTTTCCATATTTCAAATGGTGTTTTGCATCAGCTGCACACTACGGCTGTGCTGTGGCAAACCGATCTCCGGGAGGGCAGTGTCCCTGGCCGCGACGGGGATGTTTCCAGCCAAATCCCCACTACAATGCTGGAGATTCTAGTAACACCGCCTGAAATTAAAGCCAGATGAGACGCAAAATTTATTCCGCCCTTTAGGTGAGGAAGAAAATGGGCGCTGAAACCTTCCGAGCTTCAGAGGCACGTGGGAGAAGGCTGAAGGTTTAGCAGGGACGGTGTATCCACACATGGCCCCATTCAGCCAGTGTCAAGTTCTGAATGAAAACAACCACGCTCCAGTTCACAGCATGGATTTAGGAAGATCCCTGACAAATTAAAAATATTTGGCAGTCGTCGCTTTCTTCCAGCGTGTTTCCTAAAATTTAAAGAAATTATGCTTGGCATTGTTTTGAAGCCAGCAGCCTTCAAAGTGATCAAAATCTTAGGGGAATAAAATCAGAAATGCAGACGGTTGAATAACGGTCAGGCTTTTTTGCCCTGCTTTCAGACACCATTCGAGTGAGACAGTGTGATATGTCTGCTTCGCTCACATCAGACATAGGGGGCACCTGTCACTGAAGTGCTCTGTGCCATCGGTACTGTGTGGCAGCTCAGCGCTGACTTTCCACAGCCAGAAAACGTGTGTGTCATGTGCAGGTTGGCCGGATGCATGCAGACAGCTTCAAACTGTGCAGAACCTGATGTTTTCCTTTGCCACAAAACTAACTTCCCGAGTCCAAACCATTATCCCGGGATCCAGGCAAAGTAGCTGGTTTGCATTTTTGCAGCAGGTTGCCTGGGAGCCGAATCAACACAACTTTTTCTTGCCATAGGTCTGAATTAACACACTTGCATTAAAAGCATGTTTAACTTCTCTCTAACCAGGAAGGCATTCCTGTGGCATTAATTTTAGTCTCCTGATTTTGGCATCTCTCTCCTCTGGCAGAGAGGAGAAAAAAGGAGAGAAAACTCACTGCCTGCACTCAACCACAGTTCTCCATGGAGCGATCCAGAGCAGCAGCCTCTCTGAAGATTATGTGTCAGAGCTGCCAGTGTCAGAGCTGCACGGCATTTTTTTTGCACATTTTGGGTGCAGTTAAAAAATGGGTGTCTATATAATCGGGCAAAATTTACTGTATTGCCTGGGCTGTTTCTCTTTCCACATTCAGAGAAGGAAAAAAATCCCACATTCAGGAGGCAAAAACACAGGAGGAGTAGGGAAGCATCAATTTGCCGTAGATTTAAGAGTTGAACCTCTATTGGCGCTTTTAAAAGTTGTCTGAAAAGGCACTGCCCTTTAGTGAGTATCCATTTTTAGTAGAAACTGTTTTGCATCCTCATAGATAAGATAATGCTTTGCCTAACTAAGGGGGAATTGTGTGAAATAACATGGCCATGATGACATGGGGTGCTATAATGCAGTTATTAATAGGAGTCTGGAACTCATAATCTAATGACTCATAATGATCTTCCCAAAGACATGATATGTAATAAGGAGCAATGCTTCAGGCAAATGCATGATTAGTTAGTTAGTTAGGTTAGTTGGGGGCATTCATCTGGGCCTAGACATCTCATTTTATGCACAACCTTGCCCTGAACCTCGTGTTTCATGCTGTGCATGTGAAATGCTTCAGTTGTGACGCCTCAGAGAGGCAGGATGTCTCCTAGCATTCCCTTGAGTATACTCCTTGGAAAAGAGTCAAGCAGCTCAGCTGGACAGTGTGCGTGGAAGGAAGCAACACTATATTCCTCCTTCCTCTCTGTTGTACAGCTCAAGGGGTGTAGCCCATGCATTCTTAGGAACATCAGAAATGCAGTTCTGCCCCATCCTGACATCGGCTGTGCTAAAGGTTGTCTCCCTGTGCCTCGATTCTGCCAGCCAAGGGCCAGGCAGATTTTAGCCCCGTACGACAAGGCTCAGTGTTTCACCTCAGACATTTCTACTTAAAAATTTCTACTCAAAATAGCACACATTTGTTAGGGCTTTGGCATTCTGCATGCTAGCCTGTGCTAATTCTCTTCAGATGGAGAACAGTTTAGACCTTCTCCGTTGCCCTAGTTTGGATTAGGTCTAGACATAAACAGCAAAGATTAAATTTAACTGTTCTTATTACTCTCATTAGTTATCTCTCGTAATGGGATTGATCGTTAGGTACCTTGTTAAGTACCCAGGCACTTTCATGCTTGGTGCTGCCCAATATCTTTAGTCCACCTTCTGAGTGGCAGCAAGTCAAGTGGAGGAAATAACTCTTTAAATCGCTTTTTCGCTTTTTGTTAAGTAGAAGCTAAACATTGAGAATAGGTTTGGGGTAACTCTGTCAGAGGTTTAAGTATGTATAATTATTAAGTATTCTTTAAGTATGGTCTTTTTCTCAAATGTAACTATGTAAAAATAGTACTTTCTTACCCAATGGTCTGCTTAAGGCATGTTTTCAGTCCCACCTGGCCAACTTAGTAATGCTAAGAAAAAATGCCTTTTTTTTTTTTTCTGTGAGCTGTGAGACAGGTGGATTCGTTTCGTTTCGTTTCAAGTTCTCATTGGTACAATGGCTTGCTAAGGTCCATTACCATACTTTGGTACTGATAATGCCATTTAAATAATTAGGCTTGATAGATCACTTTTAGTCTCACATCAACATACACTCTCTCTCTACATATATATATATGTGAATATGTATATCTTGACAAAAAATATAATATGCTTTTATAAAATTATTATTATAATTTTTACTACCTGTGGCATTGTTCCATTCTGCACAGGCACAGAATGGAGTCTTGACTAGACTAAAGGTATTTCAAGCTCTGCACTGATCAGGAAAAGTCAGGAATAAAAGAAGACTGAGAGTAATAATGATGGATACATGAAAGATATGAAGATGTATTACCTCCGGAAGGAGTCACTCACTTCTCGATATACGCTGAAAAGCAACAGCTACTTAAAATCGAGATTGCTTTGAGTCAGAGGTGCAAAAAATATCTGGAACATTTTTTCCTGAGGGTAAAAGTAGGAGGGGACCTTGTAGGAAGGAACTGAATAAAAATCCACCTTAAAAATCACATGGATAATAGCAGAGAGCCTAAGAGGAATGAGAAAAAAAAGACTAATCAGCTGAGAAAGCAGCATCTTAAGAGGTCAAAGTGCAGAAATAAAGTATGAATTGCCAAAAGTCAAGCTGTGTTAAGACCTTACAGAGGAAATAAAACAAATACCAAAAAATTTTTCAGCCATGTAACTAGGAATTGAGCACAAAAGAAGCAAGGCAACATCCATGCACTAGGCCAGGGTGGAGATTAATGATTTTTTCCTAAAACTGATGCACCGTGCCTTTTGTTTCCCTTTGTGCACAATGACATTAACAACAGAGAGAGACACAGTATGGCCAGAGGGAATTAGTCTTACAGGCATAGAAACAGAACTCAAAGTGCCACATTAAACTTGTTTTGGAGGGGACAGGTTAATCACCACTCCAGAAATTCTGGGGAGGAAGCACATGAAATCACCGACTCACTAGAAATTCCCTCTCCCAGACACTTGAGATAGAGGAGATGACTGAAAAAGCGAAAACACCATACCCATCTTTCAAAATGGGATAAGAAGAGGAGAACGTGGTCTGCTTATCTTGGGGTCATTTAGTTTGCAACAACATGCAAGTCTGTAGAATACATTTTGTAGGAAAGAATAAAGATAAGCAGGAAAATGGAAAATGCCATTTTTAGTCCGGTTTGGTCATAGTCTGGTCATGCCAGAGTAACATAATAGCTTACTTTAAGATGACTGTTTTCTCTAGACAAAGGAAATACAGTGTTCTGGATTTCAGTTAAACAGTTGTTTTCGTGCCATGTGAGAAAGTGTCTGCTTAGGTAAGGAAAAGGGGGATTAGGAGAAAAACTGTAAGATGGCTAGAAAACTGGTTAAAGCAGAGATGACAGCAGACTGTGTCAAGAGAGGAAGTATTGGGCTGGAGATAGGCTATTAATGGAGTTCCTCAAGGACTGGTTTTGGCTGAAAAAGTAGGAGTGGGCTTATGAAATGTGTTGATGACACAAAGTTGGAAGGCACTGTCAATTCAGAGGAGGACTAGAATACCATGCAGACAGAACTGGATGACCTTGAGGACAGAAGTAATGGAAATGGAATGAAAGTGAATAGCACAAAGTGCAAAATCCAGCCCTTCAGGATGAATGACAATAATTTCTGTTTGAGAAGCACAGCTGGAGGCAAGGAAGGAGAGAGCGGCATACCTGGATATACCAGTTAAATATAGAACTACTATGATCCCAATGTTGGATGTGATTGTGATCTTAGGGTGCAGCAGGTGGAATATTTCCATGGCAGGTATAAGACAGTTTTGAGGCTTTATCTGAAATGCAATACATAATTCTAATGACTTGTGTTCAAGAAAAAGGTATTTAAGCTGGAATAGGATTGTGAAGATGCACAAGGGGGTAGAGAACCTATTTCAAAAGGAGGATTGTGAACACAAACAAAAATCATGGCATGAATGCTCAGAGTGACCTAGTCACATCAACAGCATGCTCGGGCTGCTGGACTATATTGCCAGAGCCAAATGCAGCTTTATTTCTTCCAGGGCTCCAGCTAGTGGTGGCATGGTCTGGCTCTGCTGACTAGAGGCCACACAACCTAAATGAAGTTGATTTATTCAATCCAGTAACCCAAGTGCTAGAAGCCATTTTGTTACTTCTTCATGTGCACCAGTTAGTAGAAAAATAATTACAGTAAAGAGATTTGCCACAAGAGACCGTGGAGATAACATGAATATACTATCTATCAATTTAGGCCAAAATAAGATTTCTAATAACCAGGACAGTCAGACACTGAAGCAACAGAGGGGAAAAAAAACCCAACAAAACCTACCTAAACATTTAGGCTGCTTGTTAACTTAGTGAGACTGCAAAAGAGAATGTATTATATGGTGGCAGGGGATTGGACTCAATTACCTGTGAGGTTTTTCTCACTCCTGACCCCTACCCAAAATAGTTCAGGCCAGAATATCATTCAGCACAATTGTTTTGAAGCCTGTGGATCCTCTTTGCTCTACAACAGCTCAGAATTTACTTCTTTATTTTCACGTTTTAGTAGGATTTGTTATCTGGTCCTTTGGTAGTCACCTTATTTCCAAGGTGACTAAATATCCAGCTAAGTGGATAAATAGATGGCACTAGCAGATGAACAAACTCAAGTGTGGAATAAAACCTCCCATACGGAAGAGGGCAAAAATTATGGGGAGATGTGTTCAGTCCTTACTCAGACAAGTATCGTAGGCCAAGCAACAAATGATAAACCTATCTGACATGGCATAATTCATCAGAAACTCTCCTTCTGGAAGGCTCCTCTAAGACAGCCAAGGAATAGGTGACACTGCAGAGGAACCGGTTTGTCCACCCTCAGGACCAGCCTCTTTCCAAGGCATCTGTGGGGCCTCTTTCACCACACAACCAAAATGCAGACGAAAGACCCAGAATGTGAAGAGACGGGACTTCAGGAGAAATGTCCACACCTTCCTGCTGCAGACATCCCTCTCCCGGGTGCTTCTTCTGTCAGGTGATGGTGCTGTCATTATTCATTTTGGCCACCCACCTCTTGAGGGAACTCTTAACTGGTTGGCTTCATCCTCCCCACCCCTGACCACTGAGGGGATGCGCCGATCACGGTGAAAAGAAAATAACTTCTGCTGCTGCTCCTTCCAGATTCCAGTTAAGGTCCCATCATCGGAGGACCTGGTGAAGAGAAGGACAGCCAGTAGCACCCACAACAGCACTCAGTTCATGTCAATGCACTCACTGCTGCCTTTTGGGTAATTTTCTCAGCAGGGACATTGGTCACTCTTCATTAGGGCCATACTCTACCCAAGAATTTTAATGAGGTCAGAATCACACTCAATAAATAGGTTAAACATGAGGCAACTCCTTCTGATCTGCCTTTGTTCATTCATGACCTACACTTTGGGGGGCAGAAGGAAGGAGCTGAAAGTGTTATTTTCATGTGACCTTGCATATCTGTCTAACAGTTTGATAGGTGCACTGTCAAGTAATCCTGCTGGACAGAAAGGTAGGATAGCCCTGAAGCACAGTGTCCCATGTGATTCTGGAAATGGCATCAGGAGACCTCAGAGTCTTCAAGGTTCTTACCCATAGGCCAGTGAGAGATGGAAAATACTCTTTAACAATGAAAAAGCAGGTATTTTACTGATAAATGTCAAGAATAATTAAAACTGCAGGTCCAGCCCATTCTTGCAGAGTCCCTGAAGAGCAGGGAGCTGTACCCACATCCTGTGCTGACAGCTCCCACAGGACCATCCTTCGCCCATTGGGGAAAGGTTTTTCAATAGTGTGTGTGTTTGGATTTCATTGTTCTGTGTGGCAAGATGCTTTCTTCACACTCCATCTGCAGTGAAACCACTAGGAGTTACTAACTGAATACAGACTTTTTCATGCCCAGTTATTTTCTCATGCTGTGACTTTATAGTTTAGTTTCCAAAGGGCGACACATGCTAGGAGAATTGGCACAAACGCCCAGACATCAGACAATAGCTGGATGTTGGAGTTTACAGTTAATTATACTGACTCTGTTGCCTATCTATCTATTAATGAAATGGTTACTAACAATTAAATCATGGTTGACATCATGTTACTGACCAGTGATTTCATTGCTTCTTTAATTGTGAGCATCTGAGATAACTAAACCAACGCAAAGGGGGAAAAAACCCAGCTCCAGTCTATACTCAGGGCATGATCCCTGCTAGAGGCTTCAGTATCTATCTGGAGGTGTTATTATCGTTCTCCGGGAGTTGTTCTAGCAATAATTCTCCATGAGTGAGATGGTGAAGATTGTCCTGCCATTCTATATAAACAGAAACAACAATGGTGGAAGATCAATCCTACAATGAAACTGGCAATCACCGGATCAGTAACAATCTGTGCCTGGCTTTCAAGTCCTTCCTCAGATCGTAAGCCTCTGTCTGATATAGATCTAGGTCTCACTGCATCTGTTTGGAAAATAACATTTCAGTCAGCCTAGTAGTAGCACAACTGCCATGCTATATGTCAAGAAATGGGAAAAAAAGATTAAGAACTAAGCAGAGCCTGCAAGTCTCTAGCTGACACCTTGTTCCCATTATACAGTATTTATATGTAGCATTTATGATGGGAGACAGCATTTTGGCTTTGGGAAGAAGTTAGAATTTGTGCCACAAAATAAATGCTTGGAGCTGAATTTCAACTCGCCTTTTAACATGGTGCAGATTTTATATATTATGCGCCTGTGGAGCTGTACGGTGAGTAATGGTATCACAGTATCATATCAATTGTAAATCACCATGAGGCACATCCAAATGCCAAATGAAGTCCATTCAAAGCATTCAGACCTTGACTAGCCAGAAATTATCAGTCCAAGCAAATACCGTACCACACCACATCCTCAATTTTACTTTTGTTCAGGCTGTGAATGCATGTTCTGCTTCTTGTAACGCTGCACTGACAGATCTTTTTTCACCTGTATGGTTTTTCACAGAGCCTTGAGACATAGCAGGGAAAGCCATATGCTCAACCTCTTTTCTGCCCAGGGTAAATTTCTTTAGACAGATGTCCCTTTCCTTTCAGGAGAACCTGCAGTCTAACAACAAGAGAAGGAGAAAATAAATGGGCAGGAAAAACTTAGTATTTAGTTTAGTAATTCATTGTGGATTGGTTGCATATGTAGTAAACTGAGCACTCAGTTTTAGCTTTAAAATATTTGCATATGGATGAAGTCTCAGTATGAAGGGGTTTGAATATCCGTGCTGAGGTGTTCCACTCCATTGCCTCCTTGGCAGGGGCAGAAGTCCCTGGCAGCGGAGCAGAATGGTCAACTGGACATTGCAGGGTCTTAAATTGCCTCAGGAGGATTAACGAGAGCTCTTGTCTGTCTGGTCTGCAGGGCCGCACTGCTGTACAAGAAGGAGTCTTCTGCTGAAAGAAATAAACGTGAGCTGTATTTTCTTAACTTGTACAAAGTCTATATGTAGTATATAGAAATTAACTGGGCAAGGAGGAAGATGCTTGCAAATCACTTTTGCTCCAATGACAGAGTGCCCTAGGCTTACTGTGTATCCTAATATAATTTAGAGGAGATTTAGAGCAGCCTTGGGGCTGTTCTAAGCTACCCTTATGTGCCCTGTTTACAGACGCAGGAGCTGAAAGTCTACAAGAAGCAACACTTCCCTCCCTGCTGCTGCTTAAGCATACCAGCTCCCCAGCGTTGTCTTCCTTCCAAATATCCCATTCATATAGCTCAAGGAATCATGGTGCTGGCTCCGTCATCTCTACCAGCTCTGAGGATTTTCCAGATCTCAAAAATTTGCCATTCCACAGTTTGAATAGCTAGCAGAGGGGAGAAGGTCGGTTAGAGGAAAGGGATGGTTTTGGTGTGACACCAGTGAGTGTAAAAGTGATGTGAATATAATATAAATTAGCAAATTTTACTGTATGTCTAGATTCTGAGTATCCCAAAGCTTGAAGAATTTTAGTCAAGGACTTTAGTTCTGATATTCAAGCTACCATGAAAGACTCATTTCCAAAGGGGATCTTAATATAGAGTATAAGTATAACCAGTTTTGGAGGATAGAAAATACACTAGGATAACTCTAGTCATTGTTGCATATGATGGCACCAACTGAATTCAGGAACTCCTGGGTCAGGGTCATCTTGGGTAGAGGTTCAGAACACACCAGGAGTAGCAAGGACACGTCAGTGTTCTGTGGTACGCAATTCACTGCAGGAGACAAGGGCAGTCTGGATCTGGAGTCTCAGTTTTGACTGCTCAAGTAATTTAATTGGTTCACAAAATCTAAGTTGAACTCTTCTTCACACAACCATCTCCAAGGTATATTTCCCAATGCACCTTCAAGGCTTTTTTCTTTCCCTCTTCATTGTTTCATACACATCATACAAAGTCCTTAACTGATAAGGTGCCTCTTAAGATTTTCATGCTTTTGTTGTAACATATCACTGCCTGGTTTAGTGAGTATATATTGTGGTACTGCAATAAATCGCATTGTCATGGCCCTCCTGAGAAAAGCACAGAGCAATTTGCCTCTGATGGCCATTAGTTGGTAATGTATTATGAATAAATAATTCATGATATACACTACAAATAATATAACTACAAATAGGTAGTTCTGCAGTTCTTCACCCTCAAAGTTGACTATTTTAGCCTTCTTTTTCTTAAATGACTCCTCTTAGCTGTTACATGGGTGGGTGGACAGATGTTTGCAATTATGTCCATATATGTGGTCCACAGGTATGCCAGAGCTGAGGAATCTGGCGCTTTGTTAAATATTTTCAAGTAACCAGCTGCCGCATTTCTCCATGCAGCCAAACCACACCAAATGGAAATGTACTAAAAGAGATGGGTAAAGTGAAGTACTTTCTTAAAAACAGAAAAATGACTCATGCTCGTAAAATATAATTACTGTAGTAATTCTTTAAATATACTGACCAATGATTGGGGGAAATTTCAATTGACCGTTCATTAGAGCAATTTTTTTTTCCCCCTGCTAAGTTCTGTGTCCATAATTGCTTCAGCCTACCAGCAGGGTGCAACCAGAAGGAAAGATGAAAAGGACCTACACATCCATGAATGAGGGGAGCGGAGGCTGTAGCAGAGCTCCTCAGGTACGCTCCACATGTTGCCACGTCACGTGCCAAGTTTGCAATCACCTGTGAGCAGCAGTAGGCTGAGGTCGAGCTTTCTTTCACTAAATACACTAAGTTGCAGTGTTTAAATTTCAGTCACAAAATATGTTATGAAATAAGGAAAGTGGAAATTCGCAGATTTTATAAATATCTACTAAGTATACACTGATGACATGCTTTCATTTTGCTGGCATCACAAGCAGCTATGTTTTTTTTTCCCAGTGTCTTGTAATGGTTCATAGTTCCCCGAGCTATTTTTGGGAAGCTATGTAAGAAGACACGGGACATAAGTCCTAAAAACTGGAACGTAACTTTGTTATTTTTCACTACCCTAGGCATCATTCGCCACCGCACTGTACACTTTGTCTACCCCATTTACTTGAGAATAGGGCAGGGACAAAGCAAGTGTAGAAAATGCAAGTAGACAGAAATGCAAAGGTACATACTGAAGCAAGTGCAGGCAATCAGTAGAAGCTGAGATACTTTCACATCTTACATGTGTGCATGCGTATACGAGCACACACAGGCTGCCTGTGTTGTGCCAGGCTTTTGAAAAAGTCCAGGGTCCAATAGTTCTTATTGAGCCTCCAGAGAGCAGTATGTACGCGTCTGTGGTTGTGTTTGAGAAGAAGAAGTGCAGACAGAGTACAGTGTGTATGTGTTATATTTATTGCTATGAAAAATTATATTTTTAGAGTATTGTCTACTCAATAAATAGTTCCAGAAACAAACTTGAGCTTGGCAGGCACTGGGTGGCAGGTCTGTTTTCTTAGTTTTTAAAATAAGTGAGGAGAAAGCCGTTAGGAAACTGTCTTATTCCTGTGCTTTTTAAGTAATGTAAAGAATGTAGTATCAAGAGAAGACAACTGAGAAAATAGTACTGCATGGGACTGACAGATCCAGAAGAGAAAGACTAGTGGTCTGTATTGGGCTCCCTGTGCCTGTACGCTTAGAGGTCAAAAACATAGGTACCCAGAAGACACAGCCCACAGATTTGTACATTCTGTACACCTAGCTGAAGCAAGATCCATTGATTTTATTTTATTTTTTTATTTTCTGGTTTGGTGTTTTGTTTTTTTTTCCATGACTGGCTTTATTGGATGCCCAAGTTCCCAGTCCCAAGAGAAACCTCCCTAGTTGAGCTCGATTTATTCAACTTTCATTCCTAAGCCATGACATTTTGTGTAGGAGGTTTTGGACTAATGCTATAAATGGTGTCATTCTCAGTAGCAGGAGTGAGCTTTCAGGTGACTCTGAAGAGCATTTGGGGATCTGGATTTGCACCACCAACATCAGTAGGAATTTTTAAAAGTGACTTTAACAGCGGAGGGATCCATCCCATTCTGACAGTGGGATTTTATGAGGTGTAGGGCTTTGTAATTACAGAGGCCATACAATGATGTGCATATTTAAATCTGGTAAGAGTCTAAAGAAGTAATCCAGTTTTACAAATCTTTCTTATTTAGATTCTGCGCTATAAATGAGACATAAAGGGAAATGACTAGTGAATTGGTGTGTTCTCCAACCAATTCGACTTTCAGAGTACAGAGACAGAGTACTCACTTAAAATTGAGCCTTGTTACATAGTCTGGCCAGTTACCTGAAAGTCACTATTCTTTAAAAGCTGAGCCAAATGTACTTTAACTAAAAATATAAAAAAAGCATTAGAATGACATAGTTTCTGAAGGCATTATAAATCTTTGGGAGGCAGCGTGTATTGCCTTTAAGTAATTCATACAAGTACATGAGACATATGAAAGTGTTTGGGTTATAACAATGCAATAAAATAGAATTACTTACATTTATTTAAATCTTGGTAAAAATACAAACTCCTCCGTTGGATAGTCCAGAACGTGCAGAAACCGCACATGGTGCAAAAAGGACTTGACAGAAAAGATTTTACAATGAAACAACAACAAAATCGCAAACACCACACCCACGCCGTAGAACTATAATAAAGTGATTTGACAGCGTGCGCTGATGAAGCTGACATTTTGTGGCAAAGAAGAACAGCTACATTCCACCCTTTCTGGCACCCTTTTTTTTCTGTTAATTTTTGCAAGTGTAGCTGTGTGGGAAGAAAGTCACTTTGGTTCCAATTTTTAAAACTGTGTAACTTTCATAAACACAGCAGAATCAAGCCGACACCAGAGCTTTTCAAAAATTGCCTCAGGAGACCAGCACTGAG
This sequence comes from Chroicocephalus ridibundus, assembly GCF_963924245.1. Classification (NCBI taxonomy): domain Eukaryota; kingdom Metazoa; phylum Chordata; class Aves; order Charadriiformes; family Laridae; genus Chroicocephalus; species Chroicocephalus ridibundus. The sequence goes on along the minus strand of NC_086285.1, from coordinate 79,145,346 downwards.
GTGTTATATGTACCCAGTAGACACACCATGTTGCAGGACTTGCCATGTCTTCCAAGTATTTACAAGATTACACACGCTTCGCTGCCTATGGAAAGGGTAGCCTCGCGGCCTACCATAAAACTTGGCAATTTTGTTCCGTTTGGGGTTCTCTAACGAGCCTAAGCATCGATAACATTTCAACTGAAACATGAGATGTAAACACGAACAACAAATAATTGCATTTTATTTTCCTAATTTCACCCACATTTAGTTTCATAAGCTCTTAAATTCGCTCTGCTTAAAACGAGCAAACAAAGCCTGAGTAATGGAAGCTGTATCAAAGAGTTATCCTCTGAAAGATTTCCCTTTGGCCGTCCTTCTGAAAGCAAAATAATTTTTATTTGTGGTAGTTTTGGCTCGTTTTTTCCACACATGCCATAAATGGTGCCTGAGGTTGCCTTACTACACTCATGTTATACCAGAGGGGAAGGTCTGGTCCATATGCAGCTTCCCTAGGACCAAGAGGTCTGTGTTCACCTCTGTGCGACCACAGGCATGGTGGTGATGGGACACATACGTGCGTGGCTTTACCTAGCACAGCACCTCAGCGTCCTGTCTGTAAAATGGGAACCTCCTGACCTGACCAAGGTGTTGTGAGGACAAGAATCCACTGGCGTTCCTCAGATGTGGTAACGACAGGTGACGTTTAGGCAACTATGGATGAACAGCGCCATTGAAGTCGCCCGACATTTCAGCAGTTTCCATTTAAGCTGGTGCTGTTACTGAATTTTCTTTAGCAGGTGAAATGTCTCTTTCTACACTGTCAAAGGCATGGGTGAATTTTGTAGGGACGAGTTAATGACACGCCTCCACAGAGACTCGCTCAGCTGGAAGATCCTGCTTCAGTTTTATGGACCTTGGTTCTCTCATAAAAGATTTCTCTCCTCTGAGCAGTTGCAGTCAGTGTGGGCTTTTCAATGGCATTGCCTGTGTATCAGGTTTTCGGTTGCTTATTTTCTCAAACACTTGAGAAACATCCGTAGAGCTGCCATCTTAGAAGAAGATATTTTGCATTGCTGTTACCACCGTAGAGTGGCAAATTCACTGCTGCAGTACTAAAGAAACAAAGGAGGGTGGAAGAGAATTTTAAATGCTGGGGCGGGCAATATGGAGCCCAGAAGACAGAGGTGAGCAAAAGCCCAGCTATTCCAGATTGGACCAGCAAGCTCTGCACTCCATTCACTGCCTCTGGGAGCTGCTTACCTTCTTGGCAAATACCTCCCTGGCCTGGGTCAACTAGGTGAGGAAAAACACAGGCGAAGATGGCTGAGACCCCTTGCAAAAAGAAGTAGAAGGGAGGGGGGGAACCAAAAAAACAACCAGCCTCCTTTTTGGACAGCTTTTTGGAAAGCCATAAAATCAAATGCAGTTCATAACACATGCTGTGTGATCAGGCAGAGCTTCCCCTTGCCTGCCAGAACTCTGCCCAGGGACCAAGAGGTCTTTTAAAAACTGCCTGTGGTATTCTAATGTTTGCTTTCCTATATGTTGGAATAGATTATTTGGAGGAAATGAACCCAAAGCATGTATGTGTTTTAATGTATCATATTCCTGATTGCTGGTATTTACACTATATTGCTAAAGATGATTCTTCCCCACCTCACTCCCCCACCCCGTTTTTATTTATCAGACACTTTAGTTTAAATCCTGTATTTTTTCAATGACCTGTTTCCTCAACAAAGCCTTGAAAGTCCTGGATGATTACAGCATCCCGGCCTTCTCAAAGAAAGCTGCCTGCCAACACAGCAATTAATTAACCTTGTTGACCAGCCATGCCCTTTTAAATGTTTCTTCCATTCAAAACCTTATAAAACTTATATAACTTATCTTATATATAAAATAAATAGCTGACGATATATTGTGAAAATGGAAATTCGCATTATTGCCTGCTTTAGTCAGCAACTTTTTTAAACCTTACTGCTTTACTGGTATGGCAAAGCAACAAAACAAATGTAAGCTCCTATCTAAATAAATAAACTAACCTTGCGTCTGGGAGGTAGTTAGTATCAATGAGGGTCAGTTGGACCACTAATTGACGCCTTTTCCACAAGGAGCGCTTCCTCTGGTAGAACATCATGTCCAGACAGCAAATACAATGGGAAAACAAGACCACTGTAAAAGATGCAGAGGCTCAGGAAAACCAAAGTCTAATATGTCCATGAACAAACACAGCTGACCTGTACTGCCCTGACAAGAAAGTGTTGTGATATATATAGCTCTCTGCTCCAGGGTCCACCAGCGATTATCATTCAGTCTGATCTACGATTGTTTACAATACAAGTGAACCCGCTTATTTGGGTGACTGACCTTGGAAGGCATCCCGCCAGGACAGCCAGAGAAGGAGATTTAGGAGGTCATTAAAACCTTTTACACCTTCGCCAATTTGACGAATGAGCCCTCGCAGACGCCCGCACGCATAAAACTTGACATATCCTGTCTAGAAATAATACCCACCATGTTTGTTTACCGAAAACTGATGGACATCCCTGTCAGACTCAAGACTAAACAATTTCATATGTGTCAGTTCCAGCAATTAACTTCACCGTGTCTAGTCTTTTTTATTGAATTTAACATTTCTAAAAGAATATAGGCAAAGTTGCTGGTTTTAGAACTGGGCAGACTTAAAATAAAGAATAATATTTTCAAATGTGTCTTTTTACCTCTAGCATTTCAATGGCAACTGATTTCCTACCTCAAGATAGCCCCAGTAGTTATACCTAAAATCCATAAGTAAAAATGTAGTGATTTAGATACACTGAAACCAAGAGGGATATGAAAAAAACATGCATGTCTTTAAAAATCGCTGTATTTCATCTAGAACCACAAGTATGGTAGTGCATCAGTTATTCCAAAAAGTCAATGAAAGACTAAGTCAAAGTTGTTTGCGACCCATATCTGTGCACGCTTGTACCATAAAGTCTGGATTTCCTTGAACCAGGAACCTTTTTCCTGGGTTTTGGCAGTTAAATGCAAAAAATCTTGTGGTTTCACAAAGAAAGGTTTGCGGTGGAATATGCACATCTCAATATATGTTTCTTTTTCAAAGTACTGAGCTAAAAGCTTGTTGTACAGCAGAAGAGTAGGGAGGCTGACTGTACAGCAATAGTGCACGCTTCGGGCTTTCAATGGGTTTCTTTGAATGAGAGAAAACAGCCGGGCAAGCTTCTCTCTTTTAAAAATGGCCAGGAATTCCCTTTCAATTGAACTACCACAAAAGTGGTAGGGGGCCAGAAATTCTGGCGTTTTGCACAGCATCAAAAAACCAGGTGATGAAGCTGAGCCTCAAATTGGCACCAGGGCTAAGTTTGAAGGATATTTCTGGTTAAGAAATGTGCATTTCCAGGGGGCTGTCTCTTCAGAAGAAAAAGTGCTAGGAAATGAATTTGGATTGACAGCGTGACTGATTTCTCCTCATTTTCTTGCACAATAAATCTAAGTTTGGAATCAGTCTTACCATGATAAATCTTATATGTATAAACATTGCTAACCAATATTTTATTAATACAGCTGGAGGACCATCCAATAAAACAAAATATTTTGCCTTTAAGATACCTTTCATCCTGCAGCACTTTACAACCCGTATGCTATTTCTACAACCTCCCTGCTCGTGGGCGTGCTCAGCAGACTGAACCCACAGCACCCAGTAGGGATGCAGAGTTACACACACTTCACACGTGCCGGCAGACTTACTGACACCAGCAGAAGTAAGGAAGGTATTGTTTGTTGAGAAGGTTGAACACTTTTATTTTACTGATGTTTTTAATGTTCACACAGGTTGGAGATTTTTGATGGGACTATTGGACCACATGTATTGGGCCACTAAAAGACGGGTGCCCAAACAGTTACTAAAGGCAGCAAGGACGTGAAAGAACAATTCACATCACTGTTGCATCAGAACACAAAACTAGCTTTGGCAAGAAGAGACCATACTGCCACAACACAGACAGTGGTGGGCTGATACCTCTTTTCCTGTAAAAGTGGGAACGAGAAGGTAAGTCCATGTGACTCTGACACTGTACCTGCACCAGCATTGTCACCAAAGGCACTTGCATTTCAACAAGAAGCACTGGCACCTATTCCCTGCAGGGTGTGCGTGTCTTCAGTTCCTACAGCTGGCCGTGCGAAGCAAGGATGGTGGATGTCACATCCCATTTGCAGTATTTATTCAGGCCACTATAAAACCAAATACGGACTTTGGAGGAGACGGGAGCAGAGCAGCCGACCTGTTCCATCCAGGAAGTCAATGCTGTTCAACGGGAAACAGCATGGTTTGAAAACAGGCACCATGAATTTCAAAGCACATCAGAAAAGCCCACACATACTGAACTGTAAGCAGCATAACCTGGTCAAAATATGGATCTTCACAATTCTAGCAGAGTTGAGGCTAGCTTTTAGGGCAGCCACGAGGTAAAGGAGATGGGGAGGTATGCAGGAGCCCCACCATCCCCTGGCAGAGGGTGTGAACCATACTTGTGATACAGAGGCCTCCTTTTCACTCTCTTCCCTGTAAAAACTCCAGTCCCTGTTTAGGGACAGGCTATGAAAAGCACCGAGCTGCCCAAATCTGCTGAATGAATATCCCAGAGGAGTGAAACAGGGAGGTACTTCTGAAAATCCCGGTCAATGGTCTTTTGTGCATTTCGATGCTTAAATGACTTTGGAAATCTGGCTCTTGGGTGATTAAGCCACCTTCTGCAGGCAGTTAAGTATTCAAAATGAAACAGTTTATTAGGCATCAGCACTCTGCTCGGAACATGTTTATTAACCAAAGCGTGGCTGGTTTCATGCAACCGGCTATTAAGGCCAATGGAAATGTGCTCCTTGGCTGGGAGGGGAGCGGCACAGTCCAAAGGTTCGGCCATAAGTCTGCGACTGAGCTGTGGGTTCGGTCTCTGGTTTGGCTCTGGCTGCAGTGCAAATCTGGGCAAGTCATTTCATCCCCATGTGCTTCTTGGTTGGAGCCCATAGGCACTAATGTAACACAAATAATAATAGAGAGTCATTTATAGAAGTTACTATTAAATTATAAACAAGTGATTAGGAGGGTTTTTTAAACAGCATTTCTGTTTCTCCTCTCACATTTCTAAAAATAATTTGTAATCTCGTAAGAGTTACAAAAATGAGGAAATAAAAGAGTGAAAATAGCTGAAGTGCTTTGAGGTAAAATACTGTGTTTCCCTCTTGTAAAGAGTATCTCAGTATTTTTACTGGCTTTCGGACCAAAAGTGAAGAAAATCAAAACACAGAAGAATTACTGTATGCAAAAAATAAGAACAGGACATAGGAAGGTGTGTGGGAGATATCCTGCATATGTAAGGATTACTTGGCAAAATGGATTTCTGCTGAGCTGAGCTTCTTAGTAAGAATTACTCATTGTCTTGCAGCTGGGACAACTGGCACCATTATGAACATGCAAGTATGCATAACACATGATTCTGAGGTAGCTGGAGCAAATAATTTCTGTGGGGCCTTACAGTCTTTGTAGCCCATATTTATATGAGATGTGCCTACTTGCAAAAGAAAACAAAGTCACGGGGGTCAATTAATGGAGTCGGCGTTCTGCCACCCTTCCTCAGGCAGGGTGCGTTACGCAGAGTTGTAAACAGTCCTCAGGAACAAATGAGAGCCACCATGGAACCATGAACCAGGAAACACGGGGGATTCTGACTGTCACTGAATAATAATAAATACATTCCCCAAGTTATATTGTTTATCTTACTTACAGTGAGTGGCAAGCAAGATTTTCAGTACAATGGAATGGTTTTCAAAAAATGAGCCAAAGGGTGCTTTGTCTTACTGTGGAGACATTCTAAGCTCTGCGTTATTACTTGTTCTATCAGGGTGCAGTGATTGGATGAAAGTTGCTCCACTTGCAACAGCAAGGAACCTGTTCACAAGTGTCAGAAAAGAACAAATATCTCATTCTGAGGATGTGCATTTTCCAATACTGTGCTTTTCCTGCTTATTTCTGTGCTTATTTCTATCTGTGTGAATCTGTAGAACCTTTGATGGAAAATAGGAACTTCAATCTGAAGAAGGAAAGAAAAAAAGGAAGAGCAAAACATAAAGGAAAAGAGGAAAACAGAAGCACAAAAAGAAATGAGAAAAGAAACACAAAAAGAAGAAGAGAGAACAGGAAATTTTTAAAAGAGAACATTTTAAAAAGAGGAAAAACAGTAAAAAAAGACAAAAAAGAGAAAAGGAAAAAAGATAAAACTTTCTTAGATGAGACCAGTAGGTGGGAGTGTTGACTTTATCCCAGAGCACTCACAAACCTTAACATGAACTTTTCTTTTCTGTGAAAGGGTAATTCCGAAGAAATGAGCAAATTTATCTTATCTGTGTTTTGCTGCTTTTAAAGATATTGTCCTTTGTGTCACATACCAAAGTGAGCCCTCTTTCAGAAGTACTGCATTGTCCGTATATTGCTTTTGGCATCATGTCTTGTTTGGTAGATAAAAGGAAATTCTCTGATTTTTCAGGGTTTCGTTGAGCCAACTTAGATACTCAGTATTCCCATAGGTGAGGGGGAAACTACTGTTCACCCCGGCAAGTGTACTTTCTTTGCAAGAAATCAGAATGGTGGCAGAAAGGGGAAAAACATGAAAACACCTGCATTTACATAGAGGAAGCTAGGGAGGAAAAATAGGAGCTTTAGAAGTAAATATGCTCGTATTGGTTTTGAGACTTAGGGATATTTTTTGGAAGTTCAGGTCCATTTCAAATGGGGCAATAGAATTAAAGTGGGGAAGAAACATGGGAAGGAGAGCTATTTTTATGCCGGAATGGGAAAGTGGGTCTAAGTAATCTGTAATATCAATGTCTCTAGTTTACTGTCCCTTTCGTGAAGAAGACGTCTAGCACCAAGGTTTGCCACTGTGGCCATTAGTTCGGTATACCTCTGCGTTCGGGGTGCCCATGTTTAGGTAGCTGTGAAAGTGGAATCCTGCCCACTGTGACTCTGCAAGCAGGAATGTAGCCACTACCCCACTGTTGCAAAGCATGGCATCACCGAGCATAACCCAGCTCTGTACCTCTGCCAGGGGTACCAACAAGCCTTAACAGCCCTGACTGGCCTCACCTGGGACCTCCACCCACACCATGACCATGGTATAGGAGACCCATTTCTGCTCCTGGATGGACCCAGGATCTCACCCATCGCTGCCCACTGAGGTAGCGTGCACATTCACAGCTGCTACTACACCTTTGGGTGCAATATATGCTGCCCCAGGGGTGAGCCCCGCATGGCTGGCTGGTGACAAACTGAGGGTATGGTCCCTTCTTTAACCGCTGGAGTCCTGCTTGTCTATAGATTTTAGCACTGGCCAAGCGCCAATCCACCCAAAATTAAACCGTGTTACAAGACTGAACTATTTTCTGGGAAGGCAAGGGGCAGGCATATACGTAGCTCTCCATGAAGGACTTCAAGGTGGGAACATGGGAATGTATGCGCACTCAAACTTGCATTTGTATGGCACAAGATGAAAGGACATAAGTAATGAAAGCAAACCATTCCAGCAGTATGCAAAACATAGAAAGGAAATATAAACTAAAACTTGAAATATCACCTCAAATAACTCCACATTGGTAAAGGTTTGAATAGCTCTGGTTTTAGGCTTTTTAGTTAGGGGTGGGGTTTTTTTGAGGTTACTCTACAGAGAAGACCTACTCATGGTACTAATACCACCACCACCAAGAACTGAAAAAAAATATAAAATGGTAATTTACGCTGCTGAGACAGAGCAGAACTCTACCGCAATTCCATCAATACAGGCCCTCTTTTCTGTGCTAGGGAAACTCCCATTACATTCAGCCCGTCAAAGGGCTTCACAAATCTGCCACATGTTGTGGCATCCCTTGAAGCTGAGCAACAAAAGGATGTTTCCCTCTGGAAAAAGAGAACTTTCAATACCTGCAAACAACATCTCCTATCAACCCTGGATCTTCAGACCACGAGGGATAATGATGACACACCAAAGTAAGAGGACAGAGAACCTTTTTCCTGCCATGACAGCAGTTCAGATATTACCCTGTAATGGGCCTGCTTCTGAGAGCAAAAGATCTACAGTTTGGTATGATGGCAGCAATGAACCTGTAAACTCCTTATGTCTCCTATTTGATGAGCGGGACAAGTTCTTCCTTGGCAATTGTGCTTTGCAGTCTTGTCTTCCTCTAGGGTGGCAGATGGGTGCAGTACCTGCAGGGAGCCGAGAGAGATCAGAACTCCTGAAGAGCAGAAAGAGGCATATCCTGGCTACATTGCAGTTTCGGTTTCATCTTTAATGTTGCTCTCCCGGAAATCTTGAAATAACAAGATTTAGAGCATAACACTTCCATTTGCACTAAAGGCATAAAAAGAAATAAATACCCAGATTTGCGGGGCAGGAAGAGGAGGAGAGCAGAGAGCTGAAGTGAGAAGTTCTGTGAGCAGTGAACCATGGTGGCAGTTTCGTATAATAAACAACAGGAGTCTTCAAAGGACTACCTTTTTCCTCTGGAAGCCTCCCACTAGTAAGGACAATCCTTTTTGAAATCTAACCCCTCTGCCCCTTCAAAGAAGCAGACTTCAGCATTTCCACCAGCATTCACTGGTGCCAGGATTCCTGAAGAGCCTGTGCATTGCGTGCCCATCACCTACTGCAATTCCAAGGAAGCTGGGGGCTGGTAACACCTCTGCACACCATTAAAGAGCTAAGCTTTATTCCTTAAAGTCTTGGGAAGGGAGGTACAAGGAGCAGAAATCAACCCATATCCTCTGTATGAAACAGCTCAAACCTTTGCTACAAATCACTTGAGAGAAAACATTACATATCCCACACTCAGCCTTTTAGAGAAAACATAAAGTAAAAAACATGTAGGAAAGACTGTTGCTGTTTTGAAAAGGAAATGGAGCCGGTACTTCTTCTTGTCTATCTTTACTTAAGCATTTGTTTGGGCCCAAGTCTATTTATGTTTTAAATAAGTGTGCAGTACTTTTTAAAAGTAGGTGATTTCCATTTCCAGAAGTCATTTAGCACCACTAACCTTACAGCTGCTGGCCTCACAAGGAGCTATTATACTAAAGAACATTGAACATATGCTCCTAATTAATTTACACCATTGCGAAGATGTTTATACAAAATCTCTCTGTGCAGGGTAAGGCTTTATGCTACAATGGTCACCACGGCACCTCAGTACTTCCCAGCCAACCTGCTTCACAGAAGAAGGACTGCTGGCGTCTTCAGATGAAGACCACCTATTCAATCCAGCTGGAGCATCTGATTTTGCCCAATCTTCTTTCCAGTGCAATTTACTTTGACTCCCCAAAAAATTATTAATCGCATTTTCCATGCTTGCATCTGCAGTATTATTATTTCACTTTGCTACACCATTCACTTAAACATTTTTTCAAACTGTCGGTAGATGAAATACCAGAAAATCCTAAGGGCTGATATTGCTGGGAAATGGTTCTTAATAGGCAACGCATATTGTGAGGGGGAAAAAAAAGATCTACTTATGAAGGTTTTAAGTTCGACGTGCTGTTTTGTAATGAAATTCTGATTCAAACAGAATATATTGTCTCAGTAATATTCACAAGTGTGAATAGAAAGGGCTACGCATGACAAAATATGGTTTTTAAATTAAGGATAAAATATGTTTCTGCACATATATCAGGAGTTATTTTGTAACATACATAGAAACTGCTACATATTTCTTCTAAATGTTAAGGGTAATAGTCTTTGTCTAACTACACTGATTTTGATTTTTAACAGAATATGTGTCTTTTATTTTTTGCATTTTTTTCAGTCTCAGTTGTAATCTTGAAAATCAGGCCTCTAGCTTATCCTCTGAGCACTCTTAAAAATTAAATCATTACTCACATGTTATTTATCCATATTGCAAACTACAGATATGTCATTTTTTGTAGATCAGTAACCCACAAACCTCAGCGATCCTCTGAGGCTCCACAACAGCTCGACCAAGTAGCTAATGAAGTTAAACTGGTATTCATTTAAATATTTAATGTATTACCAGCTTTGAAGACTAGGTATCTCGGCAGTTTCTTGAAATTAAAGACAAGTCTTGCTTTTGGATTAAAAGTGCAATTATAGTTGTCTCAAATATCTGCCAAAATGACCTGTAAAGATCAGTAGCTTAGCACAGAAGACTCACGAATAGAAAACTACACTTGGAGAGTAGTTTTCGGTGGTTGGCTATCAAAACTGGAAAGATGTAATGAGTGGGCTTTCACAGGGATCAGCCCAGGAACCAGAACTACACAAGACGGTCCTAAGCAGTTTGCGAGACTAAATTGTTCAAGTGAAAGCAGGATCGGGGGTGGGGGCAGAGGATGCATGTTTGCTGGGGTGGGGGGAGAATAATTCAAAACAATTCCAACAAATTGCAGAAGTGGTCTGGAAAAAATGGGATGATATTCAGTGGGGCAAGTGCAAGATGGGATATTACACAGGATTCATCAGACGCTCACAAGCAGGATAAAGAGCAACTGACAAGTGCCATTCCTTGGGAGAAGGGATGGAGAGTACCTGTGGATGATAAATCAAGTGAGAACGAACATTTCATGCTGTTGCAAAGCAGGAAAACATGGTGCTGGGTTGCAGAAATACAGGTACAACTTGTAATACACATAGCGTAATCCTTTGCTCTGCTCAGCATTAAGAAATCCTGGTGTGAGTTTAGTTGATTTTAGAATGAAGGAAGCATTAGGTGTTGCTTATGGCTTTCTCAATATGCTATGGTAGTAGTTTTAACACAGAAGTTTTCAGAGAAGAGTATTCTGTAGAGAACATGTATTGGCATGAGAAGTGGATAACAAGTCTTCAAACATTTGCTTCACTTGCTTATTGTGAAGTAGGTGGAACCGTCATGAGTGAACTGCTCCATGAACAAAGTATCCCATTAACTTCTGAGCAGGCTTTCTATCAGGCAAATTCTGCCTTATGGACAAGTTAGATGCCTAATGGTTGGCACATAGTAAGTCCTTCTCAGTCTTTGAGCGAAGTAATTGGAAAAAAGATTTCAAGCGCTAACTAGAACCAGGTAAGAAGATGAAATTCTAATGGCTATTTAAAAAGCCAACTTCATTATTGCCAGGGTTTCTGCTGTGTCAGTTTGACCTGGAAGCTACATTTGGAACCAATATGGTATGTATTTCAATATCTGCTTTGATCTATTTTCATGTTCTTGTCTGTGGGGATCTTCTCTGAAATGCCTCTCAGGTCTCGCTCCTGAGTCAGCATATATGCAATTAAGCAATTGCAGAACTGTCTGGCAAAAGTTACTTGGAAATAATTAACTTTCTTAACTGGAGGTATTGGGTCAGATTAATATCCCAAAGAATTTCTGGATGCGTCTTGCACGCTCCTTATGTACTGTGCTCTTTAGTTAGCAAAAATGGCCTTGCAGACCCTGCCCACAAAGCCAGGAGTTCTGCAAGCTGAATCCCAGTTTTTATTTGTTTCAGCAAAAGGAAGGATAGGAAGTGGAAACTAATTCTGTGCCAATTTTTATTTGGACTGGATATCCAGCCACCTCAAAAATGAAGCCAAATACAATGCAGAAGGGCATTCTTTTACCCAACGAAAATACAGCCATCCATCCATCCACACCTACGCGCGGCTGAAGCTAGATAGGCCCCTCCAGTCTCACCAATGTTCTAATTAAAAAAAATAAGCAGGGCTTAAATTCCATTTAGGTTTGTAGAATTGGAGGCCAAAAGGGACTAGATCATATGGTGTAACCTGTAAGTCACAGGCCATTAAATTTTACTCAGTTGCCCTGTTGAGCTCAATAACTTTTATTTGACTAAAGCACAGTTTGTGTTTTGGCTTCCAGTAAGGCAAGCAATCTTTATTTGAATGATAAAGAGGCAGAAAGCTATTATTTTTGTTTACGTGATTGAATGCACATGTTGGTACATATATGTTCTTTTTTAGCATCTGAGAACTAGGTTTTAGCTTGGAGGATATGATCCTGCAAGCGAGCAAGAATGTAGCCTGTCACCCAGCTGACAAGATTCACAACACGATCCATATCTTGCTGGGGAGAAGGGTAAGGTAAAAAAGGAGGGAGAGGAACGCACACAAACACACACCAGTCCTGGCTCAGCTCTGTCTCACGCACGCACGCTGCCTTCAAGGTTTCCATTTAAAAAAAAAAAAAAAAGAAAGCAGGTCTTGTTATTAATCCCTTAATTTGCACAAATACCTTAGATGTGTAATGTTTTCCAAACCGCAGTTTAAAGGCTCACATAATTAACACAGCAATATAAACCACTGCTATTCTAGCTGAAAAAAAAAAAAAAGAAAAAGACGTGGCTGGTGTTAAAACGAGATTCAAAACCAACAGACTGAAAGAGTGAATCACTCACACTTACATGTTGCGTAAGTTGATTTGAATGCTTTGTGCTTTAACACAATAAATTAATCATGTTATCTAATAAATTAACAAAAAAAATTATATTTGCTGATATCCAGATTCAAAAGTACAAACAACATCTTTTTGTCAGGCCAACTGACTGCTCTTAAAAAAGATAAAAAAATAAAGAAAAGACCCTCTTTTTAACCGAAATGGGATGCCTTATGCTTCATACTTTATACTTTAAATCTTTTTAGAACTCCAGCTATAATTTGCTTTTACCAATACCCCACCTGGGATTCATTTTACATTATTTTTAGAAAACACTACGAACCTTGCAGAACTTGCATGCACAGAGTTGTGAATCAGTACAGCTGAACAGCCACTGGAGAGCAGTCTTCAAGCTACGGTTAAGCATACTGATCATACTTCAGCTATACACCGACGAGATTTTACCTCATGCTGTATTTCAGTTGCCCATATTTATGCATCTTCTGCTGGTCTGGCCAGCTATTGTTTTCTGTTTTCCTTCCCTACAGCTTGGATAGACTAAAATAGCCTGCAGAACTTCTGGAGGAAATATTTTAGAGCTCTATCCAGTAAAAGCTTGATACGAAGCCATTTAGCTTAATGAATATCTTTCCATTGACTGGATTAGTTCGCTTCCAACCTCGTGGTTCACAGGCTCACTGTTTAAATGACTACACTGAAATTTGGGTTGACGAAATGAGGTGACTTTGTTATTTATTCCTTTTTATTCAGCCTGCCAAGCAGTGTTTTGGTTACTGTAGTTTTTGTTGATCACTTCTCTGATGAACCTGAGAGAGAATCTGATTCAAAGCTCATGGAGCTCAGGAAGCGATAAATCTGGACCGCTGTGTTTCCTACACCAGGTGTGATACGGAGTCCAGGCCTGCAATCCCTCCCTAAGCACGTACAGCCACCAGAACCCAAAGAGAAGGCCTGACTGTGCCAGCTCTGTTGAGGACTGAGACACTTGGAGAATGAATCTAAGGGAAGATACCTTGCTCTCTTATAATGAAAAAGATGATACGCCTAACCTCATTGTTTATAGCTAATAATTTAATTCCTAATTTTTAAATGGGGTCTCTGTTTCCCTGGGTGGAGTTTGCACCTGCCAGAAATTTGCCAAAAGAAAAACATGTTAAAAATGTTGGTGTAAAATCCTGCTTGGAAAAATGGACACCCCCACAAAAATCTAAATACCCTTTTCCTGTGGAGATCCTGTCCTTTACACTGTGCATTGCTGGCCATCTCATCCTAGTCAATGGGAAGTTTGGTTGGATATCAGGATAAGGCCTTTACTAGAAGAATAATGCAGGCTAACAGTAAAAGTCCAACAGCTTAGAAATATAATAATAATTTGGTTTAAAGTTCTAGGAGTATCCTATGGGCTTTGTCAGACCTCTGTGGTTTCTGTTTAAAATTACAGCAGATTTTTTCCAGTGGAGCGTAGCAGCTGAATGTGCTAGCCCCGTGTGCAGAGTGGGAGGTTTCTCACATTTCCACCTTGCAGTCAAAAAAGTTTTCTGGCGGCAAGACGTGCTAATTTAACAAATTTCTTTCCAGTGCCGTCTTGCCAGCAGGCAACCAGAAACATCCCCAGGTATTCAAAGCAGAGGTGATGGCAGGAATGGAAAAAAGCAAACTTTATCCCAAGTAGCTTGAGGCCACTCCAGAGACTCCGTCCTGGGAGCCCCTGCCCTACTCTGCAGAAAGCCAGTACCTGACCTGATACAGGTTTGCATTTAAATGAATGTTGGTTCAGTTGCCATCAGGAGAATAAAGCATATGTATCATTTCGGGTGAGGTCCCTGCATGCGTGACACAGAAACCCCACCTTGGTCAATCAGTATATCTGCTTCCTTTTCCTTCTTTCTGTCCCTCAGTTCTGGTTCTCCCAATGGCCCAAACAGTGCTCATCATGAAGTGATGACAGGAACTTTCTGTAAGTCTCATGAAATATCTTTCCCTGTTTGACTCAGTGAGCTTAATGTCCTGGTGTGAAAGGCAGGTCATGATTACAAAAGCATGTCCTTTTACCCAAGCCATAGGGATGTCTGTACAACTGCTGTTTGCCTGGCCAGAAGAGACAGCTCTTCAGAAACATCCTTGAAGGAAAGGAAAACAGGCCGGACGATAAGCAGGGTGGGATTCAAAGAGATTAACCACCAGAATTAAGCAGATGCTTCTGCTAACCATCTGGCTCAGCCACCCCATCAAATGGCTAATTTGATCCAGAAAGCAGAGACACTACCTCATAGTCTATAACCCATGAGTCAGTGAAAGCATCTGACAAAGATGATCAAGTAATTATAGTCTCCAAAATTGTCAGACTTGTTGGTAGGGTCAGTGGTGGGACAGACTTAGCTGATGCTGTCACTTCCTCGCACACACGGGCCAATTGTGTCACCAAGGCTATAGTCAAACACTTCAGCATGATGGCTCAAGTGCTGCCAAACAAATCTTTCCTCACAGTTAACCAAGAAAAAAATTTTTGTTTCAATAGTCATGTAGAGACAGTAGAACATGAATAAAAATATTGAACATTTTGGGCCCGATTCTCTGGTGGTCCTTTGCTGCTGGAGAGCCTAATGGGGGCAGGGGGCTGCAGCAATGAAAAGTGGCAACAACCTCAGTTACACTCAGGGAGGTTACGGGTGTAGCACTGGAGCCTACAATACAGAAAGTGTGTCGGAAAGAGAGTTGTGGTTAGCAGATCTGGTCTCTGGAGCCTACGGAAGCCAGGAATGAGGCTATCAGAAATGTCACTGCTAATCTGCCCTTTAAAACAAACAAAAAACCCTGAACGTACCCTCATTTCTTATGGCAATTGCCTTGAGAGTATGAATTGGTTAAAACCAGTCACTGAGGTTAAAAATATGTATTTGGGATTCTTTTCCTGAGGCTGTCGCTTATCAGTGGCCTTTCTGACATCAGCCCATGGCTGTCCTTTAAAATGCAAAGTGTGTCTGTCATTCGGGGGGAGTGCTGGGGAATTTGCTCTTTTGGCGCTGTGGCAAACGAGCAACAGATGCTTGTATTTGGATTGTAAAGGCACTGCCCTTCCCAGTGATTTGGCAGCTGGTGCTTGAGGCCAGCTCGGATCTCGTGCCGTTGCAGGACCTTGGATCACTGCTAGGGAAAGGGATGGGTGAGAAGTGGGGGCCTGGTCCCCTTCGCTTAGGAGCTCTGTTGAAGCTAAGGCACTCACCCTTGGTCCCTGTGCCTGGCCACGTGCCTTGCTGATCTGGATACTGGCTCTGACTTGCAGACTCGACATTCTGGCTTGACCTCGGCTCTGCCTCACTGCTACAGACTTGGCTGGTGAACTAGACTTGGCTAACTCTCGTTACCGTCACATGACCTGCTCTGCTCCTCGCTTTTGGGTGCTGCAGTAACGCACCTTTTCTCAGTGAGGCTGCTGCCCGGCCAGCCTGTCTGTCCCCCTCAGCTCCCAGCATCACCCCTGCTGCTCCCTGAAACTGGGGGTGTCACAAGGGTTTGTTCAGCTGTCAACTTTATTGCCGAAAAAAACAGTGTGGTGTCAAGCAGTAGGGAAGTGGTGAAATGGCTGAGGCAAGAGTAATCTATGCGACTCAGTTTTCTACTCTCTGATAGCAGTTCTGCTATCTATACATAACCTTGTCCTCCCAAAATAAAGAGTCCTCTAAGAGCAGAATAAAACTTTGGCTGCAGTAGGATTAGATAGTGCCATTTATGAGCATTTTGTCTGGCGCTTGAAGAGTTGAGAGAAGTCAGTGGGACTCTTTGGTATTGACTCTGGGGAGGTCAAGGTCCCACTCTGTCAAAATACTGTAAGGCTGGAGGCAACCTTGAAGCATCAAGTAGAATGCCACTCATCCAGGGCATGGTCAGCTATAGCAGGTCATTCCTGATGAACATTCATCTAGTCTGTTATCAGAGAACTGAATTATGGAGCTGTCACAACCTGCCTAGGCAAATCTCTTCCAGTACTGTAGATCCTTAACATTAAAATTACTTTTCCCATGTTTAAATCTACTGTATCTTGCCCTATCCACAAGGAGCACAGAAAATAGATTTCTCCCTAATTCTTTGTAGGAGCCTTTTATGTGTTTGAAAACTGTCCTGGTCCTTCCTTTCTGGACAGTATCATCCTCTCTTATGCTAAAAGACCCCATCTTTTCCCTATCTCTGCTTCCATGACGTGTTTTCTAGAATTCTGACAATTTTCATGGCTCTCCTCCAGCCTCTCAAGATCCAGCACCAAATACAGTGCCCCAGTTGAGCCCCTAACGCTAAACAACACATCAGAATTACTTCATATATTTACAGACAATACCCCTGTATCTATACTGTGTTTGCCCATTTCAGCAAGAATAGGCTATGGCTGATTCCATTACAAGCTTTATACTTTTTTCTACATTAGCATTCCTTATCCTGTATTTTTTGAAACTGATGAGTCCCCTACAAATGCAGTATTTTACATTTGTCCCTTTTGAATTAATCTGATTTTTCCCACAGACCTTTTCTTTATTTTATCAAGACCATCTCTGGAGATAATTTTGATTTCCAATTTAACTCATTTGCATTCCCCCTCAGCTTCACAGAAATCTCTCTATTCCATCTTCTAGACTGTTAAAGAAAATGCCACCTCGTATACACCCATTCCTTTGCTATTGATCTTGTCAGCCCCTTTTTAGCAAAAGGCATTTAATAAGCTGTCTTGCAATGTCATCTGTTAATAGACTTACTCATCCATTGACTAGTTCACTAACCCTGTTTTTCCTGTTATTAATGCACCGATAGAATGATTTCACAAGCAATGGTCACTAGGACTAACATCTCATTGGCCTTTCTGACGTTGCTCCTGTGTGCTGTTGAAAATCTGTCTTTAGTACTCTGATACAGTTTCTACTTCCTGTATAATTTCCTCCTATGTTTGGGATCAAAGTGCCCTAACCAAGCTGATCACTTACTCCGCTTCCTGACCATCTTCTGCACCTGGAAAGTTTGCAGTTGCACTTTTAATACCATTTCTTTCGCATTACATAATTCCTTTTTAAACTCCCATATTTCCTTGGATCAGCCTTCCAGGAAATGTTACCTAACAACCCTCTGGATAACTGAAATCTGTCCTCCTGCAGTCCCGTTTGCTTTTACTGTAGTGTTGCCTCTTTCCAGTCCCAAGGAAATGTGAATTCTCTTGTTTCCCCGTCACTAGCACCCAAGTTCCTCTTTGACCGGCTCCACTACGTTCCTCTGTTTGTTGATTTGAAGCCAGCACTCTGTGACAAACCAAAAGAAAGGCCGTGGTGGTCCAACTCTGTCAGCACCCGGCAAACAGTTAATGCATTGTAATAGGGGTAATAAAGAAGTAATTTTAGGCATCATTCTTCTAGGTTCGGTCACAACTAATCACAGAATGATTTATCCCAGGCACGTAAGACTGCGAGACAGCTTTAACCCACTTGAAATATACACGTTAAAAATAACAGCATTAATTCCTACCTTATCACTTAGCCACAAATAAAATGCAAAGGAATATATAAAGAGTGTGAATAGTGTATATCTAGCCAAATACATGTGTTGTGACAAAAAACATAGTTCCAGCAATAGTAAGAGTGCCCTCTGGTCCATATCTTGGATCTCTCCTATGTTCTGCTACTGATTCGTTCTGTGCCTGGAGAGACCACTTGGAAAAGCAACCACTGATATTTTGACACACCTTCTAAGTGAATAATCCAGACTAGGGGACTGTGAAGTGATTTTTTTATTTCCCTGCTAAAAATTTTTGTAACTTACTTCTTTCTCTGCTCTCTGCTATAGCCCTGAGTTCAGTGACAAGGAACAGACGCTCGCTTACTGCCCCGTCTCAGTTAATTCTTTGAATAGCTAATGCTTGCTTCATGTGAACTCTCTTAACAGACACCACACCACTCTGTGACTGCATTGCTCTTTTCCCAAGGTGGTCTTTTTTATAGTGTGAGAAATACAGGCTTGTTGTTTTCTTTTCTGATTAGAAGTCTTTTGGACAAGATTTACGTAAGGATTTGGGTGCATATTAGACTATATTTGTGTAAGGCCAAAAGAAAGAAGAGAATCCCTGTACTATATTCTTATGGCTTTCCAGAGAATCAGTCTTTGATGTCCTCATTTGTGCTAGTGAGTGGACTAAATAGTTTCAACAGGGGTACAAGCTCTGCTTTCTTCAAACTTACTCCCCATTAAGAAAATGTCAGCAATAAAAAGATGAATTTTGGCACACGTGTCAGGGCCACAGATGGAGATACACACTGTGACTGTGTATGTGTAACCTGCGTAGTGGCATCTGTGAAAAACTTGGCCTGCCAATAGTTACTCTTTTCTCTTTCTTTCTATAGACTTTCAAGGCTTATCACATAACTTTTAGTACATTCTCTGATACCCTCTTCAGGGAAAAGGAAACCAAGTCCAACAAATAATATTTTAACCAGCCACATTTTTATATTGAGGTTTCTTACTCCAGTGAGGCCCAGTGATTTCTGGTTGATGATTTTCAAACCTATTAATTAATTTTTGACAGCATTTGTTCTGTAAGGTATGTTTCTGTATCACTGCTATCCTGCTGGAAGCACTGGATGTGAAGATGCTCACAGGGAGTGGGATGTTTGGGATTCAGCTTCCCTCTTTGGGACCTTCTCTAAAATATGCAAAGATGCTTGTCAGCTCTAGAAAAATTACAATTATATAGCTTTCCAAACTTTGACCCCTAGACGACTTCTCAAAGATTTGCGAACATCTCCCTTAAAAGTCTCGTGACTCCTTGTACATACTGAAATAATCATGTTGGGTAAAAATGTTTCTAATCAGTTGAGCACAGAGAATTCTCCTTCTCCTTCCAGTTAGGAACCTGTTTCTTCTCTCAGGTGTTTTAACTCCATTGGCTCCAGTCCAGTTAGCACCAGCTTACAAAGCTGTAAAGGACAATTGCATACGTGAACACACCGCTGGGCTGATGCTTTTTGTACTCATGGCTCATTTACCCCCTTCTGGGAATGAAAAGGGACATTTATTTGGTGTTTCTTACAGAAACAATGCCCATAATTAGGTACCTCCAGTGCTGGCTGAGATACAAAGGAACAATTCTTAATTATTTCCGTGCGCTTGAGGAACACGTTGCACCGAGGGCTGGCTCGCTTGCAGACCACAAGCAGCGAGGTACTAGACTGTCACTGCCACGCTCTTTTTCAACAAAACAATATTTCTTCTTGAGTCAGGGCTTGGCTTGGATCCCTGGCTGCTCTGACCAAGCCCCCAGAGCACCCACAGGCCTGGCTGCCCCTGCTTGCCGCCGGCTCCCCCCACCCAGCTCCTGGCCCAGGACCATGGCCAGCCATAAGCCATTAGCCCTTGCCCCAGCGATGCTGCAGAAGGGCCAGTTTCCAGCCCCCAAGGCTCTGACCCTGTGCCTGAGGCTACCAAACGTAGCCCACCACTGCTGCAGGATTCCTCCTGATCACACAGAAAATGAAATCAAGGCTGAGAGGCGGAGGCCTGCCCCAGCCTTCCTTCGTGAAGGGGTGAACATGGGCAGACTCCCTCCCTTCCCCTGGGCTGGAGAGCAGCCTTTTCAGTGGTCCAGAAGTACAAAGCCCACACAAAGTTCAGCCAACATCCCCACTTCTTCACGCCCGTGCTGTTCCTGCACCAAGCACAGGAGAGATTGGGATTCGTGAGCCCGGTCATGGTGCTGTTCCAGGCTTGAGTAAAACTTCCAGGTACAAACCTTTAGGATGGAAACACATGGTGGCACAGAGCTCAGTCTGGATCCTGCTCGTCCATCAGTTTTACTGCAGGGTAGCATCATTTCCCTCTGGTGTTGGAGATACATGTGAGAGAAGAATTTGGTGCTGGCACTGCCTTTGCCTTTGAAACACCATGCTGCGCCGAGTGCTGCATAAATCACATCGTGACAGCACCAACAGGAACTGGGTCTCAGCCTTTCAAAGGATGCCTCTTTGCCAAGAAGCCAGCAAATCTGGCCAATCTTACCCACCCCTTGAAAAGTAAGCATGCAAGCGTTTGAGGAGAGGAAAAGGAGGCTGAAAGTACTTTGTGGGCTGGGCACAGGCCACAAATGTTGAACACAAAGAGCTCCAGCTGGGAGACAGTCCCGCCAGGAATCTTTCCCCTCCACTTTGTAATGCTGAGCTGCAGCACTGATGTCTGAACTTCTCATGACTGCGTTTGCCACCGAGAAGGTCTTGTTAGAAAGAAATACAACAGCCCGTGGGGAGAGGTCTGAAATGCAAGATTTGTCAGATGCACAAGAACCACCCGAGAGGCAAGGGATGCAAAAGCGCTGCTTACCTCCAGGACCTGGCCTCGAGGCTCACTGTCCAGAACCATCCCCTGAATCCTCCTGTTTCTGCTGCACCTGCCCATCACCATGTCAGGGCATTGAGGCTGTGGGTCATTCCACATGCCCTCAAATATTCAAGCCAACAGTTAGAAAAACAATTATGAGACTTCCCCACCATTCATCCTCTTGTCTCTGCCCACTCTTTGCTTCTCTATCTCATCATGAGATCTGACATTCTTCCCTCTGCGACCCCTTACTCTCACTCCAATATCTGCACCTTCTTTCACTTCGTGATGGATCTCCCCTGGACTCCCCCTTTCCCCCTCTTCCACATCCCTTTCCCCAGCTCTCTAGCTCTGTGAAGTCAATGAATACTATCATTTTCTGACACCACTTCAAAGCAGCAAAGTAGAAAAAGAAACTCTTTCTACAGTACTTTCTTCTGGGCCTACCACAGTCCCCTCACTTGTCTGCCTGTATAAACTAAAAGCTCCTCAGGGAGGAAAGTCCACTCGGATACACTATCCGGCTTCCACCGGCTCCCTTTCTGCAGCCTCCAAACCAGCTCTGGTGGGATTTTGAACAATCCGTAGATGCCACCATGGACTTCACAGCTGAGGACAGGATCCAAAATATTTGGTAGCTGAAGATAAAGCAAAGTGCAATGTATTTTGGCCAGGTTCTTCTTTGATCACTGGACACTGCTTTGACGGAGTTCACGGCAGCATGATGCAGAAACTGCTTAAACTATTGGGTGTGGATTGTTCAAAAGAGCCTCAGAAAGAGACAAATAACCAGTTTTCCCCTTTGTTGCACTGAGTGATGCAAAGAAAGAGGGTTCCACTTCGTCCAGTGACAACTTCTGACTCCTGTACAGAACAGGCTACAGTGGTATCACATCAACCTCTACCACAGTTCTATTACGGGTGACACTATTAATGAAATAATACTAGGGATACCTATGACCCACAATAAATAACACCAGTGGTTTAAATCAGTAAATTCTATTTTCGAAGTTAAAGTAAGGTTACTTCTTTCCTGCAAGCACTTACAATGGATTCACATGAGATTTTTAAACCTCACATAGCTACCTTTCCAAATCCCAATTCGCAATGAGGCCAAATCTCCATTCAAACATTGAGATCATCAGGATTGCGATGTATGTGGTATTGAAGTGTAAGAAAATTCCAGCACGTGGATTTCTTCCTCCTTTTCCCTTTCCCTTAACATTTAACATGGCATTTTTTTGTAATCTAATACACTTCAGTCTTTCCTCCTATTATTCCTTTCTTCCTTACTCTCAGCAACATCTATTTTTTGTTTAATTTTCCCTCTCTCCTTCCTCCTTGCTCATTTTCCATTATTTCTAGTTTAACTTCAATCAGCTGTGCTCTGCATCCTTCTTGCCCTGTGACACATGTTTTTATCCACCACCACAGAGCAAACTTCACACCTGACCTATCTCTTTCTCCTCAGTTCTTGGGGTGGCAGCTTTAGAGTTAACACCACACATACTATTCTTTTTGTCTCCTCAAAGCTTGTCAATCTGTTTACTCTCTGGGTATAAAACTTCTACTGGACACCCATGCCCACACAAGCATCTCCTCTCACAAGGGGGCTGGCTGGGGGCGCAGGTGTGTGTCAATCCGCTGTCTCCTCTTCACATGAGAATCCTGCCAGTTTCATAGGCCAGAGCCAGGTCCACACAGACGGGTGAAAAAGCGATTATGGTGTGGGCAGACATAGCTTTTAAGTTAGGTAGCAAATGCAATGGCACAGGTGCTGGAGGCAGCAAGAAGACATCAGTGCTCTGAGTGAATATTAATCCCAGGCTCCCTGGGGGCTGCAGGTCCAGTTTGCAGCTGCAGTCTGTCAGAAAGTGCTGTCGACACCAGCACAACTTAGGTAAAACCTAGTACCTGTGCCACAATTGAGCCTTCAGTCTCTTCTGCAAAATGTACCTTGGAAGACTTTGGTGACAGAACGGTCTTTGTGCATGAAACCTGGAATGTGCCCCAGTGCATGCCAGGGGCAGACCTAGCAGGATTATGGTAGCTGGCTAACGGTGTCTGCAACTACCACTGCCAGACTTATAAATGGAACAGAAATTTAAACAAGTTAAAGGCTTTTTTTTTTTTTTTTTTTTTTTGCTTCAGTCAGCTGGAAGCTGAACTGGGCTACATCCTGTCTGGCTTCATCTGCCTGTTTCTAGTATTAGGATTGACCAAAAATACAAGTATGAACCCTGCTAAAGTGTTCCCAGCACAATCTGGCTGAGACGCTCCCCTTGCAAAAGCGACACAGGCTGCAGAGTCTTTTGTTCTGATTCACTTGGGAGTGCACACGCTGAGTTGGAAGGAAAGCTATTGCCCTGACCAGGGGAAGAGCACAAGGCGTCTGTCACCTGAGAAGACGGGCATTCAGCTGATGTATTTGATTAATCAGATGAGTTAGAAAAGGTGTGAACCGGTTCCACCCCCCCTCAGGTGGAGTGCTTTTGGAAAAAACAATCAAGGAAAATGCTACATCCGCAAAACAGTTCTTGTGGGATACTGGACAACTAGGGTAGAAGAAATTCTGTTTGGAGAAAGTGACCAGCAAAAGCCTCTTAGCTGCACGTGGAGGCCCCAGTGATGGGGGCTCTTCTTCTAGCCCAGCTTCAGAACTTGCATTGTCAGCCCTACTCACCGCTTTCTTGAGCAGAACACAGAAAGAAGCCAAGCTTGACTTTGGAGTACATTTAATGGACTGCCAGTGAAAGCTAGAAATGACAAGCATACCTGGCCACATAAAGGGCAATTTTTTATGTTGTAGCTCATCCGTTGCTTTATGCAGCTCTGATCTAGCAGGAGAGGGAATGATCTATATAAATAAGTAAAGAAAATTTGCTCCTAAATGTCCCTAATCTCAAATCCTAAGTTTTTAAATAAAAGTAACTTTTGTGCCTTATTTCTGGTGTACGGGGTCCTGAAGCTCTTAGAATTTTATGTCTTTTTATGTCTCCAGTCTCGTTTTAAAACTGAGAGGGTGGCATTCATGTTATTTGTGGTGTCCCTCCTCTTTTGAATCTGAGATTGTACACCCACAAAGCAATCACTAGTGCAATGAAATCACTTTGCAGAAGTAGTAGCCGATGTTGCCAACTTTATAAAACTGCAAGGGAAAGGCTTCAGAACCAAGGTGCAGAAATGGTACGATGGGGATGACATCTGGCAACTGAGTAACTGTGACATAATACAGTTCCTCTGTTCCATCACAGACTACAAGGCTGCAAGAAGGGGATTTAAACTGAGAGTGTGGGCAGCAGTGCCCAAAAAGGCATTCAGGTTTCCAGAGTACGGTCCCACTTGAAAGGCAGTACGCTGCCAGACTCACGCATTTTTTTATTTGTTTTTTAAATATATCATGGGCTTTCAATGACACTGAGTAATTTCTGACCACACACCGTATAAGCCATAACAACAGTAAAATTACAGTAATACAGTTGTCTGCGTATGCAGAGGCCCCACCATCCACAGAATCACAGAATGGTTTAGGTTGGAAGGGACCTTAAAGATCATCTAGTCCAACCCCCCTGCCCTGGGCAGGGACACCTCCCACTAGACCAGGTTGCTCAAAGCCCCATCCAGCCTGGCCTTGAACATCTCCAGGGATGGGGCATCCACAACTTCCCTGGGCGACCTGTTCCAGTGCCTCACCACCCTCACAGTAAATAATTTCTTCCTGATATCCAATCTAAATCTACCCTCTTTCAGTTTGAAGCTGTTACCCTGTGTCCTATCACGACACTCCCTGATAAAGAGTCCCTCCCTATCCTTCCTGTAGGCCACATGCATAACGAGGAAACTCCGATGTGACAGGAATTGTTAAAGGAGAAGCTGCTGCCTGAGCACTCTCACACCATTCATGGTGTCGCACGCACACACACACATTTACTCCCAGGTGTGCTTCCTCCTTCTTCAGGCTCATCCCTAGGTTTCCCACAGCAGAGTCTCAGGTGTCAGATTTCATAAAATAATTAATTTAGTTGGAAAGTGCAGCAGCAAGAACAGCCCGGGCTGGGTGCCTCCAAAGAGAGGGACCCTGAACTAAGAAATCCCTGGGCAATTACACCCTCGTGATCCATACACCCGCCCCTCACGCACCCTCCACGCATCTTTTAGTCCAATGGTGGTTTTTGGTCTGGGGTCTTCTAACATCTAATTGGATTATTTTTCTGTGTCCAGGCAGGCAGGCTCTTATCTTGTTGATTTGCAGTTTACATCAGGGGTTGGAACCTCTGCATCTTCTGCTTTCTGTTCCTTGTGCACCCGTCCTTGTCGGCAGAACACAGGGAACCCAAAAGTCCTGGATGTGAGAGAAACACTACCCAAACATCAGCGTGATACCCAGGGCTTTCCCAGGCTGAAAGATCACAGAATCACAGAATGTGTTGGGTTGGAAGGGAGCTTTAAACATCACCTAGTCTAACCCCCCCGCAGAAAGCAGGGACGTCTTCCACTAGATCAGGTTGCTCAGAGCCTCATCAAGCCTGGCCTTGAATGTCTCCAGGGATGGGGGTTCCACCACCTCTCCGGGCAACCTGTTCCACTGTCTCACCACCCTCATTGTAAAGAATTTCTTCCTAATGTCTAATCTAAACCTACCCTGCTCTAGTTTAAAACCATTGCCCCTCGTCCTGTCGCTACATGCCCTTGCAAACAGCCCCTCCCCAGCTTTCTTGTAGGCCCCCTTCAGGTACTGGAAGGCCACTATAAGGTCTCCCCGGAGCCTTCTCTTCTCCAGGCTGAACAACCCCAACTCTCTCAGCCCGTCTTCATAGGAGAGGTGCTCCAGCCCTTGGATCATCTCTGTGGCCCTAAGATTAAACAACACTGTACTGTCTGCTAGAAGTCCCGAGAACAGCTTTCTCATGGCCTAAAGGTTCCAGCAACTCTAGCAAATCGTGCTAGGTGGAGCTAAGCAAGCAGCACAAGTCACACCCAATTACAATCCTCAGTAATTTATTCCACTTAGAACTTACTTATTTACACTAAACAATCAACATCCCTCAACAGAACGAAATGTAAAATACAGACAGGCCCCTTTTTTTTTGTCGATACAGCAACACGCTGCCGACCCAGTACAAGAAGGCGCCAATTCAGCGTTTCACCAGGAGGAGGCATATTTATTATAAAGCCCTTTTCCAGAAGCCTTTGGGTCGTTTATAAAAAAGAGGTATTTCTACATGTGGGGACGGCCCAGGAGGACCAGCTTCTTCCTCTCCCTGATGGATGGAGGAGCCGGTGCCTCACGGGGAGCTGCTCTCGACCAGGCACTCCCGGCCTCGCTCTCTAATGTCTAACACGGCCAGTAAGCCCCGGGGACCGGGCAGCTGGGCGGCGACAGGCCCGGGGGCTGCGGGGACACGACCCACACACAGTCGCCGGCCGGGACGTTAATTCGCCCCACTCGGTGCCACCGGCGCCGCCGCCGTCCCGCTCCTCCGCGCCGCAGGGGGCGCTGTTCGCCCCGTGCCGCTCTTCTCACGCGGCGGCGCCGCCACCGCCACCTCCCCCGACACGCAGTCAGGAAGTCAGCAGCGGCACTGCACAAGGCCACGCCCCCCCTCCGCGCTCTCAACCAATCACCGCGCTCGCTTTCGTCCTCGGCGCGCCGACGATCCTGTTCCTTTAAGGACGCGCCGGGGCTTCTGATTGGCTGCGAGGCCGGGCGGGGGCGGGGCGAAGCGAGGGGAGGGGGCGGGCGAAGCGAGGCCGCCCGGCGGCTGCGCGCCTGCGCGGTGGCGGGGTCGGCGGCGGCGGCGGCGGCAGCGGCAGGGGCGGGGCTGCACCTGCGGCCGCCGCGGGGCGGGGCGGGGCGGGGCGGGAGCAGCGGCGGGCAGCGAGCGCGGAAATGCCGGCGCGGCGGCAGCGGGCGGAGCAGCGGCAGCAGCAGCGGTAGCCCCAGGGTGGGGGTAGCCCATGTGTTGAGCCGCGCTTCGGAGCGGTAGTCGGCCTTCCCTTCTGTGCCCGCCCCGGGCTATCCCCGCACCTGGGCCGCGCCCGTCGCCGGGAGGATGGCACAGCCGGCGGAGGAGGTATGTGCCGGGGCCGGAGCGGGAGGAGACGGTGAGGAGATGAACGGCAGGAAGGTGGCTCTCATCACCGGCATCACCGGGCAGGTAAGGGTGGGGGGCTCCTCTCGGCACCAGGCTTTCCCCGTCTGGGCGGCCGGGTTTTGCGGGGCTCCCGGTGGTGGCGGGTGGGGAGAGGCTCCCGCGGGCAGCCGTGAGTGGAGGCCGCGCGTGGGAGCGGAGGGCTTGGCGTGGGGCTGCCGGGCGCGTTCGTGTCCGCAGGCGGTCGCGGCCCTTTCTCCCTCCCCCCGCTTCAGGGCACATCCCTGCCGGTGCGTTCCCGGCCCCTGAAGCACCCTGCAACGGGGCGGCTGCGGCTGGTGCCCGCTTCCCCTCACGGTTTTGCGCCGACAGCTGTGGGGCTGCTCCCTCTGACAGCCCCGGCGGGCTTGGAGGCGGACGGACAGACCGCCCCGAGGTACGGGGCTTCGCTGGCCTCACCCACGCGTTGGCTGGGGCTCGTTCGCCCCTGGGTTAGAGGTGGCTTTCACCAGGTGTGTCTGGGGGGGAGGTGGGGTGCATCGCTTTGTTTATCTTGGCTTTGGAGTGTCTCATAGTAACTTTCACCAGGAATTCCTAAGAAATCAGCTAAACTGGTGCAGAGGTGAGGTGTGAAGTGAGCATCAGTGGGAAAGGAGCCACGTCTATAAAAGATAATACCAGGAGCCTTTGTCTGTGACTCTTCATCCCGCGAGTCTGAAGCGGTGAAGGTAGTGGTGCAGTGGTACCCGTGCAGGTGTGAGGCAGTCCACCATCAGGTTTGGTTTGAGCAGGCTTGTCACGCAGAAGGCCTGTTTGTCACCTGTCTCTTTGACATACTGGGCAGCCATGCGTTTACAGTCAGTGCCTGCTTTATACCCAGGCCTGAATGGTTGACAAAAGCATCTCCCCAGGCCACTGTTTTTGTATTCTTGTACGTTCATTGCAGTCTCCAATTTTTTTGGCTGTATTACTCATAGGGATAATGATGCTCTCAGAGTCCTGGTGCTTTGAGCAGAAGGTGCAGGAGAAAGGTGGCGTGGAAAGAAAAATCGTTTTCCCTTGGAGCAACTTCTGCACCATGAAAAAGGATGTTCTGGTGGTGAGTTTTAACCTGGTGAGACCTGCAGGAGCATTGACCTGTGCAGTTTATAGCTTTTGCTGCCACAGTCCTAACAGGCAGCTTGGATGTTTGTTTGGATTGTTTGTCCGTGCAGAGGTCTGCATTGTTGTGACTTCACTGGCATATGGGTGCTGAACAAAAGCTGTCATGGACATAGTTAGTCATATTTGAGGAACACCTTACTTTGCAATGTAGATGTTGCCCACTGCCTGGAAAAAAAACCACTCTGCTCGCGCATTGTTTTGTCTCTTGGAACGTGTTGAATGACTTCTGCTTGGAGGGTATATCTTCTGTGATTGGTATAACCTATTAACCTAGGTCCATTTTATAGTAAGCATTAATGTTCATCTTAGAATCCCAGTTTTTTCCTTTATGACTTGCATTTAATCAGTGACAACTTCATAGAGGGAAGAACTACTTCCCCTTCAACTGTGGCTTGTCCTGGTACGCTTGCAGATCCACTTGTGAGGTGTTGGTGTGGATTGTTTAGAAGGCCGTGAGCATTGTGGAAAAGTACATGTCAAAATAAACATGTTGCTCTTTTCCTCTGAGACAATGTAAGTCAATGCTTTTTTTCATTGTAGCAGAGCCACCTGACCTTTTGTGGGGAGTAAATCCAGAGACAATATAGTGTTATAGTAGCTTTCATCTGTTATCCAAGAGAATCTGCACTATGCTTTGAACGTTTACCTGCTGTTCATGTTTTACCTCATTATGTCTGTTCTTGTGTGTCCTTACAACCCTTTTTAGTGGGCACTGTAGTGGGTTAGCAGCTGTCTGCCAATAGTGGGCTGAGGAAACACCTTCAAGCACCTGTCTGACAAGGAGATGTAACTATGTCTGAGAAGAGGAAAAACTAATAATCTGTATATACTAACATTTTTGCTTGATGTTTATTTTTAGCAAGAGCACAGTCAGAGCTTTCCCAAGGACTACTTTGGTACTGTGTGAACAGTCTTCCAGTTTGTTGACAAAAGTACGTTTCTCTTCACCAGAGATAGTAAGTTAGAGGCCTGTAGCTACAATGCTACAATTCTTTCAGCACTGTGTTCTCTATGTTATTTTTCTCCGTTTTTCAAAGCAGCTCTTCTGTCTTAATTTAACCTTTGTCAGGCATATTGCTGGAACATGTGGAGAACCAGAGCTAGTAAAGGCCTGTGATAGTTAGCCAGTGAGGTTGGGTGCCTTAGTGATGAGACTGTACCAACTTTTGGCTTAGGATGGAATTTTTATGTTGAGGGTGGCCTCTTTTGGGGTCCTGTACTCTTCCATCATTTTGAGATCTGCCACTAGGAATCCTTGTCCCTCTTTTCTCAGATGAACTTTAAAGAAAGTCACCATAGTACTTGTTCCTCACCCCTCTTTCACTCCGTTTCTTTATTTTTACATAATAGCTTTCATTTTATTTGGAGAGGCCTCACCCAGAAATGCGACCTGAGTTCTGTTTCTTATCTCAGAATAAGCAGACTCGTATGTCTTGCTTCCTGGGAGAAAGTCCTACTGCCATCTGTTTTTAAACTTAATTACCATGTGTAAAACATACAAATATGCTGAAGTGGAAGCTAGAGCTCAGGCTTTGTCTTCCCCAGGTAGTTGCTTTAATTACTGGGCTAAAGAGAGTCGCTGTGTTTCACGTTCCTCCTTGGAACGCATCCTCCTTCAAGGTGGGTGATAAAGGCTTGGATCCCTCCAGACTGAGGAAGGCTTAGAACAGAATAGGATGGTAAACTCCCCTTATTTAAACTGTGCTCCTTCTGCTAGAGCAAATTTCCTTTAAAAGCAAGTTGGCACAGTTGCATTGTATAATGAACCTGCTTTTGTTTGTGTGTGGCCAGTGCGCTCTGGGAGTATTTGCTGAATTAAAGCACAGTGGTACCTGGTTTCCTGGAACAAGGGTAGGTGGGAGAAGTATGGAGTTGACTGGGCTGTGACAGTTTTAGGCACGTGTACAGTTGTGCTTTTTTTCTTTAGAGTACTCTTGAGCCAAACAAGGTGCTGCGTGAACTGTAGCAGCCCTTCCTGAGTTGAGATGATGCCACAGCAAGCGTGATTAATCATAGTGTTGAAATCAGACAATTCATTTTATTTTTCAGAACTTCTGTATAGCCGTGAACATCTCGATTGTCCATCTCTTCCACTGACAAATGATGAGATTTTGTTTCTGCTATGATGGAGAAAGAGTTGAGCTCAGGTAGGGCTATATTTTGACAATGGCGCAACTGACTGATGATCCAGCTTTCCGCTGAAATATACCATGGAGATATGGCACAGCTGTAACTTCCGATTTATGGATTTCTAATGGCATTCATAAGGCTTTACAGCATGCCAGATGAGGATGGGCTGTCTGCACAAATTCTTCTGTATAGTGAGTGACAGGACGCTGGTGCCATGTGCCAGCTTGCCGCACCAGTTAACAAAGCCAGTTCACGTGTCTTGCTTCTCTTCTGGATACAAGATGTTGAAAGGACACGTCTCTGTGAGGGTGAATGTGTTACTGATAGGAAGGTGATTTTCTGACCTTTGGCTAAATAAAAGGAGGAGTTTGCAATATGCATGGTGAAGCAACAAAGGAAGACAAACTCCATGATTCTCTGGTCAGGACTCAAACGGCATTCCGACTGCAAGGGCTGGACCTTAGTCTTTATGAAATCAAAGCAGATAAATGAACCTCTACAAATTCTGTGTTTACCCTTGGGATTAGAGTGAAATCAGTATCATTCTACCACTTGCATTACTGATAAGAGACTCTAAGTACATAGCCAGTGGTGTTGTACGCTCCTTTTGCAGTATTGAGATTTCCCTTATCTCCCTTCTCACACCACAGCAGTGGGATGAACCACACTTCACTGTTTTGCTAAAATGACTTCCAGAGCGAGGCAATTGCTGTGGATGGATGGATGGATGGGTAAAACATTTCTGAAGTGTCATGTAGGTATTGGTCTGCTGGTAGACTACTTGTGAATAATGCATAGCACTTTTTTTTTTTTTTAAATTTAAGGAAAAGTATTTAAAATGAAACATGCCTGTTGCATGTATTAAAATGAAAATATTTTTTACAAAACTAGAATGTGACTCTTACTGGAAGAGTGTTTTCACAATGCAAAATAGATGTGCCGGACATTTCCAGCTTTGATACCTTGAAGAATTACCTTGTAAAAATGGGAGTTTTGAATCAAATGCTAGTATAATTAATAAATTTAATTCTAGGTATGCAGCTATGTCTTATCTCTTATTTGGGGGAGCTACTAAAGCAGTACTTCTTGACAGCATTGTTTTCTAGGCACTGTGACTAAATGTCTGTTAAAGTTGCATTTAAATATCTTTCCGGAAAGTCTGATTGTGCTGCAATCAGCCTGATTGTCTTTCTGTATGCTGATGCTTGTAAGACTATTTAGATATTTGACTTCTTGGAGAAATGCCAAGAAATGCTCTGGTTGAGTCTAACTATGAGGTTATATGTTGATGTTTCTACTTTTCCCCCTCAGTCACTGGATTATGAGCAGTGAATAATGTCTATCTTGTGTCTGGTGCTGTTCTGCTTTACTTGAGGAGACAGTAAGGTAAGACTTTGTAGACCAAGATCACTCAACAGGCACTTATAAAACTCAGTTTTGAATGAAGCATTGCACTAGGACTTGAGTGTCAGTACATGGCCAGAGGCTATTGCAAATTGTAGATGAAGAAAAGAGTTGTGTTTCTGCCTTGTGAGAGCTCTTGCAGCAGCAGTACTAGCACCAGCATCTGCTCCCTTGCCTGCGGGTCTGTAAAATTCAACTGCCATTTGGCAAAACGTAGGGTAGCAGCCTCAGAAGTTTCAACCAAACCCTAAGATAAAGTAAATGCGACTGACAAGTGTGAATGCAGAAATGCAAGAACATTCTCTTTATTTGATTGGTGTAGGTAGAATATGAGGTCTGCCTCTGTCTTTCTGGTATGAGAAGTTCAATTTGGTTGCTTACGGCCTTTGCTCTTCCTGTAACGCACCAAACTCCTGTACGTGTACTGCAAGTTGTATGCAGGAGTTACAGCTCATAGTTTGAGAAAGCCTAACTGTATCTAGAAGTAGGGGGGGAAAGGCTGAGAAAGCAAGACTGGCTGTTGAGAATGAAACTAAGCAAGACAGACTCTGTGGGGCAATCTACCAGTAATAAGAGAACACGACTCATTGCTTAGCGTTTTTTAAAAAAAAAAAAAAAGAAAAAAGAAAAAAAAAAAGGTAGTAACAAATAGGATATGGAGTGTGACGTGTGACTATTGGTTCTGTTTTACCTCAGACCAGGACATACCCTTTGACACGTTGTGGCTAAAGCAACTTTGTGTCTTGGAGAAGAGTAATAAAGGAAACAGTTAAACAACTTCTTAGGAAAGCTTTTTTTTTTTTTAAGTATTGTGATCAAGTGGTGAGGTGTGAATCTTTGTCATTGGGGCGGGGGGGGGGTGTGTGTGTGTGTGTACCTGTAAGGCAGATGTAGAGAAACATTATCACCTGTTGTACCAGAGTGAGGACACTGGTTTGCCAGGTGGAGGATAAAATCCAAAGGATTGCTTTTCAGCATAGAAATGGGAGGATAGTTTTTGCTGAAACTGACAAAGCTAAATATTAGTATTGCTGCCTTTTCATTAAAACAAATATTGTCTTGTTTCTGGCTAAAGCTAAATATTAGTATTGCTGCCTTTTCATTAAAACAAACATTATCTTGGTTGAAACCAGGTACTCTATCTCAGTTGCTGTCTCTGAGTATCTAAGAGTTGTCTTGAGTGAGAACTTCAGACATGTTGAACATCCTTATCTTAGCTTGAGGATGCAGAGATGTAGGAACGCTAATTTGGGCACAAACTGAAATACAGGAAACCTCATTTAAAGTTGAGAGGGTGTGTGCTGTTTGGGTTTTTTTGGGGTTGTTTTGTTTTAAATGATGAGAGTGGTCAAGCACTGGAACAGACTGCGCAGAGAAGTTGTGGAGTGTCTGTCCCTGGAGGTATTAAAAACTGAACTGGACATGGCCCTGAGCAACCTGCTGTAGTTGACCCTGGCTTAAGCAGGGATCTTGGACTTGGTGATCCACACAGGTCCCTTCTAATGTAAACTTGTGTGATTCTGTGAGTCCTCCACAGTATCAGAAGTTGAACACCTGCAATTTGTGACAAGATGGTGTAAGTGGCTTGTTGAAAACTCTGCAGCAAATGAATAGTGGCTGTAGTGTGAAACCTGAGCTTGCCTAAAGTATGATTCCAGGTTATTTCCCTGGATATAAATAAGAAGCATTGCTATCCAAGACTCTTGAGAAAAAGGCATTTTATTGAAAAGTAGTATAACAAGTACCGAAATGGGAGACTGGATTATTATCTGAAAACAGAGGTCCTACTTTTAGAAAGATGCCTGAATTCTGATTGTCTTGCTACCCCTTTGCAGGGAGAAGGTTTACCACATAGTCTAATTCAGCTAATGCATTGACCTCTTACCAAAGGAATCTACCCTACAACAATATGTGCATACTGGGTGGGCTTTTGTCTTCTCCAAGAACTTGGAGTCCAGGACATGGGCTGCTCTCTGTGCCTGCCCAGAGGAGCCCAGCTTTATTCTATTGCCTTTCAGAATAGTGCAGTTCGTGGTGGTGTTTGAACGTAAGTGAGCTAGAAAATAGTCATGGTAAAAAGTATGGCTGATACAGGATTAGTTCATGTGTGTATTCATGTGTTAACTTCCCTTTTTTTTTTCTTTCCATCTTTGCACAGCTTTACTCATTGTTTGTGACTGCCAGTGAAGTCTGTTCTCTAGTTGCTTACTGGAGAGGGAAGTTGTGGTAGCCTGGCTCA
Organism: Chroicocephalus ridibundus; assembly: GCF_963924245.1. NCBI lineage: Eukaryota > Metazoa > Chordata > Aves > Charadriiformes > Laridae > Chroicocephalus > Chroicocephalus ridibundus. The sequence goes on along the minus strand of NC_086285.1, from coordinate 79,111,569 downwards.
GCTAGCAGGTATTAATTCAAGGACCAGTGCAGGCAATCTGATTGATTCCTTGTGTTTGACCATGGGATGTGGATTGAAAAACATCGTGAACAGCAAGTGAATTATAAGGTACTGTGTACTGTGATGTGTACATGCTGTCAAAATAGATAAAAATACTGAAAATGTTCCAGGAAAAATAAAATGATAAAGTTCATATTAACACTACTAAGATACAAAACAGGTAGAAGCATGGTATCCAATTTGGATTTGGGAAGCTGACTTCCTCCAAGCAATATTTCTCATGAAAGTTTCTGATGCTGCGGATAGTCATAGGGGGCTATTGCCACCACTGCACAGACTGAAAGGAGAGCAGAATATCCCATTTCCAGCAGCGTGCCACTTGCTTAGTCTTGGGTTTTTTGGCTTGTGGTGTTTTGGGTTTTTTTGGTTTGTTATTTTTTTAATTTAATGAAGATTGACTGTCAGTGTAAACAGAACCTGTATTTCTGTATTTCCTAAGGTTTTAGAGTTGAAGCATCCTCTTCTCTGTGTACCTACAGCCAATCCAAACTGAAGGGAGAACTCCTGTGAAAGCCTTTTTCCTGTGACTTCATCCTCTCCCGATAAATTTTGGTCTTTTTTTTTTTCCTCCTGATTGTCTCTTTCAGATCCTTTTGGGTGTTGAGCCTTCTGCACAAGGGAGTCAGTTTCTTAAAAAACAAATAGCTATGCAGAAGGACAAGGAAAATGGAATACTTAAAACTGCTGATGGCCTGTGTGGAGAACACATCAAAGGTCACCACTCTGATCCTTGTAATCCAAAAAAGCTGAATAAAAGTGTTTTCAGTGCAGTTGTGATACTGATATTCATCCTAGTGGTGCTTCCTAAAATAAGGTGCCCACACCTTATTTCTCTGAGGAGTATGGAGATTAAGTTTCTTTGCACTTACCTACGCTTTCATTTAGTCTGTGAGGCAGGAAGTACTTTATTGACAGTTTCTAGCAGCTTTATCCCAGCTTCTTCAGACTTCTGGGTCTGGAGTAGAGTCCTGATTAAGTATCTGTTCCCACAAACGTGTCAGCTCTGCTTCTCCTACACTGTTGCAGCACAATCAGGCTGACTTTGGAAAGCGTGCTTTCCTTGAAGTACTAGGAAAGCAATGACACAAGAGCAAGTCAGCAGCGTGGTAGTTGTCTAACTTCCTCTCACAGGTGTGTGCTTTCTCTTGCTCTAAATCTCTTGTTGTTACTTGGTTTGCTTTTTAGCCAAACAAGCAAAATTAAAAGATTTTTTTCTTAATATTTTTGTCACCTCCTGCTTCTTTCATATGAATTCACTGATTGTTTTTTCAGGACCTCAGCTAAGGAATTCCTTTGGGTCATGTGTATATGAACTGGGGGATGCAGTTGTGTCCAAAATTTTCAATTAAGCAAAGCTATAGGAGATGAGGTGAAAAGAATGCAATTCTCTCCAGTCTCCTCTATTACTGGAAAGTCCCTATAGCTTGTTCCGTTTCTAGGGTATGCACAGACTTCATAATCTAAATCCATAACGAAGCTTTTTGTAAAGCCTGCCAAACAAGTTGATGTAAACTAACTTATCTGTTGTCACCTGTGCTCTTTACATGTGTCATTAAACAACTGAACTTCCTCATATGCAATGTAAATATTGCAACAATGTTTCTTTTCATTTATTCACACATACACACAAAGTAGTATACTTAAGGCAGGCTTCCTTCAGGAGTGTTACTTGTTAAAGACTTTCTTTTTTTAAATGGGAAACATGAATTTTGCTTTGTAACTCAAAAATGTCATCTGATAGTAAGTAGATTAAGTCTAAGGACACGTCTGTTGACTTTATAATCTGGTTGCAGTTAGTTCAGTGATAAATACCATCGAAGAGCATTTGATGCTGTGCCCTGAGACAGCTCTGTTGCATTGAATAATGGTACAGCTTGTGTCATGCAGTCAAATTGGTCAGTTAAAGTTAACAATAGCACAACGCTTTTGTAGTGATGCTCAGCCAAGTGTTGTGATCCAGCAGGTATATGTTGGCCACAGAAATGTACTTGACTTGGGTGTGGGATGCCACAGATCCCAGCTTTGTGCAAAGAGTTTCCAAGTAGATAAACTAGCTTGTGCTGCATTTGCCATGCTTAAACACCTTTGAAATAACAGGAAGAAAATATGCCTGCTCTGGAAAAATCTGCTTATCTATTAAATATAGTAACATACAGTCAAATTTTATGAAAGGTTTCTGCAGGGCTTTGCTTTAGCTGTCATTTGACTCATTTATTGCTGCTTGGAAATTTTTCTCAAAGGAGAATTACTACAGCCTATGATGAAATCAAATGCAGAAGGAAAAAATTTGCCATGTTGAATGTCTAGTTGAGTGCTTTTGCTGTAATAAGACAATACCTTGTCTCTGCTGTGTATCTGACACCTTCACAGCTATTTAAATGTACGCCTCCTGGCTCTTTTTTTTCCTCTTCCAAGTTCCTGAGGAGGTAACGTTCTTTGAGTGTGCTATGTGTATCACATACAAATCTCTAAAGCTTCACCTTCCAGGGCAGTGCTGAAGCATGTGGTAATAGATAGGCTGTCAGGTCTACTGTAACTGTTCTTGTGTATTCATAGGCACTTGGAGGTAGCATGTCACCGTACTTAAATCACCCAACTCTTTCCCCCCCAACCTGAAAATCAGAAAACACATAGCATCTTGAAAAGTGTAGACAACTCTTATTTGTATCCTATAACATCTGAACCTGTGCCAGAAGAGGCTTGAACGTATTTACCATTTTATGAATGGAAATAAGCCATTTTCCCAAGGTGTATAGAATGGTATTTATGTCTAGAAGGAAATAAAACCTGAAGTCAGGCAGGGAATATGCCTGACTGCTCCTATACATGCTCTGTTACTGTTTTTTATGCTTCTAGTTTGATATACTGCAGTCCCTTCTGTCTGCTACTGTCGTCCGTACCTGTACACTTCTGTGGGTGCTATTCTGGAACTGGGAAACAACATCTGACTGTTTAGGCTGCTACGTGCCAAATTGCAGGCATGCTGTCATGGGGTGTGGTTATTTTGTTTGCTTTTTTTTCCCTAACATTGGTTTTGTGCATGGGGGATCTCTTCAGGTGCCTTAGCAGTGGCAGGCTTCATCAGTGATACTGGTGGTGACCTGTAGCTTCCTCTTGATTGTGATTCCTCTGTTAGAAAAAGATAAGGAACAGACACACTATCTTTGGCTGCTGGTTGGTGTCCTTGCCTTCTTTAGTGCTGATATTGCTCTCTAAAACCAAAAACATTCCTGTGGAGCAGATTTGTTTTTGAAATGCTGAAATTTCTGGCTATGCTTTCTGGATTTCATACAACTAAATAATTGTGGTTTTGATGTCAGTGTAACTTTTCCCATGATTACACAGTAGTAGTCTGTCATTGTATTGTTGCCAAAATTTAGCATTCTGTTTGCCTCTGAAGTTAAAATACTATTAAAGTCCTACAAGATGTACAGTATAAAAGGGATACAGAGCTCTTCAGACCTGCATGCGAAATAGAATATTTTTCCATCTTCTTGGTGGCTTTGTGAGGTATCTGTGTTCTATGGGAATGCTTAAGAAGATGCATCCCAGAAGCTTCTTTACTGGTGCTGATTTGGCCATTACTGGTGAAGTGTTGCTCTGCTGAATCATATAATTGCCTAGGTTGGAAGGGACCTCTCAGATCATCTAGTCCAACCATCAACCTAACTCTGACAAAACCCATCGCTAAACCATATCTCTAAGCACTATCACTACCTGTCTTTTAAATACCTTCGGGCATGGTGCCTCAACCACTTCCCTGGGCAGCCCGTTCCAATGCTTAATAACCCTTTCAGTGTAAAAATTTTTCCTAATACCCAGCCTAAACCTCCCCTGGCGCAACTTGAGGCTGTTTCCTCTTGTCCTATTGTCTGTTACTTGGGAGAAGAGACCAACCCCCACCTCGCTACACCCTCCTTTCAGGTAGTTGTAGAAAGCGATAATGTCTCCCCTCAGCCTCCTTTTCTCTGGGCTAAACAACCCCAGCTTCCTCAGCTGCTCCTTGTAAGACCTATTCTCCAGACCATCACCATCTTCATTGCCCTTTTCTGGACCTGCTCCAGCACCTCAATGTCTTTTTTGTGGTGAGGGACCCAAAACTGGACACAGTACTCAAGGTGGGGCCCCACCAGTGCCGAGTACAGGGGAACAATCGCTTCCCTAGTCCTGCTCACCACACTGTTCCTGATACAGGCCAGGATGCTCAAGCTTGGACTGTGCCAGCAGAACTTCACAGCATCCTCGCTTACAAGTTGTTGGGTTTTTTCCCCTCAATGTTTGCAGTGATGCTGGAAGCCTTTTCAGAATCTGGCTGGCCTTTGAACAGCAGCGGGGGCTCTGTGGTTGTAGGTCTGCAGGCTCAGTAGCACACATCACTTCATTTTTGAAGGTGAAATAAAGTTGGAGAATTATTCTTGCAGACGTGAAGGCAAGGAAGTCATAAAGACTAATGGTTAAACTTCAGTTTATGCCCTTGCCAGCCCATTTTAGGGAAATAGTCATACTTGCAGCTGATCTGAAACTGAAAAACTTAACTGTGTGGTTTTGCTTTGCCTATTTGATTTCTTAAAATTCTGAAGGTCACCTGATACGAATTAAATGTTCCTGGGTTCTTATTGGCCCTCTTTATAGTTGAATATATAGTGCAGCTGTTTCAGTCCTTTTTCTGCATTTTAAAGTGAGAAGAGGATTTTTTGCTAATTTGAGAGTTCTTGGTTATTCAAGAGTGAAATAAGGAGTCTTAATACTGACCATGTCTCCAAAATGATACTTACTGCATTTCTGTTGATAATATCTCTGTACTTTCATACTCTTGCAGTTATGCTCGATCACTATTTAGTCATGTTATATAAATAAACCACCTTTGTGGAAATGCATTATTATGCTGTGGACTTTTTTGATTTGTGTAGGTAGAATTTCAAATCATTACTTTGTCTGTTGCTATTCTTGTTTAAACAGTGTGAAAGATTGGACTTCCTTAAAATTGGAAAGTAACTCTGATGGGGAAATACTGACTGCTAATTCCTTTTACAGTGCAATTCAGCTCTGTCACACACAAACTCTGTCAGTTTTAGTCATGTCCCAGGATCTCATATCTATCTGTTGCCTTGATCGATTAAAGGGAAGTGTAACACAGACTTGGCAAATTGAAGACAAACAGAACCTTAAAACTACTCAAATTCCCTAAGCAATAACTCTGAGGTTTTGGTTTTGATAAATTGAATAAACTGTTAAATGATGGTTTAAATTATTTTTAGTTAATATGAAGGTGTGTAAAGCAGGAAATGAGTGTGCACATGCATTTGAAATATACAGCTTCCCCATCAGTTAATGCTGTAACTAGTACTTGTGGTGGTGGACATACAGCTTACTCTGGACACTGATTTAAGTAGATTGAGTTTCTCTCGGAATTACTTGGTGGACTTTGAAATGTGATGGTGAACCTTCACTAATTAATTGGAGCCATTTAATTTCCTTTGTACAAGCCTGTGTTACTGGTGATGGATTCTGTCATCTCGGGTGGGAACCTTCTTGCTTAACTGTCTTTACACCTGAGCGTGTTGTCTAGGCAGCTGTTTTTAGTGAGTGAGAACCCTCTGGCTGATTGAGAGCCCAGGCTTGTTTGAGCAGGTGCCTGCCTTGGGATAAGAAGACTGGCGCTGTGAATTGTATTGGCAATAGGCGTATCTGCTCCGCTGACTGTGAAAGGTGCTTAGGGTGGCTGCCTGATGGGGCTTATGCTTGTGTTGTCCTGAGCAGCACTTCATCTTGCAATGGGAAAGCATTTATTTTATGTGAAGCACTCCATAGGCTAAGAAAAGGTGGCAGAACTTGATTACTTGTGGTGTTTCTTCTAGTAAGAAGAGCATATTGTGCAATAAATGTGTGTATATGCAGTTAAAGAAATGGGGACTGAGTGCTTTTACAGGTACTGCTCCTGTGAGGCTGCTGCCTTGGAGCTGATCTGAAGAGGAATGGTGCTTCCAAACCATGACCTGCCTCCTGAGCACCCTCTGCACACCACTGAAGCTGTGTTGTCACTCCATCCCCAACCTTCTAGTCTTTGTTTGAGGAACTGACTGCCGTGTTTGATTTCCATCTTGCTGGGCCTCAGTGATGTGCCTTACATTGCTGTCTACCACATGTGTGCTGTCACTTTGATGTTAAACCATGCTTCCAGCCAAAAATGTAATGGTTTTGCTTCCAAAACTCTCTGGAGAGTTCAGGTATTTTTGTCTATTGGCTCACTGAGACTGTGGCATTTTGGTGTAAGCTAACGACTGTCCATGTTCCCCTTGTAAAACCTCCTTATAATTACTTACAAATGTTGGCACCTACTGTATGGCCTCTGTGTGTTGAAGGACAGGATGGGGCCAGTTTATAGGCCTGGATGGTAGGAAAAGGGAAAGGGTGGCCAGAAATCAATTAAAGAGAGATTCTTTTGAAGGAAGTACAAGCCCACATTTCTAATAAGGGTCTGAAATCTCGTGAGCAATTCAATATGCTGAGTGAAATAACGATCACCAGTTTGATCCTGACCAATTCTTGACTTTCAGTGGGGGTGGTTTTGATGACTTTTTTTTTTTAAATTGCTTTCACTAAGACATAATTTGAATTTATGGGAATGTCATTGGCTAGTTATCAACTCAAATATCTCTTTTTTTGTTTGTTTTTTTTTAAAAAAAAAAAGAAAACCCAAACCCAATCTCTCAAGAAGGCGTAAAAGATTACTCTTAACAATTCAGATAGGATTTTTTTTCTTTTTTTGCCCCTTCAGTTTACCATTTTGGGGTGTGTGTCTGTGTGTTCAGCTTTCCCTCTGGCATGTATGGGACTGAGGGAAAGATGGAGAAGGGGGAGGGTTTATAAATCTACAGAATTTGTCAGGTGTTGCCTTTAAGTCTTTCTAGTTCCTCATGTTTCTCTGATTATCTTAATAAGGAGGCTTCATTTTAATGTGGGATAAGGAGAAAAGGTATAGAAAAAGCCAGGAGGAAAAACTACTCTTGTTTCTATCTTTACAGTAGGACTATATTGCCCTTGGCATTATGTATGTGGAAGAAATATAGCTCTGTTTATATATTAGTGGCAGGAAGGTGGAATCAGATTATTAAAATTCAATGTTCAATTAAATTATCTTACTAAATATTACAACTAAGAGACACTACAGCTTTTCCACACTGAGGCAGTTAAGGGTGCTAGCCTGCTAAGCCAGTCTGTAATGTTTGTTGTAATTAAACTTCATAGTTAAATAGAATAAAATCCAGAACCTCAGCGGTATGCCTGATGCATCAAAACACACTGGGAAGAAGTGCTTTTGGTTTCTGGTCGCATTCTGTTTGTGGTTTAACTCTGCCTCTTTTATTGCAGGGACCTCTTCAGTAGTATGTCGCTAACACACGTTAGATTGAAATGCTACATTTTTCATGCTTGTTTGGGACAGAGGTGGGTCCTGTGTCAGCATAAGTGGGGCTTTTAATTTTGTGCACATACAGGGCTAATCGCTCACTGCTTATTATTTAGTTAGTTTTCCTTGCTTGAAGACTCTCAAGTGGTGCTTTTTCAAACATAAATCTGTTAATGCCGTTCTGTGTCTAAGCGAATGGTGGCCAAGTTTCAAAGATCTATAGCTGTGAACTCTGTATTAGCATGCAGCTTCTTTGCTATACCTCTAATTCTTGAAGAATGTATGCCAAAATAGAAAAATCACACACTCTTATTTCTCAGTTTTCTTGTGCTCTACCAAGTTTCTGTCTTGCGGTATTTACCAAACTGTCTTTTAAGGTGTAGTCCTATTTGGCAATGATTATATATGAAAACAACTTGCAAATTCTAGATCTTACTGTTCGGAGATTATGTATTTAAATATAGTTGATTCTTGCATTTTATCCAGTGAAAACAGAGACCGTGCTCCCCATGGATACAGGCGCAATGTGCTTGCTTCTGCTGAAGGACGTTTTTACAGCTGGGTGTTAAAGTCATGAAAACCAAACTGCTGACATGGCCTTAATCATAGTGCCACAAGTAGCACTTCTTTGTTTTTTGTACAACAGTTTCATTGGTACTATTAATAGTTGGCTTCTTACAGGTGTTCGTGTATAAAAACTTGTAAGACAACACTTGGTAAGTTTTTGAATGAATCACGTTAATTCCAGGATTAATTTTTGCAGAGAGACCTTTTGACTCTTTCCTTTTGAGGTTTTTGGTCATAAAAAATCCATATGTTGAAAATGTTCATTACTTTTAATTCTTCAAGTGCAGCTTTGTGTTAGGAGGGGAAAACAGAAAGAGAAACTGGCTTGCCTGTGATAGTGGGCAGCCTCACTGGATCGGACGTTTCCATTGTCAGTCTCCTTGCGGGGGGAAAAGTAACGATTTCTCTGTCTTCCTGGTCTTCCATTGCTGCTGGGCTGGCAGGACAGCGTAGGAGCTGTAGGTGCAGCATTACTCTCTTTGAGGGAACACCAGGTGCAGCAAAACCATGAAGAAAAGCCTGTATGCTTCTGTTTCAGACACCAGCAAGGAAAACTGAATACAGTAGTAAAGGCTTTCCTCACTGTTGCTGGGTGTATATATATATGGATGTCTCACGCTTTTAGCGGAGCGGATGATGGATGGCAGAGATCCCCTTGCAGGGCTTTCTGTTGGTCTCCCTTGGGTCTGGTGTACGTGGTGGGGTTAGGAGGACAAAGGAGTGACTGTGTACAAGACATGAATCTGGAACAGCTTAGGTGGCTATAGTCACTCCTCAGACAGCTTGGAGAAACACCCTGTAATGGAGTGAACTGTAAAACCTGCTGTTCTCTCGTGCGGTTATCATTGAGCCCCATTTTAAAGCAGTTTAGGACTGGCGTGTTGCCTCTACCAGGTAGTGCCGGTTAATGCAATAATACACCAGGATATAATTATCTCGACCTCTGGAGAAATTGAACTGAGAGTAACTTGTTTCAGAAGTGAGCAATTTTCTGTGTGTGGCTCCTGGCATCTTATAAAGCAAACAAGTCTTTGTTCAACTCCAGTTACAACCTCTTTGGGACTGCTGTTGAAACACGGCTAGCAGACGTGGTGTGGTACCAATACACTTCTCTTTCTCCCTGGTCTGTACCTGAGCTTGTTGACATCTGAAAAATGCATGTGAAGTTTATTTGCAAATGATAATGCTTTAATATGCATTTCAAAGATGTATCAGATACCGTATCACGCACGTGTATATAGTTGCACCTTTAAACAGTTCAGGTAATGAAGTACTTGATCTGGATTTAGCTGAAAGTTGTTATTAGGCTTTTAAGAGATTTCATAGGAGGAATGGCTTAATTAGTGTGGAGACCAGCCTTGCAGAACTAACACTCCTCACATATTGCAATCTTTGCTAATACATTTAGCCACACTTAGTTCATTAATTACATGGAAAAAGGCTGACTAATGCAGTGGAAATGCTGGGCAGGTGGGGGGAACTAGAAAGTGAGGAGGAGAAATCAAAAAGGTAAAGTTTCTTGTTCTGCCTCTGGTTCACGTTGTTCCAGTGGCTCTATCAGCATTGCTGCCGTCAAGCCCAGCCAAATCAAAATCCTCAGCTGATGAGAGACGGAGGATGCCAAGAGTGTGTCTAGGGCAGGGAATGGAAGATTATTTGTGTTTAATGCTGGAGGCTGCTATTAAACTAAGAGCTAGGAAAAGATGAGGACTCCTAAATTCTGCTCCAGCTGAAAACCTTCTTTCAGGGTTATTTGATTGGTCTTCAGTTGTGGTTGACCTTGGTTGGCCACACAGGTACTAGTGCTGGAAAAATGGCAGAAATATATAGCTGGCAGTGGGAATGGAGGGTAAAGGTAGGATGTCCCCTTTCAGTGGAAGCATGCAAGAGTGAAACTGCATGCTCTTCCTGAACAAAATAAGTATTATTTTTTTTTTTAAGAAAGCTTGCTTATGGGTTTAAATAAACAGATTTTTGTCTAGGCATTGCAGTGTATTGTGAATAAACTTGATGCTCCTGAAGTAATGATTAAAGGTGAGAGACGGCAAGCTGCTTGAAGGTAAATACTGTTACTATGCATCATCGGTTCTGTATCACTGGTTATTAAAGCAAATTCTGACTTCATTCCTCATTTGCTTTGTTACAGTGACTTGGTCACCATTCTCAGTTCCTCAGCTGTACCCAACTGTTCTTAGGCTTCCACTTTGAAACTGTTTCCTATGAATTCCTCATGATAAGGTATGAACACTGGTGGTTGAACTTTGTAGCGAGTAATATTTACTGTTTTAATAAATAATGAGACTTAATATAGAGAGAAGGTGCTTTGGATCTCTTCCTTAAATATTTTCAAGGAGCGCTGCTGTTCTCGACACCTGGGAGTGGACCTTGTTGAGTGACCAGGCCTCTTGGGAGTTTAGTTTGAAGAGGAGTGAGTCAGCTCTGTAGTTCTTCCTCTATTACTCAAAGCTGATGTCAAATGTAGTGAAGCTTAAGATGGGCATGGAAACTTTTGTCATTTCTGACCCACTTTGTGATGGGAAAAGAAGCTTTGTGTGTGTGGTGATATGAGCAGGAGGAGAAACTGTTGCTGAGGAAGGGGGAGGGTACCCTCCATTTCTTTATCTTGGTGGTTTTTTTTTCCTCTGCAGCATGGCCCAGCACTGATACTTAATGGAGATGACACTCTTGTTCTCTGACAGAGGAATGGCGCGGTTGTGTGCGGGGCTGTGCAGCGGTGGCACAGTAAAGCTCTCCACCTAGAGGGAGGAGACAGAAAGGCTGCTGGCAACCACGGGAGAAAGGCTGGCTGAGCTGCCTGGGCTTGGAACATCAGCACTTCGCATGAAGGAGATATTGATCGTGAAGATTTTGTTGGTTTTTGTTGTGTTCGTTGTTTGTTTGTTTGTTTTTTTTTCTAGTAAGGGGGAAAATCGAGTAACTGACAGCTTTCTTGGTTAGTACTCTATTTCTAGTAAAAGCCTTAGACTCTCCTAGTCAATAAGAGAGGGTACAATACATAGAAAGTTGATTGTAACAGTCCTCATGTTTTTCAGGCCTCTGTATGCTTTGAAAATCACTTGCTTAGAGCTACTGTCTTTGCTTCGTCCATTCCTTGATCTGAAAGCAGGCTTTTAAAGAGCAGCTGCACCCCTTACTCTGGGTGAAGACAATACTTGGATAAGCGCATTTCTCAACGTGGCCTGAATGCATGGCTGTACTTCCAGAACAGACCTGTTCGTGCCTAAACCTGAACTTTTTATCACAAGTGAAAGGATATATTTGTAAGCAGTAAGAAATTGTGTCCCTCCAGTATATTAGCTTTCTCCGCCTTTTCCTCTGATCTCTTTTCTCGTTGGGTCTTTTCTGTTTTGAGCTTTATTTTTTTTATATGACAATTAGCTGCCCACCTCCTGTGCTGTTGGGTTTTGGTTATTAGGAAAACTGCTGCCAGAATCACTGTCATCAAGCAGCTGTAGCTGCCACCATTTCCCCCCCCCGCCTCAGCCTTCCCTTTCTGAGTTTTCAGAGAAACTGATGGCTAACTTTAGAGCTGACGTCAGTCCCTCAGCTTCCCAATATGAGTGGGAAGGGAGGAAAAACTCCTCAATGAGCAGTCTTCTCTCCAGATATGGAGTTATGAAGTATGTGTCTTTCTAAACAGAGTTTCACTGTGTGACAGCTGGCAGGCTATGCGGTGATGTAGCGCCGGGTAACGAGCAAAGTAATTCATGATACTTCTATCTGTCCTACTCTGGGACTTGAGAAGTTGCCAGTTTATTCCCAGACTTGAGTTTTTCACATGCTTGAAAAAACCCACAAAGTTAGCCAACAACAATTTTGTTCTTTTCTATTAACGATTTAGTGTTGTCCAGATGTGCAGAGATTTACATACTACTTCCATGCATGAGGAGCTGTTGCATCCAAGGGTAGTTTCAGGAGGTGATAAGGTTTCCGTTCAAGCAGAAAATTGTTCATACCTTTCAAGTCATTTGCTGAATGTTAACCTTTTGGGAAATTTTATATATATTTTGTTCATCTGGATACAAAATAGGTTGTTGCAGAAGGTATGTATTGCTTTGGCATAGTGGCAGCCTTTTTTTTTTTTTTAGAAACCTTGGACCCTGATGAAGATAGAAGTATGTGTTTCTGTTTTTTGGCAAAAAGCGGATTTGCTTCGGTTCTTGTGGAAAATGCATGTGTTAAAGATTCTAGCTATGTTGTCTTGACAAAGAGAGAAAACTTAGTTTCATTCTTTTTTTTTTTTGTTGTTTGTTTTTTTTAAGAAGGAAACTAACTGCACGTAGGATGAAACCCTTGTGTTCTTACATATGCCTGGAGTATTTTTGGTTTCCTTGTGTGTTCAGTTTTGAGATTTGCAGCACTGGCATCTGGACTTTTAGATTCATCCTATGAACTGAGCTATTTTTCTGTTCCAGCGTCAGTGAGGAGAGTTTACTTACAGATAACTGGCGTGACAATAGAGGATAGGGAAAGCAAAATGTAGTACTTCTATAATATGGCAGATCTAGAGGGAACTGCTGGATTGTATGTGGTATTTCTTGAAAAGAGTTACGGGTTCAAGTTAGCTATTGCTATTGTGTATGGTATTTGTTTCTTAGTTTTTCACTAAATCAGCTTGAATTGCTGATGTCTGAATTAATACTTCAGGGAAAAAAGCCGTAAGTTAATGCAGGTTGTATTTGATGAAATAATGTAGTGTTGATGCAGAGCGTCAGGGATGTTCTGTAGGGTTCTGCTACTGCCCTGATGGGTGAGTTTGGTAGCTGTTTCCTAGATTTGCAGAAACTTCCTGTTCTAAGACTGTCCCATTTTGCTGCCTTTGTGTCTTTTGCCAGGCTTTCAGAGTTGATCCTAAAATTTCCTATATTGGCTGTCTGTTTCATAACATTTCAATCCAAATGAGCCAACTATAAGAGAAAATAAAGTGTGAGGAAGGGAGAGGATGTTTTACAGTGTTGCATAATCTTCATACCACTTTGAGGTGGGGTGAGTGGTTTGGAGCATGTCCTTAAGATCTTTTTTAGGACAAGGGATTTTGTCTCCAATTGGGCTATATTCATAAACTCTTGGAAAAAGTCTGTTCTTGGAGTTAAATAGGGAATTTGTGGTGTTGCCTGTCTGACTTCTGAGAAGGTTTTCTCCATGCTGACCGTGTTCCAGTCCTTACAGCTCTTGCTTCTGCCAGACTCAGCATCCCTGTGGGCCTGTGAAGTATTTTCCAGACTATCATAGCTGAGGATTGACAGGACTTCCCTTCCTCAGTCAGCTAGGATGAGACTGGGAAACAGGAGCAAAATTCGAGAGCATGTCTCTTCTGGTTTTGGTGTTCTAGGAAGTTTGGTTCAGAAGACAGAACTGTGCTATAATCTAAATGAGGGCTGTTAGAAGTGGGTCAGCATTGTATAAGAGAAGAGGAATGGGGACAGGAAGTTTTTGAAATAAAACTGAGGCAGGGGTCATCTGCTGAAGGGGATGATTAAAACCCTACTGGGGATCTAACTGAACAAGAGGCTGGGCAAGAAGGTTGGTGCTGGGTGTTGGCTAAGTGGAGGTGGTAGTCAGGGGGAGAGAGCAGAGGATAGTTGTGGTGAGGGGCAGTACAGATGACTTTGGCTGAGCGGTGAAACTGGAGTAAGAATTCACGACCCTTTTCGTGGTGCTAGTGAAAACGTTGAAGTATGTAAGGGAGCAAAAAGCAGCCCTTGCCCAGACATTTGGCTTCTGCTACAGGCATGGTGTGAGAGAAGAGACTTCTCCTGTAGAGAGAAGTCAGATCAACAAACATAAGGCAAGGGGGGAAAAAAGGTTTTCACCGGATTATTGAGCTGATCTGACTTGCCTCGTAGCCACACGCCTTCTTGTATGGGATGGAGAGGGGCAGCGGAGGGCACCCCTTTGCTGTGTTGAAATTGTGGCTCCACATTTAAGTGTTTGAACCTCATTCACCAGAAGTTCATGGCTTCCTCGTAAGCTTTTCAAAGACGTTTGGTACATGAGGAGCAAAGTTCCTTTAGCTGTTGCTTTGGCACGTTCAGAAGATCTCCCAGTTGTTGGCCCTGAAGATCTCACCTTAATGCCCTTGAAAAATAAGGGCATCACTAATGACCATGTCTCAGTCTCATGTGTGATTTGCATAGGCTAGGGATTTGATAGCAGAGATGAGGGGTATTTTTTGGAGAAGGGTACCTTTCTGCAATTCACACCCTGGTCTTCCATAGCTACCTCTTTTTTTTTTTTTTTTTTTCTTTTTTGGCCTTACACTTTTCTGTAAGGAAAAACATAGTTAAACAAAACTCCAGCCATTTTTTTTTAATTCTGATTTCTTTTAAAGCAACTCATCCTTAAGCTCAAGCTTTCTTTCTACAAAACTTCTGTAGAAGTAATTGTAAATCATAGAATGGTTTGAGTTGGAGGGGACCTTAAAGAACACCTAGTTCCAACCTCCCTGACATAGGCAGGGATGCCTCCCACTAGCCCAGGTTGCTCAAAGCCCCATCCAGCCTGGCCTTGAACACTTCCAGGGACGGGGCATCCACTGCTTCTCTGGGCGACCTGTTCCAGTGTCTCACCACCCTCACAGTAAAGAATTTCTTCTTAATATCTAATAAAAATCTACCCTCTTTCAGTTTAAAACTGTTACTGCTCGTCCTATTGCTCCACTCTCTGATAGAGTCCTTTCCATCTTTCCTGGAGGCCCCCTTTAGGTACTGGAAGGCTGCTGTAAGGTCTCCCCGAGCCTTTTCTTCTCCAGACTGTACAATCCCAACTCTCTCAGCCTGCCTTCATCGGAGGTGTGCTCCAGCCCTCTGATCATCCTCGTGGCTCTCCTCTAGACCTGCTCAAGCTTGTCCATGGGTTTTTATTCATCCTTTTTTAGTGCTTTTACAGTATGCCAAATAAATTTGTTGCCCCATGCAGAATAGTTCTAGAGATGATCCTTTTTTTCAATTCAAAAGTCTTTTGCTGCTGCTTGTGACCTGAGGTATTGTAGTATGAGGTGTCGCTATGGTTGTAGCTGCTGGTGAGGCAAGTGGGGCCAGCACCTTGTTCTTGGGAATTGGGGTAATGCTTAACATAAATAGTAACTTTAAGTAGTGGGTTATATAGAATATACGTAATACAGAAGGATTCCAGGCATGTTTTCCCATGCTGCTCTGCCAAGGTTTACTAGTTTTTACTTGCAGTGCATCCTATAGTCCAGATTCCCCGTGGACAAATACATTCAGTTCTAAGAATTGTGTGGTTGCTAGTGATGTGCAGCAATGCACAAGAAGTAATTGTCTTTTTCATAACCTTAGCTTCATTGCAGGCAACTTTCTTCATGGAACTAGAGTCAAATTCTTGACTGTAGAGAAATGCTGGCACCCTTACTGTTCTGGGAACTGATGGAGGTACAAATACAATTATGTTTTGCTTCCCTTTTCTGCATGTGAAGAGGATGAAACTTTGGTCTTTTAGAATGCTAATTCTGGTATTGAAAGAGTGGAGTTTTATACTTGAAGTGAGTTAGTGTTCTGTTGCCATTGAATTTGATAGCATAAGGACACCTTGTTAGTTATTAATTTCAAAAACAAAACCCTCAAATTCTGTATGGTTTATCCCTGTGGAGACACAGGTGTCTTTATTGAGTGGATAGTCTATATGTTTAAATTAATCCTTTAAAAAAACTTTTTGATATGTCATGACTGACTGAAGCTATCTCATGTTCTTTTTTGACCAAAGTTTAAAATAGAGCAGCAGCCTTTCCATCAGAATGCTGCCTGGGATAGGCTGTTCATATGACCTGTTGATTTCTGAATAACAGCTTGTGACCATTTTTTTTTTTATTACTAAAAAACCAATAACTTACTGCTATTTCTGGACTAGTTAAAAAATGAAACAGGCGTTGTTTGTCCCGGTTCAAGTATAGGGGCTCTGTAAGTACCATGTGTGCTACAGTGATAACCTTCCTTCTGCTCTGTGTTGGTGTATTATGCCAAATACAGTCTTTGTGCTGTAGTACAATGACTGTCATCTTATGCGTTGGGGTTGTTAGTAGTGACCTTTTCAGTTTTGAACATAAATGTGTTGGAAATGTTGGATTTCTCCCAAGCGTAATAAATATGTGCTGCTGTTCCCGAGTATCTTCTCCTGATATCTTTGAACTTTGAGAATGCAAAATCACTCATTCTTACATATAATAAACATGGAGCATAGCAAAAGTCTTCAGTTTTGATGTAACTAAATCTAGAAGTGAGTTTTAAAATGCTTGAGAAATAGCAACAGTGAGTGCCTGTTCAATAAATATTTTAAAGCCACTTGTACATAATTATCAAAAGAAAAAATATTCAGTGCAAAATAGGATATCTGTAAACTACATCATGCTTAATAGGCTGCGGTTTATGTGGTGTGTTGGCCAGGTTTAGTCCTCTAACCGCTGTTTACCCTATTCAATAATGAAAGAGAAGAAAAGGAGTGGGAGAAGCAGGGCCTGAAGCGGCAGAAGTGCTTTGACTGTAGAGGATGCTGGGATCACTGTATTGATTCTAGTGGTGGATGAGGAGCTGAGTAGGGGCCCTTTGTGAGAAGAGTCGAAAGACACTGCAGTTCCCTTTATCTGTCTCCAGAAGCTGAGGACCTGCTTTTCTGGCAGCCTCCAACTAAGGTGGAAAGGAAAGAAAGGGAGAGAGGAAGGACTTCTTCCTCAATAAGGTGGATACTGAATCCAGCTGAGGCGCCCTCCCTCAGCTTGGCTATTCCTTTATTCCTCTCATCCTCTCAGCAGTGGGGGAGGCATTGAATATGTCTTGGTGTATGCGCTTTCTTCTTTCATTAATTATCTGGGAAAAGAAATTACAGGCTCTGTCAAACTTTACTCTAAGGTGTCTGGAGAGCCTTGGTCAGGCAGACAGTCCTGGTTTGGTGGAATGATCTGCAGAGTCTTTCCTCCCTTGCATGTCATCTTCTGGTATCTGTTTTCTGTGAGGTTGTAGCCCACGGTGTTATTAGGGTTGTGAATACAGTGCTCTGCTCCAGAGCACTATGACAGGACAAATACCCACTGCAGAAGTTTGTCTGAAACTTTCCCTGCCAGAAGGGGATGGAGCTGGGCTGCTCTATTTTGGCTGTTGGGCCAATGCAAAGTGGGAAGTTGGAGGCAGCGCACAGGCATCAGCCTCAACTAAGCAGGAGGTATGGACTTGGGCATACTCGTGAGTGATGCCAACTTCCAGTCGAAGCGTTGAGCTGTCAGCTTAATAACAAAATAAAATCTCACTTTTCTAGGTTAACGTTGGCATATGTGGTGGCCGTTTGGTTATTTCACTGTAACTGCGTGCAGATGGAGACTGGGATTTGAACGCCCCTCAGCAATTGCTGCAAGCTGACAAATGTGAACTAGAGAACTCATACGCTAGTCACAAAGGCATTAGTCAAAAACTGTCTTGTTTTAAATGAGTGCAGATTTTAGCCGCACAAGTATTTGAGGGCTCTGGACTGCTACAGGCATTTCTACCCTAAATGAAGTGAGGTGTGCGTACAGGTGTCTATAATCAGTTTTGATACTGTTCAGGAACTCCTTGGAGATTTATAATGTTGAGTCAAGTGACTGCAGTATGTTAAGTGTGAGCACGACTTTAAGCACAGAAAATGCCTTCACTCTTAAGTCTTGATTTTCTGTTTAAGGTTGAGGTTGAAAACTCCCCACTAAAGTAATAAACTTGACCAGCTTTTTCATAGGAAATGATCTCAGTGCCTTAATTGTAATTAAGATGACAACTTTAATACCAAAACTTATGTACATATTAAAATTACTGATTATTTTTCATTTTTAGTAGGAATCAAAATTCCAGATTTAGATTTACAGCAAGCGTTGGTTGTTTTTTTGTTGTTTTTTTTTCTTGTGGGGAGGGAGCTTCATGTAAAGACTTTCTTAATTCAGGTCTTAAGTGATTCTTAGATATACGGTGTACAAACAGCAAGCTATGTGTTAGTGCTCCCTCAACGATATGTTTTTTCCCCTACGAATGTTACAGTATTCCTCTCAAAAGCCAATAAACTGATTAATCTCCTTTATGAACCATGTGAAAATACAGTTAAGAGTTAAAAAGGTTATCATAAGAAGAACATTAGAAATAAAATGTTAAGAAGAGGTTACCTTTTTTATAGTAGTAATGTCTTTAGGCTAATGGAAAACAGGCTGTTTTCAGTTTCTTTCTAATTTGAAAGGCTTGTAATGTTCAAAATCAGTTAAATATGTTCAAGTTAGAGTGGTAACTTGCACCAGATACATAGTGCTCTAAGTACAAGGACTGTAAGCAGAAGAGCTGCATCTTCAATAAGTTAATATTGAGAAACTGGACTTTTTTTTTTTTGCTTTAACAAAAAAACCCCCCACAACTCTGGCTTTATTAAAAACAAACAAAAAACTTTTAACCTTCTCTGGTGGACTTTTCTTCCAGCTGTTATTGCAACTGGTGTGCCCCTGGCTCATTAGGCTGTGCAGCTGAGGCTGCTGTGCTTGCCGGAAAGCAGGGCATTTATGATCAAGTTCCTGTTATTGACTGGCTCTAGAGAAAAATGCCAAATTCCAACCAGACATAATACAGTAGGTCCACTGTGGGAGACTTGTGCAAATACTGGTTTGACATTTTTAGATTTTTTTTATTTTTTTCTGTTTCTAGGGTTATTTTCTTGGCAGTTTTTTTCCAGGCTTTTAAGCAAGTTTTGCAACAGTTAAGAAAATGACCATCCTTAATAAGATGCCTTAACAGGCCTGGGTAATGTGAAACAAAAGCATTTGCAAATCTTTTTGCAATTGTATTATGAGATATGTGAGCTCTCATCCTTTTTTTTTTTTATATACACTGAAGACGTGTGTGTCAGATGAGTGGCTTATTAGTTGTTTGGGCTTGGTTTTGGTAGTACTGGTGCAGTTTTCGAATGGTGATCTGCAGTATAATCAAAGCGCGGCAGAAAAGCAAAGTACATTTGCTGCAGCTTTGTGGCATTAAACAATATCTCCCCTCGCTTTTTTTTTTCTTGGAAATGCTAAATTCCCACCCCTTCCCTCAACAGAGGTAAACAAAACTTAATGTAGAAAATGTCACCATGAGCTCTTCAAGCTTAGCTAGCTTATCTATAACTCAAGGTAAGTTGTGGGTTTGTTTTTTGATGGCAGGTGTCTGGTACTCTTAATGATAGTCTTGTTCAGTTTACTCTAATGGTTTCCAAATATACAGCAAAGGGAAACAAAATCAGGGGTTCAGCCACCTGTTCAGTCTTAGGGGAGGAAGGCTGTAGGTCCAGGGGGTTGAGCAACACTTGCCTCAAAAAAGAGGAGAGAGGTTAAGTCATTATAATTAAATAGTTATAATGATAGTAGATATTTTAGGGTAAAAGTTTGAGTATAAATGTGTCAATCTTTAAAAGAAAGTATACATAGCTTCTTTTTGCTTTTTTAGAAACTTGTTATTAAATAAAAATACTTTTGATTTAAGGAAGTATCAGTTAAGACATTGACTAAACTGTTGAAGTTAGATTACTAAGACTGGGGATGTACAACACCCAAAGCTCACAGGTCAGTTTATTAGAGCTACGAAATCATCAGAAATACAATAGCAGGGCTATTTAAATAATAACTTCACTCCCTGGGGGAAAAACAGCTGAATTACACGTTATTACTATTTTCAGGTCATTTGATTAAATGACAGTTTTCTTAATCTTGCAATTTTGATAAAAGCAGAGAAACTTGCTATGGAAAAATCTCAGAAACGTCTTAGAAAATATCATCAGTGCTAGCAAGTATTTAAAAAAAGCTCGTAAAAACTAATTTTAAGTTTGATTTTTACAGTCTCAATAAGAAGCTGGAGTATTAAGACTTGCAAATGTGTAATTTTTATGTAAATAACTCTTGGTTTAGAAACAAAAGTGTTTCTGAAAACTGTTTTCTGAAAGGAATACTAGACCCATTTAAAAATGGGATCTTCCAGTTGTACTTGAATGTCTTGCCTTCCTCATAATAAGACTGGTGTAACAGTACAAGGGAATACTGATAAATACAGAGAAAAGTATTGTTGTGTAAAAATTGTGACGGGGACTAACAGTCAACTGCTTCCCTGCAGTGAGGTTTCCTGCTTTGGATGATAGAGAACACTTTCCAAGATTTGGTTTGGGTCACAGTCATTCATCAAACCAACTCGCAGCCTTTAACTTAGAGATTGGAAAGGGGGATTTGAGGGTTTTGTCCATCTTTCCTGTTGTTCCTTGCTTTGACAGTAAGACTTTTGAATAGTTTTAGTAAGATAAAACATAAGATGGTAATAAATAGCAGAATGCATGTAACTTGTTGGGTGTGTTATGGAGACTTGTAAGTTATAGCTAGAGGGCTCCAACTTTAAAAAGAGATTTAGCCTTATATTCTATGGAAGTGCTAGCTGTGTGGACTGATTTTTCTTTTATGAGTTGTTAGTAGAACCATAAACTAATCAAGTAGATGCCGGTATGCCATGAAGAGTATGATTTCAGTCAAAACTTGTGTACAGAAACAGAAGAGACAGGAAGATAGAGGCAGGTGTTCATAGCAAACTTCTAGTTAACTTCTAGGTGCAAACTGTATCTGATTAAAAACTCAGGAATATGACATGGTGGATTTTTACAGTGCGATCAAGCATCGAACGAACAGTCTGTGTTCATTGCCTTGCCACTATTAGCTGTTATTTTTCCAGCCTTACCTGCGAATGAATGTCCTGCTATGCTGGGTACTGTTGTCTGTTTTCCACTATTTTTGCACTCAATTGATATGATATGGATGGGGCAAGACAACACAGACTAGCTGGTAAAATTATTTAATTGAAAAGTCTTGCAGAATTATAAATTGCAAGCTCTTAGGCAAAGCATGGGACAGGATCCTAATGAACTGGTATAGGTAATACTTAAAAATTGAATCAAATCATGTAACTTCAGATATTTTTTCTGATTTAAATTGGATCCTGTAATTCAAGAATTTAGCTGATATCTTGATTACCGCTTTGACTAGTCATACAATATAAAAACTTGAACCTCATTGCATAAATTGAATGATGGAAGTTTTGTTTTTATTCAAATAATATCAAACTCTTGTGTTGAAATCAAGTCTTGAAAGGAGTTATCGACAGCATTTTATAAAATGCACTATTGGAGGATAAAGAGTTTTGAAAAGCAGATGGCAGTTTCAAGGTAAGGCTCTGTTGTGTTAAAAGGAAAGCAAACTTGCAGAATGAAATATGAGAGGCTTCTACAGCCTTACATTTTCTTACGAATTTTTGTAAGCACAATTTCTTTTGTGTTTGTCCCTTAAGGTTTTTAACAAGTTGTGTATTTTTCACTATAATGGGATGAGAAATTGAGTGATGTGGCATTATTCAGATTCCCACATCTTTTTTCATTTTACTTTATCCCAGAGGTCTATTTTCAACTTGGAAACACTTCATACTGAATTGAGGACACAGTGAAGGTACTATTTTCAGTTTCACAGATGTTGAAAGACTCCAGTTAGGGAGAAAAATTGATGGGGGATGGAGGCCACCTTTGGAAATCCTAGAGCATCAGAAGTCTAATATTTTTCTTCTGTGTTTCTGTCTCTTTACTTGCTTGTGTGTGAATGCATAGAGGTGTAATACGCTGGACTCTGGAAATCTTGTCACAGTTAAAGTACAGATAATGTGAGCTATTATTAGTAAAGACGTGTCACGAACAGTTTCACCTTTCTCTTTTACTCCCTCAGTCCAGGAAAAATTAGGCATCATGACCATCTTCAGGCTCATTCTGCTGAACTCATTAATTTGTTCCCTCGCTGTGTGGGGGAATGCACTCCCTGTCCTAAACCCAAACAAAGATGGGAGACCTCTTTGGCTCTAAACAGTTACTGACTTGTTAGGAGCTATTTCCTTTTGGTAACTGAGCATGTAGCAGTTTCTGAGGTAACAGGTAGTCTGAAGTTAAAGCAGCAAAAGTGGTGTTTACTCTTTCAAGTGTTTGGAGAGATTTGTGGTCTTTGAATGAAAGCACATAGGATAAAATCATCATAGCTAAATATTGTCAGTGCTGAGATGGCAAACCTGGTGTGATTTTTTTTTTAAAAGAAAGAAAAAAGTCTTTTTTTCCTTTCCTGTATGGAACAATTATTTTTTTTATAGACGTTGATCTTCAGCACTGTTGCAGTCACCTTCCATATGCTTACATTTGCAGGCCTTTAAAGGAAAACCTTAACTTCCGAATTTGAGCTCAATGGTGGTTGTGAAGATCTTTACGATTGCTGCCCATACTGTTCCTGTTATGTTTAAAATGTATACCTAGAACCCATTACTTGATTTGTCAGCACATCCATTTTGGTATGCCCCTTCCTATATGCCTGAGGAATTCCCGTGAACTATGGGAATGTAGATCCTTCATGGCTCTACAGGGAATGTTGAGGCTTCAAGGAGCTTGAGTTGGCTGAGTGTCACAAGGAATGATGGGACCTTTGCAGCCTCCAAAGTCTGCAAGGTCAATTTGCTCACGGATCTACAGAGAAGAAATTCACAGTTATTATTACAGAAGATCTATACAGAAGGGAAGTATAATTATATATTAGAGAGAGCACTGCAATAAGAATACTTCTTTGTGGTAATTGAGATATCTAGCTCGTAGCCTAAAAAGATAAGCTTCTAGGTGTTCTTGAGGCTAGTTGTTCCATCTGGCCTTAAATGAGAAAGTTCATTTAAGAAATGCCTACTTTAAATCACAGAAACATCCATTATAGTGTCTCATTAGTCTCTGATTACATACACACTAAGACTCAGTTTAAAACTGGAGAGTAACCATGAATCAAACTTGAATAAGCCATGGAGAATGATGTGAGGCTGGCAGCATCAGCTCTGTTTTTATGCGGAAATGGTTTTGCTTGTGTTGTGATATAGTTTGTATGGAGTCTGCAAACTGGAATTTGGTGGCTCCTGGCTGCTGACATGGGGCAACCCACTTTAAGGTTGGGTAATCAACTTGGCAACCATTAGTTCTTGCTTTTTTTTTTTTCTTGGCAGGCATCTAAAAGTATGGGTTATATCTAGCCATTTACTTCTTGTCTGCTCAGGGAAACTTGCAATTTGATCCTCATCTCTCTGACCAAAGCATGTCTGGAAGAAAGTTTTCACGTAATCATCCCAGTTATTTTTCATGTACTAGTTGCTGTGATTAAACGAGTAAATATTGTGTTTAGTGGTTGTCTGTAAAGGTCATATACAAATGTGTTGATATAGCCATAGTGGGTTGTATAGCTTTGAAACTTAGTCCTTCAAGGGAAAATTTCTTGGAGGCTTACTCATTATGAAGCTTCTTTAGGAGTAAACTAAACTTAGGTTATTTATATATTCTGAGACAGGGCAAAATAATCTTGCTGCCCACTGATTAGGGTGTTCACATGAGCTGTTATGGGTGATAGTTTGTATTTTTAGTTCAGATCATATATGTACTTTTTTCAGTAATTTCAGTAATTCCACCTCTTGTATAGCACCTGTGATGCTCGCTCGAGAATAGCAAATAACCTGTGGCGTTGGTTGTCACCTAGTAAGGTTCAGA
The DNA here is from genome assembly GCF_963924245.1 of Chroicocephalus ridibundus. Lineage (NCBI taxonomy): Eukaryota > Metazoa > Chordata > Aves > Charadriiformes > Laridae > Chroicocephalus > Chroicocephalus ridibundus. Next base: position 79,087,940 of record NC_086285.1, on the reverse strand, counting down.
TCTAGATTGAAGACTGCTTTGATTTCATTGACACTGTTATCTGTCAGACTAGGGATGTTGCTCTTTATGAAATGCTACCCCAAAGATTTGGGAGGGGTGGACACCCAAAACAAAGCCCCACGTGCTCAACAAAACCATAATATTTTTCCTGGTGAAAGTTCTCTCTAGTATGTTCCCATGAAAAGTTTGATTTAGCTGGAGTTTTCCCTTGTAAAACCCCTCTGCTTTTGTCAGAAAACTCTTAGCAAGCTCAAGAGTAGAGCTGTTTCTATGCCAAGTAATAATCCCAGTAGAATTAGAGAGACACCATGATAAATGGTACTTCTTCACAGAAGCGGGAGATCATTTTTTACGATTTTCAAAACCTCAGAGGTTTTTCTGCCTGAATACAATAACCACTTAAACTAAACTACTCTTTCAACACCGGAAGCTACGGACAACTTCAATTAAGAGAAAACTTTTTTCCTGTGTAGTTATCTCTGCCAGTAAATGTAACTTCTCAGTATTCTTACCTTATATGGCTCCTATTAAATATAGGAAGAGGCTGGACAGCCCTCCTAACTGTATTTTCTAAACCTTTTAGGTTTGGGTTTTTTGTTTTGTGTTTGGTTGTGTTTTTATTTGTTGTTGTTTGGTTTTTTTTAACAGTTAAAACACTTCTGAAGTTAGACTCTAAAAATGGCCGTATCGCAAGCATTTTTGAATAATAATTGATACATGAGTGAGAATATAAACTCTAGCAAGTATGGGGGTAAACCAGAATGATTGTAACATGTATTCTGTATTGAGAGGGGTGAAGGTTGTGAGGTTTTTGGGGTTTATTTTTTTTTTTTCCTCTCCTCTCACTTTAACTCCTTTATTGCCTGTATTACTAGCAGCAAAGAACACCTTAGACCTTTTGCAATTCTGCCAACAAGATCCATATCCGGGGCCGGAATTACATTAGTCTTTGAGCAGTATTTTTCATTCTTATCACAAAGACTGTCCTAAATTGCTGTTTTGAACAGTCTGTGAGCTCTTAGCATGTTGTGCTGCATCTTGAAGATGCTCATATGATAAAGATACTGTTTCAGTACTCCAGCAGCGTAACAGATACTACATAATGTTGAACCCAAGCATGCTCATAATAATAAAATGGCTAGTTTAAATGCCATATATAGTTTAGAAACAGTTAAGGTGTTTTAAAAGTAATTACATATTTGACAGGTCCCTTGTGGGCAGACTTCACTTTGCTAAAATGTATCGTACCATTCATATTTTATAAAGCAGCTTGTGTCTAGTTTGAGCTTTGTTTTATCAGGTTTATTGGCAAAAGTGTTGTAATAAATGTGCTCAATGAGTTGCTGTTAAATGCACTGACTATACCACAGTGCTGAGCACTTATACATCAGTTGTATTTGGACGATCTGCTAAAGGGAAAACCTTTTTCTAGATTGCTGTATTCCTTACTATAGAATAAAACTGTTTTTCAGTGTTAATACACTTCAGTTGAAAGTAAATATGTATGCCATCCTAGCTGGCTTCTCTCAAATTACACTTGGAAAGTAGAAATTAAAAATATTGCTTTTGTTCTTTTCCTTGAAGTTCGCATCAATTCAGTAGGTATGTTAAAATAAAAATTAACAGTGTGATATTAAAAACTTAAAAGGTGCTACTCAAAGTCACAATAACAATGAAAATTTTCTCTGAAAGTTGATCTGCGGTCATGTCACAATCTAGCACTGTTGGATTATCTTCCAGTTGATGGAGAAATAAGTATATTACTTTGGTCCAACTAATGTTACTATTCTGAAGCATAGATGTGAAGAAACAGTGCTGGTATGTCCCATTCTTACTTCTGTGCTTTAAAAGCACATCACTAAATGCACAAACACATATGATATGTAGCTTCCCCCTACTCCCTGAGGTTTGGTGATTTGGCTGATCATAATCTTGATCAGATTGCTTAATTTAGTGAATTCCCATTATCAACTAGATCTTCATAGCCATGGGAATGTACAGTTTAGGATAGTTGCAGACTATAGGTTTCCTGTTTTGTTGCTTTCGGGGGGTGGGGGGGGAATCTGAATTCTTCTGATAAGGTCAATAGCTTTTATTTGTTAACCTAATGTTGCTTGTGCCCCTCTGCAGCTACAGCAAAGTCATGGTCAAAAGCACAGCCGTATGAATTGCCATACGAATTGCTGGTTTTCACGTAGTCCCGTCGCAATGTCTACTTTTTTCGGTATTTAACCCCTCAGAGCTGCGTGTTTGTATTTCTTGACCCAAGTGCAAATGCATGCTGCTATTAAGACTTCAGCCTTGAGGAACCCCATACTGCTGCCAGCAGAGGGTTAAAGTCCAAAACTGTTGGATGAAGTAGCATTGCAGAGAATTGTCCAATTTGAAGTGCTCCATGTAAAATTACGACTTTGCATCAAACGGGTTCTAGGAAAATCTCAGTTCTGGAACAAAAGTAAAAATTTTAAGTAATGCGTACAAAAAAGTTAACAGCACACAGTAAACTAATCAGGATAGATATTTGTGTAACCATGAACAGCAAAAGCTTACAATATAGGATTATGTGGCATTTTTACATGAAACAGGTCATTAAACTTAGTATACTGTTGCAGTTGAGGGGGAAATAAAGAAATGGTTTGTATTTACAGGTTTGGTTTCATGAATAAAACTACTGTATGAGTTTCAAAAAATCTTAGATAAAAGAAGTTTCTGGCATATGTGTTCTTTAATTGAAATTGAAAAAGTGTTGCTCTCTTTTTTTTAAATTGGATGTCTAGACAGAGGAGATGCATTTCCTCTTACTGAAGAGAGCTGAATATTCTCTAAATCTAGATTAGAGACTTTACAGGCAGATGAGATGTGAATCAGCTGTTTTAGAAAAGTTAACAGGCATTTTTGTGTTGCATAATTACTTGTGTGCAGATGTCCTCTGTGTGTGAGCCCTTTCCTTCCTGAGCAGTAGTACTATCTGAATTACAGATTTAAAAATAAATTTCTTGCATTGCCTGAAGCAATCTTCACAATGCCTGCCTGTGGCTTGCTTATGGGGAGCGTGGATATGTTTCGCAAGAAGCTGGTTAAACCTAAACCTATTTTTTGGTGATGGTTACGTAGATGGATGAGTATATTTTATGTTGATTAAATCCTGCTCTGGGATTCAAAATCTGTCTGCTGAAGGGTTTTAACTTGGGGGCAGTCTAGCAACATTTGAGGATTTTCTTTTTCTGTATTGTTATTGAATATTCCTTATTGCTTTTGACACAGACCGCTTTCAATGTATTTCATACCGTTATTTCAATAGTTAACTGGAGGACAGAGGAGTGTTTTGAAAATAGTCAGTGAGAGTCTAATGTTCTAACATTTTAATACTCATTTTTTTCTAAACGTGCCTTCTGTTGGTATTCATTGATTTATTTTTTTTATTATTATTTTAGGAGCAAGACCAGTGCAAAATCCCATGCTGATATATTATACAGTGTTTATTTAATTTAACATGCATTGCCGTTTCTTAAATATTCTTGGGTTATTTAGATTTAGTCTTAAATATCGGTATAAAGCTCTTAAAGCTTTCTGCTCACATGAGAAAAGTTAGCAGATTCAGATTTAACTTCAGCATTAAAATCCAGAGTTGACTAATTGTTGTAAAGCCATTTGAAGCTTTGCAAAACTCGGATCTTTAGGAACATCTCAACTTTTTCACTGATCAAAGTGTATGTGATGCTGTTTGTACAAGTCTTGGGTCTTTGGCACCAAGATCATTTAACTCTTATTAAATGTGAAATGGCTGTGTCAGTATCGACTGTAGTCTTTATCCTGAGTCCTTATAAGCAGGTAGAGATGTTTCACGAAATGCAGCAGACAGCTACCTACCCTTAAGACTTATTGTTATTGTTGTGATTAAGTCGTCTTCTTTGCATCTTTAACTTATGCAGTGCCTCATCACTACTCAAATTCTTTTGCTTTATTATGTTGTCTATCATGTTATGTAAATCAAAAGCCAAAGAAAGGTGAGCTGTTGGTTTTTGTTTTTTTTTTTTTTCCCTTTAACTGGTTTGCATTTTGCCAAGTTCCCACAGGGCATCCTGTCTTCCAAGCCAAGTAATTGTGGAGATGTAAAATGTCTGTCACTTGCACACAGCCTCCCTACTCCAGAAGTCTTAAGGGAAGATAAAATGCAAAGCTGATTTTAAGAGAACCATATTTTTTTTTTTTTAAAGTTGTAATTGTGTGGATATTGCCATGGATCCTTGGTATGAGGAAATGGTGCATCAGCTAGTGAATGTGTGAATGGCAATGCTCACAATGTGCATCTCTAAAACCACATTGATTCAGGATGTTGATGGTAATTGGCATGGTGCAGACTGAAAATGTAGAAGCGCCTGTTTTCTAGCCTTAGGAAAAAGCAATTCTTGATAATACTGCAGTTAAAGCCGTAATCCGCAAACATACTGCAGATGCTTTCCTCCTATTGAAACATGGCATAAAGAGATTAAATAGCTTGGTGGGGTTTGTCCTGAGTGTTTTCATCCCAGACTTAGATATCTGTATCAAAGGATGTTATGAATTTTCCAATTTCATTACCTTAAGTGAGGTTATGATGCAAAATGAAGAATTCTACTGCTGTAAATTGAGTTTATGTGAAAAGCTTTTGGAAACTATGGAGATAGAGCTGCATGAGATTTTGAGACTGAGGTGCATCTGGGACTGCCCTCACACCCATCTCTTTTTTTTTTTTTTTCTTTTTAACTGTTGTTCACTTGAGAGAAAAGCTTTTTCGAATTAAGCTGATTCTTTTGCTCTCTTCAGTTGTGTGCTTTAAGCTGATGTGTATTGCAGCTTCCAATTATGTATCATCTTGCCAGTACCAGCCCTACTCTTCTTCTGCTGCAAAAGCGGGGAAACCTGAAACCTTAATGGCTGTAGGAAGTTTTCTGGTAAGAGAGGGAAAGAAGTGGGCAAAATGAAGATGGTGGTAGGAAATGCACGAGAGCCTGTGTTAGAGCCTCTGTAATTTGTCCTGTGGTTATCTACGTTTCACCTTCCTCAAGGCTATTAAGGAACTAGAGTCAAGATTAGGAGCTGTGGTTTTGTGACTTCAGTAGAGGATAGAGTAGGGAACAATTAGGGCAGTAAATAAATCTTGGTTTTACTGTTCTGTCAACCGTAGTATGGGTGTTCCAGTGAAGTATCTTGTGTGCCTTATCCGAGCAATGCTAGTTATTAGTACTGTCCTAATGTCTGTGAAAAGACTATAAAACCAGTTAAGGCCTTGTAAATCTTTTCCCTTACTTTGAAACTTTTGGAGTTAATGGAAAGAACGTGGCTTGTTGGTATTGTGTTGAGATTGCCCATATCATTTGTTTGTCCAGAAGTGGTGTGTGTGTGTTGTGTCCTGCGAGGGTCTGGTCTGATGGGTTTTCCTGTATTTTGAGGCTTGTAACTCATTTTAAAATGTTTGTAGTTAGCGTGTTGGTTTTCTTTGTGTCTCATATGTAATATATGTACAGAAGAAACTTATTAAGAGTATGGCTAGTATACAGTGCTAAGCAAGGATCTAAAATGTCTTTAAGTGGGTAAGGTCGTGGGGGGGGGGGGGGTTAGCTCCTAAAAGCTTCTGTCTTTCCGTGGTGTCAGAAGTGGCAACAATGGAAAACTATAATCATTCCAAAAAGGATCTCTTGAAGTAATGGTTGTAGTGGAGTGGTGAGAAGATTACATTGCCACTGGTCACACAACGCTCACTTCGTATAGAAACCAGCTTTCTTTGTTATAGAAACCAGTACTGACTTAGGGTTTAGAAGGGGAAATAAATCACTTTGGAATAAAACAGGTTGTTACATGAGGGCTGACCTGCAGTAACCAATGTTGTGCCTGCCCTGGCAGTAACCTGCTTAGTTATCCTATATGTGCAAAGAGTTTGGAGAGTTCATATGTGTGTATTCACTGACGCCTAGGGATCCTCTGCAGTAGCAATGTTTTCCTCTTTGTCTGAGGCCTCAGAAGACCCACATGTATTACTCTCTGGCTTCGCTGCACTTTTTGTTAAATTACATTAACCCAAGAATGTAACAATTTCACAGCAAACCTTGGGTTGTAGGACTTTGTTTTGAAGATAGTGTGTGAAAGTTTATGAAAATTATTGCAAGTGAAAATATTTTACAGTCGGTCTTCCGAAAATGTAAGAATGCCTCTTCTTGAACCTCTTTTGGGGAAGAACTTATTAATCTTGCTGAGTATTTTTTCCAGCTGATGCCGTGGACCACAACTTTCTCATCCATAAGGAGTTTTATATGCACAGCCTGAATGTTCTTTTTTTTTTTTAAAGAACTTGCGTAGCAGGTTGCTTTGCAAGGAGCTACTGGTTGGAATAACCAAGTGCTTAAAAAAAACCAACCAACCAAACAAAAACAACCAACTTGATTGACGCTGGCACTTGGCTGGTCTTATGTAGCTTAACTTCCAAAATTCGTCTTTTCCTTACTAAGGGAGTGCTGCTTCATGAGCATGCTGTAGCTGAGCTTCTTATGTGCTTTCTGTTTTCTTACCCGAATTTGAAAAGACCCAGCAAGTACGCAGCCTTGTTGTCCTCTGGTGGGTAGCACTGTAATGCAACGAAGAGGCCACAAGGTGGCTCAACAATATAGCACCTCAAGCGTTTCTTACAAGTTTTTGGTTCACTTCTCACCACAGCATTTCACATGAATTTTAACACGAATGTGGAAACACTTGTTCTGCATAGTGCTGCAACCTGCTATCAAGCTTGGAGAAATACATAGTTACTTCAGTGTGTCACTGTGTGGTCTGTATTGCACAAGTGTAGAGACAGCAAGGTGTCCTCTACGTGCTCTTATAGTGTGGTATTACAGCAGATTTGTATTTCGGTCAGACTTTTTGGAATCAATTCATCCGAAGGTAACTTGTTATTCACTCTTGAAGCTTTAACTGAAACTTTGTTCTTAAGCCTTTTGAAGTAGGGGCTGGCTTACTCTTTGTAGGGAGAGAAGATGGAAATAATATTTTTATGATACTGATATGTGAACTCTTTCCAAAAAAGTTAAAATGCAAATGACCACGTAGCTGCAGAAAGAAACATGACATTTGGGATCCTAATGTTCTTAATATGCTTGGGACCAAAAAGTAACAAGTGTCACCTTGTTTTGAAATAAAATCGGAAGCTCTCTGAGAACAAGATGATCTTTCAGTCCACACAATTTCCAATCTGACCTAGTAAAACTTCTGTTTAATTCTGGCTTGGGTACCAATAGGAATGCTAAACCAAGAATGGCAGTGGTGCCTGAGCTAGAATGGATGCAGGTTCATCCCCTGTTGACAGCAGCTAATGCTTCCTAATGGTGCTAGCATGGGGCAGGGTGAGGTAGGTTTGCCACTGAGGTAGGGAAGAGAGGATGCTGAAGATCCAGTAAAAACTGAATGTTTCCAGTATTAAGATCTTATGGATCCTGTGAAAAAACAGACTTGAACTGGGGAGTCCTGGATTCCACTGTTTTTCCTGCTTCTCTGTGTTGTGACCACATCTCGTCAGCACATAAGTAGTAAGCATGTGATGGTCTGACTGTCACCAACTGTTGATCTTTCTGGGACTGGGAATGGAGGCCAGAACAAGTCTGGCTGGAAGAGATGGGTATCATACAGTTACCCCTTAAATCTTGAACTATTCTGATCTGTAGTTAGGCTTCACAGCTGGCAGAAAATGAAACTGACATTTTTTCCTGTAGCTGTGAAAAATGACCAGTGTGAAGTGATTATATCTTTAACTAACTAACCAGGCTAAACCCCATGTGATTTTTAAAAAAAAAAAAAAAAATCAAGAAGAGAAAAGGAACAGCAAAGGCATCTTGGATACTGAAAGTACTGTACTGCTCTTCTAATATAAGATGATGATGGACATGTTTCACTAATCACACTGACATGACAGGCTTAGAATTAGAGTCAGAAACAAGTGCTTACTAATCTGTTTTAACTTTGGGTATTGAATGAACATGTAGTGTATATTTGGAGTTCATCCAGCAGTAGTGAGAAGTATTTTTAAACAGAAGTCTTCCTGCTGCAGTCAGAACTTAAGATGAAGTTCACCCAATTCTTCTAGTTTAATTTTGCGTCTGGAAATAAATAATAAAGGTTTTGAACTATGAAAGGACTAAAAAAATACTGGGAGGACTGCAGAGAAGGCGGCAGAGCTCACGTGGCCCTCTACCAGGTTGCTGGCAGGTAGCTGCAGTATGTGCAGCCTGGCAGCTCAGGGTGGTTGAGGACAGCATTCCCTCGTGGAGAGCTTTACGATAGTCTTTGCCGTTGGTAAGGTTTTGTCCAGGACGGTGCCTACACTTCTTGAGGCGGAACTTGTTTGGTTTAAACATACATGCCTTTGTAATGGACTAGTTAACATCGATCTCGAAAAACAGATCTTTGTAATGGGAGGATCCAGGATGCTTAGCGCTACCTTTCTAAGCACAGACAAAACCTCAAGAAGGGAAATTTGGTGAATACCAAGCTACCACAGCTGCTTTGCTCATAGCTTTGTTCTGAGATCTTCCTTTTTGAAATAGCAGGGTTTTTCTTTCTTTTACAGCCCAGTTCTCTTGAATCTCCTCTGCGTAGCGTACTGACTAAAGGATCTTTGCTGGAAGCAGGACCATGGCAAAGGAAAGGGGAAATGCTGTGTCTAGACTAAACCACAGCTCTTTCTCCTCTGACGTGGCCAATTCTACCCAACTCAAGCATGTAATGGAGGGACTGGTGCGACAGTTAAGGCTATAGGCTATTTTAGATGCTCACTCAGGATGCAGGCAAAGAAAGTCAAGTTCTTATACTTGCCCCATGTAAGGACGTTTGTCCCACAAATGGGCGGGTCTTGTGTTACTTGCCTAGGCAAGAGCAAAATAGAGATTTTAATGGGGGTAAAGGGAAGTGGTCTTTCAACATAAGTTTACAAACTTAGCAAGAAGCTTCAACTGAAACATATTAAAGGTAAATGGTTTTATATTTGAGCCTGGTATGGTAGAAAGTGTTTCCTTTCCCACCCCTCCAATGCGAAGTCTCTTTAGCTGAAAGTTGCTTGGCAACACTAACATTACACATCTGACAAAGCCACAAATTGCTGTTTCTTCCTATTACAATACGTAACAGCAAATTCTAATGTGGCTTTACTCCATGTAATTTAAACTAAAAAGTCATCCTTCTCTTCTACTCCTTCCCCTACATTTTTTTCCACTTGTTTAGAAGCCGCTATGGCCTCTGTGTACAATCCTTGAACAGACTGCTGCTAGTTGGGCTACTTGAAATTCATCACAGGGTTGGATGAAAACATTAGTGATGTTAATGTATCACTTAATTCATTGATTTGCAGTGTATCAATATACTCCTTAATCATTGCTTGGAGACTTTAGATTCAGAACAGATTTGGGGCTTTGATACCAATAAGGAGATTTACTTATTTTAAGTGAACCTAAAACTCCGAACAACAAATACTTTCAACATCCCTAGCTTGTAAGGACACCAGAATATTCTACTGAAGGCCACTGGCGTATCCAGGCAAAAGGCAATATTGTTACGATGGTGTTTTATATTGTCCCTGTACCCCTCCCTATACTGGGTAATATGTAAACATGTCCTCCAGTGTTGCAGATGGAATGACGCGGAACTGGAGCCAGATACAACCTTCTATTGACTTGTAACTGGGGTAGACAGAAGATAGTACTCCAATTAACAAATTATGACTGAAAACTTTCATGTTCCTTGTGGAGAAAGGCCCTGGATCAGTGAGTACAGAGTGCCTATCTCCTTTGGTGCCTTCATTCATTGTGCTTTAATTACAAGTGGACACATGCTTTTATTCTCACACTCAAGCAATGTGTACATCTATTTTTTAGTAGTACTATCAGTCTTTTTTGCTATAAGATATGTATGTCTGTAAATATTTGGGTGTATAAATACATGCACTATTTAGTTTTTCTTTTGTGAAGCAAAAACTTGAATGTATTAGGGCCAGGGTGGTGGTGGGGTTTATAAGGTGTGCCTAGTTTGTATGCCATCTCCTAGAATGAGAAAGGAAATGCTTGAAGTCTGCTGGCAAAGTTATTTTAAAATGAATCCAGCATTTTCTTAACCACACAGCCTTAAACTTGTGTTCTGTGTTATAATAGAATAGTTGCCTTTTTCTTTCTCTCTTTTTTAAGAGAAAATAGAAAATCATAAAACAGTTTAGGTTGGAAAAGACCTTTAAGATGATCAAGTCCAACCGTTAACTGAGCACTGCCAAAACCACCACTAAACCATGTCCCTCCACACCGCATCTACAAGTCTTTTGAATACCTCCAGGGATGGTGACTCAACCACTTCCCTGGGCAGCCTGTTCCAATGACTTGCAACCCTTTCAGTGAAGAAATTTTTCCTAATATCAATCGTCAACCTCCCCTGGTGCAACTTGAAGCCATTTCCTCTTGTCCTATTGCTTGTTACGTGGGAGAAGAGACTCACCCCCACCTCTCTGCAACCTCCTTTCAGGTAGTTGTAGAGACTGATAAGGTCTGCCCTCAGCCTCCTTTTTTCCTGATTAAACAACCCCAGTTCTCTCAGCCGCTCCGCATCAGAATTGTTCTCTAGACCCTTCACCAGCTTCCTTGCTCTTCTCTGGACACACTCCAGCATCTCAATGTCTGTCTTGCAGTGAGGGGCCCAAAACTGCATACAGTAAAAACGCATCTCATGCACAGGCAACTGCTGAATCATGCCTTCCTGCCTTCTTACAGAAACCTGAAATCTTTCACCTCTGGTGAAGTCACTTTTTTCTTTTGTCTTAGACTGACAAAAGTGGCAGGAACGGTTGGAATCTCCTTTCTTCTAAAACTGAAGTTTTCCTCTTGGAGTTTACTCTGTGTTAGATTTGACTAGCTTTTGTAGCTCCCAGACAGTTTTGATAGGTTCAAAGCTCATGTAAGTGGGGTAAGTATATTCTCTTGCAAGTATTTAGGGAGGAATATTTTTCCAGCCTCCACTCTGTCTGCTAAACAACAAGTCTTTTGGCAAAAAGAGAAAGGAAAAACTGGCATTGAAAAGAGCCAATATTAAAATGATGAGACTTAAAAGGATGCTGTAGGAAAAGCTGGTGTGAGGGAGGGAATGGGGATTCCCCTTCCCCTCCTATGAGGAAATGTTCACTATTCATTTAGTAGTAAAAGCGTTTCTCATTTTGGCTAAGCATGCTAACAGTAGTGTCCTGGTAGGAAAACCTAGTTCGCTCTCATGTGTTGCTGTTGTTTTGTACAATATTAACTTGTATCACCACTCTGATGTGTCTATAGTCAAATAGCAGATGTCTGTAGTCATTGTGCTTTCCAGAGAGAGAGAGGTTGGGAGAAAAGGAAAAACTAAAAGGTCAGGCATATCGCCTGGACTACAAGGTCTCCTTATAAACTTGCTTGTTTCTGTGTTCCCTGAGAAGTATTTATCACAGGATAAATATTTATGATATAAAATCTGATACAGCAGAGTTATGTTGTGTTATATAATTTTTTTTTCTGGCTAAAAGGATAGTTGTCTGAAATGGTGCTCTTGTGTGTGTTTAAAAAATAAAATACAGACAAGTGTTTGTGTCTGCAGCATCAGGTGGTTCTGTATGGTCTCTAAAGATAAATTAAAAATATTTCACTCTTTCAAAATAATGATGCTATATATGTGAAGCAGTTGGACATACAAGCAAAAGTGTTTTGCTTTATGGCTCCTGGTTGTAAGGTACCCCAAAAAATTAAAATATATCTGAAGGACAGACTTCTGTGCCAAGAACTGGAAGTAACCAGACTTCAGTTTTCACAAGAGTAGGTTGGTTTTGTCTTTTAATTAACTATTAAAAATTAAATAACTTTTCCGTTTTTCTCCTATGGAAAACTCATACCCTGTAGTCACCAATTTCATTAAGGTTTGAGTCAGGCTCTGGATGTTAGCTGGGGCCCTGACACATCTTGCATGTGACACTCCACCCACAAGTACCGTGGGTCTTGGAGGTTCTTTGTGTCTGTGCCATTTCATTCTGGGAAGAGAGGGTAAACGGTCTAACCTAGTTTTGGAGTAAACTATGGGAAATGGTATAATTCTCTTTGACATTTTACCTTGAAACTTGTAATCCTACTTGACTGAGTTTGAGTAAAAACAATTAAATAATTAAATCTATTGATATTAGAGGATTGGCATGTTACAATTTCCTTTATTTTTGGTCAATGTGGTCTTCTTGTTAGGATGGCTTTCTCATGTGCTTGAGGCATGAAACAGTATCAGATGTGTGTTAATTCTGATGTTTCTACCCAAGCTGTTCCACTACAAGGAATTCTCTATGTACCTTGAAAAGAGGTGACATCAAAAGGGCTTTAACAGGGATTGTGACTGGTTCTCTAATTCTCAAGTTTAAGCTTTATCAAAAGGATGGTTAATATAACAAAATAGGATAACTATAATTTATGCTAGAATTAGTTATTCTCTTTGGTTTGGCTTCTTGAAGGGCAGAGGAAGAGAAGAATGATCCTTGGTGCACTTAGAAGACATTTATATGTCACTATCTACATATCTTGACACTATTGAAAGAACATGAGCTATCAGACTACAGTTAATCTGTGTTAGGAAAACTGTAATGCTGAAGGCTTCTATAGAAGATACTGTAATAAACTCTTTCTTTGAGGGATTGTTTTTTCTTGTTTCCTGTAATGCAATAACCAGTGAAGATGATGTAACATGCAAATTATGTTGACAATAATACTGTGGATAATAGGAAAGAAAAAGGAAGAACATGGATTCCGATTTTTGCCTACTTAAAAAAAGCACAAATCTTCATGTATACCAGGTAAAAGAAGGATGAAAAGGTAAGCGTGACAGATGGTATTTGCATCACTAACAAAGCGATGCCTGCAAACCTCTCTAACAGAGATCCGTGCGTGTGAAAGACTGATACCTTAATATCATTTTAACAAAAAAGGCAATCTCAGCTTTATCTGTCAAAGATTTAAGTCAGTTAATAAGATGCTAAATAATGGTTGTGGCTTACACTTGATCCATGTAACACTTTAGTTAAGCAGGATAATGATTTATTTGTTACATTTATAAGTCAGAAATACGCTGTTCTGACTTGTGCAGACCAGACTGCTTATCGGGAGAATGATTCTAGTACAAGCACCAGAGGAGTATAGGAGGCGTATTGTATACCACCAGTAAAAAGTGATGGGTTGAACTGTAATAGAGTCTTTTCTGTCTGGTATCACTTTGGCATCTGTGGCTGTCGAGCAGTAGCACGTGGTGTTAGCGCTCTGCACATTCCTATGCATACTGTGTGTGATATATGTAGTGGTGCACAGAGGAAATCAAGGAAGGTCTGGCCTCATATGTGGCTGGTAAAGAGGGGAGTTGGCTGCCACCATCTCTTTCTGAGAGCAGAAAATGGGGCTCAGGGTTTGCTGCTGCCTCTGGTGCCTGTGCACAGTTCAGCACAGTGTGGGAAGCTTCTGTTGCTGCTGCTACAGCGGCACAAAGCTGTTCCTGAGCTGCTGTAGCAGTACTTGAGGAAGCCAACATGAGGAACACTGGGCTGCTGAGCAGAGGGATCTGTCAGGGGGGTGTTTGCAGGGACGGCTTGGATTTCAGATTTGAGAGAATGAGGAAAAGTAGTAAGGAAAAAGTCCATTGTGACAGCAATGGAGGAGATCAAATAGGTGATCTGGCAAATAGGTCAATATACTTAACTCCTAGCACAGCTTCCTGGTGTAGCTGTATGTTCCTGAAGATCTCAAAGAAAATTAAGACCCCAAGCTTGGAGATGTTGCTGAAAATAGTGATGTGCAGACAGAGTTTGGTCTGTGGTGACGGTGCAGGTGAAGAGAGCAGTGGGACGGCATTGTAAAACTAGCAGTTGCATGTACTTGGTAAACCTGAAGATTTAGAGGTCAAGTCTTAACCCTGGTAGCAGGTTGCAGTCCTGGGAACACCAAAGATTCTTTGGGAGTGGTCAGCATGAAAAGGGCAGCCAGCCTCAGGAAGAAGAATGGGTGAAAGTTGGTTGATTGACTATAATTCAAGAAAGGCAGAGCTGAAGAGAGAACAGAAGACGAATTAATTTTAAACCCAAAGAAATTATGAAGGCAAAGACTGTAGACTGGAAAAAGTAGTCCTGGAAAGGATTGGTTTGGATACTAAAGAGCTGACTTTAGTTTTGTGCTGCTGGACCTCAGCCCATTCAGTTTTCAAAGGCCAACTCTTGGGCTGTGTGTGTATGTGTTGTAACTCTCCTCCAACGTGGGAGAGGAGAAGCACCGCTTGCGTTATGACTTGCAGAAAAGGATCAACAGCGTAGGATCAAGAACAACAATTTACCTGCTTCCATCCCTCCCAAGTACCCATTCTAACTTTAAGGTGACCATGCTTACTATGACAGCCATCTTTGCCCATTGGTGCTGGATGAGAATTAGCAAATTCTTTCATAATACCTTGAGCAGACCTGTTGCTGGCGGGGGAAGTTTCTTGTTCCCTAATTTGAGTTCACAAAGCTGTCTGATTTACTGAATGAGGTGGGGTGGGAGGGAAGGAAAAGCCAAATATTTGCTTGTTGTCACAAAGCCAGACAACCCTGCTTTGGCTTACTCTTCTCTGGTGGGTTTGGGCAGCGGTTCTTTCCTCCCTTCCTCCTGAACTGACTCGTTACAAAGCCTTGTCATCTTGCAGTGTGCCACACTGGAAACTGTCTCCTGAAAAGAAGAGATGGGAAGTGTAAGCTACAGTTGAATTAAATGCTGTCAAGTAGCAGGGCTAGTCATTTTTTTTTTCCTACAGTAATTACTGTAAGCCTAATAAATAAGGTTGAGAATAGTACAGATTCTTTTATCAAGTCTCTTTACCTGACAATATTGTGAGGATTTGCTGTTTCATTTTGAGTCTCTACTAAGCTACAAAATCTGATACTAATGGCTATGAGTCACTGAAGAGTTGGTTGTTTCTGTTTTGGAGCATATGTGTAGGTTCTTGGTGTTGCAATGTAACTTAAACTCTGGTCTCTTAAAAAAAAAAGTGAAGTGTTTCTTCTTTTGGATAGAATAGATTGCTACAAATAAATGCTTTTAAAAGACGTTAGTCATCTGCTGGTGTGTTTGAGGATAGTAGTTCAGACAATACTGTTCTGTGAAGATGTATGCTATTGAATATGAATGTTATTTTACTTGATTAGATGGGTGTGCATCCTTTTCTCTAGCATCTCGACCTTGGTGAAAATTTAACTAATAATATTTATATTAGTCTTTTATCAAGATCTAGGATCAGTAGCTTCAGAAACAATCCCTTTCTTTGTAAAGCATGTTCTTTTATGTAGAGATAAAAAAATTAATTTGGTACATATGTTTCTTTAGTAAGACTCAAGTTTCCTTATTAAATGTATTTTTTTGGCCTTGCAAAGCGTAGGTGCATTTAAATTTCCATCTAAAGCTGTGTCTACATCTGCATATAGTCTTCTGGAAGCTATTTTCTGGAAGCTGCTGATGATTATTTTTTTAAATTCTTAGCACATACCTTCAAAGCAATCTGATAGTTTAGTTAAATTTCATCAAGATAAACTTGTAGCTCAGCAGATTAAGAGTTATGCCAGTGCTGGCTTCCCCCCTCTGATATTCAAACAATGGCTACTGTGTGAGTTGTGGGTTTTTTTACCCCCTTTCTTTTTATTCCAATTCCAGTGGGGAGATATGCTTTATACCGTTCATAGACTAGTTAGAATACTTGCTTAGGATTATCAACGTGGAAGTAATTTGCAAGCGTATGTTCTCAAAAGGTTCAACAGTAAATTCGTTGGAAGGCAACTGTTCTCGCTTCACCTTCTTCACAGGATAGCCCAGTTTATTTCAGCTAGGGAATGTTTTAATATTTAGTGTGCCCCCATTACCTTTTAAGTGCTGAGAGTTTTTGCTCTGAGAATAAAGTTTTGAAGCTGGCTGCGAAGGAAACTTAAAGGGGAAAAAAAAATCGGTTTTGTGAAACCTTTTGCATAGGAGCAGGCAATAAAATTATACAGAGTCTCTTTCTTGGAAGTAAACAGGGACTGTTAATTGCTAATAAATTGTTAATAAATAATTATGCTAGTTAATAAACTAATTAGCTTTTCTGAACATCCGATTTTTTTCAAGACACACCAAGCTTTGTCTGAAGGGGAGAACAGTCTGGGGGAAGAAAGCTGGATGGTGTGAGCACCTCCAGTATGCGAACCAGGGTGTTTTAGGGAGTCTTAGGAAGAGGAAAAGGTAGGAATCAGCTTCCTCTGCAATGAAAGCTGAAGCTTCTTTGTAACATCACTTAGTGTGTGTATGTTAGATGAATACCAGGCTGTTGCATTAATTTAACTTCTGAGCTAACTCATGGCAGGCCCTGTACAGTGTCAAAAACAAAAGAAAAAGTGGCAACCCCCTCATCTGCAAAGCCCTGGAAGTTGAAATTGGAGAATAAAAACATGTTGTATTCCTAATGTAGCAGCTACAGTTGTTTGACTAGTTCACCCTATTCACTCGTTGAGCAATTAGCAAGTGCCTTTCATTCTCAATTTTGCTCTCAAGAGGGAATTATTACAGCACACTCTTATTGAAAAAACATTTCCTTCTGGCATTCACCTATTCTATGGTGGCTTTACATTTAAACATAACTGTGTCCTTCTCATCTCAATACCAGTGTGAAAGCTGAAATCTAGTATGTATGGGTTTTTGGCTTATTCTCAGGAATGTCTAGCTGCCTTTGAAGGAGCTAAACCTGGGATTTTAGGAAGTTTTTAGCCTCTTCCCAACTGTGGCTAGCTTTTTCTTATTTTCTTCCCTTCTGCTTCTCTTCTTCATCTTAACTTACTAAAAATCAGACTTGGCATTGCCTTCCCCTTTTTGCAAGCTCCAAGCGCAGAGGAGGATCAGAGAACTGGAGTTTTCATGTTTGGCCTTACAGAGGACAGGGAAGAAGGAAACTGAATTTAAATATGTGGTGCATTTTGAAAAAATCTTATGGTTTTTTTTTTTTCTGGCTTGCTTTTGCATGCTCGCTCTGCATACTTAAACATTCTCGGTTCCTATCTTTGGGGACAGATTAACACACTTTATTTGGGACACCCAAATTCCAACTTGTGCAGTAACATTTGCTTCTCAGCTTTGAGTTCCTGTTACTCTTCTTTGAATATTATTCCTTCTTTAGAGGAGAGGGTAGGTTCTTTTTAGCCTTGGAGGCTATCAAGCACATACAATTTCATGACCCGATATGGTAGTTGATAAGCGGAAAAAACAAAGAGTATATTATTGTATGGGATATTGAGTACTTTGAGCAATGTTTGTTGTCAGTCAATTTGAAGATTCTTTAAGAAGATAGTCACTAATGTCAATTTGATGTTTACTTGCAACATATTTAAAAAAAAAAATGGTGTGCTATAAAATCTAGGTTCTGAATAATGTATCAAGGGGCAAGTACAGTTACACGCCTTCAAGTTTGTCTAGGATATCCATCTGTTGACTTTGGTATTTATGGAGCAGGACCAAATCTGGCTTAAGTTTTCGATATCAGAATGAGCCTTTATTTCTGCAGAGTCATAAAAGCGAAGTAGTAACTAAGGCATGCGGTGCCTGAATCTCTCTCACCAAGGTAAACAAGCACCTTCCAGCAACTTACTTGAAACAGGGGAATCTTGACAGTATGTTTTGACTTGCCTTACTTACACCTGCACTCGGAGGGGTGTTGGAAAAACCTGTTTTGAGAAGGGGTAGGGAGAAAGAAGTAATGGCTTAATTTCAGGTAGAACCAACCTCAAGTCGCTTAATCGGATTTTGAGTATTTCTCTATCAGTGTTTTTTACTTGCTTATTTTAATAATTTCCAGGCTGAACAAGAAGACTGGCAATTTCTATAGTGTTCCGTAAGTCTTCAAACTCTTGTTCTGAAGTGAAATACTTTCAGAGCTCAGTATTGTTCTTCAGTTCTTTACTAAATCTTGTTCTCTAGACTACTGTTAATGATGGCCAACGGCAGATTTGTAACTGATACTAGCTTACCTTCAGAAGGACTTGTTTAATACCACAGGAGTAATTACTGCACCAGAGTATTATGCATGCCACTGGCATGTGGCAAAGTAGTAGAGCGAGCGACTCAATCATCATTTTTTAGAACACCGCATAAAGGAAGCAACTCTTGCCTAACAGATAAACCTTTTAGCATATGTTTCTAATAAAAGCATTAGCTTATTTGCTTGCAACAAAACGGTTGCTTTCATAGGCCCTTCTTATATGAATCCTTTGCTTCCTAATGAGGTAGTGAACACTAGAGAGGATCAGTTTGTTGGCATATTTGCTGGAATGCATCTTTAGGCTGTGCTTGGACTGTATTTTTCTGCTGTCTCCCTGCCTTTGCTTTTGTCTCTGCCTTTTAATTTTGCAGGGCAACTGGATGTCAGGTCTATGCATTTTCCTATGCTTTAGTTATCTGTAAAATTTACAGGGTTCAAGTGCATTGCGAGAACACTAGGTGGCCTATCTTCTGAAAAAAAACTTGAGACTTACTTGAAAATACTGATGCCTATGCTATACACTAAATACTATGGATGTAGACTGTATTCTAAAGATGGTAGTGCAGATAGTTGAAAGACCTGTAAATTCTGTAAATTACAGAAACTGTAAAAGGATATTATACTCAGGTAATCCTAATCTGTAATCTAAATTGAATGCTTAAAAAAGACCTGGCCTCCCTAGTTTGCAGATTTCCAACAGCTGTTGCCAAGAGGTGGTATGTTTGGCAGCTTCTGTGTGTTAACCTTTTAATCTCACTTACAGTGAGATTAAATGCAATTATAACTTTTGCTTTTTCTTGGAAATGAAATCCTCAAATGCGGAAGGTTATAATGATGCCATCTGAAGTCTATGGATATGTCTATGATACTCTTGGAATTAAAACGGAGTAGCTAGAAATGGGTTTACTCTCTGATAACTTTTTCCCATTTGGATGGTTATCTGGGAACTATGGATTTCAAACGAACACCCTGTTCGTCTCCACTAGGCAGACTTGCTTTGAACTGTGCATTGGAGAGCAGAAGTTGAAAATGTCAGAGTTTACTTGTGGTTTAGTCCTTAGTTTAAGAGGTCAGTGTTTGGAACCAGGGAACCACGACATGTAAAATGATATAAAGGCTTGGACAGAAAAGGAAGACTGTAGTGACTTAGAGCCTGTGAACTGTTGCCTGTCTGTTAAAAATGACTTGTTTCCTTTAGAATTTGTCTTCCTTAAATCCTAGATTTTAAGATTTGAAGAAGCTTTTGCAAACACATTCTTCTAGCAAATGCCACTGACAGTAACCTGAGCAATCTTTGGCCCTACCTTTCCTTTTGTGGAAATAGTTATTTTAAGTCCTACTGAAGTTCATTGACTTTTGTTTAGGGGCAGTGTCCCAAAAAAATATAGAAGTCCCTAATGCAATGAAAATCCGATTGCAATAACTGGAATGCTTTTTTTTTTACATTGTAAAAATGAATGCTGAGTCAAACTGCTTATTTACCAGAGCTGAAAATAATTTTGCTCTATTAAGGTTGAAAGGGAGCATTTGGTATCATATGTACTCCATTAACACCTCATTTTTCTTAAGGATGGGATTGTCCCTGAGGTGGTATGTTAATTGAAAAAACAGTGGTATTGCTATTGCATGGTGTTTTCTTAATTAAAAAAAAAAAAAAAGCAAACAAAACCCACACCACAAAATCCCCAAACCCTTTTACTGTGAGAGACTGGTCTCTGCTGTCAGTCTGGGTTCAGGTAGGCTGAAATGTCAGTCAGCCTTCTGTAGGAATTGAGGGAAACAAGAGGCTTCCTCTTAAATGCTGATGAGTTGTTTTATCAGGAACATCCAGAAGAAGCTGTGGGCTACTTCACACTGGTTGCTAATGCAAACCACCCATCCAACTTTTAATTACTGTCAGCTACAAACTGTGGAAGTTCAGCTCTCTTTGGAACAGATCCAGTATTTTGATTTCCTCGATCGAGTGCCAAATTAGTGAAAAGGTTTTGCACCAGGTTAGAGCTGCTTCGCTCTTCCCGTTTTCCTGTCTCATACTGTAATCAGAGCAAATCTATATCAAGGCCTTCAGACCTGTTTTGTTGTGAAAATTTGATTTCCTTATATTTATATACATGCCAGCACAACCAAACATTTAGAAAAGATATGTGTGATCAACTTGCAGCAGAGTGACAATGTGTAAGCTTTCCCGTAGAAACTCCATATTTCAGTTGGGGTAGGGGGGGGGACGGAGTTAATCCTCTTTCTCCAACATCTGTTGTGTATTTCATATTTGCAGGTGTGAGAAGATGTCTACAAAAGAGTAGCTTAGCTGATGTCATTATTTTAAAATTATTTTTTATTAAAGTGAGTGTTAATTTACAGCTAGACTTTGACTTGCACGTTGTTCTTCTGTAATTTCAAACAGTGACTGAAAGATTGTTATATTGTGCCAAAACTAAAGGTGTCACATCAAGTTGTAGCCAAACACTTTCTGCTCTGGGGACACATCAGTGAAGAATTGCTGTTTCTTGTGGTCTAGTGATACCTTTTTCCAGCCTGGGCTCTACCACTGTTGAAGGAAAAAAGCTTAACATGAAAAAAGAAACAAAAAAGCCCCTCCAAAAACCCCGAAACAAAAAACCAAGTGGTATTCAAATGAGAGGAAGGAAGATATAGCTGGCTGATTACCTGCAGGTCATGTTGGTGCATTATTCCATTAACTCTGAGTATAAAGACAGGAGCTAACTGTAGAACAGTATGAAGGTAACTGGTTAAATTGGGATCTTGAAGAAAGTCTCTCTCTGCTTTTGACATGGAGTAATGTGGCCTTCATATGCATCTTTTAAATGAGCACACCTGTTTTTTTTAATGCAGTGAATTATCAGGGAAGCATTTTAGGGGTCTGCGATCTGTCATTGGCTCTGAATTCTCTCTTACTCTTTGTGGTATGTGAGATAATCTTTTTGTCAAGTCTATTCAAGTTTTAAAATAGACTAATGACTTCAGGTATCTTGATGAAAGCCTTGCAGGAAGGTACTTGCAGCCTTGCTACAGACCTGTTAAAGTGTGCTGTGCTCTGCATTTCCATCCCTGGATCTTGGTGATGTCCATGATACCCAAGGCTGTGCGCTTTCACGTTCAGCTGCAAGTTGCAAGAAGTGGTGTCGATATTTTATTTCTAGATTATTTCAGAGGTGGAACCCTATGTCTGTATAAGTAATTCAACCTACCATGGTACTGAAGGATCCAGTGTTATGCTAGCATTGCATTTTACTTTGAAATACAAAGGAAAGATTTGATTACTTTATCTGAAAGTAATTTGTTCTGCTTGGAGTATTAACCTGCTGTGACTAAGTTTTGACCTTAGTCTTTGGTCTGCGTGCTTAAGACTGCCTCTGATTTGAGGAAACGTATTTCTTCTGAGCTAGAAGTGGATAGACATGTTTTAATTATCCTGGACTGAAGTGTTTCTGGGGAAGTACTAAAGAGCATCCTCATGTTAGGTAATATTGCTGGTGAACATTGAAAAATTACTGGTCATCAGCGTAAAGGATTGTATTTGTGCTATACTGCGTGGTTTTTAAATAGTTCATGGGGCTTGGGGATAAAAGACTTTTTGTACGCTATTAAAAACCAAAGCTGAATGTTTCCCTTTTTCCTTCCATTAGTCTCTCTTCAGGTTGGACTTTTCCTGAGTACGAAGGTTAGTATCCTTCGGAGACACCACCAATTTGTACCATTCTGGAATACTGTAATGCTTAAAACTGTTCTCATTTGATTAATAGCAACTGGGAATGTTAAAATACTTTTCTTGCAGTTACATTCAGTTTGTTGAAATGATCATTCAAAGACTAATAGTAACGTACAAGCCCCCTGCTTTGAGCAACTGGGAGTGTTTTTGATGGAGTTGCAATAATTATTGAGAACTTGTTTAATATAGTTATCTCACATATAGAATTTTCTGTAGTAGAGATCATGTTTGTGCATCTGCAGTTCATGAATCAGTAAAAGCTTGGTTATGGTTCCAGAATTTGGTAATTCTGAAGAATTCTTGATCTGTTTTCTACCCTTCAGCAGATCTCATCTTTGGGAGGGATAACTGAATTAAGGCACCTTGGATCATTTTCTTTCCCAAAACAGGAAATATGTGGCTGGGCTTATGTAGCCTTTCTCTTACTAAAGCCCTGCAAAGAATTTCCATGGGCCTGAAATTTTAAGGACCGTTCATAATAGTCATGTAAAAGAGAAACATTCATTTTAAATACATTCTAAACTTCATCCTTACTTCTCTATTGTCGTTTTCTTGTAAATTATGCAATGTATGGGAAGTGAAATGAAACTGAATAGTTCATACCATAACATTTTTTCCCGACAATTCCCTATATGGTATTACACAACTCTTTCTGTGAACACAAAATAAGACACTCTGAAGCCTGGAGAATTAGAACAGTTCTAAGAATAAGATACTCCTGTTCAGCATCTAGCATATCTAAACTTCTCTCTACTCCCCCCTCCCCTTTTGGTAACAACTTCTAGCATTTTTGTGTGTGATAAACTAGGCCATTAAGTTTATTTTTATTGGCATAAGAACTGTAGCATACAGTGGCATACATAGCAATAGAGCTATATAAATTCTACCTGGTTTATCTTAATAAAGTATTCCCAATTCATGGGTATTGTCAATTTGCTCACAAGAGAGTTAAAAAAGAAGCTTCTCTCAAGAAATAATAATGAAAACCCTCCCAAAATGTCGCAATATTCCTGTATGGGCTTGAACTCCAGATGGAGAAAAGAGGTGGGAGGATTGCTTTAGACAGCAAGCTTAATTTTTTAGCAGAGTTATTGTGTGTCTGGTGATATCAAGAGGAAATAATTTTATAAAGGAGAAGGCCAGAGAAAGAAGCGATGAGATGCAATAGAAGGTCTTGCCAGCTGTTCTACAATGTAGTCAACGATTGCTGACAGGGAAGCTGAAGGCTTCTTTCTGAGCCTTTCAGTTGATTTAGTACTGCTCCCTGACTGGGTTATCCCATAGGTCTGTCTTTGTTTCCATGGTCTACCTATAAAATATTATTAGTGTCAGTAAAGTCATTCATTAAAACGGTGAATTCATTAAAAATGGTCCCACAAAACACTGTCAGTGAGTCAGTTAGCTGAATAATCCTTGAATGAGCCATGGACAGTGGATCCAATAAAGGCTAGTAAGGTTTATATTTCCTTAATAGCCTCTTCATTTTTCAGTCAAGCTTTTCTTGTGTACTTCAGCAGAACTGTTCAATTCTAAATGTGTTGGTGCAGCCATCATACTGGTTCCAGCAATCTTAACACCAGTTTGTTCATTCCTGTTCTGTAAAAACACATTTGAATGTGCCACTTACTAATATTTGTGCAATTAAAAAAAAAAAAAGTCCAAACCCTTCCCTTCTTTCCCCCTCCAAACAGCAGGGTAAGTCTGCCTAAGAATTTTTGCTGGAACATGTGCTTCTATAGCTGTTCTAATCAGTTTTCGTTCCTGATACAGTGCTGAAAACAGGTTTGCATACATTGCGATAGTATTTGAGGGTGTTTTATAGGCAATGTTATGCATAATCATTGATTTCATGCTTATGGCAAAAAAAGGCTTAAAACCAAATTTAAGTTGCTTGAGTGAGATCAAACACAAATCATGCCAGAGGCAAAAGTTGAGGCCCCATAGGACTGTTCTTTGCATGTTTTAAGCTAGGAGGGACAGTGCAACTAAATTTTACCTCTCGTTACAACATCGTTTTTAGAGGCTTAGTTCTTGTTGGGAGAATGACACAAAAATTGTGGAAATGACTTCACAGTTTGCCCTTTAACTGCATGGCATCAGAAAAAGTAACTTGTTTTGCTCAGCCTTGCTATGCATTAAAAAGGGAAGAAATAATTTCTTTTAGTATCTTGCACTACTACTCTAGCCAGTTGCATTGTAGGATGCATTTTTGTTAGGATTTTCCTCAAGCTATAAATAAACATAGGCAAAGTGAAGAACTGTCTTACAAAGATGTTATTAACTTCTAAGACTTTAGGAAAGCATAAATACTTGGAGATGGAGAAGATTGTAAAATAGAGCGCATAAGGTACTGGTGTTATGTTTGTTTTTCTGGTGGACGTCTGGGACTGCCAGTCCCTGTGCTGCTTCTTGGTTCCTGACCACCTTCCGCAAAATGTCATTAGGACCACTGAGTTTCATTTCTCCCCATTTGATGTGAAAAGTTAAATATAAGCATTGGAACAGGCTGCTCGTGGAGGTGGTTGAGGCACCATTGCTGGAGGTATTTAAAAGATGGGTAGTCATAGTGCTTAGAGATATGGTTTAGTGATGGGTTTTGTCAGAGTTAGGTTGATGGTTGGACTAGATGATCTGAACGGTCCCTTCCAACCTAGGCAATTCTATGATAAATGAAGTGAGTGTTTGCAAATTACTAGCTTTCATGAAAAGGGTGGAGGAAGCAGCTATGCAATCATCAGGATTCCACATCAATGTAGCATAAAACAACTAAGCTGATGAAGGTATGGTGTTGATCCGGTGAGGAATACATCCACTTGTTTCTGTGTGTCCTTGAATGAAAACTGAATTGTCATAGATCAGAAGTGCATTTGACCCCATGCATGTAGTGTTTGTGCACAAATGGTTCCTGATGCTGTTCAAGAGCTAGGGCTGTGCTACTGCTTTTAAGTAAATAAACTACTAAGAAAACTGTTCTTATGCAAGATAACACGAAATGCTTTTCTGACTAGACATGAGCTTCTTGTGTGTACTGTATGTGTGTAAGCATGGGTATGTGGAGGAAAACATAGCTTGGCATCCTTGTAGCACGAAATACATTAAGAATGGGTGAACAGATATCTGGCACCAACATCTTTGGGGAAGAACTTTCATTTTAAGGAAAGTAGCAGAACAAAATTAAAATGTGACAATAGTTGTGGGAAAACATAGCATTCACTGTTGGAATAGATCTGCACAACAACTTTCACTGCAACGGGCAATTTTACCTTTCCTGCTTGTCACTAGGAGAGTAACAAGCGCAACCTTTGCTGGTCCCATCACAGTAATTTTGGAGAAATTCTTGTATTACACTTCAGCAGGATGAGCACCCTGCCTGCCCTTATAGTTTTTCACCCTGTCCCTGGGACTCTTGCTGTTTAACTTCTAATGCAAACTTTAGTCACTTGATGGCTAAATTAGTTTGCCAGGTTGAGATTGCCCTACAGAAGTATATGAGAATACCTGGAAACACTTGCTTTCAAGTTTGAATAACCTTTAATGTAAACCACTGTCTTGAGTAAAGTAGAAATATCTAGGAATGAAAAACAAAACAAAACCCGGAATATTCTCCCTATGGATCTAGAACTGTTGTCATCTTTAGAAACAAGCAAACTTTCTAAAGGATCCAGAAAAGCTTGTATTTCCATCACAGGTTGTCCAGATATGAAGAATGCTTGAATTGCCATATGTGGCCAACTGCTGTGTATGTGTCCAGCCGAAAGGAGACGCTTTGCACCGTCTAGCACCCTTCTAGCCTGTTCATTTGCTGAGTTGTTCTTGGAGAAACAAAGCGGCATGGACAAACAAGATGTGCAAACATGAAGCCACAGTTTTTATTTGGAATTGTGCCATGGGAGCAGCGTGTGTGTGGCTGGAGGACTGCCTGCATGTGTGGATGGGCTGTACACAGCGGATGGCATAGATGACTGCGGTGCTAATCACAGCTCTGAATGAATGAGATGTGGTGCTGTGAGTCAGGCAGCATGACTGGCCTCTGAGAGGGGAGGGAAGGGGTGTATCTGTGATGCCTTAGATCTTGAAGGTGGGCTTTTATCAATATCTCAAAGCACTTCGTAGACTTCTTTCCAGGTTGTTATAAATCTAATAACTTCCTCCAAAATGCCTGCTGGTGTGATGTCATTTAAGTAGGGTTTTCTGTGAGGATGGAGTAGAGTTGTTATGTTGGCTGTCTGGTTGTATACACCTACTGGTTTTCAGCATGGTCACTAGTACAGAAACGTTCACTAATACTCTTGAGGCATTGTACAGCCTATTTCCAGGTGCCCCAAATGATGCAATTAGCCCCTAAAGAATAAGGATGCTTATCCTAAGGGGTACCATGTAGAATAATTTGATCAGGGTATGGGTCATGTAATCAGGTACCTAAATCATAGTCCTGTTATGATGCGTCTTCAAGCCTTCGACATAATGGATAACCCTCAAGGGGAAGGATGGAAGGAAAATGGATGATGCCCCTTTTCTCGGAGTGAGGCAGAGAGAGAAGAAAGACGGTTTGATGCCGAGTAGGTCTTTGTTGATGTGATGACAAAGGCTGCCCAAGTTAGTTTTCCATGCGTGATGTAGTTCACTATGGAAACTTCTTTTTCTGTCTACTTCAAGCATGTTGCAGTGATTCAGTGCATTTCAGATAAGCATTTGAGAAGACTCATAAGGTGTACGGTACAATTTCTTGACTTCTGCTTGTTGTCCTTATTTGCTGGAGGTGTTGCCTTAGCCCAGGCAAAATCTAGGTTGCAGGTGAACCTGCAAATATGAAGCATGAAGACTATTCCAAATAGTTAGCTGCATGGTGGTGGTAGTCTGTAATTCTTAATAGTATAAAAAGAAGGACCCGTGCACTACATTTTAGGAACTGCTTTTGTGTACACATATCAGATAAATCTTCTCCTAGGGGGACTTAGTGTAGTATTGTTCAAAGAACAGGGCCGGTTTGAGTCCCCGTGTTTCTGAAAACGAGACCTTCTTGCACTTTGTTATGTTTACATTTGATGTTAACAAATCCAAGAGTTCTCTTCCGGTGTCTGCTATGGGAATTTTAAGTGTTCTTCTTAAAGAAGTTAGGACATTGCCATTTTTTAACTGCCAGTGATGTTTGTAAGGAAAACCAGATATTATTTTCTTCACATTTGCCTTTTTGCAAACCGCTGTGTTTGTTCAGTTAAAGTGTATCCTCACATCCCTTGGCAATTAAATTAAAGATTATTTTTTTAATATAAATTTTGATTTTGTGTTGTTTGGCTTTGTTAGGCTGTTATTAATGTAGCCATGAATAAATGCAATAGAACAGTTTGCAAAGTGAGACAGGGAGGTTTCCGTAGTATTTCCTGTACTTCCTAGGGTGCAAAGCGATTCAAACGAACTGCTAAGAAACCTTGAGATTAGAGGAAATTACTATGAATACAGACAAAAATGACTAAAATGTGGCCTGTGTACTAAGTCTCTCCACAGCTTGTAAAGTCAGTTAAATTTAACTAGTTTCAGGTTCTGTGGAACAGCAAATGAAAGAAGTTAAAGTAAGAAATGTTTGTGACAAGCTCTTTGAAGTAATTTGTTTTGGTGCTTCTTAAAGGCTGCTTTGTAAAAGTTATAAATAATTCCTCTGTTCTCAGAGATCTGTGCAAAACTGCATAATTCATTGGAACAAAACTGATGTGGAAATATTTAAACTATACGGTTGCTTTACCTTGATATAGCTCTGTCCTAATCTTAATCAGGAGGCTGTTCATGAAAGCTAGCCAGCTGAAACAATTCTTTTGATAACTGCACACGAAGATGCTACGAGGGGTTATTGCTAACTCAAATTGCAGGTGATTTTTAGTACTTTATGAATTGAAGAAATAGGTATTTTACTGGTGGTTTTGTAGTAGTTGTCTATTCCAAATCCTGTTCCTGACAGATAGGATAAGCAAATGTGATTGCTCGCTTTCCCTTTCTAGTTCCTCTCAGAGAGGAACCTTGGCAATTAATGAAACTGGGTGGTTTTTTTCCCCTTTTGAAGCTGACAAGGGAAAGCTGTGAAGTTGGGTACACAAGGCATTGTATGGTATCTGCAAATATAAGGATGACCTTCTGCAACCTTCTCTGGAAAAACATTGCATCCTTTTGCAGTCCTTTTGCAGTCTATCGTGTAGATAATTCTTATCCTGCTTGGCTTCTTACCACCAGGAAGCTCAGTCCATGTGGCATCGCAGCGCTTGATTAGAAAAAGCGGCCACATGGAACAGAGGTATCAGGTCTAACGTCCAATTTCAATGATTCTATACTTAATAAATGTTTCAAACATGAGTGCATTTATTATGTAGTCAAGCATCTTCACTAGCAGTTGTCATTGCTTACAGAGGAAGGTAGGCACCGTGTGTATTGGTAGTTCTGTTCATTCAATTGGGTTTTACCACACAGTCCATGTATTTAACTTAGTTACAATTGTACGACAGAACATACTATATATTTTAAAAAAAAAAAAAACAACAAAAAACCAAAAAACAAAACAAAAAAAACAACTCCTAGACTAAAAAAAAAAAATAAAAAAAAATTTAAAGCATACTTACTCTTCCCTAAAAATATCTGACAAAATGTGAAGCTACTTCTGGGCATAATAATTCCAACTTTTGCCACACATTTTTATGGTGAGTGTTATCTTTGGAAAAACTGGTTAAAAGCATTGTATTCAAATCTTTGTAGACTATGTGCCTTGGACTTTGCTAATTATTTTTCTATTTTTATTTTTTTTTCTGAGGACAGTGTTTTGGAAGGCATAGGAAGAACTTGCCATCTTAAGATTCCTGTAATTTTTGTTTGTTTGTTGTGGTTTTGGTGTGTGGGGGTTTTTTTTGTTTGGTGTTTTTTTTCATGTTTTTTTTTTGTTTGTTTTGTTGTTGGTTTTTTTTTTTTAATGAATTGAAGCATAGTTTTATGTATTTAGGCCTCAAAATGCTTCCCCCGTTACGGGGAAGAGGAGCGTGTGTATAGAGTGAACCTTGGGGAATAACTCCTGACAGCTCTCCTGTTACATTTCTCCCTGTTACAGTTTCTTTGGTTTCTCATGAAGAAAAGAGGATACAAATAGCCCAGTAAAGAGTCATTTAACCTGTAACATTTTGGTACAAATGTTGATATTCTTTCACAAGAGTTTAGCTTTGGGATTTCTGTGGGGGTTTTCTTGTTTGTTTGTTTTGAAATTTCAATTGGATATTTCCTTTTCTGTTCCATTGCAAAAGTATCAGGAAGTTTATTGCTGTGATAGGGGTTTGTTGTGGGTTTTTTTCTGTGTTTTTTTTATTGTTGTTTTGGTTTGGTGGTGTGGGGTTTTTTATGATTTTATTTCATTCTTATTGTGTCCTTTCCTGGTGTAAAGAGAAATCTGAGCTGTCTGGAGCTCTGATATGATGATGGATCACACTTTGGCTTGCTGGTCTCTTGGCCACTCTGAATATTCACAACTATGTGGATAGCGTTGGGGGCCACCTTTTAAAGACGTCTGCTGTTGAAAACTGGGAAGTGTGAGAACCTTGAAATGAAAAGGCAGGAATTATGTAAACAAGCAGAGTTCCTGAAAAATCTATTTGTGCTTTAGTAGATATCAGACCAGTAAAAACTGGGCTCCCACCACGCTGACTGGGAGAGGCAATACCTGAGAGAGAAATGATCAGTTGCAACACAAGCTGTCTTGTCCTAGAACTTCAAATGTCCGGGAAACAGAGTGGTTGCTCCCATGACTTGCAGACCATATCATTGCAGCATTGCTGCTTTTCTTTCACCCAAGCAAATATTGCAAGACTGAGAGCTTTTAAAGCTCTGAAATACCAATCAAGCATTTTTGAATGTCTAACTGAGCAAGCATTTAAGAAAATATAAGTTGTCTTACTGTGCATTACTTCTCTACTCCAACTGGAGCATGCTTGCTTTCTGGTTTTGTGTTTCTCTGTAAATAAATCATAGTTCAGACTAAATTGCTATGTCCATATGTAAAGCTGAGTCCAGAAGAATGAATTAAAAACCTTTGTCCCTGGCTACGCTCATTTACCTCTCCTTCATTAGGCTTAGGTTTCATGCAAAGAAGATAGCAAGTGCGATGTTTATTTTGATTTCTCTCAAATAAATGACCTTGCACTTTGTTAGGAAACGATGTCTTGGGCTAAACTTAAAGTAACAGACTCCAGAGATGAGCAGCAGTGTGGGAGGCTGGTGCTAGCATGGTGAAGCAGCTTTAACCTCAGCAGCAGCGGGAGGCTGCCGCAGCAAAAAAATACACATAGCTCTGTCTGAGAGTGAGATGGGTCCATTATTTCTGGCAGGATGTGTGTTGAGCCATAAGTCATAAGCTCAGGTGGCCTCCACAGTTACAGTAATAGTCATGTTACTGCTTTTGTTTTGGTTTTTCCTCTGTAGGATGTTAAAGGTAAAGATGGCATGCTGAGATTTCATCTCTTCCTCCTGGTGTCAGCTCACAAAACTACTCATCTCTCTTCGATATAACAGACACTGTATTTCTTCCAAAACCATTTCTGGGCTTTAGGACTTGTTTTTGTTGTTGTTGGTTTTGGTTGGTGTTTTTTTTGTTTGTTTGTTTTGTTACTGTGACAAATTTGAAGTTTCAAATGTTGAGGTCAAAATGACTCTTGAGAGTGCGTCCTGTAGCTTAGTCCTGGATTTTCTGGTTTCTTCACTCTGCGCAACTAGGTTTTCGTGTTTGGGTTTCCACTAGGTTTGGGGTAAGTTCGCATTTGTTGCGGATTGAGGGTTTTTTCCTCTCCTGGAGTTGGCTGCAGCAGCGTTAGTCACCTAATGGGGCTGAGGGGTTAGTCTGAGTGCTGAGGATGGGCACGTCCAAAATGCTGGTAGCTGCTGCTGACTGGAGCTGCTGTTACTGTTTTGGAAAGGTGAAAGATCATCTGATACCAGTAGCTTTTTGAAAGCAGGAGGAAATAGGGATGGGCAAAACAATCATCTTGTGGTTTTTAAAAACTCTTATGGATTTCCCAGTACAAACACTATAAGTAGAGGTTTTAATTTTCTTGTGGACTGTTGTCCATATGACTTGCATTTCCGTGTTTATAGACACATTCCTCTGATTGCTGTGGTTTCACTAGTGAGACAGAAAAATATAACTAGGTTGCTCTCAAACTCAGAGTTCATAACCG
The DNA here is from genome assembly GCF_963924245.1 of Chroicocephalus ridibundus. Classification (NCBI taxonomy): domain Eukaryota; kingdom Metazoa; phylum Chordata; class Aves; order Charadriiformes; family Laridae; genus Chroicocephalus; species Chroicocephalus ridibundus. The sequence continues at coordinate 79,056,947 of NC_086285.1, read as the reverse complement.
ATTTGTATTATATTAGTATACTGCAGAGATTGATATTTGAAGAAAATGAAGCCATAATATATTATGGCTTAAAACATGCATTCAGAAAAAGCTTGATCTTTAAAATCTTTAAAAGGCTCTCTGTTGATACTTTTCCTCTTTATAAAAATAGTTCTTCGGACACATCTGAAAACCAATAGTTATTTTGAGTATATGAATGTTTGAGCAAACAGCCCGAGAATTCAGGGGCATGACTTTTAATTTATTTTTTTTCTAAAAAGCTATCAAGCACCTGATTGTCGTCCCTGGGAAATTTGTGGTAAGTGTATTTGGAAATAACACATTAAGTGTGACAGGTTCATGTAATCAGGAAAAAAAACTTAGTATACTCAGTTTGATGGTGTTACTTGTTTTTCTCAAGCTGAGATGTTGGGGGATTTTGTGTGATAGATGCAAGCTGTTTGATCATTGTAGAATATCTTACGTGTTTTAGACTGAAAATTTTATATTTTTAGATAATGACACTTAAAAAAAAAATAATCAAAAATCGGCAGCATTGCACTGACATACCGTACTGTTGTTGGCTTAACTTAAGTCAAAACTCGTAACTGGTTGCCTCTCCTAATGGTAAGGAGCAAATTTGAATTGCACAGGTTTGTTCTGTTCTTGTTGGCTTTAGAGTGGTGCAGGGGTTTGTTCTTTAGACGAAGTGTCTGTGCTGAGGTTCACAGTAGAATAGCTATAAATATTGATGATGGGAATAATGTTGTTTTGTATAAAGATAATTGGAGGGAGGAAGGAAGGGAAAAAAAAGAAAACTTGTTGCTGTTGTCTGTAGCTGGAGTTGCAGCTCTTAATATAGCTTAATAGTTTACCAGTGGAATAGTGTGTGAGGTCAGATGGAGCTCAGACTAGGAAATAACAGGGTGATTCACTTTTCCAAAGCAACTTTGCTTTTCTTCTACTTTTAAACAACTCTTAATTGAAAAAGAACAGAGTAATGTAATTAGAACGTTTTTGTTGTTGTTGCTAATGATAACTTTTCCTCCTGCTTAATTTTTTCGTTTCACTGCAGTTAATGCATTACAAAAACCCGTCAATTAAGTGGGGAATGTTTTAAAACAAAGAATTTTTTTTAACATTTATTGCCTTTTGACTTTCTTTTTTTGACCACAGGAACAAAAGGACACTTGTTTTCCTATTCTCACTTGGCCAGCATACAAATCAAAATAGCAAACTAACTACTGCAGGGGTGGCAGCTTTAATAAATCAGTTAAAAACTTCAGAGTTCATAATTCTTCCCTTTTTTTTTTCAGTATGGAGAATTTTTTTTTTTATGAACACTTTAATGCTTTACTTCGAGTATTGCCTTGAAGACTTGAGACAAAGTGCAGCAGTGTTCTGTTCATAGTGGCCACAAAAATTTACTGATTTCCTCCATAAATAATTGGAAATGATTAGAAGTAAACATTTTTCAGCAAAAATAACATTACACTGTATTACCCTTTTTCTTTTTTTGTTGTTGTGGATTGTTTGGGGTTTTTTTTTTTTTTTGGAAGGAAGGCTGTTTTGGAGTGCTACAAACAAATGAATAGTTGTTATTGTGGATTTTATTTAGATCATATAGATGTCACTTTAGAGTGGTGTGTTCCCTGCTCCAAAGGGTCTGCCACCATATTCCAGCATATTAAGTAACTGAAATAGCATTAGCTTATAGCTATGCAGAAGTTTAAAATTTGACAAAGCAACAATTTATTGTGCAAGGCTGCTACTGGCACTGGTTCTGCATATTTTAATGGAAGTATAGAGCATTTCTTTAAAGAAGGCTAAATGAAAATGGTGACAGTGCACTGTTGGTGACGTTACTGCAGAAAGATCCCTTTAAGAAATAAAACCATGTACCATGTCCTATGGCTGAACATGTGCCTCTTCTCCATGTACTGTCCCCCAAGCATATTCATTGAACCTGTCAAAATTTCACTTCATCAGAGCACAGCTATAGTTTGTAGTTCGAAAGGAATTTGTAACTGCTATGAACGACCTTGATAATTGACACCATCTATAGTTGAACTGCCAAGAACTTACCTTTGTAGTGTTATTCCTAAGGGCATGGCACTATCCTTACTCAATTTTGAATTTTATAAGTATAGCCAACTTTGGTATTCCATGCAATATGTGGAAAATTATGGCACTTCTTTCCAAAGGAATAATAAAGTCTGAAAATTTGGTATTTGTGACACATGGAAGTACAGAGCAAAACTATAAGCATGTAGCAAATGGACAGATATTTCACCATACACGCCCACCTTAGAAATATAAAAAAAACCCTCCCTCAAACAGTGCATCTGACAGTAGGTGTGTTGCATTTTTATGTTCCCAGGCTTTATTGCTAATCCATTTGCCCATGGGCAGGCATGAGTGAGGGAGATGGCACAGTAGTCAGACTCTCTTCCCTGCTGCGTTATCCGATGAAATGTCGCTTTTCAAGTGACCATGTCTCTTGTGGCTGGGAGTCAGGTCTGGGAGTCTGATCTTAGCAGCTCCCTTGTTTCAGAAAGGAGAGAGCTGGTTGACAGTTTCTTTAGGGATCTTGCAGCAGGATTTCTCACAATCCTTTGCATGGCTTTGGGATTTCCTAATGTTGCATGTTTGTAGGGAATGTCGTTTTTACCAGAATCCTGTTGGGGATGTTTCTTCTCTGATGTTTATACTACCCCCCTGCAATGGGAGCCCTTTTCCCTCTGTTAGGGTCATAATACACTTGCATCACTTGTGTTAGGCTGTTAATTCCTTTTCCCTCCTTCTGAAAAAGCACTCCGTGTACTTCTGGAATTCTATGAATAGTAATATAAAGAACCTTATTCCTCCTCCTCTTGGTCTGTTTTCCCGTGTTTCTTCATTTGTCTAGTACTTTCTTCCACTACCCTTTATTAGCAGAGAGGAGCTGTGGGGAAGAGGGAGTCCCTTTCCCTAAATTACAAACGCTCAGGTAGGATGTAATCTAGCTCTTGAATCCAGGAGCTGTGCGGAAGGATGTTGGAACTGGCCATATCAAAGGAAGAGGACGAAGATGTCTTGCATTTGGGTTTGCTTTTACATCCTTCTGTGAATGTGACGATAAAATTCAAAACTACTCCATTGCAGAAGGAATTTCCCTGTGTAAAACACTGCAAAATAAAGGAGATTTGGATTGTTAAATGGCTACTTATTCCACTTGTTTTGAGTTTTCTGTGTAAATGAAACATCTTGCTCACGGATCAAGTCAAACTTGATGCTTTTTTTTCTTCTAGATGTTTGTGGCAAAGCACTGTCTGACTCTTGTTTATGTTTCAATTTCTTCACTCGGAAGAGGTTTTCTTTGATAGTGTGTCAGAGCTTATTGAAGTTCTTGACATTAACTACTATATTAAATATAAAATATTGCATCCTAAAGTTGTCTCACTCTAGTTTATGTGACTGTTTTCTTTTGTCTGGGAGCTTTAAAGGCATGTTGTAAGGCAGCTGCAGTTGGAAACCTGCTGCTGTGTTTTGGAAGCCAGCTGAAGTATCATTCTTTGCATGTGCTTTCAAACTACTATTTGGCTAAAGACAGCATAGTGATTCTTCAAGTCTGATATGTCAGAGTGTGCTGATGGGGAACTGTTTTAATTGAGGTAGTTTATTTAATCAGTCTTGTTTAAACTGTTTTGACCGTTCAAGCTGGTCTGACATATCTGTTACGAGCCGGGTCTCACTGCAATCCTGCTTAAAGACAGTTTGTTGGTTATTTTCTTTTAAGACTGGTGTTTTGTCCACAGACAAAGGGACCTACTTCTGTCTTCTGAGGTTTTGTGGATTTGTTATAAACTGAAGCAATTGCCGAGTACTTTACATTAGCAAAAGTAAGCTCTCAAATGTGACAACACTTCTAAAATAGAATACTGTATTGTCCAGTGGGGGTTCATTCACAGTAACCAAGCACTCTAATCTGCACAGACTGTGTTTTTTCACTTTGTTTTTGTGGTTGGCTTTGGGGACTAGGGTACCTATAGCCATGATCAGATTGGGCTCTGGGCACACTAATGCCTTGCTGGCTGCATGTGCTCACCACCACCTAAGCTGGTATTGTTTTTTTCAATATTAAGGCGGACATGATTTAGACTGATAGTCTTTGGATAAAACACTCAGTGAAATAAGGTCAAGGTGACTATAAGCACCTCTTACAAAAGGGAAGACCCCCCCCCCCCCCCCGCCCTAATCCCCAACTTCATGGATCAGACCAAGTCATGCATGATGGTCCATTCTTACTCAGATGCGGACCAGGAGCAGATATGGTTGGCAGCATGTGGCTCAAGTAAAGCGAAATCTGCTAACCCTAACAAAAACTGAGATTTGTTGCTAAACACCTAGTTCCTCTAATATTCCTTTCCTGGTTTAGTGATTCCTGAATCTTGAAAGCTCGATTTGTAGTATAAATGGAAATCAATAGCTTTGATAATAGGATTTATATGCATAATGCAGTCTCCTATAGATAAAGGTTTAAATCACTTAATAGAGCTTACTTAATATTATTTACTCCTTGACCTCATTAGGGTGGAAACCGTACTGTCCTTACAAGCTGCAAACTCTTCGACACTTTGATCGCTGTTCTGATTGTCATTCACACTGGCAGCTGCTATACTGAAAAGAAAAGGAAGGGCAATGCAAAACCTGGGGGCCGTGTGTGATACGATATCGCAGTGCAGGACAGCATGGATCCGCATTGTGTGCGATTACCAGACAGTAAATCAGCTGTGCTGTGCTAGAGCCAGAAACCAGTAGCTTTCACACTTGCTGCCTGTTTCCCACTCATTGTAAAGCCCTGCCCTATCACTTGATAGACCTGGAAAGGAAGCGCAGAGGAAGCGAGTGCCACTGCTGGTTCAAAATGTTCCAGGGCAACTGGAAAGTTTGAGCAATGGCCTGGGTGAGAAGAACAAGACCTTATTGACAGGGTTCAATCCTAGTCAAGTCTGTTTCCCATCAACTTCCTAAGTAATCATAGCCTTTCTTTTTTTCATCTCCTTTGCACTCTCTGGGTCTCCCACTTTCACTTCCTTTTTATTTTATAGATTTATTTATTTTAGTGAACTGAGCAACCAAGGAGAATTGGGAAGACTTCTTCCCTCTGATCCACCTCTGCTAAATCCTAGAGGAATTACTAATGAAAAAGATGACAAATACATTAAAGGTAGTTGTCATCCCCCAGCTTTGCCTCTATGTTTCTCCAGAGTTTCCATTGCATGTTCCCTGAATTTCTTCTTTCTATAGGGTTTTGTTCTCTTCATTTGATGTGCAGAAATACATAACCGTTCCAGTGATGCCATGGTACATGTAGTTTCTCATTTTCCAGATCAACTGGTGCCACAGACTGATGGTTTTTGGGTTATAGCACTGTAAAGTTCTGTGAACACCCACATGTAGTGGGAGAGGTATGTAAGCTGAGACTTTCTTGGTTTCAAGCTCTTCTAGACTGTGTAAGACTTAATGAGACTTTTATACCATAAAGTCACTCATTTTTTCTAATGGTGCAGTTTTAAACATAGAGCGACATGCCCCTTATACACTGCACTGTGCCATTTTGCATAGACTTAGGCATGATTTTGCCATCAGTGTAGTAAGCAGTCTCCTCTGGCAGTCCTGCTGCTCTAGGACCTCTAGTGCATCTCAAATTTCTTACTTCAGTGTGTTATTCTCCTTAGGCTGCCTACGAGACAAGAAAAACTCATTTAATCTGAGGTGAGAGAGGTTTTTCTCTAGACTAACATGCTTTTAAAAAGGGGAGCAGAGAGGTCTGTTTAGTTTTGAACTTAAACGTGTCTGGCCATGATCACATCAGAGCAGATCCACATAACAGTGTAAGCATAGGTGGCATCTCGTGTTTTTATGGTTTTTCTGTAGCAAGTCAATTGACTTTGGAATAATCTCACATATTAAAGGAACAACGAGTTCAAAAAGTCAGTGAAAAGGTGCAGGCTCTTCGGGCATGGGTGATGTTCACTCCATTGGTTGGTGAGCCCTCTTCTGGAGGGGTAAACTGCTGGGTTTGTGATGGTGTGTACACATTTATAAGGATAATATGACAGTGTATTTGATAATCCTGGCAATAGTGATGCCAGGAAAATCATCTTATTTCAGGAAAACATGCTCTAGCATGTGTTTTGAAGTATTTGCTTTTGGGGTGTTTAATAACTTAAGTTTGACAAGGATTTAAAAGGAAAGGGGGGGGAGGGAAACCCCAAACCAAAACAACCCAAACTCTCAACTCTCAATGATATATAAAATGTGAAAATGGCTTGTATTCTGTAGTATAAATATAGGGTGTGCTACGGAAGTTTTTGAAAACTCAATTGGTCAGGCAGGCAGAATTATTGCTGCCTGAAAGAGCTCGTGTGCAAGGGAGATGTGAGCGTGACACAGTGCTACAGAGGCACATCGGTTTGCAGAGTATGCCAAGCTTGCACCAATTTTTCTAAATGTTTTTCCTTCCCTATCTCTAAAATAGTTCAAATTCAATAACTGTGGTTAGGATATTTTGGAAAGATGTCCCCAGGCACTTTATAATGGAACTTGGGAAGAGGTTCAAGAGACGGGAGTTCTCAACCAGCATTTGTAAGCAAGATATCTTAAAATATACGGCTTCTTAATCTAAAATTAACCGAAAAGTGTCTATAGTATTTTTAGGTCAGTGTATAAATCTGCAGAAATCAAAGTATGTGCTTGTTACCCGGTCAACTCATTGCAATTTTTTTCTTCCCTTTTTTTGAGACATTAACCAGTCCAAACCTCCCAGACCCATTCACTGTGTTTCTAATACTTTCCTATATCTTACTCTTCCCAGGATGGATCGTACTTGGCTGAGTTCCTGCTGGAAAAAGGCTACGAGGTGAGTGACTCGGTGACCGGCTGCGGGCTGATGGAGTCCCTTGGATGCTGCAGCTCCAGCTTCCTCTGCTTCTGTCCTTTTCTGTGTATGTTTTCCACTCTGGCCCTAGATAACAAATCATAACGCCGGAGAGGAATGTGCAGCATGGCCTGTAATCATGCCAGCTTATTGTACTATTTATCATCTAATGTCCACTGGTGGATTCCCTCTTCTCCTCAGGGTATAGCTGCTTTGCATGTTTCCCGCCAACTCAGATAAGCAGTGACCTGTGTGAGCCAAAACTGTAAGGAATTAGGGAATAATTTATGATGCAATGTACTGCATAAAGGAATAAGAGTATCTTGTTTGTTCTCTTCTCCCCTGCCCCCACCAAAGGCCCTTATATTTTGGCAGTTATACTTCAGCAATAAAAACCTTGCATTTTACTTTCTCTGTTGAAAAAGTGAGGAGGGCAAAACAAAACCCAAAAATATACTTTGGTAGTGTTACTTTCCACCCCTTCTCTTGGATTAATTATATGCTTAGCACATGATTTTCGTTTACCTTTTCCTTAAAATAAAGGGTATCTGATTCCTTACTTTTTGCTGCATAGTTTTCCCTGGCAAAATCATCTTTTTTGTGGCCCAGCAAAGCAACAATCACAGTATTATGGTATTATTTGATGGTTTTGAACTGTTGTGGGTGTATATGTGAGAATGTTTGCTTTCTCTGTCACTAAAGATGGTTCCAAAATGTGTGATAAAGGAAGGAAAGGGCTGGTGAAATTAATCTCCCTGCAATATAGTATTTTCTGGGTTTTAGTGAAGCTAATGCTGGTTCTAGGGTTGGATTTCATTACTTCTGTTGTAATACTGCCTCATAGCTTAGTGAAAAGTCTATTCTCAGCCAGTCTGTGTTTTCCATGCTCTTGCACGTGGTTAGTCTTGGCTTGCTTATTCCATCCTTTCTCCTTCTTTGGTGATTAATCTGCTTATTGGTGTTGGTTTTTCAGTGTTGTAAACTGATTATTTTTACTATTTGTCTCCATTCCATTTGGGGTAGAGAGATATCATTGTGGTTGCATTGTGGCAAAAGCACATGCTCTCTCCTAGTCCACAATGAAATTGGGAACTGCTAACTGCAACTAAAATGAAATATAACCCTTTCCACAATAGAATGGCTATAATAATTTGGTAGAGGTGTGGTTTTTTTGTTCCTCATCTCTCCATTTATTTGTTGGAATTCTTTCCTGTGCTTCCAGTTAGAGACCTCTGTTCCTGAATAACTGAACACAAAAGTACAGGTGATAACTGATTGCCTCCCTAACTAAGGTTGTTTGTTTGATCTTTTTTTTTTTTTTAATTTCAATCTATTTAAAGATCAAGCCCTATTGAGAAAAATTTACTGATCTTACGTTCTTGACTAGATTAACCAGCTTGCACACATCTTGGCTTGTCACAAAGTTTGCATTTCACCTCTCCTATGCAGACAAAGGTACCTTTCATAATTTTTTTTTTATTGTACTGTTGCTGTCATGGATTAAGCATTTGGCAGATTTTCTTTCTCTTGTATGTGCATACCAGAAAAAGGAGTGGGAGGGGAAAAAAAAAAAAAAGCTGGGTTTGCATGTTTTCTTGTTATCACTGGATGCAACAGGCTCTCTGGATGTGTTTGAAACTTTTTGAAGTCCTGGGGTGATTGCATTTAGTACATCTCATTGGTCAAATGTTGGTACCATAGTCATTCAGCTGACACAAAGCTCTTGCAAGCACAATCTTTCATCAAGCTTTGAGGCTTGCTGGCAAGATTTGACTTATTGGTCAATCGTTTGTGTGAACTTGAATTTCAGCATGACTTCGTTCAGAGACAGATAATTGAGAGCTCAAGAAGTCTCTCATCAGGTCTTTAAGCTGAAATATTTAATTTTTCTAGAAGAGTTGTAGAGCACTTCATTTAGCTTCCTTTAGAATAATTTGATGCTCTAAAATTGGTAAGCCTGATTTATTTATTTTTTTTTAGTCAGCAAAACAGATGTTAATTTCAGTACTCAAAATATTTCCAGGATCTCTTGCAAAAGCAAAGTTGTTAAGGAACTGTCTTTTTTGAAAGCTTCTCTGTAAACCTTATGTCTATATAAATTATCCACACATTCCATAAATAATTATTTTGATAGGGCTTTCAACTACATAACTTTGAAAATTGATCTTCACAAATTCATTTGATGGAAATTTCTTTTTGGGTGCCATGTTTTGAAGCTCCCCATTAATCCTCAAAATGCAAATATTTTACCCAGTTGTGGAAAATTTAGTGTTTGAACTGTAGAACAAGGTACATTGTGAGCCTGTTGCCTGACTGGGTGCACAAGAGATATTATGCAAGGAAATTGGCATCAAAAATGTAACTTGCAACTTGTAAAGATGAAGCTATTCAGCTATTATTAGGGGTCTTGCCACCAAAATAGTATTTGTAAAGCAGCAAATTGGTCTCACTCTTCAGTTGTGAATACCTTTTTATTTAGTTCAGTTTCAGACTTAAGAAGGAATAAAAATGTCTTCTGTGTTAATAACCATAGCTTGTGTTATGCGTAAAAAAAAAAAAAAAAAAAAAAAAAAAAATCCCCAAAGAAAACCAAACCAAAACCTGAAATGCTGACCATTCCTACTGGTATGTTCTTACAGGTACAAGTTCAATACAAAGTGAGAGAGTAAACCAATGTCCCAAACCAACCAAGTGCAGGGTGCATCAAGTTGTGCAGGATCACGTTCAGAAATAATAAAGGGCAGGAAAAAGTGGAGGACAGTCAGATGCTGAAGTTTGATTTCACCTGTGCAAGCACAACTTCTGCAGCTGGTAACCTAAGCTAACAGGAATCTTGGCAGCAGGCATGTGGCTTCCTTACATAAGGAGGATACAGGATCAGTGTTTGAACAATTTCTCTAATGTATTAGACACAAACGGGCTTTTCTTTAATGTTAGTCAGAACCAGTCATGGTTGGTTTTTTGGGGGTTTTTTTGGTTTTTTTTTTTTTTTTTCCGACTTAATCGTAGCTGGTTAAATGAAGTTCCCAACCTGTGTTTCAGCCTTAGGCTTGCCTGTGTGTCTCGCAACCCACCGGAGAACACTGAGTCATGAGATCCACAAAATAGCACTGACTGTTCTGGCTGTTCTTCCAATACCCCAGAAAGTTGAATAACAGCTGTTTTCTAAAATATATTTAGGCCTTGCAGCTGCTGCCCCTTCTTTCCCCTGGTCTTTTTCTTCCCTTCTCTTGCTCTCTGACCCCTCTCTCATTTCTCTAGTCCCATCTCTTGCTGCTGCTTTTTTCATGCCCATCGTCTCTCACTGCAGAAAGACTCTGCAACCAGGGAGAACTGGTTGTCTTGGGATTCACATATTGCTTTTCTGACTCCAGTATTGTTGGCAAATCTCACTGACTAGGAGATAGTGCTCTAGGGCAATTCATTGTGTTTTCTGTACTGTCTGATGCTTGGGCTGCTGGTGGTGTCAACAAGGGAGAAGGTAAAACTACTGAAGGGTACTAAAATAAATAGGACAGCATCAGAACTCATCTGCAAGTATTTTGTTATGATTTGGATAACTGTCTGCCTTTAGGAATAGACACAACCTCTGATTACCTGATATAAGGGCTAGGCCCCAGTATATGAAAAGAGTGATGATGGTGACAACTTTCCACTTAGTGTTTACCACTTGCCTTTTTCTATTTTTCCTTGTTCCCAGGTGCATGGCATCGTTCGTCGGTCTAGTTCTTTTAATACAGGCCGGATTGAACACCTGTATAAGAACCCACAGGCTCACATTGAAGGAAGTAAGACTTTGTTTTTATGTTTAAGCGGGTTTTTTTCTTTTTAGTCTGTGGTGTGTGTTTGGTAGAAAAGGTCCCTGGGAGCAGGAAGGGGAATCCCAGTTTCCTCTACCTAAATGTTATTAACAAATAGTTATTTTTAAGCTGTGTTTGACTTATAATTGGTTATTTAAAACAAAAAGACAAACAAAAAACCTTGATAGCTAAGTTTCCCTTTTCTTTGTGTTAGCTAGCTGCCCCATCTCAGAAAGAAAAGTGATGATTTTTCTCTGATGAAAATGTGACACAAAGTATAGATACTCGTGTGTGTAAGTTACCAAGAGGGCAAAATACGAGAGGGGCCAAGGAAAGCGCTTTCGGTTGCGTAGAAATGCTGACACAGTTCACACATAGCTGGGCAGTAGCAATTAGAAAATGGCTGGGCCTGCAAAAATCTATGTGATGTTGAAAACACAGGTATCAGAATAGTAAAATGTGTCTTTTTGAGGCAGTTATCTTAAGCACTCCACTTCTGTTTCCTCATGAGCTTCTTAGTGCCTGATCGAGGTGAAGGTTTGGGGACAGCCTGTATGACAGCATGAATAAGACATGATCTTCTTACTGATGACAGGAAGAATGAATCTTTGGACCTTCTGAATTTCTGCACCCAAGGAAACTATTACCTCTTTTTCCTGAAAGAAAGGCATTGCTCTTGGAAACTTGCTAACAATTTACTGTGTTCTCTGTTACCGATGATAATTTGCAAAGCTGAAATTGTTACCTTTAGTGTACGCTTTGCAAAAATTGTTTTGAGTATTTTACCTCAAAGAAGGTTAACTGTTCACTTGATGAGAAGAAGCTCAAATGTTGGATGGCACCGGTTCAGCAGAAGGATTGAGCATCTTAACAAGTGTATGGTTCTCTACACTATGCATACTTTGTAGAGTTGTGCAGACTGACGCTGTCCTAAATAGTCCAATTTAAGGTATTGTTAACACTAAATATCTCCGTGCTGTATATAAATATCATGTCTTTTGAAGTCTGCTTCCCACTATCGTTAAACAGAGCCTGATCTTATCGAACTGTCGTATATGATTCAACTTTTAGGTTTCACTTGATCTTTGTAATTTTAAACAAATAATCATTTCTGACATGTCTTCAGAGGTATTTGCTGTGAATAGTTGCTGCTTACTGTACATTGCTTCTTAAAATACCTGATCGAGAGAGGAGTTAAATTGAATAAAATATCTTCATGAAGAATACTGATACCTGTGCTTCCATCAAGGACAACGTAAGAACTGTGTTTCCCATGACTTACATTCATGGCTCACAAAGTAAAATGAAGAAGAAGAAATAAAACAGGAACCTGTGCATTGCGGGGACCATCTTGTGAATATGAAAAGTGATTTGAGAAGACAATGTGGATCGTGATAAATATATATGTGAACATTTAAGGAAAGGGATGGAAGAAAGAAAAAAGAAAGCAGACCTTAAAATGTTTTCACCCCACTTCTTATCTCATTTTCCTTTAACTGAGGAATGCAGCCATATGAATGGGAGGAGGAGGAGGAATTGGACTTGGAATCTCAGGAAAGGCTGCTCTATGGAAACTGTTTGGAAACAATGGGCTTCCAGGCAGTACTGGAGGAAGCAAAGAAGCAATAGTGGTTGATGTGAGCAAACCCTAATTTTGTCTTTGCCCTGTGTGTTCTTCCAATGAGGAACTGATTACATGTTGCAAGATGACAATCTTCATAGACGGTGAACCTCTTCATGCAAAAAAAAAATGTAGGGAAAACAAGAAGGAAAATAAGGTGTTTCCTGAAGTGAGCCATCTAGCTATTGCTTTCTAAGGAGGTTTTTAGGTTGGATATTACTAAAACCCAAAAGTTTTGACACTTGATCTGTGTTTATAAATCTTTGCACCAAATAAACTCCATTTCTAGTGAGTGTTTCCATGTAGCCTATTCTTCTTGAAAGACCTCTTTTTAATGGGTTGGAAAGTGAACAATGCCTCATGCCCTGCCTCCCCTTCAAAAAAAGCCGTTTGACAAGAAGCTTTGAAGACTTGATGGTAGGCCAAAATGAGTGTTCCCCTTTGAGACCTTTAAATTAAAGATAATCGTGGGAGGGTATCTCTGATGCTTGGCTCAGCCCAGCTGGCAGCCCACCTTCCCTGGGAAGCTCTGAGACTGCTCTCTGGCCCGGGGATGGTGGCAGAACTGGATGTCTTTGGTGTAGGAAGAGGGAGCCTGTCTGTGGCACCTCTTTCCTGCTCAGCTGCTGCTTAGGCTGGAGAGGAACCGGTTGCTCTTTCAGAGCCTAGGGCTCCTGCTCCTGAAAGCCTCTAGGCTTTCAGAGCCTAGAGCTGCTGCTGCTCCCTGGGCTTCCTCTTGTAGCAGTGTCCTCTGCTCTGTCCTCTCTGAAAGGCTGGCTCAGCTGGCAGGGAGATTTCGTTTACTTCCAGCCAAGGTAAGCAGAGGAAGAAGAGGGCTCCCTGTTGCCTAGGGGAAGCTTTCTTTTCTGGGACAGAAAGGGAAGTGTCTTCGGGTTCTTCCCTGCTCCCACTAGCCCACAGAGTTGTCCCAGAAAAGGTGATAACTGCCATCAGGGAAATTGATTAGTTGGTGCTTGCTCTTGGTGTCTATTTTGTGTTGCAAGAAAAATGCAGCAGTTGTTAAGGTGGTCTGGATGCCAGCAGTTTTGAGGACTGGAGGTTAACACCAATATCCAAATAGCTTTATCCTATAACCACTTGGCATCTCGTGCATGCTGTGCGCCACGGACAGAATGGGTTTCACGTATTGAATTTCACTGGGGAAGCAGGGCGGTTACATTCCATACAAGTGGAAGCATGGTGGTGTCCCAGCACAGCCTGGATAGAACACTGGATAATTGATGTGTATGCACAAAATGGGTCATAACCTGCTTGCCACCCTTATATTTAATCAATCACAGTTATCTCTTTCTTAAAAAAAAAAAAAAAGTTGCATTACCATTCCTTGACCTGTTAGCCACAGCTTCGACTGGGTCTTGAAGTCTCTTCAGAACAGTCCTTTAAAAACAATGTGGATGTGAAAGCAGACTTCAAGAATATACTGTGACCTGCTGGGCTGCATCCCTTTATCAACCTGAAGAGCCTTAAGTACCTGTTAAATAGGAATGGGCAAAGCTGAACACCTCAGAACTGCGTAATCTGTTACTTCCTTGCTGCCTTAAACTGTTTAAAAAAATAAATAACCCCCAAACCAGTTTAAATAAAAACAAAGTTCACATATCTCTACAGCATTTTAAAAAAATGTACTGTGGATTCATATGGTAGTCTCTTGTATTAAAGCTTGTATTTCTTGGTTTCAGGTTTAGAAAAAAAAAAATTGAGTTGATTATATCTGTAGAGGATACAGCCCCCAAAAAGTGGTGACTATTGTCAAATGGGAAGACTGCTAAACTGTACCGAAATAGGAATTTCTTGTTTTTCCTGGAGAGATTGCAATGTAAATATAAATATATTAAGGTCAAAACCATCAAATTAAAATCTACATAAATATGGCAAGTAAATGTAAACAGCTAATTCATCAATAGCTATAACAAGATTTTTTTTTTATTTTTTTTTGTAGACTAGATATACGAATAGCAGTGTGGTGGTATGGGGTTTTTTATTTATTTTTTTTTTTATAAGAGGAAAATGAGACCTGTTTTATCACAATGAATTTCACTTCTGGAATAATTTCTTGACAGTTCAGGGTCTGAAACCAAGGACAAGTTGATAAGTCATTGCAACCTGCTCTTAATTTTGACATCAAAAAAATCAAAAAAGACACCTACTTTTTCATACACAAATTAGAAAGTAACTCAATTGGGAAATGATGAATAACAGTTTACCAGCTGTGTGACTGACGTATCGAACCATGTGTGAGACTTTGGTGTGCAATATCATGAAGTGTGTTTCATCGACAGTTACAGTGTTCTTTGAAATTCCTTTCCAGTGTGTATCTATATTTTCAAACAGAAAAACAATAGTAATAAATGCAGTGGGTTGAACTGTAATGTTGCCTGAATGTTCATCTTGGACCTTAGGCATTTTTGTTGTGTTGTGAAATTATTCACAGTGAGGAACGTAAACATGTGTAACATTTTGGGAAGGAGGAGAATGCTGTCAGTGTATACTTAAGAAGTTATTAAAAACCTTTGTGGTTGGAAAAACTGGAAGCCTAAACTAAAATAGTGGGCGCTTTTTTTGGTGGCTGAAATCCTGTATAGGCACTTATCTAATTTGTACAAGCTGGGTTAATGAAGCGTAAACTATTAAACAAATGATATAAATGTTGCTAGGTAAATCAGATTATTGAAAAGAGAATCTGAAATGGTATTCATTACTCCTGCAGGAAAATACATGTTATGCTTGAAGCGGGGGGAGGCGGGGGAACAAAACTAACAAGCAAAACCTTGTTCAGCTGATGATCTCTTAACTTTTTCTAATAAATGTTTACTTGGATTTTTATAACTGGAGTAGGATTTGGACCAAGAATGCCATATTTTTCTGGGACTAAAGTGTATTAACTCTGTCTTCTTAAACTCTGAAGACATGAAGCTGCACTATGGTGATCTTACGGACAGCACCTGCCTGGTGAAGATCATTAATGAAGTCAAACCTACAGAGATATACAACCTGGGAGCTCAGAGCCATGTCAAGGTGAGTAGCTTCTAGCACTGAGAATTGCGAATACCTGTTAGTGGTGGTATACTGCTTTGATTATTTTAGACTGCAGGATTTATAGCTGTTCTAACAACAGCTGACTTTAACACGGCCTTAAGTCAAGGCGGTGATTTGCTGCGGTGCTGAATTACTGAATGAGTCCTGTAAATGTATATATATTAAGGTGTCAGAATAAGTGAGGTTAAATTGTCATTATCAACAAAATCTACAGGCTTAAAAATCTGATTTTTCTAACATGTGAAGCAACTTCTGCTGTAGAGTTTGCGGATCGGTCTTAGTGGCACAGTTATGCAGTGTTGCTAGGTCAAACCACTTAGAACCACGTTATTCTGTTTGCATTAAAATCTATACGTGTATCTGAGTATCACTTCTAGAGAAGCTTTGCCTATACCAGTTTTCATGCAGGTGGTATTCTTTGAAAAATTTACCAACAAGTAGAGAAAACAGCTTTGCTGCTACTTGCAATATTATAGCATTTCTGGGGTTTTGGTTGGAAAAAATCAAGTTGTAGAAACTGAAATAAGAAGGACTTGTTGAAGATGAGTAACTTGACCTTGACAAGTACAGCTCAAATCACAGCAACTGGGAGGGCATGAAGGGGGTGGTGTTGGTGGTGATACTGCTATAGGTTCTTGCATGGCACTGCCACAGGCTCTGGGAAAGTTTATTCCTCGAGTATCTCACTGCATAAACATTTTGAGCCCGTGAAGATCTGGCACTGAGTCTTGGCTTTTGGAGATCTAATGTGCCTTGGAGCACAATGAGGAGACATCAAAATAGCTCTCTTAAAAGCTAGCCTGAATGCACCAGGCCAATACTTAGGTGACGTTAGAAGTTCTACTGGAAATCTAGATGGACTTCTTCAGGGTGTCCTGCTTATGCTTCCTAGTGTGTCCAGTAACACGTCTGTTGTTGCAGTTGAGGAGAGAAACTAGGCACCCCAGCTCTGTTGACTGAGGTGACTGGAGGACTTGACTATGGTATCAATAGGACTTAAAAGCAGTCCAACAGTGCTTACCATTAAAAAAAAAATTCCTAGTCTTAGAAGAGGAAGTAGAACTTGGCTACCTGTTAGGGGTGAATGTTTTCACCAGAGACCTGAACAGCCCTTCCCATTAAACCTTGGTTATGTAAACTTACTCTTTTTGCCTGCGTGTATCATTTGGGGAAGGAGGGAAAAGAACTTCTAATCTTAGCTTGCTTCACATTCTGGTGACTTTGAACCAGTGACGTCTTCAGTATTTTTTGGTGGTGTTTAGGTTGGCTTGTGTTTATGCAAAATAAAGTTTTCTATCACTCTCGCTTCCAGTTAGTTTATGTGAGCCATGCTGAAATGAAGGAAAATAAAATAATAGGAAGTTGGTCTGGTTTCCTGTAGGAAACCAATGAAGATGAAATTGGTTCTTGGAATGAACCCACAGTAGTCTGGGAAATACTGTCAGAGAAGACGTTTTTCTGAATCATAAACAGTGAGGACTATGAGTCATAAAGTAGGTCACTGAGAGGCTGATCTGATCTTGTACATGGGAGAAAGTGAGCGAATACTGAAACTTGCTCCTTATTAAAAACAGTAAACTTAACAGAATGATATCATCAGTAGGAACAAATTATCCAGTGTGCATTCCTGTCCGTTTTGGTGAGAAATGGGGATTAGCTCTCTGCACTGTAGCTTCTCCGTTGGACGTTCAGAAAACAGTAGCACATTCACTTCATAGTTACTAAGTAAACAGTTTAGCCTCATTTCTCTATTCAGTCTTTATGTGTCCTGCTGCTTTGCCTTTGGTGGTTTGGGCATCTGGTGTGCTGACCATGATTTGTTTTCATTTAATTAGGTTTCATGGGAGTGATTGTTTACAGTATATTGATTCTAAATAATAATCTGTTATTATGGATACGTAGCATGCAGATGGCTTCATCTAAATTTTGTTATCCATAACCGTATACGGGTACCCCTCTGTTGAATGTCTTGAAAATCCATTGTCCAAATGCTAGGTTGGCTAAAATGATGTAAATATCTCTTCTTGCACAGTGTTTCAGTAAATGCACACACATAGATACGAACTTGTAACTATTTTTTCTGAAGGACAAGTGATCTCATCAGTATTTGACTGTGCTGTAGGATTTTTTACTTTTGTTCTGAGTTGTATTGAACTGGTGGAGCTGGTAAATACTCTTCTACAAATTTCTGAAGCAAAAAGGCAGTATGCCTTTAGTAAAAGATCTCTTGCTTTCAGAACTTGAAACTTTTTGCACTGAGCGGTTAGATGTAGGACTAAAGAAATGGTTTTATGGATATTACTATGCTAGTAGTCACGTATTAAATAGCCCACTCCAATTTGGCTGTAGTGCAGGTAGCCACAATTGCTCAGTTTACTCTTTTAAATTGTATTGGGTAGTAGGTTATTTTGCCTGCTTATTTGTTGCCAGAAATTTCATAGTGAATGTATTTTATGAGATACGAAAATAATGGGTTGACTTTTCTGTGATAGCTGTTCCGTACATATGCAACGTGGACGTATTATTGAAGAGTAAATCCTTACTTGCACATAACTACATTTAAAGAAAGTCAGTAAATGCTCAGTTTGGTTGGTTTGGTTTTTTTCCCCACCTTGCAAGAGATATACGTGGTGGGTTTGGTTTTTATTGTTCTTTAGTTTAGGGGATATTGAGGTTCTATTTAGTTG
Source organism: Chroicocephalus ridibundus (assembly GCF_963924245.1). NCBI lineage: Eukaryota > Metazoa > Chordata > Aves > Charadriiformes > Laridae > Chroicocephalus > Chroicocephalus ridibundus. Next base: position 79,038,881 of record NC_086285.1, on the reverse strand, counting down.
TAAGTCGTTGCAGGTATGTGGGTGCTTGGAGTCATGCAGGATTTAATTTTAAGAAGCGAATCCTACCACTGTTAGTTGAAAGGTCAAATGTAAAAATCAAAGGACTTTTAACATGTAACCCCTCATTCAAGTAAGCATCTCTTTCACTTGTCTATTGAATGCAGCTTTACCTCTAGCTCCTTCATTTTTGCTACTATATTTTTGTGCTCTCCACAGAGAAGTCCCTCAGCCTTGGGAGACCTTTAGCCTTCTCTTTTCCCGTGCTGGCAAAATTCAAGAACTTACGCATTTCTGATTATTTTGTGTTTTTATCTGTATCAAATACTGACCCCTAATCGCTGTGAACCAAACGTGTTATGAACTACTAATTGGTTTCAACCCCGTGCTTGTTAATGTGACTATGTCTGTTTTCATGTTGCATGGAGGGTAGAGTGGCAGCAGGGAAGATGAAGAAGAAAAAAGAAAAACAAAAAAAGCAACAACGTCTTCAGTGCCCATGGAGGAAAAATCCAACTTATGTAAAAACCTGTGCTCACCTGTGTCTCTGTTGCACCCTGAAGTTAGAGCTTGCGTGCTGGGTGGTGGGAAAGTGGGATTGCCGCAGGGAGCGGGAACTTGAAGTACACAAGCAAAAGTTTACATCATATAATTTTACAGAATCACAGAATGGTTGAAGGTTGGAAGGGACCTTTGGAGACTGTCTAGTCCAACCCACTACTCAAAGCAGAGTCAGCTAGAACAGGTTGCAGCGTCAAGTTTTAAGTAGGATGGAGACTCCACAACCTCCCTGAGCATCCTGTTCCATCACCCTCACAGTAAAAAAAAAAAAACCAAAACCCAAAACCAACAAAAAACCACCCACCACCACAAACTTTTTCATATTTTTAAATGGCGTTTCCTGTATTTCAGTTTGTGCCCATTGCCTCACCTCCTGTCACTGGATACCACGGAGAAGTCAGTCTCTGTCACTGTCTCAGTCATCTTTACTCTTCCTACCACCCATCAGGTATTTTTATACACATCACTCGGATTCCCCCTCTGAGTTGTCTTCAGGCTAAACAAACCCAGCTTTCTCAGACTCCTCTCATATGACAGATGCTCCAACCCTTCAGTCCTCTGTGGCCCTTTGTGGGTCTGTTATGTCTGTACTGGGAGCCCAGAATGCGCAGTGGTCTCACCACTCAGCACTGTAGAGGAAAAAGATCACTTCCCTGGTGACAGTGAATATAGTGAACCTGGTGGTCTTTTTCGTTTCCCACCGTAGTCTTTTATGGGATGCTTCTTCCTGCACTTGTAACTGTGGTTATGAACACTTTGGAGGGGGAGATGGTGCTGTGCAACTTTATGGTGAGGAAGGCAGTAAGGCAGTGTTTGAGACACGGCATGGTAGCTGGCATCCTTCTGTTTAGGACACAAGTGAATCAAATAATTTTAATTATCTATTGCTGACTTTCTCCTGCAGGTTTTATCAGTGATGTTACAGGGCCAGTCCCCTTTCTATCCATGCATAGTTGAAATTAATCTATGAGAAAGTCTGTGTAGGAGAGGATGGTGTCACTCTGAGGCAGTCTCATATGAAGAAGGTACTTCCACTGCGTGTATCCAGTGAGTACTTAGCTATGAGGAAAGTCGAGGCACAAGCTCAAATAACTTAGCCCAGAACTGAGAACTGAAGTCTCCTGATTGTTGAGTTCCGGGATCCTTTCAAGGTCCGTCCTCACGCCATTCAATAGCCAGGTTGGGGAATGTGCCCTCCTTACAGAACAGCTCGCTGTTAGGATCCTTTTTTTGAAAACCCTTCAATTTGGTTTGGCTTAAATTTAACCACGTCAATAACACTGAAGTAAAATAGATTCTAGTGATTGTTGTTATTGCCTATTTGGTAGATTAGTTCTGAAAATAGTTCTTTTGCGCTGGAGACATGTTTTGGTATTGTAGTCCATGTGTTAAACATGGACTACTAGTTTGTAGGTTGCATTTCTTTTTTTTATATCACACATAAATACCAATCGGTGATCTTAATGATGTTACTTGGGTGCTTATATGCTAACTGTGTACTTACCTGTTTTGGTTCCGATCCTGCAATGCTTCCTCATGGCGAAAGTTGTTTTCTTAGTTTGATAGAATCTTGCTTGTATGGAACTGCAGGCTAAATAATTCAAGGAATTAATTGTAAAGCTTTTCCACTATTGCATTAGTAACAAGGCTTAGAATTGTGCATTACAGCTTGCATAATAAATGTTTTATCTACTGTACCTCATGGGTCTTATCGTTCAGTATGCATTGTTGTGCTGTTATGTTATTGCATAGGTTTTAAGCTTGTTATGAACGTCACAGAAGCTCACGGCTTCTGAGAAAATTAATGGATTTCTTGTGTGTGTGTGTTATAAAACAAGCAGTTTGGCTGTTCAGTGTAACAAGATCTACTGTAGTTAATTGGAAAAAATATTAGCAGCACTTCATTGTAGAGATGTAGTAAGACTTATTCATAGGCAAAAATAAGCCTAACAGAATTTTATGGAGTTACAGAATTTTATAGTTATGCTTTATAGAATATTTTATTGTCTCAAGATGATATCGAATTACTTCTAATTTAGCGTGTATGGCAGTTCCTTTTATTAGCGAAAAAGTGAGTTTCCAAACCTGATTTGTGCTATAATAAGACTATAAATATGGAACCTGTTGCCCTGGGGTGCCTCTGATTAGCATAAGATGGGCCTGTGGTACTGTGTTCTGTGGTGTGCTTGGGTGCCTGTCCATCATCTCCTGTCATCTGTTTACTGGTGGTGGCAGCTCGTAACGCCAGCCTCGTGAACACAGCCTCGCTAGAAAATTGTGCAAAACAGCAAATTCTGTATTTGTGCAGTGCTTTACATGATGGGGTCTTGGTCCTTAGCCAGAGCAATTAGGCTCTCTGCCGTAAATGCAAAGGAATTAAAAATTATCTGGGCTACCTTCTGTCCTGCAGAACGCTTTACTGCTTTCACTCATGCTGGTATCATCCAGGGTACGATCCTGTAAGGCGCTGAGCGGTCTTAATGTAGCTCAGCACGTGCTTTAACTTCAGGCTGTTGGAGTTGCTCGGATGCGTTCCTGGGTTTTGTGCAGGATGTTTTGTCCTTGTGGGATGGAGCGCACCAGAGGGCAGAATAAGACTCAAGTGTTTCTTTCAAATGCTTATAGTGTTGTTTTGCTGTGTGTAGCTGAAACTCTTTAAGTAATCTAATTCCTTTTAAGCAAATCAGGTTTTAGGTAGTTTTACACTTGGATTATTCCAGGCAATTTTTTTTAATATAATACTTGCAGTACCTGTTCAAACAGATTTTGTGTGGGGCCTAGAAAGAAAGGTAATTCCAGTAATAGCCAGCAATTGGCATTTTGTATGTCTCTTCACTTGGTCCACTAAATATTTATGGCAACTTTACACAGTTTTCGTAATTGCAGCTTGTATTGTCAGACCAAATAGATTTAAAACCAAGCGTTACTAAGGAACTTAGTGCAATTATTAATATTATTAGACAGATTGACTTTAATAGTTAAATATATGTATTATGGCTGTAAATGTTATGAATACATAAAAAGAACAATGGAGTAACGCACTCAGTGGTACTAGTATGTATTAGCAAATACAAGTATTAACAAATTGCTCCCCAGACCAAGTACTATTTATGTCAATACCAATGAGAAAATGAAGGTATTATGAGTATGTTTTATTACCACAGAAGGTATCTCATGACTTGTGCTGCAGGCTGGTATGGCCTCTGTGCCCTCCCAGCACACCTTTCGTTTTCTCCTTACGTGCCCCCTCTCCTCCCTCAGCAAAACCCCTCCTTGTTTCCCTACCCTTGTTCCTCCTCTACAGAAAAATACACAAGAGCTCATATGCTTTTGGATTGCAGTGACCTTATTTACAGTTTCTGTGAATAACTTGCTATGTTTCTGCTTTTTTAATCTTTCATTTTGTTGTTTTTTCTTATGGGTCACTTCCAGGGTAAATGCTGAAGCACGTTTCTACCAATAAGTTTTGTAAGTGTATTGGGAAAGCAGCCATGTAGAAAAATGAAGCGTTTGAGTACTTAATCGGGGATGTGAAAAGGACCAGGTTGAACCCTGAAACAGAACTTTTCCGTATGGCTTGGTAATTAAACAGCAGAACGTACGCTGTCATGAATCTGTAATTGAAGATTATAGATTCCTTTTGAATTTTTTTGCAGCTTCAGTGGGCGTCTCTTGCATGATGTTTCACAAATGCAAGTTAGGGACATTTTTTAGCTGCTATTCCTGCGTTGTGCAATCGCATACGAAGCAGGCTGAATGCTGTGATGAATGAAGTGGTGTTTATCTTTGCGACCCCGATGACGGATAAAGTACCACCTCCTTCATCTCATGCTTTGTGTGTGGTTTCTGCTTCAAGGCTCCGTAATTTGACTTCCTGACTGACTTCTGAATTTTAAGTCTGATGTAGTGAAGAGGGACGAGCGGCGGGCGAATCCGTGTTCCTTCAGTGCTATGGCTCCAGTTAGCTGTAGCCCTCAATGACCTCTATTGCCACATAATTAAATTACAAATTTGAAAATAATTGCTTTAAATCAAACTTTAGAACTGGCCTCTTGTTTGAGGTTATAAACGGAAGAAGGCTGTTAAATTGGATTCCCTTGTTAGGGAGGAGAGCTTCGTTATATTTTCAATATATTTTCAATAACCAAATCTCTGCTGTAATCGTAGCTATTTCTAAGCGCAAAAGTAATTACCGCAGTGACTTCTGTGTCTGGGTGCGAGCGGAGAGGAGCGATCAAAAAAAAAATTCCCTGATCGTTTTCTTCCAATAGCTGCTGCTGGGGAAAGGGAAGGCAGACGCGGTTGTGGTATTCGCGGCGTTGTATTTCTTGTGTCAAATAGATGGCAGCAGAGCGTTGCACACAATGGAGCAGCTCCCTCCTGCAATGGGAATGAGAGGGGGAATGACACTTCAAGCTGACTTGTCTCAACTGCAGCCTTGAACAACTTGTCGTTAGGCATAAAATAGGAAAGAAAGCTACTATTGATAAGGCGGGCGAATAGAGGATGAAGAAGGGTATGAGATGCTATAAAGTACTGAATTTCTGGAATAGTCCCAGGTGGCAAAACTTAATCTTTTAAGGTATGTCATCCACTCATGCAACATGATTGAAATCAGCTAATATAATATGCATGTCAAAATAAAGAGACAGAAAGAAAAAGAAAGTATTCACAAGTTGCAACTGAAAGTGATATACAGCTGCCTTGGGGTACTGTAGGAATTGGCCAGAATGCCTATTTTTTAGTTAAGCGAGTTAGAGAAAGGAAATGTCAGTCCTCAATCAGGCAAGCATTCTTTGGTAAGGTTTGCTCAAATGTCAGCATTTTTAGAAAAAGAGCTGCAGTCTGTTCTGCTCCGATCCCCAAAATTAGATTTGCTATTAAAATGAGTCAAGCTGCAGATCTGTCTTGAGAAGTGCTTGATTAATAAAAGTAGTATAGCGTTTGACTTAGTATTTATTAACTACAAAATTAGTGGCTGCAAAATAGCTGTGGTCATCTAGGCATTAACATATTTTGTTGTACGCTCATCTGCATCTAAAATTTTGTAGTAGGACGAGCCCAAAATAAAAGGTAGAATCGAAGGCTTTAACTTTGATGTCAATGATTGCTTAAGCCCTGAGTTTTTAAGATATCATAGGAGGAGGATAGAAAAGAAGTTGAGAAATTATTATTATAGTGTGACTAGGGTAGACTACAAATTATGTCAAGGCTGGAAAAGCCAATATGGGGTGCTATGTTAAAGTTACAAAACACTTTTTCTGTTACATCTCTGAGTGCAACCGTCCTGGCTAAGCATTAGCTTTACCGTTTGTATTTCTGATGGACCAAAATGAGGGTTTTACTTTCTGTAAACAGATGCTTTGTAACCAAATTGCCTGAAAAATTGTTACAACAACTCGGTGATACCTGGCAGGTCTCTATTGCAATAACTTGTTTCTCATATAATGTTTCTTTTTCTCAAACTTGGTATTTTAGTGATCCATCCACCCCCTTCAGCTGGCTAGTAAGAAAACCAAACCACCGTGTAATTTATTTCGTACAGGTTTAAAGAAAAGCGTATTTGATTCAGTTTGAAGTATTGCAACTTGTGCTAGCTGCTACAGTTTACTGAAATCAGAGGGTAAGACAGGTCTGTGGGGGTGTAGGTGATTTTCGGTATCGTTCATCGTACGCTATAGGAAGTGCTACTATAATAGCTCTGACTTCTGGAGCTTTTTCATTATGGTTAATTTACTGTTCATACAGCTGGCTGAGTTGGGTCTGCATGTATTTTGGTGTTTTTTGTTGTTTTTTTTTTTTAATTTTTATTTAATATCTTAAAATGAAAGTCACAATTTTAGGAAAAATGTTGATATAACAACAACGTGCAATATCTGCTATTTTAACACTGGTAAAGCGCTGCTATTAAATGTAGGAATTGCATGTGATTTGTTGGATGAGTAATAATGTGAAGCTACCTTAATCCGTTTTTTCCTCTTGCTAAGTATTAAGTTAATTTGGTATATCTTGTTTTAAAACTTTTATTGTGCCTCTGAACATGCTTCCGTGGAGGCATATTAATTAAATTCTTAGAAGAAATAATGTGGTTGTTTTTATATTTTTAGAAAGCATTTACTAAGTTGCTGTTCTAAACACTGTAAATGGAATCTGTGAAATATCTGTGAATATGCAATAAAATGTGCATTGCACTGATAACTCAGATAAATTAAGTTGGCAGAACAGACAGACTTTTCTAAATAAGCAGCTCCCTCACTCTCTCTGTAATTCTTCTTGGGACTAGGTGCCGCAGACTCCTATTTAAGCCAAAACTCACCAAAAAAAATGTTTGTGAGGGGGTTAGTGGGGAGGGAGGATTGTTGTTGTCTCTTGCCTCTTTTTCCATTGAGGTAAGGATATTAGCTTGAATGACATCATTTAATTTTCTCAATTTTGAAATGGTATATTTGCATAACAAAGCAGTATTTCTTTTTTTTCCTGTAGGATTATTAGGACTGCTGGGGTGTATGTGTGCGTGCATGTTTCTAGACTTCTTGCTGAGTAACGCTAGTTTTGTTCTTTGTTCTGTGTAAGTTTGGCTTTGTGGTTTATGCAGCTTTAAAAATTATGCGTATCCTCTCGACTTCCTTCGTCGGTGGAAGAAACGCACTGCGCGTCTTAAAGCTGCTCGGGATGTTTTACAGGCATGCAAAACAAGAGAAATAAAATATTTTCTGCGGTAAAAATGGTTTCGCTTATTTTCTTAGAGCGTAAACCAGCATAGAGATAACTTAAAGCACACAAAACATTTCTGTCGAAGAACTGTTGCAGTGGGACGCGCACACTTAAGCTCACACAACCTATGATTTAGAACGGCTGTGTGGTCGGGAGTGACAGAACACATTTATATCAGCAGGGATTAATTCCACTGTTACAATAGTCTGTGGACACAAGTTTCTCATTTTCCTTGACCATTTTAGAAATTGAAGATAAAACGTAATTTGTTTATGAGTTCCAGAACTGTAATGAGATTTTATTTTTTTTTTTTTTTTGCTACTTCATTAATGTCAATAAATTTTGTGGATATTGAGAGTAGACATAGTTGCTCCATTTAGCTATGTTGAAAAATTTATTGGTTAGGAAAAAATATAAGTTGTCATTTTGGGATGTTTAGGATCACTCGATGTTGTGTTCATTTTTCTGTTTATAGCAATGATCTTGAGGGAATCCGTATGGAATATTGCATCTTAACAGAGTGTCTCCTGTGAATGAGACGACTGCCTACTTTGTAAACACTGTACATCTGGTATTTATTGATAATCCCTCTGAATTTGGAATCAGATTAGTTTAAATAGTGTTGCTGCAGTTTAATCTTATTGTGATGCTGCTGTGTTACATTTTAGCAGGCAGAAAACAGTTACTCGAGAAATGTCTCGGTTCTCTTCAGAAGTGATGAAGAGCTATAACTTAGGAACAACTGAGCGTTCCCCGCTTGTACGGAACACTTGGGTCTGGAGAGAGAGAACGTCTTTATCAGTGTTTTGCAGAGAAGTTAGGTATGTTTTACATAACAGCAGATTGTTTGGAAAAACGTTTTGTTTTAAAAATTCAGTACTGTCTGCCATCTGCCATTGCATGAAGAACTCCTCAGCTTCTATTAGTTTTTATCGCTCTGACTTTTTGAAATGGAGCTGTATCGAGCATCTTTGGCGACAGACTCGGACTCCAAAAGCATAGTTAGAGCAACAGGAGGGAGCAGTCTGGTGGTTTATCTTCCTATACAGCTCTCCGTAGTAGCTTTCCATTGCCTTATTTTTTCATTAAGTATTTACTTGAATATACTGGCTTGCATAATTGTACTGTGAATGCCCGATCTGCATTTTTCCTGTAACTATGTGATGCTGAGAAATAGCATTTTAATTTTAGCCAGACATTCTTGCATAATGTTGCTTCACGGTGATGCAATTTCACTGGCATAGCATCAGAACAAAGGATACAGCATCAAACAAGGATGTAAAAACAAATTAAAGGATGCTAGAGGTTTGAAGCGTTGCTTTAAAGATTTTAATACGCTTAATGTTCTTGAAATTTTTTTAAAGCTTTGTGCGTGTGTTTGTGTAACAAGCTGTGAGTTCCATGGAGCTTTTCTAATTTTATACTGGTGTGATATTTTTTCCTTTGACTTGTCTCTGAAACTCCACTGTGGCAAAGAACATCCTCCAGAAATGATGTATTTTAATTACAAGGCATATGCAACCTGTATTTAGTTAGCTGGGCAGTAAAATTTAATTGCAAAGCTCTAAAATGCTCCTCAAAACATTGCATACATTCAGCACACCTGAGTCTATGGAGCTAGTAAAAGATTCAGTTAGTTTACTAAAACCACATTATCTAAAATGCCAGTTCCACTGAAAAAATAGAGACTAAAACTTCCATGGAGTAGAGGATAATGTAAGATGCTAATTATTTATGATACTGATCTATTCTATACTGTAATCTTGTCCGTGTATAAGCTTTAATTATAGTAGCAGTCTTTGCAAGTTTTATCTGAAATAAAAGGGTATATAATTCTCCCTGCAGATTCCAAAAGGTACAACTTAATTGAAACAATATGGTATGTAAATAGCTGATAAATGAGAATTCTTTTCAAATGTACTACACAAGAAATACTGTAAAACCTTTCAGGTTTTTGTTTTTTTTTTTCTCGTACTGGATTTTCCTGAAGCTGGTTGCAATAATTTTAATGAATGAAAATGTGACTGATTGACTTGTCATGAGGTCTGATCCGAAGGCCACTCAAGTCACTGGAAGGGATTCTCTACAGTGCTTGGGAGTATTTTGTGCTTGCAAGTTTTCAGTACTGTTCTGCGTCTAATACTTCGACGATGTCCAGGTATCAGTATTTCTAGCTGTTGTGCATTTTTTGTCGTGTCACGCTTAGGTGTATCGGACTATCATTACTGCATGTTGCAAATTCCAATGAGTAATTGCATTTTATAGTGTTACTATATCTGTTGCTGCTTTATTTTTATTAAACGGTTTCCAGTGATGGGAAATATGCATTAGAAAGTTGGACTGTAAATGCTGGACGCTCATTAAGATTTAAAAGAATGCCATACAAGTCAGTTGAGGACCAAAACTTGAGGTAGTTTTTGGAGAATCACATACTGTTAACCTTGTTTAAATTGTGTAAGTAGTTTACTACTTGTAATTTGTTGCCTTAAATTCGTGGTTAAGGTACTGAACTAGAATTCCTCTATAAATATTAGTGCAGGGTATTCTTTATTTATACTAAGTAAATCAAAGCAAATGACTTGAACTTTCTCTCCAATGCTTCAACTTAAAATAAATAATTGGAAATCTGATGATTAGCATCGAGTCATATTGAAGTCAAAATTTCACAATAATGACATGCAACTGATCAATAGAAGTAATTTATGATAGCCTCAGTGTAGATTTAGTAATCTAAGAACACTAATATTGTTGCAATTTAATGATTGAAAAATACACCTAACACTAGCATGAAAACCTGTCCTCATTCACAAGTCAATTTTTCCATTGATTCTGTGGTTTCCTTAATAAAGCTGAAATATTTTTAGTCCACGAATGGTTTGCTTTAAAACAAAACAAAATAGTAGCGGGGAGGGGAAGCAAAAGAAAGTTTAACATAGTGAGACCCATGGATAAAACAGAACTGTCTGCAATATATTATCCTCTCTGTCAGCAAGTGTAGATTAAAGTTGACTTTGCTTCTGTAAGCAAATGTTAACATTTTTATAGGAGAGGTATCTTTCTTAATGACATGTTACATATGCATATTTACTGTTAGATGTTAACATGTTCACAAACTGCGCTATTTACAAAGTGAAACATGTGGCTTTCTAATGCCATGGAGTATAAATAATTTGAAGATTTAAAGATCACAAGAACAATATATTGAAAACGTAATTACATTTCAAGGCAAGGAAGCAATTGAACCTTAATTAAACGTAGCTTAAATTTTAATTTATGGTTGGATTATTTTTTTTTCAGTAGGCAGGCACTTTTGGTTTTATGTGGGGTGTGGAAGGATGAGCGCTTTGTCTTTAATATTTGAAGAGGAACTTTTTCCATAATGTAATTAAACATCATGAATAAAAACTTCACAAATAACTTTTAAACTTTTTGAAGTGGCTTTCGTTCACTGTGCCTACAAGTTTGAAAAGAACATCCCAAGGGGCACATGGGTGTATGGAAATCTGGCTGTCACTAGGCCTTGGCTTAGGTGCCGTTTGGTTCATTTGTGTGTTAATGTCTCCCTGCTGGATACGCATCTCCTAAACACTAAGTGGGCCCTACTGCGGTTATAACATCTCTTCTAGTCGGCAGTATCACGCTGTAATGTTAGGACGTAATTTAAATGAAGAGTTGAGTGGAAATAACTCTTTGATTCACTTCCACTAATGCACTGTTAGACACCTTAACTTCAGACTAAGGTTTCTAACGTGTCTATTCCTGGCTTTAATTGGAGACTGCTGTTTGAACGGCGTCGGTGGTGGTGGTGGTGGTTGTGTGCTCTTGATCTTCGTGAATTAGTGCTAATTTTTTGCTTTCTTTAGCTTTCAGCCTACGTAAAGCAATCTGTACAACCTGACTAGATTTGCATGAAATCAGAAACTGTATACTTGGTAAATTAAATCTGCTCATTTAAGATATCATTTTTGTCAGTATGTTATAAAATTGTAGTTGAAAATATTTCCTATAAATGCATTTTAAAAAACTTAAGCACGGATGTGATTATTGGTAACCTATAAATAAGGGGAAACGTAGGTGTAGAGATTATCTTTTTCCTGACAATCTATAGTGGCCTGTCCCCACTTTGTTTCCTTTACTGAAATTGTTATTAGTACATGTATTAGTGTATTTGCCCACTTCGTCTCATAACATTTAGAACTAGTTTTAAAAAACTTTACTTTAGAAATTGTGATTGAAAATGAGAGGGCAATGGAGAAATAATTAATTTTGTCAATGACTGATTTAAAGGATCTTTGTAAAATGGTAGTTTTCCCGCAGGGTTCTAATTACTGTATTTCTCTTAACATGGAAACATATCGTAATTATTTTTAAAATGCTGTGTTTAAAATGAGAAATTGCTTGCCTGACAGGCAATGAAATCTGGAGGCTATACTATCTGTACTGTTGCTTTTGACTATTAATCAGATGTATTTTATCTCTTAACTTTTATGTTCGTTTTTTTCCCTGTTTTTTTTTCTTTATAGCGTTATGTGGGAAACTGTTATACAAAAGATGCATGAAATTATTAAGAGATAGGATAGCAGAAAAGAGTGCTCTGTTAACTGTTTATTAAATTCTTATTATTAGATATCACATTTTAGACATGTTGAACTGCATTGTTATAACACTTAGTTGCATTGTGTGGCACAGATGTTTTACTTGGAATGCCATCAAAGCTATTTTTCCTATATTAATAATGCAAAAGATTGCAAATGTTTGTCATGTCATGTGCTAAATGTAATGATAATAGTACAAGTGTAGTAGACTGGCTGTTTCATTACGTATTAAGTTAAAGTACAAAAGCCAGACTGAAGAAATTAGTCCGTTTCATCTTTTCTCTCCTTTTCTGTCACTTTTTGATTTAAGGTTTTTTCTTTTCTTCTCTCTTTTTTTTTTTCTTTTCTTTCTTTTTAGATGTGTGGTAAGCATGGGGAGTATGTGAAAATATTACACTTTGGAACTGATTTAAAAGGCTTTGACTAGAACCATCTGTTCCCACCTCCTAATCTTCAAGTTGCTCTTGAAAAATAGGCCAAGCCTTGTCCCAGGGGGGCTAGTGGATACAACTATCTACAACAATAATAAGATGTAAAAATACAAAATATACAGATACTGAAAGCTCGGTGATCTGTAGCAGCCTACTCTTGCTTCTGGATAGTTTTGCAGGTCTGACTCCCGTAGTGGGAAGGGGAATATAGGATACACATGGGAGTGAAGCCACCTATTTGTCGGCACATTAAACAATAGGACACTAGTATACGGTGAAATTTGGAAAGGAACATCATCATCTGCCACATGCACATGTTTCCACTTTGACAGAGAAACTGATTTTCCACACACTCCCTCCCCTCAGACCAAGTTAGGAAAATGTTCCATTATGTCACATTTAGGACTAAAAGTTGTTGTCTGGACCTCACCTTTTTTTAAAGTAACAAATAAACCAATGCCCTGCAAGCATCAAAACAAGCCTCAGCGTAGGGATGATGCTTTTGAGAGTGGGTTTCATGCACAAAAAACACCATCGGCATCCTGCTACACCCTTTCCTTGATATGGCTGGTCACTAAATAATTCTGTTGCCAACAAGGTAATTTTAAAGGTAAGCGGAGACTCCTCGGGGCTAATGCCTTGTGTCAGTCTTTTTGAGTCCAAAGCTCCATTTTAACTGCTGTATAGACGTACTGTCCTCCACAGCTTAAATTTCTCTTTGCCATTTGGCATCCATCTGAACGCGTTGTAGGGGCCAGTGAGGTAACAGAGGTAGAAAATTGTGCAGCAGTTTACGGGCAAAGGCTCTGTTACAGTGATTTGTGACCACGGCTCCTTGTAACTACACAACCACATCGTATGCGAAAGCTGAACCTGGCATAATTTTTGCCAATAAAGACAGTTATGCCATAAACATCTTCACCCTGACCTAGATCTTCCTTTTTGTACCAAGTCAACTCTGAGAATATGTCGTTTGCTAATGGCATATCTGGGTGCCTTCATCCCAGGTGCTGGAGACACGAACCTCACCTTTCACAAGATGAACTCCACAACAGCTGTACGCCAGTAGGCCATCAGTGCAGAGGTACAGTACTTAGCAAAAGTCAGATTGTAGGCTATGGTATTTGTTCCTCGAAGAGAAATATTCTCCAGGCAACTTTAAGAACGGAATTTTTGAATTAAATTCAATTTTTAAAATGAATAAATTTGTACATCTCTGTCAAACCTAAATAAAAGGTAGCTATAGGCTAGTGTAGCCTGTAGTGTTTTCCTGGTCAGGAAAGTCCAATTGTATGTATGTAGGTGTGTGCATGGAAAGAGAGCTGGGAAGAGGCTGTTGGTTGTGTATTAAATAAAATCATAGACGTATAGAGTGGTTTGAGTTGGAAGAGACCTTTAAAGGTCATCTAACCAACCCCCCTGCAATGAGCAGGGACATCTTCAAATACACTAGATTTATTTGTGTACGAGAGGTGTCACAGAAGAATCTCTTTTTAGCATGCATTGTTAGTATTATAGAAGATCATGGAATTATTTTTCTGTACGTCTCTCAGGTGTTGCTCAGAAGAGGAAGATCCCAAGCACGCAGAAACTTGTGTGCTACGCAACTGGTGTTGGGACCCGAATAAACTGTTTCTTCAGTCCCTTCTACAGCTTGTAACACAGTCTGTTTGCTGTAATACTCCTACTCTGATTTTTGGCTTTATATTTAAAACAAACCAAAACAGAAACAGCAGCCTCCTGTGGAGTGGTACAGGAATAGTATTTTCTCTTGTTTTGTGGTTTGTGTTTTGTTTTGGTTTTTTTAATAAGAAGCTATATATTAAGTTATATGTTATTCATTTTGGGTTTTTGTGGGATTTTTTTTCGTCTTTAAAGAACTTGATTTTGTAAGTTTGTAAGTGGGAAGGTCTATTGCATAATTCCTGGTTAAATACCACTGGATTTAGAGGAGCTTTGCCCCATAGCTCAGAGTTCTTCATTCTCTACCTATGAAAAGAATTTTAAAATCTTTAATTTAAAAAAAAAAAAAAAGTAAAAAGTGTTACAGTATGTGTCTCAGAAAGCTGAAAACAAAGTCTAGTGTAAATTGTTTACTTGGCCTCAGGCTGTTTCACCACCTGCAAACCACCATCATGCTTCACCTGTGATGACTTAAGATCCTTACTGAGCAGCTGACAGTGGATACAAACTACTTTCCTACCCTTTTACCCCCAAACCAGGAGTGCCTTAATGCATAATAATCTTTAAAACCAGACCCTCCTCCCTTCTCATCTATATGTCTAACTTTTCTCGAATCCTTCCTCCAGAAACCCACACTTTTGAGGCATGTTCCAGCACATCTGTAGCTAAGATGCTGCTGTTCCCTGAGCTGGCCTGTTTAAAACACACTTCTGCAGAGGGGAGGGTATCCATCTGCCTCTTAAGAAATGGCTTTATTTCATAGTGAGGAACAGCAGGGTTTAACTGCACCAACAAGGTAGGATGGTGTGTTGGGTTGTCCCTTTGGCTTGTGCTGCTAATGTAGATCTGAAGTTCCCTGTAGCAAGGACTGTAGCTCCTCTGTGTTACCACTTTCCTTCTCGGATCTGTCGTCGTGGCATCCTACGTGCATTTTGTAAGGACCTTTCATCTTGTACGTGAAGTGAAGAAAGCAACAACTTCCATTTATGGTTTCCTACTTCAAAGCACAAGCTGCAGCGTAGAGGTTCAAAGATGGGCTGGTCTCAGAAGTTCATATGCTTCCCCACCAGAATGTATGTGTTACAGCCATTTAGTCGTAATAAGTACTTTATAAGTCACTTTATAAATTATACTTGCATATTCTAATGACTAGGTTATGTTTATAAAACTGCTCTGGAAAAATAAATGCTTTAGGATTTTTCAAGTGTTGTGTTCTGTGGGAATAATTCAGACTTTGCAACGTGATAACTGTTTTTACTGTGTCAGGCACTATTATTAGCACGCTCCAGTCATGACGTGGCTGTGCCCCAAGCTCATGGAGATTACTGGTTTTTTGCTTTTGTTTAAAAAAAAAAAAAAAAAAAGGATTTTCTTATTATTCCAACTTTTATGTTGACTTTTTTCGCCTAGGACACCAGTGTACATCTCCGTTGGTGTTACAGGTGCAGATAGCACTTGATGTATATGGTGTTTCTGACCATAGTCAGAGCCTGATCCTTTGATAGGAGAAGGGAAGGATGGTTTCTCCCCTCTCCTCTCACTGTACTGTCAGTAGGGGGACTTGGTATATGTCTTTGGAATAGAAACCAAAACATTAGTTGTTTTACTAGGCAGTGACATTAATTTGTTTAGTGTTCCGATTGTAATCGCTAATTCAGGCAGTGGACATGATAGTGACTCACCTCAAAAGCATAGATATAAAAATAACGCTTTCAGCTGTAAACATCTCTGATGCGGCAGGAGTTTGTTTAAGGCCTCTTTGCACTGAGGGTTGTTTCCATTGCACCTTTGAGTAATGGGCTAACCATACGCTGTTTAGAAAGAGCTATGGGTTCACATTTTAGTTACTGGCTACTTGTGATTCACCCGTAGCTCTTTCAAAACAACAGGTTACTGCCCTTAAAGCTTTCTTGGGCATTACTTTTGTATAACGTTTATATTGCAGGTTTCAGGAGCTAATACGTTGTGCTCTAGCAGGACTAGTGGACTGTGGTAGGATGTGGGACGCCTCTGTAACTCAGTCTGTCCCAATTAAACTGAAGCATTTTTTAATACATGTTTATTTCAGATTTGATGTCTGATAAGTGAGAATAGAGAAATTTTAAAACCAAAAATATTATTTTGATATAAATTTATTTTAGAAATCGGGAAAGAAAATCCAAACTCGTGCTTCTTGATATCCGGTTAGAGAAACTGTCCCTTTTCAGAAGGGGAAGATTGTGCCAGTGGTCATAATAAGTATATGTTGTTGTTGTAATGTTGTTCTTGAGAGATGAAATTAAAAACTACCTTCTGACCTATGTGACAATGCCCCTTCTTAAGTGGGCAAAGCATTTGATACCCATAAAAACATAAATGCCAAGTTTTTACAATGGAAATAAAGCAGTTGGTAAAGTAATTTTAAATATTAGGTGTAAAAATTAGGTGTAAAAATAGAGTATTTTGGACCTTCTGTGACCCTGTTGACTCTTCTTACAGTTAAATAACAGTAGATATATTAGATGCCCCAGGTAATTTCATCAGTATGCATTAAAAGTGGATAGTGACTACTAAATACTTTCTTGGTCTTCTGTACAATAAAACAGGAAACAATTTGGTTGGCGACATAGAGGTGGAATGCAGTACGAAAATGAAATAAGATAAAACTCCCTGTGGAGAGGCAGTCTGCATGTTACACCCTGAAGGGATGAATGCTGATACTGTGCACGAAAGGCTTCTTTAGAGAGTCTTGGAATTTCTAAATATTTATTATGGCAGTATATAATGGCTGAATTACATAATGTGTTGCTGTTTCCTGCCTTCTATATCCTGAAAATACTTGATAATTCAATCTTAAGCTTAAATACTATTTGTAGTTTCATTAGAGTTCTGCAGATAGGAGCCTTGGAGCAATCAACACTATTGAAAAAATATTTAGGAGCAAAAAGAGATTAGTAGGAAACATTCTAATGGCTAAAATACCAGGCTAAAAGTAGCAGTCCTGAGGTTTTTTTTAACTCTTCCCTCACCATTGACACTTGAGAAGTGAGAGCAAGCTAAGCTTCTGATACTCAGGATGGTGCGATGCGCGCTTGTTAAAGTCTTTGCAATTTATGGTATAAACTCCTGCCTTTCTGTTATGATTTATTTAGCTGATTTATGGTGTATACAAATAGACCAAAAATTATTTTAATTGGTTCTGGTGTTTGCGATATGCAAGCAATTGCTGTTCATCTGCAAAAGCTTATTTAGACTTTGAAGAACAAAGCCTCTGCTCTTTTATTTTTGTTTCTCTTAAATTGTCTTGGAGAATCTTTGAGTGTTCCTTTTCTTGTTATTTATCGGTAGCAATGGCTTGGTAAAGACAGATGTTGAGCTGTTAGCAAATTTCCAAATAAAGTGCTCACTGGAACAGTGCAGGCAGCTCTTGAGTTGTGAGAACCTGATCTAGTATGTTGGTCTTACCTAAACGTTAAGGTGTGTACTTAAACCTTGAAATGTATTGGAGATGGTTGGATCATCAGCAAAGAAAGGGGGGGAGGGAGGGGAATCCTTTTTCATGAATAATGGGGGGATCTTGGTATCCTGAATAAATAAAAGAGGAAAAACCAACCCTGACAATGTTCCTAGAGTTGGAAAAACTGATATTTACTAAAGAGATGGACTTACAGATAAAAAATGTTATATGTATTGTGTGCACACATCTACAAGCAGCTACTCCATGCTCCAAAATCCATGTTTAAAAAAAAAACCTGTTTTTTTCGAAATTCACGAGTCCAATTCTGTACCTGATTTTGGTGCAAGGAGTGGTTTTGAGGTTCCTGGAGATTTTCACCATCTTATTCCAGATGGATGTGGGAAAACATAGCCAAGGCAGAAGCTGTGCCAGCACTTCCCCACCTCTGCAATCACCACCGATCTGGCAAAGAACAAATGGATCTTTAACAAGACCAGACGTGGTTTCCTGTTCTGCCATTGCCACCAAAACTCCCTCTGCCCTTCCGTTGGAAGCTCTAAAAAAAAAAAAAAAAAAAAAAACACTAGAGCAAAAATGTGTTGGAAACCTCTCTCAGCCCATCTGTGACTTAACCTTAGTATTTTCCTGAGAAGATGCTGCCTGCTGATGCTACTAATGGTGTTGTTGCTTTGGGATGAGAATGTAGAGAACGGTGTGACTGCAGCCAGAGGTTTGGCATAGGTAGCTGCCTAATGCCACGACTGGATTCAACAAATCAACACAAGAACAGATGCATAAATCCTGCAAGAGGGCTGAACGAGCAGGGTAAGGGACTCTGGTTTCCATTTTCCTAACCTGCGGAAGCGCTGGTGCGACATCGAGCTTCCACAGATGAATCCACACATTTTTATTACTTCTTTGGAAAGAACAGTAGCTAATTAGAAAGTCTGAGGCTAGAAATACCCTTGAATATGTTTCTGCTGGTAGGATTTGTGTCCTTGTTTTGGCTAGTAATAGGACTCTTATTACTCAAAGGATCAGTAGAATAGTTTGGCGCTTGGTAACTCATTGCCTGGAGCTTTAAGGAAGAAAGTTCAAACTGTTCTTAAATCTAAAGACAGATTTTAATGGAGCAATAGGGAGCTGAATTGCAGGACTGCAGAGTTACAGTACTGTTTGGAGGGTACTTCTGGTTTTTGTGGGTTTTGGGGCGGAGAGGGAAGTGGGTTGGTTTTTTGTTGTGGTTTTTGTTTTGTGGTGTTTGTTTTGATTTTGTCTTTTTTTTTTTTTCAAGTGGCAAAACAAAGCTTAAAAACTAATGCAAAATATGTCATAGCTGCTGATTTACTCAATTTACCCTTGTCCTAGTTATTCTTAGGAAAGGGGATTTGCCTCTTCATTGTTCTGGTGGCAATTCTGTCCTTTCGGGACTTCTAGAGAAAAGAGTTGTTATTTATCACCATGAACGAGGAGGAGTTTATTACAGACTTTTTCCCTGGCTGTGACACCAAGGTTAAGGTCCGTGAACCTTGCAGGCAGAATGTTCTTTTAGTAACTCGCCTGAGATGGATTTAGTAAATGGATGAGCAAGCATTTTTCTGTTTTATACCTGCGCGGATGAGCTAGAGGCTGTTATAATCCTGGTTATAATCTGCTTGCATCTGAAATGTTGTGTTGGACTAACAGCTGTGGCTTGCTTGCATGTCGGTTTGTGGTTCTCTGCCTGAAAGCTAGCGCACTTGTTTGAGTTACTTGAAAGCTACCTGAAGGAAAGGGGGCTTATTATGACTGGGCGTCATTAGTCTCCTGAGGTTTTTTTGCAGTGACCAATGATGAGCATCACAGCTTTTCACACATACCTGGCTCGTTACTGAGTCACATGTTTGGACCTGAAGAGACTTTGACAGTATCCGACCATTAGTCTGGCGTACAAGTAACAGTCGTGTATTCGTAGTACTAAGGTGGTGTGGAAAAGCTAGTCCTGGATGTCTGATAGAAAGCCCAATCCTTTCTTAAAATTGAAGCGACTGAGATCCTGACGTCGGTCTACTGGGTGAAATTTGTACTGGTATTTATGTTTTCATGGTACCCTTTGACATCATGCTGGGACAGTGGTTCCTATGGTTTCTGTACCAATGGGCCACTGTTTGCCCTTAGCCTTTTCATGGAGGACTGTGTGCATTTCTGCTGAGTTTTTAATTAAAAACATTTAAACGACACATGGTCCTGTAGACTATTCACTTTGAGCTTGTGGATCATCAGAGACCTATAAACTGGGGTGTGGAAAGCAGTGTGCTACGGAATTAATTTAATATAGCTGAGCAGCTATATTTAATAAGCAGCAGCAACTGCTTTGTCTCTCAGCTTCATTTCTTGAAGATGTAATTAGGAGCTTTTTCCACCCACTACTGATCCCCCTTTTAGCTGTAACACACAGACATTATATGCTTATCCTATGCTGTAAAGCATTAAAACTTATGTTTTTCACCAGCAGATGTGAAAGCTTCATTAAAAATCTTGTAAATGTTTTCCTTTGCCTTTAATCAAATATAATCCCCTAAGAAGATGTAAATTAGAGTACCAATTAATTATGATCATATTAATTAAGACTGTAGTTCCTCCCCTGAGTTTTCTGTATTGGTAGAAGTCATCAGTACAGTTCATTCAGCTGCAAAAATCAAAACAAAACACTGCTTACTGTTCAAGAAGCAAGCTGGTATAAAGAAAATACTTCTCTGGGAGTAGATGAGTGCACTTTCCTTTCATTAGAAAGATGCATTTTTAGGTCTTCTGATATTACTTAGACTGTCAGGTTACTTTTTTTTTTTCTTCTACAAGTAAGCAGTAAGTTTGTAATACTACTAATGATCTGCTCCACAATTTACTTAAATGGTTGGCACTTTGAGTAAAACCACAATAGCTGCATGGGAAAAGTAAAAACCAACCAGCCAACCAAAAAACCCCCCAAACAAACACTCCCCTCCCTCTGCTGCCAAATCATGTATATGGGAAGAGGGAGTAAAGAGAACCTCTGTGTACGTAAAGGGAGATGTGGGAAATTTAAAACATCACCTTGAAACGTGCTGGCGAGTTCATTCATGAAAAAATACAGCCAGGAGAACTAGGAGAGTGTCTGGCAGGTAGTTTGTATCATGGCAGAAGAACAAGAACATATAAGCTTCTTAACAGGACAAAATGATACTGAGCTATCCGCCAAAACTGTTGTGTTTAGACAAGTATGATTTTACTATTAATACACCAGATGGAACGCTGCATTGAAAATGCCTTTATTTAATGTGCAAAGTCAAAGTTATAGATGTTCAAAGATATTGTAAAGAGGTTTTCAGTTTAACATCTGCGAAAGAGTAAATTTGCCATATGACGAAGCGTGTTTCTTGATGCTGCTTGGAAGCAAGTGTCATTCTGAGTCAGTCACACAAGCACAATTAATGCTCATCTCATTAGGGAAATACAGTGTTCTACCCGATACTATCTGTTCGCTGTATTGGGTGAGTTAGTTTTGCATTCCCTTGCCTTTCTTTGGTTTTCCCTTAAACAGTAACTTGTGTTAGCAATAGTTTTCTTCCTCTTCCATTCCTTTTGTTTCAGGGGGAGGTGGTGCGGGAAAGGGCGTGATGAGGGGAAAACCACTGTTTTTATAGCTTTTTCTATGATCCTGGCCTGTCACTGAATTTCACACCTCGCCGAGATAAAATGGGAATGTTGGAGCACGTATTTAGCTGGTAGTAAAATGTGTGGGTCAAGATGGATTTCGCGCTTTGGTGTCCATAGGCTGTTCCCGCAAGGATGGGAAAAAGGCGGCAGTGCCACATCTGCAGAACAGCTGCAGCCAGGAGCAAGGTTATGCCTCTCGTGGGGTGGTTTGGACGGCACTACGGTGAGGAGTCGGGAGTGCATTTGCAGGAGGCATTCCGTCCACTGAGGCAAAAAACCTTTCTGCTAGGGAAAATTGGTCATAATTTCAATGCTATGTAAAATGTTTCCATGTTTCAGAGGTATTTTTTTCATATCTACATGCACATGCATGCACTCCTCTTGTTTCTGCTGTACTTGGGTGGAACCTATGCTAGACTCTTCCCCTTATACCACGTTTTCTTGTTGCTATGCTTCAAACAGAAGATTCAACCACGAGTGTTCTGGTAAGCAGGTTCTTGTGGGAGAAGTGCCCCTCTTCTGCTTGGCGAGTACATCTGCTGGGGCTGCTGGAATTTAGCCTGTCTATTCTGCACACCTTGCAATAGTTTTTCTGGTATAACCAATCCAGCTACTCAAAATCATGTGGTTTTAGCCATAGTTGAATTTTGCCTTTTTGGATTTAAGAACCTAGTGTATAGTGTTCTTTCTTAGGAAGCTTCAGTGTGGTCTTAAGAGTAGATATTATATATTTCTGACTTTTTAAAATGAAGGAACCCCATCTTTTTTATCATGGGACTCCAGGAACAGGGTATTTAGAATGCAATAATCTCTGCTTCTCCATTCTCTTGAATTTACCCCCTCATTTACTCAAAAATAGGACACACGAGAGAGTTTGGTGATAGAGTCTTGCACTAAACTTGAGTAAGGATGACTAATCATGTTCTGGCTTTGTGATATTTCAGTAATGCTCTTCTGCAGGCTGTCATAGATGAAACCCAAAATTTTGTCAGATTGAGGTCATGTTTTAATCACTGTAATATTAGGAGGAATTAATGTTTTATAAAGATCTGCTAAACTATTAAGAGATGGCCTATGCACAGTCTAATTCACTACTTGGAACACTTTTTTTCCATACACTGTAGCTTCTTTAGAAAGGACTATCCATGTTCATGGATACATGATGAATGTTTTATTTGTTGTCAAAAATGCTAAGTATTAAATTTTAACCTGAAGTACATTTTTTTTCCTCACTCTTCTTTGCAAAAACACCTGTTGAGTTTCCCCTGATTCTCAAAAACAGCTCTGACACCAGTCATGAAAAGCTGTGTCCTTGACAGAAAAATTTTGAGAGTTTTTATTGTGAGATGAAAAAATTACTGTGGTCACAGCTCTGGTCCTAATTAAACTTTATCAAGCAACTTGTATTACTAGATTATTTTTTTTTGAGTGAATGTTCATTTGACTGTTGTAGCGTATCAGACCTTTCAGCTGACTTCCATTAGCTTGCTGAGGTGGTTGTTTGTGTTTTCTGGTTGTAAATCTACTACTACAAGCGTACCATGAGATCGTGTATGGTCTCAGAATACTCACAAAGGAATAGGATGGGATTAACCTACCTAGACCAAGAAACAAGGCAGACAGACATGTACTTGCTTTGACAGTCGCAGCTTATGAATCATTAAGTTCTTTAATGAATGTAGATTTCTTGACATCTTTAATGTTAGAATAGGTCCGTGACTGAAAAATAGCCTTCCTTTTTCAGAATTCATTTTCAAGGAAGAAAGCAACAGAATTGAATGGAAAACTTACATTAAAACTTGTGACGTAGACTGGCTAGCTGCGTCCAATTTCTGATCTCATATATAAGTTAGCCTTTAACAATTGTTGTAGTACGGGCAGTCTCATAAAGTTGACCATCCTGAATCTGATTTGAAAAAGGCAAACTTTGAAAATCACAAGAGTACAAAATTGGGGCGGGGGGGGAGGGGATCCTAACTATAACTGAATAAAACTTTGAAGACTTTCATTAGTAACATTTTTCTAGTGAGTTGTTTTTACCATGAGCTGGAATTTTAAGAAAAGGCATAAAACTCAGGGGATCTGATAATATATAACTCCTCCTGGAAATAAACAGGATGGGGTTCTGAAACCAGGTAAGAGCAGTCTCAGCTGTACCTGTTACAATATACGTATTCCTTAATGGTTTTGTGTCCTGTTGTCCTTTGACTGTTCCTTTGAGGACTTACAGGTATATTGTTCTGCCGGAGTCGGTGCGAAATTTCTGTGCAGTGTAGGCAGAAATTGATTTTGTCACCGCAGATGGGAGTGGGAGATGGCAGCATCTCCTGCCGGAGCCGGGCAAGGCTGCTGCCTTGTCCAGACCTCTCCCTTTGGGGCCGTAGCAGCCCACTTGGCTCTCCGGCCATCTGACGTAGCGCAGCGTATGGGCATGAATACCCTCACTTGGAGGTTTGGGGTTTTTTTTTTTTTTTTTTTTTTTTTTTTTTTTTTTTTTTTTTTGCTGCTCCCCAGCAATCTGCTGCTCTAGATTCCTTCTGCCTTTGCCTGTGCCTAAAGCCAGCCCTGGTTCTGCCCCACTGGGATACCACGGAGACCGAATGTAGCGGGAGATATTTGGAGAGGCCTCCCGGGGGTGCAGCAGAGGTGGTGTTCCAAATCCCGCAGGCGTGTGCCATGGCCATAAATGAACAGCAGTAGCTGCAGGTGGGAGTTGTATTAATTTTCTCCGTGCACTGACAGCCTACTGTAAACATTGCAGCGTAAACCCGTGACTGCTAGCTAATATTGCAAGATCGAGGAGACTCTGATAGTAAAAGTACAGAAAGAAGAACCAACAACATCTTGAAAAAGGCTCATATAAAATACGAAAAAGACAACAAACGAACAGTTCAGTTTTTTACCTAGCTGAGGTATTTGTGTGTTCTCTTGCCAGCTTCTTGCCTTGTCTTTTGGAAGGTCTTTGTGAGATGGGGGGGAAGTCGATTCAAAATGGTGGTGAGAGAGGAGCAAAGTGAAAATTTTGTTCTCTTCAGCCACTTTTTTTTTTTTTTTTTCAGATATTTCAGTCTGGTTTTGTTTGCAAAATCCTGATGGAACGATCTTGAAAGAATTATGCCTGTTGTTCTTGGCATTTCTTGGTTTTACTCCATGCAGTGTGAAGGACCTGCTGCTTGTCCCAAAAATTATGAAATTGAATGGAGATTGATCTTGGATGTGTTCCAGTGTCATTCCTTAAACCTTACATTTTACGAGCTCTCCCCTTTTTCCTCTGATTTCCCTCCCCTCCCTCCCACCATGCTCCTTTGCAATGACCTTTGTAGGGCCGGGAATTTCACTTTCTCACTTTTTTTTTTTGCATGTGGTGAATATATGACTTGATATAGACATAGAAAGACTAACACGTTTCATAAAATCACTTAAAATTACTTTGAAACTACTATATTACCAACTATTCTGCCCTCCACCTTAGCCAAGGTATCAGTACGTTATTCCTTTTTCTTTGGGGGGAGGGGGGGGAAGTGTGGTCTCCTGTGGTGATCACAACACTGTTTGATTTAGAATCCTTCTAATTAAAGAGCATGTGCTTATGTAAGAAAGAGTATGCAAATAAGCATGTGACAGTTTATTTTTAAAAAATATATTTTTAACGCAATTTAATTGTGTCTTACCATAGGAGTTTCTCTTCTGATTTGAAGTCTGAATTCCAGAATGGCCGAACTTTCCTTCTGGCTGAGACCCCCATGAGATGAGATTAATTCCGCAAAGGCTACCCTGGCCTGGACATGAATTACCTTTTTTTTTTTCTTTTTTTTTTTTTAGAAGATCTTGACAGACTGATTAAATCTTTGCCGTTTTCTTTTTGAATGGAGTAAATGTTTTGACTTCCCTTATGAGGTAGTTGATGATCACATTCATTCCTAACAACTTTCATCTACTTTAGTGATGTTAGTTGCCTACTAATCTTAAATAACAATAATAACAAAATAAAACAGCCACAAATTTACCACCTTTGCAGCAAATACAGGACCAAAGAACTTTGGCTTTGCTTTTGAGCCTGAATTCTACATTAATTCATGTAGCGAAGGGTTTTTTTTAGCTTTTTTGTTTTTTACGTAGGTGAAAGCATCTTGAGTAGCCATTCAGTGGCTGCCACTGGATGTAGCTGTCCTTTTGACTTCCCCACGCCACCTTGTCACAGGAACCGAAATCATGAGATCAGGTATTTGTCACTGAGTTGTGTCCAGAAGGGTTCCTTGGGTTGCCAATGTTCTGAAAATATTCTAGGCAGAACATCCAGCTAAAAAGTTGAAAGGATTTAGTTGGTTACTTACCAGTATTATTGAACCCATGTTTTCTTGCATAGTAGTACATAGTGTGTTACAATTCATATTTTACACTCTCCAGTGTCCAGGTGTAGATGCTTTAAGAATATACCAAAGCTGTGCCCAGTTATTTTGCAAGGTATGAGGATTTTTTCTTCTGTTATATTGACATTTTTCTGTGCGTGGCTGTCATCTTATTTACAGGATCTAGGATTTTGGCTTTTTTTATTGCCTTTTTATCTTCACTGTAACACACTTCAAACAGACTATTTGAGGTAATGTTAAATATTATCTCAGGTTTGTTTAGTACTCACTTTTCTGTTGAATGAAGTCAGTACTCCAAATTTCATTTGGTTAGGTATTTTTCTATTTTCTTTATTTCCAGAAATACAAGGATTTTACCTTTCTGTGAATCTCACACTCTGAATCTTGATCCCAGTATCGAAAACCACCCAGAAGTGATTCAAATAGCAGTAGGAAATATTACCTAAAATTCTTAGAGCAGCCTTTTAGAGAGGAAAGTCGATCTAAGAATTAAAGTAGGCAACTGGGAAGGTTCTTACCAGCTAGTACGTTTACAAAGTTGCCTGCGTATCTTGCAGGTGAGATTCTGGATTATGCTTCCATGATAAAGTTACGGAATTAGTAAAGCAGGTTAAGGACAACTTAAGATAGCTGCTTCAAAGACAAGAGAGGTTCCTCGTCTAACTTAAGCAGCTCTGAAAACCTGCTGATGGTGCACGTTTTTGCAGCCTTAAGTGCAGCACTGTGAGGCAGGACCTCTGTAGCGGTGTGAGTGGCTTCTCTGATGGGTCTTGCAGAGGCTTCTTGGCCAGGGAGCTGTTAGTCCTTCTCCCTGTGCCTTTGCCAGGGGGCTCCAGGCTCAGCTGAAGCTGAATTCCGCCCCCCCGCCCCGAGGCTCATCTGGGAGCTTATGGCTGAGATAAAGGACACAGAGGAACTGCAGGATTCTTGGTTATTCAGGGATAACCTAAGCGTAATAAATTTCTGGTAACTTAAAATGCTTTCTTGTAATTCTAAACATTCTTTTGTATTCTCCTGTGGTTAATTTTTTTTCCTTATTGTAAAGTAATGCAATGAATTTGGGATGGGGGCTGCTTTTGCCATCTAATTAGGGATGACCGTCATCATTAAATATTGCTTGTCTCCCATGATGAGGCTTATAAATCACAGCTGTAAAGTTCTTTGACATCCAGGGCAGAATGGTAAAGTATTGCCATCTATCTTCCCATTTGCGTTTTCCAACTCTGATTTTTTTTTTTTTTTTCTTGTCCCACAAACCAAGTAGTCTGACAGCCTATGCTCTGGAATAAAGTAATTGTTGTTGTTGCTAGAGAGTGTACTAAACCAAGATTTTTAAAACCAGTGATAGGCTGCCTGCTTCCTTAGTAAGGCACCTCATCTTGTATTGAGACAGAAGTGATCTGTTATCTCACTGTTTGTCCGAGTTCAACATTTGTGTTTAAAATACATGGAACAGATGATTAAAAAAAAAAAAATTAAAAATCAATTTATTCTGTGAAATTATATTAGGCAATCAAAAGGCAACACTAGGTCATGCTGTCCACCCTCATTCTTTCCCTCCCTTCTTCCCTGGTCATAGGAAAAATGTAAATCAGCACGCAAAAATTCTTAGAGAAATGGAAAACATGAGGTACTAACGTACAAACATTTCTCTTTGGATCTCATTTGTAAATTGCAGATAATTTTTTAAGTTGCAGGGTATGTTCCGCCCTGTGTTATCGTTCATGCATCAGTGATGTCTAAATTTGTTCATTACGTGTGTTTGTAACTATATTTGTAACAGCTGGCTGACCAAAATGCTATTTTTGAACACAAACACAAAGGTGGTAAGCATGATTGTTATTTATTGCCTGGGTTTTTTTAACCTATCGGAACTGTCTCTACTCTCCAAAAGCTTTTCTCTTTCTTTTTTTTTTTTTTCCTTTTGCTCAGAGCACATTTGACACACAAACAAAAGTGACTTTTGTCTTGTAATGGAAACACGCCAAGCTGTTTGACATACTGACAGGTGGGATATTATTTAGTGCTGCTGAAATTTGGATTGTATGGGGTGCTTTGTTCCTCCTAGATTGTGTTTTGACTTGCATGTTTCTGACTGCCATTGTAGCATTAACCATCTTGATTGGACTTGGAACATGCCTGCAAGAGTTAGCCTTATAAATGACATTGAGGGTTTTTTGGTTTTTTTTTTCCTACATTATTAACATGTTTCTGAAACAAATTGTACAACAGGACTTAAAAAATTTTCCTTTTGTGTGGTTTTTTTTCCACAGTAAATTACCCATTATATTTAGGTGTGCATGCTTTTTTCCCTTTCACCCTTAGTTTGGAACATACAGTCATGAATAAAATATTTAAATTCTCTTTTCTTCAGCAACCTTTATTAAAACAGTGCCTCTAAAACTGCGGTCTGACGGAGGGGAGTTTAAATTATACAACTTCAACATCTGTTTACTAAGTACTTGGAGTTTTCTTCTCTTTCTGTTGGGAGTCAGGCAGTTGATTTGGGTTTTGGTCCTGGCAGAGTGCAGGCTTCTTGTCTCCATGCAAGAGTATCCCAGCAGGAAACAAGCCATGATGTCATGTTTATGACAGTACAAGTAGGAAAGAATTGTTGGCCACCAGGAGATTAAGCAAATACTGTCATTATTTTTATGCATTATGTGGTTCTTTAGGCTGTTGGTGTTGTGATATGGCGTTCTCTGCTGCGCATCATGATTGACAGAACGTGTCAAAGGCTGTCCGTAAGTCAGGAATGCTGAAGGGAAGGGACCAGGTTGCTTATTTTTCCCTGAGCACTGAGGCAGCTGCTCCTCCATTGGACCCCGTTATAGTCAAAAATCCTGCTTCTGCGAGGCCGCTGGTTGAGGTACCTTCAGGCTTGCCCAGGCACCCAGCCTACGTTCCATACCGCAGCCCCTGCCTGTGTGCCACGGGGCGATAGCAAGTCCTTCCAGAACTACTCCAGGAGCTTCTGGTGAACCTCAGTTCCATCTGAATAAAAATTTGTACATCCATACCAGGGCTGGGCCCTTGTTTTAGCATTGCATGAAGAACTGTCCCTGGGGTTTTTCTTTTAATAGCCTCCAGTTTTCAGGCGGGTAAAACACATGGCATAAAGTGAAGGATTACCAGGATATTTCTGGGTACTTCAAAACCTGCAAGGTAATTTTGGGAAAGGGATAAATCTAGGTGGTTTGGGTTTTTTTGTTTGTTTTTGGTTTGTTGTTTGTTTTTTTTTTTTTTTCAAAGAATGACATGTTAATGACCTACTCAGGATGCCTTGTGTTCAGGTTATATTAGACTATGTTGTAATGTTATAAACATGAGAAGTATATTTGAGGTGTGTGTGTGGGGGAAGTGCTGAAATGATGGAGCGGAATGGGCAGCAAGGGGCAGCCTGAGGAGTTGGGTGGGTGTTGAACTCCTAGGCTGTAGAAGACTTCTGGGTAAAGTTAGCCTCTTCAGTTTCTCAGTTTACAAACAGAAAGAAGGTAAAGCTTAAAATTAGATAGTAAGACCCCAGTTTTGTGTGAGTTAAGTAAGAGTCCTGAGTAGGTAAGGCAAACCAGAAACTTCTTGATTTGCAATATGGGAAGCAGATGCTAATAAAGAAACACGAAACCCAGCCTCGCCTGGATCTGTGAATGTCAAGACTGAATACTGTATAATCTTAATACTGTGGACTTAATCCAGGGTTTGTAATTAATTGCTATATCTGCAGCATGAAATAAATTAATACATTATTGAATTAGCAAGGAATTGGAAAGAGGTCCCAGGCCAGGCTGGTTGCTGAACTAAAAAGAAATTGGGAGTGAGTGACTTGGTGATTTACCAAACCTAATGTGGTGTCCACACTCTCTTTACTTGAATTGCCATTGACAAATTTGGCTTCTACGTAATTGTCTAATCACTTTAAAATGCATTTTTACCATTGTCTTGCATATCGGTTGTGTGGTTTGTTTTCGACAGTTGCAGCCTAAGATGTGTCTTGCAATGGCTTTCTGATACTTTATTTTTAGTATGCCCCCTCTGTAAATCGTTTAATAAATCCTGTTTGTGTAAGATTACATACTAAATGTAGATAAGTGTTTTAGTTATGGAATTTCTATTGCTAGGTTCCTGAGTACCTTCAAATATCTGTACCTTAGTGGGGTGTATGTGTTGATCTTCTCCTTTCGAGATAAATTTAAAAGGTATTCTCAAAGATTAGCATTCAGGAGTTGTCTACAAATTTTCTCAAAACTGTATAGTTTGGTAGCTTGTTCAAAATAACTGCTGTAATCTGTTAGCAGTAACTCCAGCTTTTAAATTTAACGATGCTAATGATGTTATAACGCCTGAAAAGTGCCTCACCTAGATTTCAAACCTAACTTAATGTTTAAAAAGTGGGATTTGTTTCACTGTTCCTCTGCTGAACCTGTGCTCTAACACTCTGCTGTTAGCATTTACGGTTATTAAAATCCATAGAATAGGAGAACACTCTGACTGCTTTTCAGGATGAATACCACAAAGAACTACATCTGGTGGTCCTCTCTCGAGTGCCATCGCCTTTACATACGTTCTTTTGTAAGTCTGACAAAGATGTACAGATAAATGAATTACTAAGTAATTAGCCGATGCTTGAATTTAAGATGCATTTCTTAACTGCTGTGTGCCACCCTTATATGATTTTAAGTTGCTTGACCTGGCATGGCATGGAAGGAGTCGGAAACAAGCAATTGGGGCATAAGGTGACCTGTGAAAAGACCTGATGTAGCAGAAGACTGGACTTGGTTTATGCCATTGCAACTCGCTTTTTTTTTTTTTTTTTAATCCACAGGCTGTGTAAGCTGTGCAAAGATCTCAGCATATTGCTGCTATATCAGTTGGTAGAGAAAACTTTTCTGGCTTTTATTGAAACAAATTTAATAAAAGAAACAACTGATTACAATCTCCAGTGAAAAAATAGAATCAAGTGGGGGAAAATTGGCCACTGAAGCTGAATTCCAAACGAAATTGTTACAGTTACAAAAAGTAGTGGAATGAAGCAGCTGGGATGACTGTGTGCTCTTCCATGTGATCTGCGTTAAGGGTGTAGTACATATGCTATATAGTTATATACATGGTATATATGCTAGCAATCAAAGGAACATTTGAAGTCACCATGCTAATATGAAAATCACAAAGTGGAAAGAGAAACATACAAAGATGATCATATGAATCTGAAAAAATTAGTCATTTCCCTGTGTCAGCAAATGTGTCTAAATGATTCCACACAATGTGTGCAATGCCGATAAATAATAAGTTGGCATTAAAAATTACATGACAAGCATGAGAAATAGAGATTTAGGTTTCATATTTGCAAATGTACAAAACTTCTCAATTCTGTTGAATGCGGGAAAAGATACTGACTTAAATCTGGAATACCACGCGAAAAACAAATCAGAAAGCTTTCCACAAGAACAATTGGTTTGTTCTTCTAACATTTCTTCTAACATTTGTTTTACAAATTATTTCAATGAAGACTATGCACGCATTTAATTTATGGCAGCATATTCCTCTGGCAGGAAAGTTGACCTGGAAAGGCTGTCGTAACAGAGTGGGTGGAGATACCTGTTGAGTAGAAATATTTTCTTTTTTATATTATTTTAATAGTTTGTTATGTTGAAATTGAGAAAATGATAAGTAATCAAAATATCAGTATTTGTTTTATCTCAAAATGAGTGGAAAAGTGTTTTGTGAAACAGTGTAATAGATCGCAAATATCATGAGGTATGACTGAAGCAAGCCAGGAAAGAAAATGAAATTCCTTGGTCCGTCATGCCTAGTGGCAAGTTTCCTATTAATTTTAAATTGGTGAATTTCTCTAAGGTAAGATCCCAGACATTGTTTAGTATACACGTACCACTTTTAAAATTTAACCTGATTCTTTTCTCAAAAGAGGGCTTTCCTAAAGAATGTCTAATGCTGCATCTGTACTTCCTGAAAATATCAATGTGAGAACGAGAGCGACACCGTTATTTTTGTGATGTTTTCGTGAGATGGCTATGAAAAATGCACCTTCCAGACCGAGGCACAATGTCAAAATTAGTAGTTTCAGAAGTCTGATGTTTCAAAACTTTGTGACCGTGGTTTAGAGACAGAGGCATTCAGCCATACAGACCTTTACAATATTGAGTAAGACCACTATGTGGCTTAACAAAATAATTGCAATTCTAAATCCTAGACAACAGAGTAGCTGGAGCTGAAACAGAATCTGTAATATGTATGGCCTTTCTCATTTAAGTAGCCCGAAATGAACTTCAGCAGTGATAACTGCAAGCAGTAAACACTGAATAATATGTCCTGTGGAAAAATCAAATCTGAAATCATTTTGTGTTTGAAATGAAATGTTCCTGCTTATATAGATTTGAGTAGAAAAAGGAAAATCCCACTCGATTAGTTAGGTAGAACAGCTCTAGTAGGGGCATGATTACTTTCAAAATTAGCTTTAAATCTTTTGGACGCTTAAATTTTTTAGAAAACCTGTCCGGTTTATTTTTTTCATTGCAGTTGCATTGCAACCACTGCTTGAGAATTTTTTGTGGAGTAGGGAGTAACGGTGTTGTTTTTTCTGGTCATCGAACTTGGGAGCAAATCAGAAGATGCACATTGGGTACCCAAACTCCACAGATGTCTGGTGAAGAGAGGAAAATACCTGTTGGGGAACTAGAGGGAATTTGGTGTGCCCAAACTTAGAAGGCTGAGGCAGTGCCGCCTTAGATGGTGGAACCACTGGAGAGCTTCTGCCTGCCCCTGCGGCCATCCCTTCCCCTAATTTTTGTCTGAGGGAGATTGTGAACCATTTCTTGATATGCAACATGGTTTGACTACGTTTGGCTGAGGATTGTATGTTCTTTCAAGCTGTTGATTTATCTCCACTTAGCTAGTAAATAGATATATTTCTGAAAGATGCAACTTGGAAATCTTTCTTGCTAAAAGAAAAGAACATCCTAATACTAATGAAGAATACGCAAGGATTCCAAATACACCAACTTTTCTGTCTCCCTGATCTGACCTTGTCACTTGCCTGAAAAGGTGGTTGTCATGTCTTATTGCCTACTCGTTTCCCTTGTTTGTGGAAAAAAAATGTTGATGTTGTGTGATAAAATATAGTAATCTGCATGGTAAAACTCCTGATTTGTTTTGTTCGAGGTAATGTCAAAGAGAGAGGTATGCTTTCAAGACCTTGGGATTTTAGGCTCAAATATTTTTTTTTTTGTATCTTAGAAATCGATATTTAAAGTTAATTGGGTTTTTGTGTTGTGGGATTTTTTTTTTCTAATTAGGCTTTTTCTCTCTGGAGCAGTCCAATTATTAATATACAGAGGCAGCTTCTTACTACTGTCCATGATTTACGGTCCATAGGGCTTTAGGACAAAATAAACACAGGAATCACTTTGAGTGCTTGATTCATTCTTTTATCACTGGTTTTCATGGAATCTTTTGAAGGAAATTATTGGAAGCTAACTTGATCCTCAAATTGATCTCATTAAATATTCCTATTTAGTAAGAATGTTTATGTAAAGCATCTAATTTTTAAATTATAAGTATATTGTTAAGATTATAATTTCCCTTCTGTATTAGTCTACTAATGCTAGTTCAGTGCTAGTCTACTAGTCTAGTCTACACTGCCACTTCTACAACAGGATTTTGGTCAAATGTGAATCAGAACTGTAAACTTTTTCATAAAAAGTTCTTGGTTTTTCCAGCATGTTTTTTTGGCAAGATTATTACTTGCTTGAAGATCCTATTTTCTGTTGCTATCGGATAAGAAATATATATCACTTAATAACAGTAGCATTAAAAGGAATTTTGTTTCATACTAAACTCCTGAAATGTTAGCTGTTTCTCACTATTTCTATATATTTTTTCTGAAAAATATATTTTTTATTGATTTTTTTTTTTTCACCCCCCTCCTCTTCTTGTTGTGTTTGTTTTTACTTGGCTGGTTAGCCCTGTTGTTAAACTGCAGAGCTTAAACCAAAGGAGAAATGAAGTCTGACTAGAAAACAAACCACTCAGAAAAAGTTAAAATCACCTGGTGGCCTATTGCTTTGCAGCATAAAACATACCTTTCAAATTATTCCCAATAGAATTTGAGGAAAACATTTTAGAAATGATGACTGGAAGCACATTTTAATGTAATATTTTAAGTGACTGGCTTTTCACCGAGTCTGTCCCTGTAAATGTGATAGATCAGTTCTGAAACACCTGCATCGAAGTGAACCCGTGATCCCTTTCAACACCTTAAACCACGGGCCAGGTCCTGCATCTCAGGCAGCGAATGTAAGTAAAGGTCATGATGTCATCACTCTGTTGTGAGGGTGCCTGGATTAAAATGTCCTGCCATCGAGGAGGGGAAAACGAGGAAAAAAGGGGGGGAATCTGTCATCCCCGAGGTAGGATTTTGAACAGTGCAAATACCACAGTCATTATACCCAGACATGACAGCATGCAGCAAGATTGTTACATGAAATCAGACTTACAATGCACAGTGGACCGAGTGACAATAAGGTAATTGTTGTACACTCAGAGACTAAGAAATGGACTTCTTATGCCCAATACCTACAAAACTTCCCTGTGAGAGAGGCACGCATAAAGGCAACATTATATACTAGATTATAGGTTATTACACCGTAAGTGCTGTGAAATTTTTGTTTGCCAATGTGCCAGAATGGAGGTTTGTTGCATGCTCTGCATCCTTTTTGGCACCGTGTGTCAACTGAATTTCCTGCTATAGCCCTTTTGGTAACCTTCTTCCCAAATTCTGACTAGGGCAGATTTTTTGTTTTACAGCTACTGGACTATGAATTGGATGTCCTTGTCTGGTACCACATGTAGCGTGGATTTACTGTTAGCCTGTATGTGTCTATAGGTGGAGGCTTGTATAGACTTAGGTTTTGACCCTTAAAGAAGGCATATTGGGAAGGGCAAGAAGTTGTTGTCAGGTAATTATTGAATTTTAAATTGTTCATGGTATGTGGAGGATAAAAAAAAAAAATAGCATGTTTTGTTGATCTATTTTTTTCTCCAAATTATATGATATGACACTTGGGATTATGTTTTTGAAGTATGGATATTGTACATATAGTTCATAATAATAAACAAGTACTTGTTCTACTCTGTTGAATTTATAGACTGTGTAAGTCACGATTGCGAACTGTGTAGTGAACTCGATGTTTAGTGGTATGGAGGTGCATATGTGCACACTTCTAACTGATCATGTGCATGTATGTTCTGAAACTCAAAACATATCTTGCCTGAAATTAGTTAAATAGTTTAACTGGAATGGTTATGAATTTAATTCAGACTAGTACTACTTTGTAGTACTGCTGAAGCCATAACCTCAAAAATGATTTTCCATCCCTCATTACACAAACTAGTTAAGCCTATGGCATCCCATTTTGAAAATGCAGAACATGACGATCGTGGAATAAACATTGAAGGACTAAATAGAAGTTAAACCATAATATCTGTTAATATCTGAGAAAGACATTTTATGAGCAAAATGAGTCTTTGCTCACTAGTTGTGGCCTTCCTATTGTTGTACAATACCACTTGGGTTTAGTAGCAGGGATCGTGGCTGGCTTGAGAGAGCATAGTTGGTTGGGTCGGGTAAGCCTGTGTGTCATCATTCTTGTGATATGGTCACTTTCTGATTTCAGCTACTTCAGCATAATTCCAGAATGACCAAATTAAATTAACTTTTCTGTGAAATTACACTTACTTATCAGTACTACAGATCCTGTGCTGTCTATTTTTTTTTCCTTTAACACTTGTCTGAAGAAGCTGTAGAAGTATCCGTACCAACGTGACAAAAATGTTTTCTTCAGAGAAGCTTTCTTTTTCAGTGAATTACTGTTCATTACTCATTACTATTACATTCTCATTAAGTCTAGAAATCTGCTGCTAACTTTACCTACTTTTTTCACTTAACTTGTGCTAAGGGTTGTCTAGTTCATTGTACTGTCAGTGTTTGAAAGGCCATGCTGTGATTTCTGAGCTATAGAGTAAGCTATATAGATGTGAGTGAAACAAATATAACTTTAGCTGAAATGAGCCCTTCTCATATTTAAATTCACCAGTCCAAAAAATACACTCAACACTTCCATTTTATTTTTTTCCCCTTCATTTCTCTTTCGCTTTCTAGAAAGTCCATTGAAGGCAGAGTGGAGTTGCTTCAGCTTATTAGGGCCTTTTCTTCCAAAGGATTACTTCTAAACGCTACATGGCTTGAAACAAAACTTTCAAGTAATTTTTAGTTCTTTTCCTTTGCATAGAAGTCACTCTGCTCTGTAGCTTGGAAATTTGAGTACCTGCTTGATATTACAAGCTGAGGTTTATTTATTTGTTTGTTATGTTAAAAAAAAACAACAACAAACAAAACAAACCACAAAAAAAACCCAAACACAGCTGGCCTTCTGCCAAGAGGAAGATTCCCCATCAACTGATGATCTCCTATCTTTGATCTCCCTGTTTGTTTTGATCTGCTTTTGGCATGTGCCTTTGTAAATGTTTTATGTATGACTGCCACGTTTTTGATCAACTGGGTATAACCGCAAATATGAATGTCACCATAAATATCCCAAGTTACATGTTCACAGAAATGTTCTTTTTTTCCTGGTCATCTTCATGCCGGAGGAGCGGGAGGAGAGGTGCTGAAAATGACTCTTGTGTCTTTCAAGCCTGGCATTGGGCATTCACACATTTAAAACTCTGGGCCTTTAAGTATGTTTACATTTTCCAAGGAAGCTTACAAAAATCTGTTTATTTCTACAAGGAAACCCACATGAAGCAAATTTTTTACTTCCCGATAAAAATCATGGTTCCCATTAGCATGATTTTGGGGAAGACTAAAAATATTGTTGGATGATGCCTTTAGTGTTGCATTCTTCTGTGGAAATGCCAATTTTTTCAGCATAATACATAGTAATTTTGAAAACAGTAGTCACATACACAGACTACACTGAATTAACGGTTATTAGCGATGTGCAACTACTGTTCACAGCAAAGAAATTTCATATTCTGTAAAATGATTCAGAAATCATGTAAACTGAAATGCAATAGATGGATTTGTATCACGGATTGAGTATGTTGTTGGTAGTTGATTTTTATATTTTTTTTTCTTCTTTTGTTGCAGGGATATATTTAAAACGATAGGGCTGGTATCTTGTAAAACTCTCCCTTGGCTTTCAAAAATAAAACGTCTGTGAGACAGTACAAATTCCCTTATATTAATATCAGCATAAATGATATATTTCAGTTTTTGTAATAGTTAACGCTCAAAATAAGTGGTCGTATGTGCAGATTGAATCTTCTTTTTACTGATCCGCATTTGATTAGAAAGTTCTGTTAGTTTACACTTGTAAAAATAATTCCATGTTTTAAAAGTAAGCGTGATTTTAAAAGCTGCATCATAAACATAGCTGCCAGACAACTGGTACTGCTTTTTGCGAATGTTCCATTAAAAAAAAAGTAAATCTACTTGTGTTCTTCTCCCTGCCTTTTAGATTTGTATGTTATAACCATTCCACTAGCCTTACAGTAGATGTCTAATTTAATAATGTCTTTTTGGGTGTGAAAAAGGGAGCATGGTTTTGAAAATATACTATATTGAGTTTCTGCAGAGGTATTGTCACTGTGATATGATAACGTTGCTCTGGCTATAAGAATAAAGGCATAGATTGCAAATTAAACTGAGAAAGTTTTAGAGGAGGGAGCCAGGAGATGTGTGTTTTTGTATGGATTCTGGCCAATGTCAATTGCATAAGGGCAGTAATCTGGGGTGTGACTTGGGTATCAGTTTTGTTACACATTCAAACTACTTCTGAATTTCTTTCCCTTTTTTTTTTTTTTTAAATCCTTGGAATTTTTCCAAATGTAACAAAAACAAGCAATTCATACTCTCTGCTGCATGCCTTGCCAGTAACTGAGGCATGTATCAGAATTAAAAGGCTGGTATAAGGCTGATTTTTTTTTTTTTATTATTTTTTTTTCCTCCCCTTAAAAAAGGATTCTATCGAGGATTTCCCTCAGAAAGGGAGGGGAAATGTCTTTCATGCTTTGGATGCAGTACTGAAAATCCATGTCAGTGTTTGCTAGAAAAGCATCTTCCTGCAGTGAGGTAAAGTTAGTTTTAAACTGCACAGGGATTAGGGGTCACTGTAAAGTGGCAGCCTAATACTGTTGCATCCAGCAAATGTTTTCTTTTCATGACTGAAAATGATAATTTCAGGGCTCTGACTCATTTATTTGCATGTATTTTTCCAACAGGAAATTCTGCTATCTTCACTGAGATAATTACACATCCTTTTTTTTTGTTGTTTTTTTTTTTTTTTTTTAAATTATGGAATTCCAGTTTTTGCAGGCATTTAATATAAATTTCAAGATTTTAATTACTGAAGAAGACCAAGGGTAGTAGAATGTAAGCAGGGAAATTTTTCTTTTTGCTAATTTTAAGCTTTGTGAAAGATGTTCCATTCTTCTCCAAGCTGCTGCTTTCTACGTAATAGTAGTTTTTTGAGGAAGTTTAAATCTCACCTATTGTACGTCTGATAAAAGGAAAAAGCAAAAGAACCTCCGTGTTGCGATGACATGTGACAAAAAGCTGGGAAAAGCAGACCCAACTCCTTTCCTAGCAGCCCTAAGCCAGTCCCGTGCAGCATCTGTGTTCCTGACAGCCAGGCCGGTGTCTTGGCATTGCCCTCCAGTGATCTGAGGATGGTGGGAGCACGGGAGATGGTGATGATGCTGGGATTCCCGCAGAGAAAAGCGGTGACTAGCTTTTGGAAAGCTCAAGGTGGCGTGTAAATTTTAACAGAGCGCAGGAAGGAAGTGCCTCCTTCGTGACACGAGGACAGTAGAAACTGTGTGCAAGGCACGCCGTGCTCCAAAGACCACCCCCGTGTTGCCAGCTGATCAGCCGTAGGGGTGAGGGGAAGAGGAAAAATTTGTGTGCAGAGAGGTGGTGATGTTATGCACCGCGCTCTGGTTACGTCCAGCTGATCTATTGATCATGGCCTTGCAATCATGTCAAGGTGTGATGGGCTAAGGATATAAGCTAGGTAAGTTATTCCTGCCAAGAGACATCATTGCTAATAAAATTTGCTTTTCCATCATCCTAAGGAAGCGCTCCCATCTCTTTAAGGTTTGAGTGGTTCGGGGACAGCAGTTCAAATAATTTGAAACAG
Organism: Chroicocephalus ridibundus; assembly: GCF_963924245.1. Taxonomy (NCBI): domain Eukaryota; kingdom Metazoa; phylum Chordata; class Aves; order Charadriiformes; family Laridae; genus Chroicocephalus; species Chroicocephalus ridibundus. The sequence goes on along the minus strand of NC_086285.1, from coordinate 79,000,205 downwards.
GAACAGGAAAAGCATTAACCTCCCAAGTGAGGAGGGTCTGGGTCTGACAAGTGACACTGTCACCAGATCCTCCTCCTCTAATCTGGTCCCTCTGTGGGCTTCAGCAGTGAGACTGGTGGTGGTATGTTGTCACCTAACACTTAGGTCTCATGCTTGAGTTTGGGCTTGGTTTGATGAGGTTTTTGGAAACTGTATTTTTAAAGCCTAATGAAATACCCACACCTGCTAATTGTAAGCAAGTGCTAGTATTTGGGAAGTTTTAAAACTCAGCAAGATCTGAATAGCTTTCCAGAGGGTCAGCAAATCCACATTTCAGACCTATAACCCACCTAGTCGTATTTTTGTGCTCCTACTTGAAATTGTGTGGGCTGCGTAGCTCTTCTAAAATGTCTGTGATTTTGGTTTTTTAAAACATTGGCAAAATCCCCTGGTTTTTCCTGGCTTCAATTTTGCAAAAATTCTGAACTATGTTTTAGGGTGACGTGGAGAAAAACAAATTAAAACCAAACCAAAATAAAAAAATCCCACAGCTGTAGGCAGAATGCAAATATGGAAAATACTGGCTTCATAAATGGCTAATGTCTGACAAAGAACAGCTGAAAACAAAACCTTACAGCCGAGCATAGGAGGCAGGCATGAGACAGGGCAAGCCTGTGCCCTCATATGAATGAGAGCACACTGGTGGTATGATAAGAGAAGGTGTGATTTCAAACCTGTTTCTGAACTTCAGCAGTGAAGACTCAATTTCAGAAGGCAGCTTGTTTCCCTGGGGCCAGATTTGTAAAAATAATCACATTTCCATGGAAGTTAGGTGTGTGAATACCCTGGAGAATCTAGGATCTAGACTCTTGAATAACAAAGTAGGTAATTATGATAGGCTGTAACAGCGTTATTAATCTTCAGCCTTTTTTTTCTGATAAGTAATAAAAGGCGGTGTCATTTCCCCTCCACCTTGCTTTTTGACACCCATTTATCCCTGTGAAAAATGGCTTAAAACAATTGCTTTGGTAGCATTTTCTGCTCAGATCAAGTTCAATGTGTAGGACACAGTGTTTATAAGACTCACAGCTCCGAAGCTTCAGCTAAATTTCTGGCAGGCACATGCTGCCAGAGGACCGAAAGCATTGATGTTCATCAGACTGCAAATTGATATTGATTATCTCGGAACTGACCAGGCATTGCTGCAAATTAGCGTTTTGTAAGTACGTATTTCTCCTCTTTGTAGCTAACTTTGTATCTTTCTCCAGTTCTTGCAAAGACACAAAACAAGATTTATCTTCGTTATACTGGACTCTGTCCTTGGAGATATTCAGAACGCACCTGGACAAAGCCATGGACCACCAACAGAAGCTGGTCCTACTTTCACAGTATCACAGGTCCTTTCCAACCTGTATTATTCTATCATTATAAAGTATTGATGCAGTTGAGATTTTATACATGAAGGGTTAAGAGTGTAATAAACAGCTTAATCATGAATTTTTTTGGCTTAAGAAATATCAAGAGTGTGGGCTGTGGGCTTACTCCTATATGGGATACACAAATAAATCAAACATACTTGAAGTGAGGAGATCTTGGTTCTGCTGATGTCCTCATTTTTTCTAATTTGGCCAAAAAGGGCAAATTTGTATCAATTTCTGTGCATAAAAAGAGATTAAAAATAGGTCAAAATCGGAAATGAAGTGTGAGGTTAAGCAATCATGTATAGTAACTCTATCTTGACAGGGAAGGCTATGTATGCAGTTCACTAGATGATGAAATGAATATATTCGATTCACTTTGTGTCTGTTTTGAGGACTGCAGAAGCTTTCTACTGCTCCCTTTGCATTGTGTGCTCCCTTTTGCATAAGATCAGGAAGAGACAACTAGACGTAATGATTCAAAGTGGGATTTACAGATCTTTCATTTTACTGAGACTTCAATTATATGTAGTTGTATCTTTCAGACTGCATTTTTCACGTAACCTGGGTGATTCTGTGTTCATTAAAAGCATATGATCTTTTTTCTCCAAGTCTTAATTCCAGAAATTCCTGCGGACATCCCAACAGTTACGTCGTGCTCCTGGCACATAATTTGCTAGAAGTGTCTCTGTCTGGGTATGTCTTTATTATAGCTTTTGCACAATCTCTGTGCACAATTCTTAAAAGAAATGATTTCTAATTCCATCTGGATACGCGTAAAGCTGCAACATGGTTTTGCGTCATAAAGGTGCTGTGATAAAATGGACTGAAAGCCTTATTCCATCATGTTTGGACTTTGTTTACTAGATATTTCTTCCGTAATTATTGCAGCACTGAAACTTGTTCTGGTCAGAATAAGCAAGCCAAGTAGCTGGGCTTTGGCTGTCGGAGAAGAAAGGTGGGATTGAAGGTAGGGAGGCTTGTTTTGCAAGACGATGTGTAAAGGGCAGGTTTCACACCCAAGCATAATACTGTCATCAATGAAAACTTGTCTTGCAACTTCAAAACTAGCAGCTGAAAGTTGTGCACTCCACTAGTGCAATGGAAAACCTGCTTCGTAGTATGCCTTACATTTTTATAGCACAATGTAGGCTGAGAGAGCTATCAGAATATATTTTTACAGAAACACATTGCCTGTTTGAGAGCTGAAATTTTGCTTGCTTTGGGGGGTTTATCCCTCAAAATTTGTTAAATACTGAGGCAGCAAAATATTTTGATATCCAGTTTCCCCCTAACATTTTCTCATACAGTTTTTGTTTGTGTTAGTAGGAGTTACATTGAGAACAGGACACAAATTGCAGTTGTGTGGGTTGTTTGGTTTTTGTTTTGATTTTTTGGTGGTGTTTTCTTTTTTTAATCTCCTCTGCTGACCCAGCAATTAGAGAATTATCTAGTTCTGAGTTATCTCTAGTTCTGAGATATTCCCTATTCCCTATTATTTTTAATAATAAAGTGAGCATTTTCTGTTTAAGGAAGAGTAGGCCTATTTTGGGTAACTGTTGTTTTTGTTGTGGTTTTTTGTTTTTGTTTTTTTTTTGGTTTTTTTTTGTTTTTTACCACAGCACACTTAATTTGCAACTCGGTAGAAGGAGCTGAATCAGCCTGATGGCAAAATGACCAGCTGTCCGGGGGGGGCAATCTCATGAGAAAGCTATCCAATCAGAAAAAACACATAAAGCTGGTCAAGTGCATTGCTGGTCACCCTGACTAGTACTCAAAGTTGCAGGGCTATCTTTTAAAACTGTGAGTGGCTTCTACTTTATTCCAGCGTTAATGTGTCCTCGGGGCTGTATTTTTCCCAGGCTCTAATCCTTGAAGATACAAGTACATGCCTAATGTGCTTCCCTTTAAGTGCCTGGATAACTCCCTGCCATTGATTTGTGATGTAGAAACCAAAATATTCCCCCAAACCATAATGTGTTGTCGCTAATCAGTAAATCTACGTCCAATCCAATGTCTTGGTCAAAACAGACTAGAACAGACTGTTTCAGTTGGAAGTGACCTACAACAATCATCTGGTCCAACTGTCTGACCAATTCAGGGCCCAAAGTTAAAGCATGTTGTTAAGGGCATTGTCCAAATGCCTCTTAAAAAAACCCAACTAACCAAACAACAAACAAACAAAAAAAAGCGCCTTTAAACTGTGACCTCCTGAAGGGAGATCTAATTTGGGTCTTCTAGCACTGTTCTAGGTATTTAACATGTTTGCATTTGCAAAAAGAAATGGAAACTCTGTCTTCTGGTTTTGATCATGCAAATAACTATGATAGTTTATGTTAAAAGCTGAATTTTTCATCATCAAAAGTAGTTTGATGGTGGGTACTTTAGAGGGCTACAGGCACAACCAGCTCACAGGGGCCAGAGAAGAGAGTTCCTATAGAAAACTTTGGTTTTGGCACTGACAGATATCTCTGCTCTTCCTTTGTGTTTCCACAAGTGAACATCAGGCCAGGGCAGGACCTTAATACCCATTCTCCTGCTGAGCCTTCTCCACTCCGGCTCGGTGATACAACTCATGCTGTGTGACAGCAATAATTTTCTTCCCTGAGTAACAGAGTTTGGTGGTTGACCCTCCCATCTGGTCATCCTGGTTCGGCAATTTCAGGAACAGTGTCTTGCCTGCTAATATGGGCTGTCGTATAAGCAGCCGATGAGGCACTTCATTATTTGTTATATAGCAATACATAGGCTATCTTCCTAGGCTTTGTTCCTTCCTTGCGAAACACATATTACCCCCAACCTAGAATTTAAAATCTAATTTAAAACAAGTAACAGCTGGCAATTGACAAGACGCCAAAGAGCATGGCTTAGGGGCTGGAGGTGTAAGTATCACACTGCTTATAGCCCGAGCCAGAGCTTTTCATTCAAGCTTAGTACTACTTCATAAAGTACCTAGAGAAAAAGGTCTTTTTATGTGGATAAATTGTGTCACAATGATGGAAAAAAACCCCCGACCCAATTCATCCATGGCTGCACTGGCATATCTGGTACCTGTAGAGAAGTTAGCAAATTCCAGCACGGCTGTACTGAAGTTGTCCTCTACTGTCTGATGCCATTCCCTATTATGGGTAGAGGCAGTGGTTGTGATTCTTATTTTCTTACTGGTTCTTATGTCGTTAAAGAAATAATAATTATATAGAGGTAGCTAGGGGAAGGTCGGGGAGAATTCACCCTGGCAAGTTTTGTCGTACAGGCTAAGAGTCGCCTTTCATACCTGAGCACAGGGAATCACGTCAGCGGCTTTGTGATAGGTCAGTGTGGTGGGGATAGGGTTGTAGCTTAGCTGCTGTAGCTTTCAGGATGGTGGTACATCTTTCTAAGGGCTCACCTAATGAATACAAGCACAGGTAACAATACAGATGTGATGTCGTGGACTTATGCTTTGGGCTAGCAAGCTTTCTATCTATCAAAGTCTGCTATCGAGGTTGTTTGTCCGAGAATTTTTGGTGCAAATGTTAGTTTGTAACTTACTTTCAGTGCTTTGTATTTATCCATACTAGCTCAGTTTGAGCTTGTGTGTCCGAGCTAAAGCTATACTTCAGTTTTGCTCTGGGGGCGTGTTTTCGAAACCTTTCTACAAACCTCTTTTGAAATGGAAAGTTTCTCTGGACCCTGAAGCACTCGGGAATCAGAAGCACACATGTCTCAGATTTGTGCTGTAGCCCTATTAACACACGGTAATTTTTCACTGTATTTCTCTGAAACACATCATGTTCTTCCAAAACAAGATAATGCACTGGAAAAATATGGTTATTGGACTTCACTGGGTCTAAATGCTGTAGCTTTTGCATATATACTCCAGTAGGTAGATTCCATGTAAAACCAGCTTCTAAAAGACTGAATCAATGAAAAGGAGACCAACCCTGGCTTTTCAGAAGATGTGTGAGCTTTATCTATGTGTGCGTAACACAGAAGAAAGTTCACCAGAGGTTCCTCTGCCTTTGATTATTCTCTAGACCGTTCCCTTTTCCTCTAGGAGCCCTCCTGCCTCTGAAGGCAAAGCTTCAAATCCTCCTCCATTTTCAAGTCCTCCATTTAAACCATGGGCATTTACAATGAATTATTTAATGTATTGGTGAATATTTGAATGAAATTTTGAAAGTGATGTTATTTATTTCTTGTTTCAACTTGTTTTGAGGTTTGGGGGCGCCGGGGGGGGAGGGGGGCTGCACTGGTGGACCTTAATGTTCTTCTGATCCTTTGCATGGGACTGTAGTTTTTTTTCTTGATGTCCTTAGCCAAAATGTCCTTTTCCCCTCCATAGATGATCAGAGTATTCAGAAGCTTGCGGTATTGCAGGCTGGACAGTGAGACCTCTGTTGCTCTGTGCAATATAAAATTGATTCAATTAACTGCCTGGCTTTAATAACAATAATAAAGCTCAACTTAGTGGGGATTTATTTTGCCTAAATAAACAAAGCGGTTTCAAATTAGGCCTGCACACAATCCAATCTCTTCAGGTTTCTGTTCTGTTGCAAGAGAACACTTTCTAGGTTTGCTGTACAGTATCTTTTTTTCATGAAGGTAGTTAAGAAAGTTTAGAAAATAAAATGATTGACCGCTCACTTTTCTTGGTAAGAACAGAAAAAAAAACCCTGTAAACCTTCTGAATGTTAGAACAATATGCTTGTAATTAAAGTATAGGGAGGACTGTTATTACTCTTCATTTACACTTCTACTTGCTTTCCTGGAAAATTAATACACTTTATACTAAGAAACAATTCTGGTTAGCAATGTATGGTGAAGAGGGTACTTAGAAGGATTTTTCTTTTAAACAATTCTTAATTGGCTTTACAGAATTATACGGGTATTGCTGTATTCCCCCTCAAGTAGTCTTTTTTTTTTTTTTTTTGATTACTTCAAAAATTACTTCTGTTCAATTTGACCAGGCAGTGGTATATGAAAATGCTAAGAAAAAATAAATACTTTTAAAAAGTGTTTCTTACAAACTTGCATCTGCAGAACTATTAGAACTTACTGAAATACTTGCTGCTGGGTTTTCATTAGTGTTCTCTCTGTAGAATAGTAAGCATTAGCAGCAGAAAATCTTACGTTACTTTAAAAGGGTTTGTAGGAGTATATATCTGGAGGTTTTATTTTTTTTGTCTAGGAAGGTCTTACTCGACACGTAGGCTAACATGCATGTTGATGCAAAGCCAGCGGAGTAACTATGTTAAGCTACAGCAATAGCGTGGTGGTTCTGGGGTCAAGCAACAATTGCTAGGTAATTTATTTCTTCAATTTTCAAAGAAGTTGAGTGCCAGAACTGTAGTGACACAGAGATCCGAATGTAGTGGAAGGAGAATATTCACAGTGTGGCAGTGTATATCTCCAGTACAGCTAACTTTCAGCCCTATTATGGAGGTAATTATTTATTTGAGAGTGAGAGAATTTGCAATATGCCCACTTCTGACTGAACTGGAATTTTACACTATTGTATTGGAAGGATAGAAACCCTTATATAAATTTGTGTGTATGTGTGTAAGACCTGCTTAAACAACTTAGGTGACATGGGAAGAGAAAAATATCTTTTTATTAGTAGGATTTTTTAAATAAGTACGTCTTGCGGATATATTTCTAAAATGTAAGATTTTTTGAAAAGAGAGATAGGGTTTTTTGTACGTGTCTGCATGACATCTGTACTTAATTAACAAGTTTATTTCCAAAAGTGCTTAGCTGAAGCTCAGAAATTAATCCCAAGAAATCTTTTTTTCCTTGAATTACTTTTTGTTAATAAAATAGCAAAAAAATTATGCCCATGTGTTTCTTGCTTGTGGTTAGTCCAGCCATGCTTTTTCCAGGTTTTTTTTTAAATGCTGCACCACTAGTAACATTCTGAATTGTGGAAAACACTTTTATAAAACATTGCAGTGAGACTTTTCAGCAGACTTTTCTGTTTTTATCTCCCATATGTACAGGATATTGCTTTGGCATATCAAAGAATTGGTTCTGCTGCAAACAGAAAGAGGGAGCGTGTACTAAAAGTAACTGGGGACGGGTGGGTAAAAAACAACAACTGGAGAGGGCTGCGCAAGAGATTCAGGTTGCTTCCACCAAACAAGTCTTACATTCATTCCTGAAAGTCTCAGCCCTGGCTCTTTCGCTAGCTTTCACCAGTATGGCCTGCTTATCAAAGCACTTTATCAGTGGGGAAGGGATGTGGGTTAACCACTTCACTCAACTCCAACATCCCAGCTAGCAGTCTGTCACCCAACAGCTGTTTTTCAATACGTACACTATGTGCCGCGGAGCTGATTCAGAGCCCGTGACAAGAACGGCATTGTATTATGGAGCTTGCTCGGGTTTGGGGTTAGTTTCCTATAAGCTTTAAGGGAAAAAAAATCCAAGCTCAGCTCCAAGGTTCTGCTTCGTTCTAATTTTTTTTTTTAAAAGGTATTTTCCCCATCACAGTTAAGTGTATGTGTGTACATTTAAAATATGCAATGGCCAAAAATGTGGATTTTGGAGAACCGGCTTGGGGGTTTTTGCTCGCCGGTAAACCCCTTGCCATCTCCCCTTTCTGGAAAATGTCAACATATCTGTTTCAAGTGCTAATATAGCAAACCAGATCAATCAGAATTCTGTGAGAGGTATATCCTTAATATAGATACAGGGTGGGAATGCGTACACCTATATTTCTGTTTATTTCCATTCTATTTTTTCCTCTGTGTGTATATAGAAAATAAAAATAGATTCAAAGGTAGACTGAGTTTGAGCAATTTTTGAGGGGCGGGTTCAGAGCACATTTGGTGTGGGGAAAACTAATTTGCTGGTTCCTTCAGTGTTTGCTTTCTTACTTAAACACAAATTAAACGTCTAGCTTTCATGGACGTGAACCTAACCCTCTGAAAACGCACAGATTTAGTGCAGTTTTGTGGGAAGCGGCAGAGAAAAGGTTAATATCGCGCCTGCTCTTCAGAATCCAAGTGCGATGGTGAAACTGCTGGGCTTCCCACAAGCTGCTCCTGGGCCTGGAGACCCCAGAAAACAGAGGTCCAGTGGGGACAGGGAGGGGCAGGGGATCAGCAGAGCAAACCCAAACCCCAGCAGCTGTGAACCTGTGGGGTGGCGGGGTAGGTGGACAGACCACCCAGTAGTTAAGAGGGTCTAGGGCGGATTAAAAAACAGCGGAATAGCAAGGGGTTTTTTTTTTTTTTTTTTTTTTTAGTTCTGTGCTAGCGGGAGGTGTGTAAGATGGAATTGGGCATTGGATATTTATTAATCACCTCCTGTATTAGCCAGAGGTTGATACAGAGGGGTTATTTCCAAGAAAAGTTCACGCAACTTGCTGAAAATACCTTCTTCATTCTCAGGGGGTGCCCACAGCACATGGGGCCTTCGCTAGACCGAGGACTGGGGTGTTACCCTGGCCACGGCTGCTCCGCTCCCCCGTCCTGCCCTTTACCTCGTATGCTGGCCCCCGAGCTCATAGGTGCCCTGTCAAATTTCCAAGCTGCGACAGTCCTCTGGAGATTACTAACTGCAGACGGAAAGTGGTGGGAGCAGAATGCCGTTCTGCCAGGACAAATCCCGCCGGGGCAGTGATGAAGCCAGGTTTTGCTCCAGTGTCTTTCTGAAGCTCCGCAGGCTTTTATGTCTCTCAGCTGGGTGAACTGCACTGAGAAACTACTGATTTTTGGCAGGCTACAGCAGAACGCTTCACCTTGCAGACCACGGGCATCCCAAGAGAAGATTATCCCTGCACCACTGTGAGTGATTTGAATCTCAAAACACTGCAGCCTTCTGAACACCTTCTGTTCAGCCCTCTTGATGGCAAAGCTGAGTCTCAGGCTGTGGTTCACGGTTCCTCCTGGAACAGTTTTATGGTGACTTTCCAAAACTACGTTTCTACGTGAGGGATGTTTGTCATCAGAAGGCTTTTTCCTGGGGACAAAGTAGGAGGAAGGAGTGTTAAATATTCAATTCGTTCAGAATTTCAGTATTTGCATGGGATGTAAGTGAAGTCTAGAAACAATTTACTTGGCTGGCTTTGACAGGAGTATGACAAATCCTGTTAATGAGTTATATATCGGTCTTTGAACTTGTACAAAGGAATTCTGTTACCAGACTGTGTTTTCATTCCTTCCCTTAAACATAGCAAATGAATAAGAAATGTAGAAGAGAGTGGAGAACTTTAATTGTAGTACTGATTATTTGATCCATTTCCTTGTAAGTGTAATAAAAAACTTTCTTTTAACATCTTGGATCCAGAAGACTTTCAAAAAAACCTTCTAAAATACTAGTTTTATATTCATTCAAGGAATGTATCATAACTATTTGATCCAACCCTTTATAAATCTTGTATTCTACAAGATGTGGAAGAACGTGCAGATGTGCTTACAACAGTATGAAACACTGATTGAGGCTATCAGTGACTAAATCTGGACAGCATGAATTTACACAGCTACAACTTTGCTAGAGAGTTTTACCTAGGATACAGTGCTATACAACCCGTACACAAAAAAGGGCTCAGGTACCTCTAACTCTTGTAATACCTCTTGAAAGATGTTATTTCTCCTGGCAAATTGCTACCTGGAGACTTCCTGAAACATTCCTTCAGTACAGATTATTTTGCCCAGTGTAACTTCTTAAATTGTTTGTGGAATATATCCTCCCAATGGCCCCCATCCAGCTTCTGCCGTAGCATAACTACTGCAGTAGAGGTGACTAGACAGCCTTTGCAATGAAGCGGTCTAAATACTAGAAAGCAGCTGTGCTATAGGTATTTTTGCTATCTCTGTCTGATTTAGAGGACTCCACGCGCTTATCAACAACATTCATTAATTTAATGTGCATTTATATTTCTGATGGAGGTGTTCAATTTAATTCTTATAAATTATACGGGCCTTCTTTCGTGACCAAGAGAAACTGTTGCCCAGGGTAAGGTGTTAGCCGGCCTCATGCTAAAGGAAGGTCACTTTCTGGGGATTGCTCCGCTGCTGTTTATTTCAGATCCTCAAATGCATTTTACAGGTGTGAATCATACCTCAAAGGCGGGAGGAGGTAAACGTGAGGCAAATGAGTATCGTCAATTCTGAGGAATAAAGTGTTAGCAATTTTCAAAGGTTAGCAAAAACAGGCAGAATAAAGATTTTTTTAATTTTTTTTTTTTTACACTTTCTAATCTGTATGGTTCATTGTTCAAGGCAGGTGCAGCTGTTTGAAGGTGGGATTTCCTTTTGCCTTTGCACTCTTAAAAATTTGTGTTTGTTTTGGTGGTCCGATTATTTGATGAGTTTGTCTGATGCACGTATAACTCAGTCTAGCTACTGATTTTAATATACATTTAGTTTAGGCTAGTTATACATATAACACAGTTAAAACTGACAGATATCCTGAGCTTTGAAATAGAATCATAAAGGAAAATATCCCAGTTGGTCACCAAATGGAGAGTCTAGGTGACCCAGATAAAGGGCATTAAGACAAAACCATCTTCAGGCGAGTCACAACAGCCTTTCCTCCTTATGGTGAGTCCCAGACAGGAAATCATAAGCAAGAAAGAGGGGCAAGGAAAAAGGATTATAGACAAGGACGCGCCTCAGGAGCACAAACTTGTTTAAGTTAGTTGTTTCACCAACAACTGTTATGCTTTAATAATGTGAGGAAACAGTGGGTGAATTGCGGCAATAGATATTGGGCAGGATTTTTCTTCTGAGGGTCAGACTGGCATAGCCCCATCAGAAATTTCAGAGGAATGGAGACTGCGTCAGGAAGGCAAATGTGCTTTTAAACAGGTATACCTTAAAGGATGAGGGCAAGTCCCAGTGACCAGGGGTCTTGAGTATTTAAATGGACAGGGATCAACCTTGGTCGGTAAGCGGTATGATAGCAGGTTGGTACATCTTGAGCCATAGCCACTGCAGAAAAATACAGCAGTACAACTGGGTGAACCCTGAGTTTTAGGTAAGTGACCTTTGGATCCAGGAAATCATCTCTTCTATCTCCCTGCCCAGCAGACTGTAAATAGAGGATTTAATTGTTTGCTGATTGTAGGGCATAGATGTTAACTCGTTTATGCCTGATAACGGGTACATGTTATAAATAAAATCAGAACCTGATGTTTTTTAGTCCCATGTTAAGTTATTATGTCATCTCTTATGATGTATGAGCTAATAATTTGGAAGGATTAAATCTTAGAGTAAATCTTGTATTTTGTTTTTTTTCCCAGTAGATTCATTCCTCTAATTTTAAAACTAACGCTAAATTCCTACATCTTTGAACGCTATTTGTGAGCTATTTAAAGCATACAGGAGGTTGTTCTTAAGAGTATTTATAGCACACTATTAGTCTTCAAGAGGGTTGATTGTTCATGATTCTGCATGATGTATAAAGATGGCTGTGGGTGGTGGTAGATTCCTTTGGAGAGACGTGCTTGGATATTGCATTAATATGCCTAGATTTTTATTAACACCTTGTTAACTTAAGAGCTGTCCAGAAAAGGTTTATAGATTTTTCAGAAAGGAAACTTAATTTCATCATTTAATTTTGCCCTGATGATTTTTATTATTGACTGGTTGTGGGAGATGAAGGTCAAACTGAAACTTTTTACACCCCAGCGCGTGCCCATTAAATTTCTTTTTAAAAAACTTGGCAAAACACAACAGTCTCATCTTTCTTTTTGCGGGACAAATACATTAATAAAGTGGATATATTCCCCAATGCATCACCCATTGTAATTTATTATAGAATATGAATTATTTTATTTGCTAAAACATTGCCCTCCGGTGTAAAGAAATTGTTAAAAGTTTTTGAAATGAAAATAGAGACAAAATTCTCTTTCATATTCTGTTGAATGTCAAAGGTGAGATTTCAATGTTGCTGAAGGAAGTCGAGATTGAATATAGAATTTCCTTTGTATCTGGAGCAATGAACAAGCAATGATTTGTCCAGGCCTATTGTTTCAAGAATTATTGTCAACGTAAGAAACAAAGGGTTGTGAAGTGCCCTTTGGAGAATCTTGTTCATTTTGTCATTCCTGCAGATCTGAAAGAAACTCTTTATTCAGCGGGATCCTTTTTGAAAAGGGTGACGATACAAGCTTCACCACCTTCCCTTTAGGAAGTGCTCTCCAAACAGTTGAAGGGAAACAAGAACGTTTTTGCTGCTGTGACTAAATGTAGGTCTTGTTCAAGCGTTTGGCTTGCTTCGATATCTATCCCTTCCTCACCCAACTGCAAAGGTTTACCTGGGCTGCAGGACAAAAATAACACCAGATTCCTTGCCAACCACGGCAGCTTTCTTTTAGCTGCCTGCTGCTGGTTAAAGTTAGAGCTCTGCTGGAAGTGGAGGCTCTGAGGCTCCACCACCTGCGCTCCTTTCATGGGGTCTTCAAGCACAGCACCTTTCCCCGCTACAGTCCATCCTTTGGTCGTTGCTGCTATTTCAGTTCGTAGTAAATTTAATTGTATATTGATTCTTCCTGTCAGTCCCAAAGACCCTGTTTTGTAGCTGGTTCATTCTAATCAAGATTTTCCAATAATTCCATGACTAGACTGTGCTGTACTTATGTGAGATAAAGGAGTGTCGCATGTTCTTTCATTCCTGGCATCAGATACTAACAAACGCATAGCATAAAATAAGCAGAACCACCTCTGTGTTTAAAATGCCCCCAGAAAATATATGTTCAGAGTAGAGGTGGGCCGTTAAAGTAATTCTTGAGCTTGGTTTTGGTGTTATACTTGAGCTCACTGTTTTTGGTCATTGTTCAACCACGTCTCACAGCTCCCGAGGCTTCTGGGAGAGACAAAGGTTTCTCTGCAGAATTTCAGATTCTGAAACGCAGGACATCTTGTTCCGCTTCTGTCATTTTTTGTTGTTGTTGTCTGTGGTCCTTTCATCTTTCCTCTCCTCCTTTGCCTTTTGTCTTTGCCATCAGCTTCTTCCCTTTCAGGTTTTGTTGTTCCTTCCTCCTTGGTGCTCTCTGCGCTATCCCTGTGCGTTATCTCCCCTTCCCAAGCACTGGGATCGCTGCTCAGCATTTCCCAACATCATCAGGTTAATTCTCACCCTTTTGATCGGTGCTTCCCTCCTAGCATTGCTCATATGCCTTGGCCAAAGCTGGGAGGAAAGTGTGAGGAGATCAGACAGCCCAGAGACAAGAAGCATGATGTGCGAGCAGTGTCCTGGGACATGGTCAGGAAAATGGCTTAATAACAGGATGTGCCATGAAATGCAGACCACTTGAGAAGCGTGACAGCCTTTAGAGCCCAAAAGGTTGTAACATCTGTAGTTGCTTCTTGTATGCACAGTTTCAGTAGCTTTTAATTTGATTGTCTGCTATGGGTTTGATTTTTGACAGATATTTCAGACAGCTGTCTGCAAGTATGCTCAGAAAGGGGGAAAATCCCCCTCATCCCTACTAACTTATTTTATATTTAGCTACTCTAAGTCCCTTTTTCCTTGCTCATTGGTTTCTAATAAGCTTCTAAATATGTACAATATTTAGGGGCATCTCTATTCATCTTTCAGTCAGCATTTAAGTGCATTATTTGTTTAGTTAAACATGTATTTTGCTTCTGTAAATGTATTATTTATCTGATAAATCCTGTTGGTTTATTTGGAACCTTTACAGCCTGAAGGGCAAACACATATTTTGGCATGGCAATAGTTTAGAAAACATGTATTATTTACCCATCAGAAAGTAATGGGTCCTGAGGAGCCATTATGGTCCAGCTTGTAAATCCTTCTCAGTTTGCATATTATTGACCCAATAGACAGTAACAACTCATGGGACCTGTTGTGGTCTATCCATATTCATTTAGTTGCCATACATGTGTGTAAAGTCTGCTTGCTGAAAATCCTTACAAATGCTTGATTGAAAAAAACATATACAGAAAGTTATATTTATAAATGAAATTGCTTGGTCAGTTTTAATTTCCCTCTTTCCTTCTCTCCCATAAATACCTAGAGACACTTTTAAAGAAAATTGTTTGGTTTGGAATTACACAAGCACCCAGAAGAGCTTTATCCTAGTAATTATTTCTTTTAAAAAAACTTATGTAATATAATACGCAGTCTGACTTCTGATGAATTTTAAAAAAATGGTTTTATGTGACGTTGCAGGCCAACAGCAAATTTTTAGAGCTGAATAATAAACATTAAACACATAAGTGTGTAACGGAAATGTTGACACCTCCAAGGCTAGTTGAACAAATAATTTTCATGTAATAAGAATTTTGCTTTTTAGACCTAGATGTTTTGAAGTCTTATTCAAACCATTTCTTTAAAACCAAAGTCTCTTCAGATAGCATGGGAGTGTCACGTGTGATCCAAAAAAAGGCATTTGATCAGGAGAACTGTCAGGCCCTGGCACCAAAGAAACAGCTCGCAGTAATTCAGTATGTTAGTACTTGGTGTCTGTCTGGGTCTACGCGCCTGAGCTTGTTACACTTGTTTCTGCAACGTGGTGGAAGAGGATAAATAAGGATTACGGCCACCTTGGTATGCAGTTGTTCCAAACTCCATGCCACAACAATTTCCTTGTACAGTTTTTGCTGTTTAGAAGAATGGCTGGGGAATTTGTTCTAAAAGCGTAACAAAAGCAACTAAAAAAAAAAAGAAAAATGCTGATTTTTTTTTTTTTCTGTGTGTGGTCTGTAAGCCTTGTTCTGGCCAATTATTATTATTGATCTGATCTGGTTAAAGGTGCCCCCGCTTACTGCAGGGGGATGGGGGTGGGGGGCAGTGTTGGACTACATGACCTTTAAAGGTCCCTTCCAACCCAACACATTCTATGATTCCATTAATTATGCAGAGGTCCATTGATGTTCATCTTGGAAACACTGTTTCCAAAGCATTTGTTAAGGAGCTTACTTGGGTCTGAGCTTGGATGGGATGAGTACCTTGCAGAAAACGAAGCTGAGCACGACCAACTACGAGGCCCAGCTGGATGGGATGGTCCAAGCTGCGGTGAACGAGCGCGCCTGCTTCTCTCCATCAGTTGTAAGCCAATACTGTGCGATGCCTGCTCAGTGTTTTAAGCCAGCCGGAATTTGTGGTTGTCTTAAAGACTTGGGGGGGGAAATCATCCTTTGAAACGCCAAATGTTTTATGAAGTAATAATAACAATGTATGGGAACGCTGAATCCTGGAATTGTTGAAGGGCAATGGGAAACTTGATTGTGTTCATTAACCGGGAATTTTTTTAAGGCAATGAGGTCCTTTTGAGCTTACGCTTGTACCTGAATCTGAATGTGCATATAGATTTACATATTTATTTAAAGCATATGTGTGTGCATGTGTACATATGTATATTTTAAACTAATCATGTCATTATTAGGATTTCTGTACATTGTAACTTATGTGCCTTTTCCAGTCTTAAAACAATTTGTCTGGGACTATGTGCATTCTCCTGAGCTTCAGTGGTCAAATAATATGTGCTCACAGCGGAGTGAAACGAGAGTATAGCAAAACAGTCTATTCCCTCTATTTTTATTTAAAATTTGTGGTCAGATATTCAATCCTTGCTGCAAAGCAGAATCTGTTTTTTATTACACATTTAAACAAATGACAGATTTCTAATGGAAAATAATAATCACTTTGTGACGGTTTATTAAGCTTAAAGAGAGAAATTTGCAAATCCTTAGAAGACCTTAAGTCTGGCTAGTCTCTCTGGTGGCAAAGTTTAGCTTGAAGAAGAAAATGTCAAGTATTGCAACCAGTCATTCTTGCTGCCTCAAACCACTGCTATTGTGTCTGGCCTACATGCAAAATCATCGGTCAGTAATTATATCACTTGCTGCAGAGTACAGTAATCAGTGTTTGTTAATCCCCATTATATGTACATCAATCAGTTTAAAAAAAAAATGGTAGAGGACATTTATTTGCAGTCTGTTTATTTTAAAGTTCTTTACAGGTAATCCACAAGAAGACGCCTTCTGCCAAAGCTGAAGTAGTCTATTGCTTTTTCTGTAGACTTTGCTTATCATTAATAGAAAGCAGCATGTGTACATCCTGCAAACTCATTTCCTTATTTAAAGTGGGCATCCTTCCTTTACTGAGATATGCTTCCTCTTTTAATACAGGAGTGAGGATGAAGCCTTTGTAAGCCCTTAAAGGCACATCCCTTCCAAATGACCTTTTGTCCCGTGCTAGTAAGTTGCATTGTTTAGTCGACTCCCTGATCAGAGCTGCTCCATGAGATGTCTTTGGAAACGAAGAAAAAAAATTTTTCTTTGCTAATTAAATTTGGAAACATGTCATATTTTCCAATTAAAAAGTGTAAATGAAAGCTCAGTCGAGTGTGTTGTGCCTTTTGGTAGCCTGTTGGGGAACTGAATTCCAGGGAGTCACTGAGCAGGGTTTATTCACACAGCTCTCAAAGGACAGTCGCTACCTTTGGGCAGAACTTTGACCTATAGATTTCTAAATCCTTCATACAAATAAAATACTGTATTTATTTTCCTTTGATCCATATGATCAAAAATTGTCCAAATATATTTAACTACATACAAAATTATAGGTCTATACCTTTTCTGTATGTAGGCACGGACATATAGTCAGGTACTACTACAACATTTATTTTGAAATTTCAAATGCATCTTCCAGTGCATGTTTATTTGCCTGGGTTTACTTTTTGTTTATTTATTGTGTTTTATTGGAGTTAAGTTTAACAGAAAATAATTCATTCTGTGAACTACTTGCGCTTCATTTTCCTGGCAGTGTCACAGATCAGTTGCTGTGGAAGAGATATTAATTTCACAGGCACTGGATTTATAGCATTATTAAATTAATTGGATAGAAGTTAGGTTGTAGGTAGTTTCTCTTTAAAGACAGGTACAGTATTTCACTAATCAGCGATGAAGGAAAATGAAGTAAAAACTTATTAACTCCATTTGGTCATTTTCCATAAAATTGCTGAACTGCTACTGGTGTTTTGGTTTGTCCATTTGTTGTGGTTTTTTTTTCTTTAGGTTTTCATCCTCTATTTATCCTATGGAACATATATCCATAGGCAATTGGTAAATGCTTTCTTTAAAAAGCTTTTAAAAGGGTCTCTCCTGGCCTGAGCCAGCCAACACTGGTGTCTGTACTCAGGCCAGGTCCTGTGGAGTTGACTGGGACTCCCAGAGCTTTCCTCTGTGAGATGATCCTTTCTGTCCCAGATTTGTTGGGATGCTTATCATGAGTGACACCATCAATTTCTAGGGGACTGTTCACACCTGTGAAACTTTAGAGGGTGGTAACATGAATTGGTATATACCTTAGCCCCTCCTGACCTGAGCCCAGGGAGGGGATTTCCACAGGCATCTTGTTAATTACTTGGGGGAGGGATTTTGCTCTAGAGGGTGAATCAGAGGACGAGCTTAATCCTCTCCTTCCACAGCTTATTGTACTGACTATATAGTCATAGCCACTTTTATTCAGAAATATGGCTGAAATAGACTCCTGGTTTTCTGCTTAAGCTACTTGCCCTAGAAGTGGGAAACCTGCATGGTAAATCTTCCTCATCCTAGAGGACTTCAAACCTCCACGTTGCCTGTCCTTCATAGCAAATGCACTTACCTGTGAGGGTACGCCAAGGTGGAAACCACTCACCAGCTTCCCCATGTATGCCATGCATCAGCCAAGAATTCAGGATGTTTATCACAGGGACAAAGACACCACAAGTGAGAGAGGCGAGGTATAAAAAAGAAGAAAATGAAATACGAGATGGTTTCAACCTGCAGTGGAAAGAGAAGCTGGAAGAAAATGAATTCTTCATATTCTTCAGGGAATATTGAGAATCCATTGTGATTTAGGGTGAAATCTTACACCCATTGCAATCAACTGGAATGCTGTCACTGAATGCAAAACGCTTAACCTGTTAGTGACTTTCCCAAATCTGCAATGAAGTCAATGGTGCAGCTGAGTCCTGGTGCCAGCCTTCCAGGACTATATTTAAAAAAGTGAAAATGGAAAAACATATGTATGCCTCCATGAAATTTGGGCAAGTTTTTCTGAGGATGCAGTTTTGGAAAGTGACTTGCTATGGCCTCAATACAGTGAAGTGGTCACTGGAGTTGTTTTGTGACCAACCTGTATGTCACAAAATATATGCCAGCCTTCTTGAATGACAGCAACGCACCTTTTAGAACAGCCACTTTCTGCACGCGCAGTTCGGAAGGGACCTTTATGACCAGGTGGTTGCTGTGATTAAGTTGTGGGTGAGATCCTTACTTGATTGCAGGTAGTGCAAATCGGCTGTTTGCAGAAGCAGGGCTGTTTCTTTAACAAGTTTGAGTGAGTGTTTCTTCTGGAGTTAATTAAGATACTAGCAACAAAGGAAATTCATGTGCCCTTCTGTCCTTTCTTCACCCCTAAGAAAGATGTTGAGACAGCTATCTTATTAGATCCTGTTTGACTAATGAGTGTACGTGTGCAAGGCAAAAACCAACTGGCTAATGACCTTAACACTTCTGGCATCCTTTGCTCTAGTGGAAAAGGAGAATAGGAAAAAATGGGAGGGGAAGATTATTTTTTTTTTCCAATTCTTAGGACTGTGATATGGAGTCCTTAAGGAAAATGTTCTTCAGAATTCCTGTAAGAGGGTCCCATGTCTTTAAGGGGAAAATTTTTTGAATGTTTTAATCAAATAAATTGCTAAGATTTCTGAGGCCGCATTGCAATATTTTTTATCTTTTTTTTATGTTATTTGAATGTATAAAATATTTTTTATTTTTGCCTTCCAGTTCCTGAAGGAAAGAGCCAACTCAGTCTGCTAGTTTGCATGAGTAAAGACTATTAAATTTTACTTAGTGCTTTACGTATCGTAGGCAGTTTATTCAGTATGGTGAAAACTAGACTGTGGAATGATACTGTGTTTGGATCCTATGTTGTGTGTATGAGTAAAAGTAATACTGATTTGTGCAACAATGCAGCATTACCATATGCACTTAGCTGTAAGCATATGAAGATTTTGGAGGGACTTCCCACAGATTTAAGATAAGAAAATTCATAAGTGTTTTCAGAATACATATCCTTAAAAGAAAAGAAGTTATTTGAGCTTGTGTAGCTAAGACTGCCAGTGCTTGCAGCATAAGCTTCAGTTTTTAAAGGCTTGTTCTACAACTGGGAGAGGTGTCACTTCAGTGAATAAGAAAACAAGAAAGCTTTTCCCATTTAGATCAGGACAGCAGTGAGCAGTTGTTCTTGCTGCTGCTCAAAGAATAGGAGCTCTGCTGTAGAGTGTATAGGGCATTGCACTCGTACACTGGACTTCAACTTGATCTAGACTGACGAAAACCAGTACTTTTAGTTTTAAATGTTTTCAGAGTCCTTGTGAACAATTAGCTTAATGCTTTAACATCTAAAAATGTAGCCAATTGACTGTCTTGGCTCACAGAGGTCGTTCATTCTGTTGGCAAAAGAGATTTATAAAAAAATGGTAGGTTCATGGAATAATGTATTTACTTACCAAGTGCATTATGCTAGCTGTGGAGAATATATTCCCTTTGATATGTGTCATTAAATATTTTAATGGTTCATTTAATCATGTACAGGCTTGGGGACATTTATTTTTTTTTTGGTGAAGAAATACGTACCTGCTCTGATGGTTAAATTATGCATTCATTGAGAAAATCCAAACAGAAAAAAAAGAAAAAAGCCCACCAAACCTCTCTAAATATACCTTTTAGAATGGTAAAGAAACCTTTAATTAAAAAAAAACATAATCAAAATTTGAAATAATAAGGATGATAATACATTTTAATTGCCATTTGTATTGCCGTGTTAAAAAGAATGCGAAGTAGCAGTGTCTTCCCAAGTCACTTCTGTTTCAGCCTTCTTGGAAACATTAAGGCCATCGTTGCCTCCCTCCCGTTCTTGAGGCACTAGCCCAACCAAAAAAGCCCAAGGGCCTGCAGCTCTCCCCTCCCATCCCTTCTCTATCGTGGTTTTTTTTCTGTTTTAATGGGGAGCTTCAAAATGCAAAAAAATCACATCAGGTGCATTTTTTTCAAAGTGAACATGGATATAATTTCTAATTAAGCTTGATATGCACAACAGGACAAGAGTAAATTCCTGGGACCAAGAACTTTTAAATGTAGTCTGGGTATTGTTTAATTATCAGTTGACTGAAATCAGTTGTAGACTTTGAAATGAGGAAATGTTACTCTTGGAAAAAGAGAAAAATACCAAAATTAAATGCCTACTTTATGCAATGCAAAGGTAGCATAAACAAAGGAGCTCAAATCCGAAGTAAATAAAATTAATCTGGTATTCTACTGCTGACCACCCCTATATTGGAGCTGCATAAATAGGGGTTTTTTGGAATGGTAGTGAGCAGTTCTTTGGCTTTCACTGAAATTGGGGGGGAACTTGATATTTTATGTTGAAATTGTTACGCTTAATTTGAAGTAGACTGTTTAAATTTTGCATACAGGTGGTCTGCACTGGAGTTTGATAAAATACCTTTTTTAATTTCGTTCTTGATTGAAGACTGGCAGGACCAGCAACCAGCCTTCCTTCCAATAGTTGTTCCTTGAACAAAAGAGGGGAGGGGTTGGAAGCATTGCCTACCAGTTATTTTTATCTTTCTCATGTAGTAATTTGTGTTAAGGTCCTCATTGCTCCTAAAGTCCATTTTCTTCAACCCTGAATTATCAGTAAGCTGTAACTGAAGCACTAGAAGAAGACTTTTCTGTACCTTGTTCGTCCCTGCATGTGAAACGGAGGGGGACAGACGTGATGCAGGTATTGAAAGTTATTTGAGCTTCTCTTTGAAAGGCTGCACCCCGCTGCTTTCCTCTTCGCCCCACGGCATACTTTGAGCCTTTCTAAACATGAAGGACCCAGCTGAGAATGCAGGTCAGGAGCTAGAAAGCTTTCCTACTACTGGTGGTGGTTGTCTCTGTATTGCAGCTGCTTTTCATCAGAAGAGAGCTGCAGCTAAGAGGTCTTAATCTCAGTTTTCTTCCGAGGGTTTCTGGGCTAGTAGGTGTTGGCCACTCAGCAACACCAAGCCTATCTACTTCTTGGGAGCTGGCTTCTTATCAGCTATCATCGGTTTGGTGAAGGGTAGATGTAGTCCTTTTGTCCACTTTTTATTGCACAGAATTGCATATCATGGTTGAGATCCTGTTAGCAAACATAAGAGCTAGACTTCCGTGTGGCAGACGATGGTCTGAATCGTAAATCATAAAATGTATGATTTATGATAAAATTGGGCAGCAGCTTGTAACTGGGAGCAGATAAAAACTGGAAACAAAGTACAGTGTAGTTGACTTTCAATGCTCCAATGAATTCGAGTAACATATAAAGTAGATTTTTTTCCAGCAACTTCTTGCTTTGTAGTGAACCCAAACTGATTAGTATCTGAGTCAAACTTGGATATATGTCATTTCTAGACTTCCCTTAATGAATGTGAGTCCTCCCTGAGGAGAAAGATAAGGGTAATTTTGAAAGTCTATTCATAAATCTAATACGTTCTGGTCTGGTCAGCATCTTATATTTTTATGTTTTTAAAGGGAGAGAATGCAAAGCAGAAGGAAAGAAGGAAGAGGAAATCCTGTGCATGGATAGGGTGGGGTGTCATCTCATCTTTGGCTGGTTTCTCTGAGGTTAAAGCAGGAGGAAAAAGATGAGTGAAAAGGAGTAATAGTAAAACATTTATTCTTTTGTTGTTCTTGTTATTTTCAGTGCTGAAGGAGGGAAAATATCTTAGATGGTCATATTGTTTATTTTCTATACAACTTTTCTAAGTGCATTTTTGACTGTACTTTCAGTTAGAGAAACAATTACCTTGCCTTGGACAAAAAGATACTCTTTTTTTAATGGCTTTTGTGCTATCTTTAACTACATCAACTGATTTAGTAACTATCCCCACAAGTTAAACGTTTAGAGTTACAGGTTTGCTGCTGCTAACAGCGTGGGAAAGCAGGCTGTGCTCAGTCAGTTAAATTATGACTGCAAAATCGTCATAAGAAAGGTGTAAAATGAAAGGACAGAGAGTGTGACTTTAAGATTTGAAGGGAGATTTGCGAAGGTGATAGTAGGAATAGCTTAAATTGCTTTAATGTTCGAACGGAGAATATTTAGAATGGACGTTAAAGAGAAGATCATTAACCTCGAATATATGGCTTCTAAATCACATTTCTATGTATTTTTATTAGCACATTGCTGATTACAGACGCCTCAGGCCTTTTATCACTGCTCCTTTGTGCCATTGCTTTAACAGGATGGTTCTTTCTGTGTGCTAAGGCAGAAGAAACTGCATTCTGCTGAAACTCTCTAGAGCAGCGGTTATAAATAGACTTGGAAATAGCAACAAGCTGGGTCTGCTGCCTCTGTAATGGCCCTTTCCAAATACTTTAAAACAAATGATTCATCAAATAAGGAACACTAAAAGAAGAAATCTGCCAATTTGTAGAATTTGACTCCTCCTAATCAGAGCAAGGCAACAGGATGTTGAGTTCCTGCCCTGCACCTGATTAAAGCCAAATGCAGTAGGAACAGCTGGGAATAAGAGGAAGCGCCAAGCTCTTCTCAGTTGGGGGTAGGACAGCAAAAGAATTTTTTTAAATCCCTTCCACCTTTGTTGTTTTGTTTTCCTGACTCTTTGACAGATAAGCACTTATTTCCTCTGGTATTTGGACCCCTTAGAAACCACATACAATGTACAGAACATAGGAAAAAGCTACACGTGTATGTGCCTGGCCTAGGCAGAGTCAATTTTGGTCACGATGTTATTCGACATTCCTCATCACCATAGTATAGCCAAATTGCTAACTTTACAGACTCTGATCGTGCAGGTGCCAAATTCTCCAAGTTCTGCCCACCCACCTTCAGCAAAGCAAAAGCTGTAGGAGCGGCGTGGAGACTCAGATGCGTTTTCCATCTGGATCGCCGTGGTAGTTTTCACTGCTGCGTGCTCACGCAGAGCCCCTCAGTGAACGCGCTTCCCTTTCTTTTCTTTTTTTTTAATGGAAACACAGAAAAAAATGTGAAACCTTTGCTCCTGTGTTCTAGAAACCATAAAAAACACAGCTTTTTAAAACTTTGGAGTACACGCATACTCTCAAATAAGTGTTAAGCAGTTATTTTTCCCCGTGCAGTTGTAGAATGTGTTGTAGATTACAGCCAAGCACAAAAAATAAGTGTCTTGTAGCATATGCTGTAGATACAGTAATAGTCATACAGTGGTTTGCCGCTTAAAATACAGGGATTACTTCAGTGTCAGAAATCTTCCAAGAACCTTAAGACAAAGCTCCTTCTTTAACATTTTTCGAAGTAATTTCTTATGTGATTATCCCCACGATAACAGCTTTTTTGCACTCACATCCCAAAGCTGCTTTATGCGTGCGCAGCTTCCTCTCTGTACCTCATGTCGATAGCACGAGCCGTTTGCTCCTGCAGTCCCTGGGCCTGATCCAACAAGCGACGAGGTCGGGAGCAAGACTCCTCTTGGCTTCCCTAAACTTTGGATCAGGCCTCCTGTCGCGAGCACTCGGTACCGTGGCATCCACCGCTCGGCTCTTTTCTCTCTCAGCATCAGCGCTGCCAGGGGATCAGAGATCAGAGTGACGACTGTCACTGTAGTGCTTCAGAAAAGCAAGAAATTTAGAAAAAACTTTTTCTTTTTAAAGATGTGCCCGAAACACTTTTCTCACATCTTAAAATAAAGGAAAACATGCCTAAAGTAAATCCAGCAGTCCCAGACAGCATCCACTTTTCCTCTCCTCTCTCTTTACTGAAGCTTGCCAGACTCTCCATTTCTACACCTCCAGTTCTTTGAATTTCCAGGCTGATGTTGGTACCATTTTCTGAGAACTGGTGTTAACCGTGTGCCTGACATAGGAGTATTGGGCCTGTTGCTGGCTTACCATGGCACTGTGAGAATAGCTGCAGCCAAATTTTATGATCTCCGGGGCTGCGTATTTAACATCTTAGTGTATGTCAACTAAAACAGTGGGTCATCAAGCAAAGCAAAGTGATACTTACATAAACAGTTGGAAAGCCAAGAGGCTCTGCGGCTGTTGAGAGAAAAGAAGGACACTTCCATCAACTTCTATAAAACAGAAACCTCAGGTACTTTCTCTTCCTCTTTTGACTCTTCTGAGGGACGCGGGACTTTGGCTGAAGCTAGGCTGACCTTCACGTGGTGTTTCAAGTGAAGAGCCGTGAGCAGGTGTCTGTCCTGCACCGCTGCGCTGCCTTCTCATCTATGGAACAGGAGGGTTTTTCCCCTTGGGAGAGGTGAGGTGGGCTTTTCAAACAAACAGGCATTGTTTGAGGGAAGGAGGCACGTTTCAGTGTTTAGCGGGTATCATTCTGTTGTTTATGGCTTTTAGCACCTGTTAGAAAGCAACAAATTACTCCTTTTTTTTTTTTTTTCCTTTGACAGCATATAGCCTAGCTTGCCTATTAATGAGTAATGTGCTTTCCTAATATAGCATGGGAAATTCTTTATAAATTATTGTTCGCACTATATATGACAATGCAACAAGTTGCATTTATATAGGCTAAGTTAAAACACTGGAGCAATTAAACTCCTACTCATCACATAATGTGTTTTTGCTGTCTTGTAGTGCCAAAAAAAGGTGCTCGAAAGTATCGAGAGATGCACTCATTTTCTCTGAGCTAATGGAACTTGCCTGCTGCTATTTTGGAACACACAATCATTATGTATTCTTAGATGTATCTATATTTAAAGCCCAAAGCAGATGTTGGATGTTTAGACAACTTGTGGAAACTTGTATGTCAAGTCTGATTTTTTTTATTCTTCCATGCCCCCCCTCCTTCAGTTCATTTGCAGAAAGAGGTTGCTTTCAGAAGAAAATGCTCTAATAGTTAGAGGTTAATTGTCCCTCATTAAAATTGTGGTTTTGAAGAAGGATGTGAAAAATCTGTGAATAAGCATATTAAACTTTTCCATTAAGTGATGTAGTTTAAATGGTTTGAAAACAGCACTGTAATCAACAAATTTGTTTTCCTGTTTAACTTGGGAAAAGATTTTGAAAAATCGATCGATGATAGTATTTTTAAAATACTCAAAATAATCTTTAGCAGATTCATACAGATAAATTCTTTTACTTACGCAACAATCAGAATATCACGAGTGGATGTATTTGAGGGTGCTAGTATGCACATATCTATATGTAAACTTAAGTGTGCGTGCACATTCTCCCTAGGGTTTATTCTACAACCTACCCCAAAGGTGGTGTGCTGTTGCTTTCAGTAAATTAGAATCAAGGCCCTCTATGTATAGTCACATATATAAAACAATAACTTTAATGCTCTTTGGCTGCATAACAGACGTTCCAGAGTTTACTTCATTTGTGTTCTCCAGATCCTGTCATGCCAGAGAGACAAAGCCAACAAGGAGAAAATGATTTTTTTTATGATTTCACTCCTACAATGCCTGGTCCCAAAATGAGCCAAAGGAGTGATTCTTATGACTTCTTTTCCTTTTCCCAACAAATACAGATAGCGCTCTCGTTTTTTTGGGCTTTTTCCTCCCATTACCTCAGACAAAGAGTGCATCTCATGATACTTTCAAACACCTCATTTATTTATTTTTATTTGTTTATTGCGGGGGGGGGAGGCGACATAATTCGCCTAACCTTTATAGTGAAGTTTAGCAAAAGCGTATCCCGTGTTGCTGGCAGAAACTAACACAGATGAAAGGAGGAACCCATCAGTGCAGGTGAAAGGTGCTTGGGAAAACCTTTCATTTGCTTTCAAATTACTGTTAAGTCTCTAATGAAGTGCTTTCACAGTGTAAAAAAAGCTATTTCTGATGTGTTCCTCTTTGCAGATGAAATCAGAACAGATATAGCAAAATTGACCTGAACTGTAGTAAAACTTTACTTGCTTAAACAAGATTTGGGGTAGGTTTGCGAACATTTTGGTCTTATAAAGCATTGTGACAAAGTTAATGAATTTCAGGAACTCCAGTCCCCCTCGTCTACTTTTCTTTCTGCCTCTAGATGAAGGGGTTTTGTGATGTGACTCAGGAGGCAAATGTAGGAGTGCAACTTTGAGACACAAGCCTGGGATGGAGGGTCATCTTGCCTGCTTGATCTAGGAGATTATTTTTTTTCCTGCTTTCATTTTGGATCAATCCAAGTGAGGTCCCTAATTCGATAAAGATGCTGATGGAGGTAAACTGTCTTCGTCATTGCAGCGTAATCTGGCAAATGAACTCCAGGGGTTTGAAAGTGCATCTGCTTGTGACTGGATGGTTGGTTGATGCAAGCAGAGCCAGAAAGAGAGGTTGGTCTGATGCAGCTGGAGTCTTTGCTGGAGTCTTATTCCTGCCCACTTTGCCTTTTTGGGAGGCACAGCAAGGGCTTAACTGTGTCTCACAGCTTTTGTGTGGCACGGCAGCAAGGAAAGCTCGGGTGCCTGCAGTAACATGCCTTTGACTTCTGCTCAAGGTCGGCGCCAGGAGAGGGGTCGTGACCACCTGGAAATTGGACTTCCTGTCTGCAGCTGTGTAAGTCACTGCTGCTGCACTGCACGTAGCTGCGGTCCTGAGCTCAAGACCCATTTGCTGAGATTTCCCAGGTACCAGTGTAAAACCCTGTCTTTAATGCAGAGTTACCGTGTAGGAACTGTCTTTTAAAAGTATGAACTCTGTGCACAAATTTAAAAGACAAATAAGTTTCCTGACATGCCATTTAATTTAAAAACCACAAGAAAACACTACTTCCAGTTAGCTAGTTTCCCTTATGGAAACCCCAGAGAAGCAACGCTAGTGGTTTCTTTTAGTAGACCTTCCCACTCCCCACACCCGCAACCAGAAAGCCTTTTTTAAAGGTGAGTGCTGAGGAATCATTAGCTATCTGTCTGAGGGTTTCCTGGTGTCATCAAAACTACTGTTTGTTAGAAATAAAGCAGAATTATAACATAATACTGAGACATTTCCTATTTCTTCCTTCTCACGTACTCTGTTTTTATTTCTTTCGTTACAATCATGTTATCAGGCTTCCAAATAGGTTCTTCGCTCACGAATCCTTGTGTTTTGTTCCTTAGTAACTTGCTATAGCCTTTGCGTTGCTTTACAGTTTGCAAATAGGATCGGTTGTGGTTTCTAAGTTCTTAAGTAAAAAAAGGTTTAATAAAACTAGTTTAATACCTCCTTTAACTGTATTTCACCTTGGGTTGATAAAGGTAAGTGTTCTGGGGTAAGATACAGTGTTTACTCTAGGAAAAGGCACTGGGGCACTCTGATGTGAGGCACACAGGGGAGCACAAATACAGAGACCCCCAAGGCAGGGCATGAGTGCTACAGAGCCATTGAGCATCTGCGCTCAGGACCTGAGAAGTTTAGCAGCAGCTGGGTCGTCCTGTGGAATATGGTCTGCGTTGCTTCCGTGGCATGGGGCTCACTCGCACAGCCTCCTGGTGTGCTGTGGAGCATGGTGCAATGACTCCTGCCACCTCCTCTTCTCCTCCTCTTCCGACTGGTATGCCTGGGGCCACTGCCAACCTCACCTCTGCCATAACAGCTGTACTTGGCCTGGCAGCGCTGGTAGGTACAGCACCGCTGTGGCATAGAATCACAGAATCATCTAGGTTGGAAGGGACCTTTGAGATCATCAAGTCCAACCATTAACCGAATGCTGCCAAACCCACCACTGAACTATGTCCCTCAGCACCATGTCTACCCGGCTTTTAAATACCTCCAGGGACGGTGATTCCACCACTTCCCTGGGCAGCCTGATCCAATGTTTGATAACCCATTCTGTGAAGAAATTTATCCTAATATGCATCCCAAGCCTCCCCTGGCGCAACTTGAGGCTGTATTCTCTTGTCCTATCACTTGGGAGAAGACCAACCCCTGCCTTGCTACAGCCTCCTTTTAGGTAGTTCTAGAGAGAGATAAGGTCTTCCTTCAACCTCCTTTTCTCCAGACTGAACAATCCCAGTTCCCTCAGTCGCCCCTCATCAGACTATTCTCTAGACCCTTCACCAGCTTTGTTGCCCTTCTCCGCTCACGCTCCAGCACCTCAGTGTCTTTCTTGTAGTGAGGGGCCCAAACTGAGCACAGTATTTGAGGTGTGGCCTCACACCAGCGCTGAGTACAGGGGGACGATCACTTCCTTAGTCCTGCTGGCCACGCTATTTCCTGGTACAGGCCAGGATGCTGTTGGCCTTTTTGGCCACCTGGGCACACTGCCAGCTCATATGCAGCTGGCTGTCGACCAACACCCCCAGGCCCTTTTTCTCCAGGCAGTTTTCAAGCCACTCTTCCCCAAGCCTGTAGCACTGCACGGGGTGGGGGTCGCTTGCACGCAGCAGGGCTGTGCTGCTCAACTCAAGCAGTGAGTGTGGTTGGAGACAGGCTAACTTTGTCTAGCACTTGGCAAGGCCCAGCACCCCTGGTTTTGGGAATATAGAGCAGGGATACCCAAGGTGACTCTGTGAGGAGCCAGATAGGGTCCAGCAGATGTGTTAGCCAGGCTCCATCCTCTGCAGAAGGGCACATTTATGTCTGAAAGCAGTTAATCATGTAAAAGGGGGGAAAAAAAATTCTATGCCGGACTATACGCAGTGTGGTGACATGACAGAAAAACAGTGAAGGCAACACACTGACAGGAGACTAGACGAGTGCACCCTCAGCAAGTTTGCAGATGACACCAAGCTGAGTGGTGAGGTTGACGCGCCCGAGAGACGGGATTTCATCCAGAGGGACCTGGACAAGCTTGAGAAGTGGGTCCATGTGAACCTCATGAGGTTCAGCAAGGCCAAGTGAAGGGTCCTGCACCTGGGTCAAGGTCAAGGCACCCCCTGGTATCAATCCAGGCTGGGGGATGAAGGGACTGAGAGCAGCTCTGCCAAGAAGGACCTTATTGCCACCTTTCAGTACTTAAAGGGGGCTTATAAGAAAGATGAGGACAAAGTTTTTTGCAGGGCCTGTTGTGGTAAGACAAGGGGTAATGGCTTTAAACTAAAACAGGGTAGATTCAGGCTAGATATAAGGAAGAAATTTTTCATGATGAAGGTGGTGAAACACTGGCCCAGGTTGCCCAGAGAGGTGGGAGATGTCCCATCCCTGGAAACATTCAAGGTCAGGTTGGATGGTGCTCTGAGCAACCTGATCTAGTTGAAGATGTCCCCGCTCATTGCAGGGGAATTGCACTAGATGTTCTCTAAAGGTGTCTTTCAACCCAAACTATTCTGTGATTCTACTGTGTAGAAATAAGGAGTCAGTATTGCCTATATAAACTAATACGAGAACCCCGCGATCTTCCACTTTTTAGAATATATTGAGAATAGGGAACAACTCAGAGGAAAGATAAAAGTGATTTTTAGGACTGGAAAACAGCCTTCCCAGTAAATGTGACATTAGGGCACCACTAGAGTTACCTCATTAGAGTGAATGTGAAGGAGCTATTTGATCCTGTTCACACAGGGAATAAGATGTTTGGTATTACAGGGTGCTTAACCTCGCAGGCAATAATGCAGAGATCCAGTGCTGAAAACTAAAGTTAAACAACTTCAAACTAGAGAAGAGGTGTAAATTTTTAAAAGTGAGGGCAATTAGCATTTGAGCAGCTTACTAAAGGATGTGAAAGATTCTCCATTACTTGCAGTCCTTAAATCAAGATTGGATTCCTGCCTAAGAGATATAAATAACTACTAGCTATTTGTACAGCTTGATACAAGAATCACTGAGTGAAGTCATATGGCCTGTGTTATGCAGGACTTTTTTATACTAGAAAAAGGAAAAATGTAAGTACTGTTAGCTATAGGTATATAATTGTTACTTACTAAGTTAGTAATTGCAGCCAAAAAGTGTTCCTTCTCCTATAGTAATCATGTTTTCTTTAGATTTATGCATGTATCAGAATAGCTGAATCTTCTTTCAATTTTCTCACCTGCAGACTTAAATAATACCAGCTATGGGGTTTTTTTTATGTTTTACTCTCTATGAAATTAAGCCGTTATTGCTGTTTCTGGTTTTCCTTCCAGATTCTTACACTAGCATGCTACATACTAAAGCATTTGCATTATAAACACTGAAGTAGTGTTTAATAAAAAAAAAAAAAAAAAAAAAAAGAAATACCCTGTCTCCTTTTGAAATTAAAAGGAAATTGCAAATAACATCTCCAAATTTTATATGGAAAATCAGAACATAAAACTGATTCTGTATTTCCTTAGATTATTTAGAAAGCCTGAACTAACTGTGGTGGGTATATGTAGTATCTTAGCCTACAGATTTCACATCTACATAAAGAGAAAAACACAACTTAAGATGTTTCAACTGAAAAGACAAGGTAGAGATCACCTGGTTTATTTCCAAGTAATGGTGATAGAAATCAAATTCTTCTGAAATGGTAAAAACCAGAAGACCTGTAGAGGTCTCACAGGTTTTAAAAACCTATTCTAATAATCCCAGAATCAACAACCACAACTTTAAAAGAAAAGAGCTAGCCTTGCATTTTAGTTATAGGCAAAGTAATTCCGTTTGAAATTTATAAAAACTATCTTCTCCAAAGACAGGCTTTCCAAAAGTACTTTGCAAACCTTAGGTGTGGTGCCTTCAGCCATCTGCAGCGGATTACTTCCTCTTACTGTATTTCAGCAGCGGGGTGGTGGGAAAGCATTGGTGACAACGACGCTAATGCAATTGGCGTGGGGTTTTTCCCCCTTGCAATTTATTTTGGCAATCTTGCAAGAGGACGGTAGCAGATCTAAATCAGCTACCGTAGCAGTGAGCGTGCTGAATGCGCTTTGATGTCTTCCCTATGTTATGTCTTCTGTAAGGTAATAATCAGGCGGGTAATAAAAAGATGATTAGGATCGTGCCTGGCGTTTGATGTGCTTTGTTTTACATAAATGACTCCATTGAGGGTGGTGGACACAGTAAAAGTTGGCAGAAACTATGGCTGGGCAATGGAACTCTAGAAGGGATGAGAAGGCACTGGCTTTGGCACCGGGCAGTTGCTTGCAGGGACCGTGAGGCAGGCGGTGTTGCTGGACAGATGATTAGAACCAGCGGCTGCTCGACTCAGAATCAAACACTGCGGTTAATTCATCACGGGGCTCTTGAGTGCTTCAGTTATGCAAGCTTAAAAGGTTAAGGCAGTAAATAGTTTATTGCCACTGAGGCCCGTTGAACATTGATCACTGTTGAATTCTCTCTGTTTAGATGTAACTTCTTTTGAAATATGCTCCGTAGGTTTAGTCTGAGCGCAGGGTAATTGCCGCAAGGGCTTAAAATTTGAAAGCAGACACTTCTCCAGCCAGAATGCAATAAACTGCCAAGACAGACTAGCGTGAAACAATACAGTGTCATTTTTATATTTTTTTTTTCAGTTTTCGGGACTTGAATGAAGCAATAGGAAAGACTGTTTTGTGGGGCATGGATGGGTACAGTTATGTGGAGTTTGCCCCTTTCATTCCTATTAATAAAACCCTTGCTATAGTCCTATTTCCAGCCTCTCTGGGGGTTATGCTGCAGTTCTGAGCAGCTGATGGCTCTCCTTAGCCTAGCATTGGGCAGTTACTTAATCAGTATGCAATTAAGGGGTTTTTTTCGGTGCGTGCATTGATATGGTGAGGTTACATTCCAGAAAGTACTCCTGCTGCTTGTGTAGCTGTACGCGTTTTCCATAGTACCCTTGTTTATGTGCAGGATTCTTACTGTCACGGCTGCGAAGCTCTACGTTTCTGAAACATGGTTGGCAGTATCCCGTCGACGCGTAGTGCTGGTTGGGCATCCAACCAGCATCCAACTCTGTGAACATCAAGGTCTGCCAAAACATGATCTAATGGCTCCAGGCTTTGGATTCAGATTTACTGATTTCTTGAACTGGGGGCAGGGGGGAGGGTAATGGGTTTAGGAGGGCAGATTTCAGTAGTAGTTTTTAAAAGTATAGAACCACCCCAAATGTATGTGTGTATGCTTTTTTGATCATATGTGATATCACCATAGTGTGTGTGAACATACCACGTTTTTGGTGGTCACATCCCTCCTCCTTAAAAAGGTGAAGTCTCATAAAGTTAGACCCTGACCCAACCAGCATCTCCACCAGGATGAAACCCTGTGTCCATGGGGAACTTCTCAACTTTGCTGAATCTGTCTATGCACTTTGGGTTCAAAATTAGCTCTGGTTAAGCTGAGGATTTTTATATTTACATAATCTATTTGTTTTTGCAGTAAAAGCCTGCTAATACAGACACATAAAGAATAAGACACGTAAGAAATTTTAGAGGAATTTGTGCCTGTTGATTTATTGTTCTGTAGCATATTACCTATGAGTGTAGGACCTGCAGTCTGGACAACATGCTGAACAGATCTGGAGCTAGTTAACAAAGATAATATCTGCAGTCTTTTGTTCCAAAAATAAAAATGTTACTTCAGATTGCAAAGAAAGGAAACTGAAATGTATTTTTATACATCATAAATGGAATTTTTGAATAAGTTCAGATAACTGCTTTCGTCAAAATACACTAGGATATCAGAAATAAATTCCAAACCCCAATTTTAAATGCATGAATACTTTAATATAGTTTTGAAGAAAAAAAGAAATCAAATCATAAAAATAAAATTCCTGTATTTACAGGTTTCTACAAAGTTCAAGACCAAAACAGTAAAGTGAGAGGGGGGAAAAAAGCCCCTTGGTGAGCAGTCAATCAGTTTCTCTGTATGTGGCCTTACTCTTTACTGAGAAAACAGTACCTCAGACTTGCCAGCTGTGAAATTTTTAGTTCTTCTTTACCATGGACTACATTGCATTTTTTTTTCCTCTTTTAGACAGAGCTGTGAACAGATGATGGATGAACTGTAGGCTCATTGTGTTAGAAATACCTATTTCATTTTAAAAGCTCAGTCCCTCCTTGACAAGGCAGTCGTCCCCTCTTGTAACAACAGAAGAAACATCGTGGAGTCACAGTTCAGCTCCAGTGAAAGACTTAATTTAGGGGTTTGATGAATAGCAAAGGGAAATGTGAGAAAAATAGCGTCACAGCTCAAAACTTTTTGTTATCTGCTCTTTCGCTGTCTTGAACTCTAAATTTTCCTATATATTTAAGGTTAGGTGAGAATTCCCAATGCAGGCAGCACAATTTTCAGCTGGGAGAGATTTCAAGGATGAACTTGCAGATTTTAAAAAGACAAAGAATTAATCTGAAGTAAAGCTTGTGCTATGTAAGGTGTGCATTTTAGAGCAACTGTTGCATCTCATCTGTTCTTAAAATAGCTTCAGTTTTGCTATTTCTAGTAGATCGGAAGAAAATAAAATATGTTTGAAACAGACTACTGAGATGCAGTATATATTTACTGTGTTCTGGAATGTCTTTACATACAGTTTTATGAGCATACTATTGTTTCAGATACTGACTATAATTCAAATTCATTAATTGAATGGGGTTGGCATTTAGAATTTTGTGAGAAATTATAATTTCAAAAGTGTTAGTCGTTGTTAAACGTTGATGAGAACTAAATTCTTGGGGCAGTGTTGGTGGTATACAAGACTCCTAGGATCAGATTGCTGTGTAATTTTGGTGTGGCATCTAATTAGATCTCATACCTGCATATGATGTTTATAAGCTCCCATGACAAGGTGTTGCACAGTGTTACTGTCTGCTGGTAGAGAATGAATATTATCCGTTCAGTAAAGTGAATCAAGTATCTATGTGTTCTCTCACTTGAGGAAGAAAATGTATTGTTTGTTTCCTCATTCTATAGGATAAAAATTCCCTGTAAATATGTTATTAGGCTGATCCATCACTATACTTTACAAGCATAATAGCTGTTTTCTCTATAAATTTGGCAAGCTTATAGCATGAAAAAATGTGTCTCCACCTGCATTTACGTACACTGAAGAGGTAAGTAGATACCAATTAGTTTGATTTGAATGTATATTAGCTAAGTCTATTTACCTGGAACTGAGGATTATCTGTATAGCTAGTATAGCTCAGAAATTTAAAATAGTTTGATTCTCACTTTTTTTAATAAAAGTCTTCGTAGCGCTATCCACTTAGTTTTTTAGGAAGAGTTCAGACTTTTACAAGACGATACAGAGAGTATAAAACCTCAGTGCTCTCTAATGATAAATTTTATCGCTACAAGCAGTATGCAGGAAGGATTGTGAAATGATGTTGAAGGTTTAAGGATAGCACAGTTTATCTAAATTTTCTGAGTAACAGCCTTTGCAGAATGAGGTTTAATCGCATTTTGTTTGTTGCATTTATTAATCCCAAGACTGTATTAACTGAGAGGTACCGACAAGTTTGATTTACGTACGTGTGGCTTTTTTTGACTTGTATTTGTCTTAATGGCTTTTCTTTATCTCTGTTTTTTCCTTTATCATACTGACGTGAGACATGACTGCTTTTTACTTATGCTGTTAATTAGGAAAAAATGAGAACTCTTACCAGTTTGAGCTTAAAGGGTTCACTAATGTAAACTATCAATCTTCTGTTTTTCATAATAAGTAGTGCACCTCTTTCCCTTTCCTCCCACCCAGTAGAGGAGCAAAAGAGGCAGTTCTCGAGGGTGTGGTTATCATGAGATAATTGCAGCCCCGAGGGATTTGAGACACTTGGGTGCATTTCATACCTTGTAGCTGTCCAAGGATGAGATTCTCACACGAAGGCTCCACCCCACCGTATTTTATTTTTTATTGCATAAATCAGTCTGTGTGCTTAGGGATCATTTATCATTTCCCTAGTATTCACCAGGGTACAAACAGTACTGTTCTACTTCCATTCAACCTCCTTATATCTCCCTCCTTCTCCTGCTTAAAAAAAAAAAAAAAGTTGGCAAGATGCTAAAATTATATAATGGTGGTTCTGTATTTAATGCAGAAATCATACATTATCCTAAAAACCCGTCACCCTTGAGTACTCTTTGTACTTCTGAGAACATGATATATGGCTGAATAGTGCATTTAGCAACCATGACTTCATTTAAATCTTTCAGTTTCTGAGAAAGGGATTACTGCCTAGAACCTAACCAGTATTAAAAATACATAATTTCAGATGCAACTGCAGTTAACATCAGCTTAAATTTGTGTGCGGAGAGAGCACTCTTGCAACATGAGAGGTGTTAAAATCTATAGGAGTGGAAAGTGAAACACTGGCTGAGGTTTGCTTTCATGCCAAAACTTTTTAATTTTTTACCAATTACAGTATTCTTCATCAACATTGACTATTTACATTTCTCAGCCTTCCCAGCACAGCTTCTTTGGTACATACTAGTGATGCAGGATCAAAAACTAACTAATGTTTCCAAGCTCCCGTGTGACACTTTAGCAATTTCCTCTGCCTCTCTGGCTAATGGGCAGCACCAGAATATTTCTCCCCATGTTCTTGTAGTTCCTTGACAGAACTTCTTGTATCCCAGGTGAGGACGCTCAGAGCCCCAAAGCAGCTTGGGGTCAGCACTCTGGAAATTAGCTAAAACTCCTACTGCAGCCACCAGACGTAGCGCGCTCAGCTTATGTCAGTGTTGTGTGCAATCACGGATCTTAACTTGCGGTATTTTTTCATCCAGCCGTACTTCACAGCTATTCAGCACATCTCCCTCATGGACAATCACCGCGCATAATGACCTGTGCAGCAGGACTCTCTCAGTGGCATGTAGACGTTCTAAAGATTCCCCCTTTTTGTATGTGCATTTGCAGGTGTATTAGTATTACTACCTCTTCTTTGGCTTAATATGGTGTGATAAAGCTTGTAGGTCGAACTTGATTTTATTTTTATTTTTTTCTGCCTGATCAACAAGCTCTGGAAACACGATGTCCTTAGTTTCAATTAAATTCTTGTGAATACTGCTTGCTTGGAAGGAGATGGAAACTGAGTATGCTGTGTTATAGAGGCTTGCAGTCATGTAGAGAAAACGCGTTTGGAAGGTAAGACAGGTTGAAAAAATCTTGAGATAGATTTACGTTTCCTTCCACATTTATCTCTCTGTGAGATAAATGCACCCTCTTGGCATGTGCTTGTGATCCTGCCATTTCTTGACTGAGATATCCATGAGTCATTCAGAAAAGAAAAAGCATGATTGAAAAGTGCTAATTGAAATAAAATATTTGCATACAATAGAGACCTGGCATCTGCCTGAGCTATAAGTTTTTTTAGAACTAAAATGCAGCCGTACACAATTTTACAGGCTTAACCTTATTTGTGAAATTTGATGTTCCCACTGATCGTGTCCAATGATTTGTTCACTACATTTTTGGCAACTGGGTTTTGTCTTCCACATTGCTTTTCCAACATGCCTCATCATGAGGCTGCAAAATTTCCTTTGAAAGCTGATGAAGCTTTTTATATGCCAGTCAAGTCCTAGTCAAAGCTGCTCAGGGGGGAGGGCGGTTACTGGTACACGGAATGCCACACTCCAGACAAAGAGGAGCACTGTCTTGTAGGGGTCAATATGGTCTCTTGTCGGTTCTAGCACTGCAAGAGGCAAAAACTTCAATGCTGTCTGGAGGCACGGTCAAGTGGACTAAAGTAATATAGTATTTGTTCATGGGGGTGAGAGGGGAAACTCCCACACTTATTGGTTTTATGTGATTAGTTGACTACCACATCCCTATTTCCTGAATGGCTTACCTTAATGTTCAAGTCAAAAGCAGCTGTTTATATTTAATGTTATTAATATATTAAATAGATTAATATTATTAATATATTTATATTATTTACTAGCTATTTTAGCTAGAAAAGCTAAAGTCCTTTGTGTCAGACACCAAGAGATAGGTCAAAAAGAAGGCTGAGGTTGGTGCTGTGGGTTACAGTACCCAAATTGCTTGCAGTTTTCTGCTTTGGTTTATGATCACCATGCCTCATGAGTGCCAAAGCTACCTTTTAAAATTAGTGCCTGTACGTTATTTTCTAAGAATTGTAGTGGAGAGGCTTTAGTAGTCAATAATAAATGTAAGAATAAAGTGAAGGAAAAGGAGATGCCAGCAGAAAATCTAACAGAGTTATTTATTTTCCGAGAGTGTCATTTTTCTTGTTTAGAAAAGGGAAAAATAATAAAAAGGTTTAACCAGTGGGTCTCATCCCTTTAAGCTCTCTGGCCCTTGGCCTTTTCTCCCTTACCCCCACATACCTGTCGAGACACATGTTTTTTTCTGATTCATCCCACAGGTTTCTTTCTAGCTAGCCACCCACATCCTTCTGAGACAGATGAGTTGTTTAAGTAGACCATTTTATGCGGGGGATCGCCTTTGAGTTCAGAGTGCTTACTGCCACATAGAAAACAGCAGTGTTCTCCCTGAAAGGGTGCAACTGGAGGAGATGTACGGCTCATGGTTTCTTAAGTATTAGAATCACATTAAAATCTGAGTGCTAGCGGTGGTGGTGATAAGTGTATTCCACTCCTGTAGCTTCCTACACAGGATGACGAATTATCACAGTCCACTTTGAGCTATGTAGTTATTGCTATCCCCATCTTGCCTGAAATGGAAAGTTAAAATTAGGTGTTACTACTGTGAGTTTACAGAATGATGTCTCTACAGGTTTATTACATCATTCCTTACAAAGCCATCATCAGCTACTGTATTTGTGGATGCTATTAATACTCTGATTTTAAAATTAATCATATGTAGTGCCTGCATGTGTGTACATGCATTACAGGTGAGGGTATTAGTGCTCGTCTACTAGGGTTCACCCACATTAGCATTTCAAGGTGGGGTGGGTTTTTTTGGTTTGTTGGTTGTAAATTTAATAAATTTAAAGGATCCGGTGGTTTTCTTTCAGGGCAAGTACAAACCTCAGACTATTGTATTTATTTAAAGAGTGTTTTTAAATGTCAACTGTTCTCAAGAACAAGGAAAAGGAAAAGAATTTTGCTGGCTTTGTGGAGGGGAAAAAAAAAAGCAATTGATTTTTTTTAAATTGTTGCCCTTTCTTTGAATAAGGTTGAATTCACAGAAGATGAGGCCTGGAAGAAAAGGCCCTGTTCAAAAAGAAAACTGAAAAAAAACCCTGGTGACATTTTTTGACATGCTGTTGCATGTTCATTCATTTTCCCAATCATTCCTGCTGGAGTACTGGAGCAGGAACTGTGAAGGTGGTGACTGTGGGAGCATGTCTTTTGTCAGCACATACATATCCATCCAAATTCGTCCTGTGCAATTAGCCGTCCCAATTTAATTCTTCATGTCTATGCAGTAAAAATGAAGAAAGGCCTCAGAAATAAATTACATAGAAGTCTGAGGTATGGTGAAAACATTCTACCTGAGGAGGAGTTGATGTAGGTTTTGGTTCCTTTATGGCAAACCAGAAGGTAGAACTGGGGCTGCGGTGGTGTAGCATTTTCCCAATCGCTTTTAGTAGCCATGGCAATTGAGGGGAGAATTTGGATGTACAGAGAAGACTGAGTGGACCAGAAATAAATAGTTCTGAAGTGATGGCATTTGTTTAGAAGATGTGTTTTTATAGTACTTTTCTCCAAGGGTGGTGTCTTTGTGAAGAACATGACTTTAGTATTTTAAGAGTAAACTGAGTGCATGAACGGAGGCAGACGTCGTTTGCCTGCTGAGGTGGAGTACTTTGCATCTCCTTTGCCACACTGATGCAGGTGTCGGACTCTGAGCTCTGCACTGCCCACCCAGGTACTTCAGGCCAGAGGATGTTGCCTAGGTAGTTGTGCCCAAGACAAGACGTCATGTTTTGTTCTGTGCGTGGGTGTATCTGCATGCTTATTTATTTCCTCAAAACTTCATGTTCTCATTTGTCTCCCTGAAGTCCTAGCTGTTCTGAAAGCTCAGCCACAACCAAAGCACCACAACGTCACAAGCTGCAATGTGTGGTCAGAGCTGAGGTACCTGTCCGCTCTTAGGCTGTGATGAATGAAGTGATTTGATTTTAGAGTAGCTGACGATAGAAGAGAGCTATGATAAATTGCATTATCTTACATTTGCTGTGGCTTAAGAGTGCTTCCAGATAGGGTTACCTCAGCTCCATAGAGAAATAGTAACATGTTTTCTTGCAGTGTCTTGGCTGTGTCTGTACCCTTAGCTTTCAAATTGAAAGGCTGAGTCAGGCATATTTTTCGGTAGTCGGTCTAATTTGGTTTATGGTCCCATTAGCAAGTAATACATGCATATTCATCTAATTCATTTTTTCTTGCAATATCCCTGTGAAGTGGGGAAGCTCTTTCAACCCCCAGTTAGCTGTAAGGAAGGAGACAGCAATTAATTATTGTTGTGAGGAGGAGAAAATGCTTTTCATTTTAGAAAATGAAAAATTAGAGATTTCCATACAGTGAGAGGTAGAAGCTTTTGTTAAACGTTACAGAAAGTGTGGCTTTTTTTATGAAGTATGTGTCATATCTCTACAGATGCTTCATTCAGAGTGTGCTCAGCTTCATCAGAATGACTTATAGGACTTAACCAGCAGTCAGTGTTTTTTCTTATCTTGTTATCATGATAGCTGTGCTACATCAGTTACTATGTGGATATAGCACAGAAAGCCAAACCCAAAATAAAGAAAAGATAACTTGGAGAACTGCTCAGAGGATTGTCGGTAGCTGATGTGTGGGGAAGGGGGGGAAAGGTAACACAAAAAAAAAAATTGTTAAAAAAAGTTTGCAATTTTATAGAAAGTTTTAAATTTGTGCTTACTTGAATATGAAAAATTTGAGAAATTATTTTATGAAAGTTATGCATTTTTCCAGTAAATTTTATTTCTAGACTAAATGCCCTTATAAGGAAAAAAGACCCACCCTAGTCCATATTCAAATTTGCCAAAAATCCATATATGAAATATTTTATTTCCTCATGGAAGGAGGAGCATTTTTGGTACTTCAGGGGTACCTGAGAAACAGTTGTTTGAATTGCTTCTAAGTTTTCTAAAACTGTGTCATTTGGCATGAGGGACTGCAGTCTGAGAAGTAATCATCTTAAGTTATAATAATAAATGCTGAAAAGATGTAATTTTGCTCTGGTGTCAAAAGCAAGGCTTCTGGCCGGGCCCATAAACCTAGAGAAATTTTACCTTATGCACCAGTAGGAGTTACAAGAGAGTCGGGCAAGGTACTCATTTGCAAAGCATTGCGGTAATTCTAGCTTCTAGGCAACGCAAAAGTTGTATATCAACATTTGGGAGGGTCCGTTGTGTTGAGTCATGTTTTGCAGTCTTGTTGGCTAGGAAGGAAAAGAGAGGAGATACTATTTGTTGTCAATAAACCTGTACAATAGTAGATTATTACTTTAATTCAATATATATATATTGCCATCCAGCGAAAGTCTGTCAAAATCATCAAGTGTTGAAAGTTTGTTGGTTTCTGTGGGTTTTGTTTCTCTCTTCTTTCTTTTTGCTTGTGATGAGGTTTTATCACTTCT
Organism: Chroicocephalus ridibundus; assembly: GCF_963924245.1. Classification (NCBI taxonomy): domain Eukaryota; kingdom Metazoa; phylum Chordata; class Aves; order Charadriiformes; family Laridae; genus Chroicocephalus; species Chroicocephalus ridibundus. Next base: position 78,959,524 of record NC_086285.1, on the reverse strand, counting down.
GTGCAAAGCATCTTTCTACGTGTTCTGAAAGCATCAAGGAATCAAGGATAAAACTTTTTCAAAAAGCATGAGAAGTAAAGACAAAAAAAAGAAAAAAAGAATACTATAACCTAGTTGTCATGTTAGAATTTTTAATAACCTGTATGTTTTCAATTAATTTCTTTACATGTGAAAAGGAGTAAAAATGGTGCTATTTCTTCCAAAGTGACTGCATTCCCTGCATGCATTTTATTCATAGCTCTCTATTCCCCTGGTACATATAAAGCAAAATGAATTGGCTATCTTTTTACATCTCCCTTTGAACGTTCTCTAGTGACTCTGCAAGTTACCCCTTTTTGTCTTTCTACTAAATAGCATTCAGAGCTTCTGGCACAGCTGGACTTCAGTGCGTAAGAAAGCTTTTAGGGTATTATAGTGTCACTAGCCATTGAAGCCACAAAATTTGAAACATCGAAGCCCATCCTGACTTTGCTGCCTGTGCCTTGCACTTAAAGACTCGGGTAAACGTGTATATTGTTGAAACTGTCCCTGAACAAAATCCTGCTGAAAACTAATAAAGAAGCAACGCTTCTTTTTTAAAAGCTTCTTTTCTGATCTGTGTAATTTGAAACTAAAGACTTTGAACAGTGGGTTAGAGATTGTTCTGCAAGATAAATCCCTTGCATCACATAACCCTGACAACTCCCCAGTTCCATCAAATTAATAACAAATGGATGAGAAGATAAGCAAAACTAATGGGGAGGTTACATTTTTGTGACAAAGGTTTATGGCCATACTGAATCTCATGTTCTGTGATATCCCTCCTCCTTCTCCTCCTCCACTTTGGTATTTTTCTTACTATCAGATCTGAGCATTCCTCTATCTGAAGCTCCTTTGTGGAGGAGATATGATGAATAGCAAGTTGGACTATGTGTCTCCGAAAAGCTGCTATGAACAACTCTTCACTCCCTCTGTAGAGATCTTTGATTTTCTACAAGATCAGGCTTCGTCCTTGCACACTGTACATCCGCTTTCTACTCATTGGATGGTGCTGTGTGTCTGAGCATTGAAACACACTGCTGTAACCCTATCTCTGTGTCTTCTTAAAATTGTGCAATAATTTAGTTTGGGAGCAATCTCTGAATGTCACCTGGACCAACTCTTTCCATAAAGCAGGGCCAGCTCACAGCAGGTGGCTCAGGGCTATGTCTGAGTGAGTTCTGAGTATCTCCAAGGGTGGAGATGCCACAGCCTCTCTGCACAACCTGTTTCAGTGTTAGACTACCTGTGTTGTGAACCCTTTTTTCCTAATATCTAATTGTAATTTTTCATGTTTCAACTTATGTCCACTGCCTTTTGACCTGTCTCTGGGCAACTCTCTTTTAATCCAGTCTGTGAAATTAATCCACTGACTTAGCTAGCCAAGAAACAGAAGAATAAACAATTTACAAATTGTCTCTATTTAGATATCTGTTCCGAAACACACCTTTCAATCAATAGTCAGCAGCCAAGACAACTGTACAGGATGTAGGAGATTTTGTTTTGTTAAAATGGATCTCAAAGGGAATGGATACTCCAATTTAAGGATTGTGGCATTCAAATTTTTAAAAATAATGGTGGTTCTTCTATACCTTTTAACTGGTCAGGCATCTACCAGTGGGCTGCTTTGAAGGCACAGGTGAATGTGATGACCTCACGAGCTGGATTTACAACTACACCTGTGGTTTGCCAGGGAACCCTGAGGAGGCACTTGTTAAACAAACTGAATAATGAATTCAACTATCAACCCCTACTAGTTTGATAAATATAAAGCCTTAACTACTCAGGGAGTATTTCTCCATGTGTATTCTCTGCTTTGTGTTGGATTTTATCTTTCTCTTTTTTTCCCCAGCAAAAATCAAGTAGTAGTTTTTACTCTTAAGAGGGAAAAAGGAAACCTGTTTTAATAATGCTAAGCTATTTCTCTTTAAAAATTACTTCAGAGAGTTTGTATCAAGAACTTGAAATTAATCAGGAGGAGAGTTATAAGAAAAACTTACTCAAGCCAAACCGTCAGAACTTGCCATACGGACATAGACTGTGGAGTATGTGAGGGGCTGCTTGCCCCACATCCTTGAGTATTTTAGCTGCACAAAGAAAGTAGCTGCCCTAAGGGAAGGCTCTACTGTGGGGCAGTTCAAGATAGCTGGGGACTTCAAGCAGTCTAGCATCACTCCTGTTGCATCTTGTGTGGGCAATAGGAGTAGAACTGGCCGTTCATGAACTTTTTAGTGCTCATGGAGGTGAAAGGTAGTAGCTGCTTTTGGATTCTGCAGGGCCTGACCCTTGGGGACATAGTGGAAGGTGATGCATATTTTTGCTCTTGTTGTTATCCTGAGTAATTTTTTTTCAGACTTAGAAGCACATTTTTGGTGTGAAGCTTCGGCTTCGTTCCACCCCTTTATCGCCCCCACATTTCCCGGATCTCAATATGCTTGGAGAAATGAACAGTGAGGAGCCATGAATGAGCTCAGCTCTGCTTCATCCCTCGTTTGTGCTCCTTTTGAGGGTGCAAAGGCATGTGTCTGTGTTTGGGGCGATCAACAGGTTTACATTCAAGCTCCCCTTTTTTGTGTGTAATGAAAACCACTTCGGGGCTATTTGTGTAAGACTGAGCTGGCTCCTGAAGCAGAGTCTGTTGCGGTTTATGGCAGGTGATAGAACATGAAGATCATTTTAAGATCACTAAACAGCAAATAGCTTATTTTTGCACTTCGGTTTGGGTCTTCTCACTTAGGGGTGAAAGTGAAATACTGGCCCACTGGTGTCAAAAGCAAACTTCAGACCACTTCATGAGGTCTTTCCGGTGACTCAGCCTGCAGTACAGAGTATGACAGAACTGCAGTGGAAGTCAACCACCAGGGCTTCTACATAGTCTCTAGCAGAGAAACAGGTCTTTTATCATCTGCACTGCTTATTCCTTTGCATCACAAATAACTTGAAAATCCAAGTTATCCAAGAGCTCTTGCTACAGCAGTATTGTGAATAGCTTGGGTTAACATGAATTTTAGGAAAAAATTTTTCCACTTACAAAATTCTTTCTTGCTAATTCTCTGCTTACAATCATGTTTTCAAATTAGTCTGATTTAATACAAATCACTTTATTTTTTCTGTTTTATTTATGAGAGGACAGGGAAAGAAATAGGAAAGAAGATAAATCCACAAAAGGCGTATTCCTTTTATTTGAAATTCTAGTCATTGTTTTTTCAGTCAATTTCTATTTAGCTAAAAAGTTGAATAGGGCTTTAAGATATCAAGAGTGTTGCTTAATAATAAGCGGTTCAGAGCTATTGAATTGATTATTTTTCTATATAACAAAAAATATATAGTTGTTTGGGGGATTTTGGTATCTTGCAACTACTTCTTTCATTGGGTGAGAGGGCAATGAGTTAAGCATTCATTATGACTTAAGGGGTTGGGGGGGAGAGGAATTGTCATATTCTCCTGGAAGGTTACCTGACATTTTTGTATATATATAGGTTCTTCCCTGTCCTCTTGACACCCCCCAAATCCCCTAAATTCTTTGTATTTCCTAAAATCCCTAGTATTTTTTTTTCCCCAATGTGTTAGGACTTTATAGGAATGCTTGGCCCATAGTCTGTATTAGATTTAGCAACTGGAATGTTTTGCTTTAAATGTCTGTTCCTAGGGGTTGAGCAGTTTGTTTACTGAGATGATATAAGTGATCCCAGTGGTTTTTATTGGCAGTGGAAGGCACACTGAATATTCAAAGCAAACAGAATTGATTTTAAAGAATACAAAAAAGTAACTGCTGTGATACTTGTGAGACTTGAAACATTTCTGAGCAGTTTTTCCACTTCGTGACTTGCTTCTCAGGTGTAAACCTTTCTCAATGCTTAGAGAGACCTGATACAAATCTAAAGAATCTACTATAAGTTTTTTCAAGAGAGCAAAAATGCCTATTTTAATGTTAGAGTTAGGTTAGCCACCTTTGCTTTTACAGTGAAGGAATAATAATTTACATTTATATTATCCTATTTCCTTCTGGGCCTTCACATGAGCTTCCCTCTCATAACACCAGCCTTTGAGGAATCCCATCTTCTGAAACAGAGAAGGCTGTAAGAAGGAGATGAAATTTCAAATCATTATTTATATTCCTTCGGTAGAGCATTGAAACATGTTCTGCTAGTACACGCTATTTTTGATTGAAAGCTAATAGTTAATATGATTGCAGACCATCAGTTGTATTGTTCTAAATGACAAAACAAAGCAGTATTTCGCAAAGCCAAACCTGTGTGTGTGCTAAATTGATACGTTTTTTCAGAGTATCACCACAGTTGACAACGCGTTGGTCAGAAGCAAGTATTATTAAGTCCACAGGCTTGTATATAGTACTTGTAGACATGATAGGAATGTGTTCTTGTGGAGGGTAAGACCCATATGTTTTCATTTAGATAGTTTTCAGTAAGCTTTTAAATCTTGTTAAAGATCTTGCTAGGCTTGGTTTTGAATAATCAGTTGGGAAACATCATATTTAACATTGCTCTATTAAATTCAAATCTCTTGAAAAGATTGAATCTGGCCATTAGAAAGAAAGAAAGAAAGAAAGAAAGAAAGAAAGAAAGAAAGAAAGAAAGAAAGAAAGAAAGAAAGAAAGAAAGAAAGAAAGAAAGAAAGAAAGAAAGAAAGAAATGGGCGGGGGGAAGAGTTCAAATTCAAAAGGTAGAAACCAGTTCACAAAACTCATTGTCATTCTTGGAACTGTGTGAAAGAAGAGCCATAATGTGTTTCAGTGTATTTGTATTGTAACATTCCTAGAATCACAGGACACAACTAATGAAACCATGCTTTTCTCAAGAAAATTTTATCATGTTTATGAGTAAGCCTTGCAGTGGAAATTTATACTTGCCCAAGAAGATATTTGAAATATGCTGTATTAGGGATGAATATACTCAGTATATAGAAGTCCTATGTACGAAAGAATTCCTTTTTCTTATTCTTTAAGCCAATTCTGCAAGGTGTTCAGGGCTGAAAACCTGGAACTGAAGTACGTTTAGCCAAGGATTTAAGTGTCTCCATGTTGTTCTGTCCTCTGCTAATGATACACCACTATCACTACTTCCTGAATGGAATAAATAGACACATCTGAAACGTATGCATTCGCAGTACCTCCAGAGAACAACTATGACAAATCCAAAAGCATGCTGTCCCCATTGTACGTGGGAAGGGAGTGCCAGGGCACTCAGGCTAACACGTTCCAAGTAGACAGTCTCTGTTTTGTTGGTACGTTACACTTTCCCTTTGTCACAAAGTCTGTCCAAAGGGGGCAAAGAAGTATTGGATCCATGCCTTCGATACTCTTTGAGAAAACTTTCAGGTTTAAAGTTTCTGCCAGGCAAAGAAGCTTCTTTCCTCTACTCCAGTTGTTACAAAAACTCCCGGTGTTGTCTTCAGAAAAAGTTATTTGCATGGCTTGCTTTACATGGTTGACAGTAACTGATAGTTTTGGATTTTTGAAGTTAGAATGAAGCATCTGTCTTAGGTAGCTAAGTTAAACTAGTGCGTATATAGTTACTCCAAAGCAGTCAAGAGCATCTCTGTTAGGCTTTCTGCTCTCCCTCACTGTCGTTTTTAGGGAGATGAGCTTTCTAATTCAGACACTTAAGATAGTTGTCGTAAATTAGACTGTTTGAAAACTCCCATCTAAGGTCATCCAAACTCATCACCTACACTCTTTTTTCCCCCCTGTATAAGTGTTTAATCTTTCAGAAAGCGTGGCTTGGTTTTAGCCTTCCTACACCTGCCTTTACAGTAATTTCCATGAAGTTTTTACTCTCTCAGGTAGCCTCTCTGAGCTCAGTGCACCAGCCAAGATTATTTCTGTGAGTAACATTTATTGAATCTGATTCAATATTTGTTTCTATAACACAGACCCTGGCCTTTTTTGTGTTGTGCGTGCATATCAGTTCTCTATTGCACATCCTTCTTAATGAGGTCCCTGCATTATTTTTATTTATTTATTTATTTTTACTTTGGTCTTCCTGTTGGTCTTGCACAAGATAAATACGCATAAGGAGAGGGAAATAATGTGGTAATGGATAACTCAGCAGTTTTTCCTGTTCTGCCCTGCTTCATTTGTAACTGCTTAATCAATCCAGTATTTTATCAAACTCCTTTACGTTGTTAACTCTGAATTAGAATCCAGTGTGCGTTTATCTGTATTTGCCATGATAATGCCCTACAGTCTTAACAGTCCTATGTTTTTGGTGTTGGAGGTTTTAGTGGATAAAACCATTTTTTATTTTCATGAATGCCATTCTAGTCTAACCTGCACTCCAAAATGAAATGGATTTAGTGGTCTGAGTCCTGTCCCTGGTGAACAATAGTCCGCATTACAAAACCACCAAATAGGCACAAAGCTGGCGGTTTCTGCTCGGGGACACTCAGACCCAGCCAGCGCGGAGGCAGAATTACCTCACACCCCAGGGAGTGATTTTTTCTAGGTGAAGACTGAGGTCATTCATAAGGCAATAGGGAAAAGCATCTCTTGTGAAACTGGTCTCTGCATCAGCCAAGGAGAGCAGTCCCTGGTACTGCTGCCGCAGGCTCATTGCACACGCTGCTTAAGAAGTTTCGTAATCTGGAATCTCCTGATTTAAGACCACCTCAGTTACATGTGCCGTTTACCCTCATAGAACATGTAAGCAAAGGTATGCATTTTGGGTTGATGTTTTTAGCAGGTTTTTTTGTTGGAAACAGTTCTTTAATATAGGTAAATTCCTAGTTCTGCTACAATTAGTAAGGGTTTTGCCTCTACTTAGAGAGCTAGGATGTTACAGTGAGTATGTGAAGGTGCTAGCCATATGGTAGATATACTAATTTATGTTCATTAGTGCATTATTGACTGCATCACCTATTCATTAAGATGTTTTCCCAAGAGTTACTCTGACAGCGAAGCCGAGAGACCTTAAGTGGCTGTCATCTTTGTGCCAAATGGATTAAAACAAAAAATGCTCAGCACTTCTTAGTAGATCAGTGCTCAATTTCAGCTGGGTCATACCAGGTTAACAAGCCAAAGTATCTGGTTTCTTTTTTTTTTTTTCATTTTGGTTGAAAAAAATTAAAAAGTAAAGTTTGTTTTCGTTCATAGCATTAGCCATTTCAGATCAAAACTATGTGAGAACATTTTTATTTTGGAGCACAGTAACACAATTTAGATTATTTCATATCTGTGTTGAATTAACCATAAGTGCAAATTCAAATTAATCTAATTATTTTTATTTCATCTGCTGTGTAAATAAGCCTTAAACCTCTAGTGATTACTGAATAGGGAAAGTGGCTTAACAGGAGAAGTCTATACAGGGCTATCTGTCTGAATCTGCACAGAGCCTGAAAAAATACCTGGTGAGAGGTTTCCCACTGATTTCACTGTGATAGCACAGCTTGTCCAGCTATGGTCATTTACCCTCTACTCCATTAGTAGTTACCATGTCACTGAAGACTAACGAAGGGGGGGATCATACGTTTGTAGTGTCTGACTTCGGTGGTGTCTCACTAACCTCTAGCCTAGATCATGTAAAGAGACTGTAACGTTGCCATCACTCTAGAGCTTGTTCCTGAAAGTTGTTTGTCAGTCAGAGGGGACGCTGGTAGAATAGTTCTTCCTTGGGTCCGAGAGATGGAAGAAATTGCTCTACAGGTCCATTCCCCTTTCAGTTTTTATGATGTTGGCAGTATAATCAGGAAACATTTTTTTAAAGCTGCCATACAGAAGCAAAATCCTGGGTTGGAGAGAGGATGTAGAAGGAAGGAGGAATGTGTCTCTTCGATGGGCACTGGTGGAAGAAAGTTCTTCAGACTCCAGGAGCTCTGATCGCATGTCCGAGCAACCAGCCTGTACCCATCAAGCAAGCAGAGTCAACTCCTGTCCGAGCATTTTTTCTACTGCCCGCAGATTGGGATGGTCACAACGCATCTCTTACCTTCAGCTAACTTTTCCCAGTTTTTATTTTTCTTCTGAAACTGCAAGGAATATAATTAATATATTTTTTTAAACACTCTGAAAGCTTAGACTCAAGCATGTCTTGTGGCCTATGCCACAATCAAGCTCATTGCAAAGATAACGGAGAACTACCGGAGCGGGGAGAGAAAGAGGAGACTTGGCCCAGCAGCGCACATGAGTTCATTATCATACTTTGAAGGATACGTTAGCTGGGGGAGATGGCTGCTTTCTTTTGGATGCCTCCACTTCATCACTTGCTCTCCCACTTCATCATCCCCCTAACCTCTGTGCAAAAGCCACAACTCTGGTACACCTTAGTCAGGTGGTGTTGAGAGTCTCATTTGATAGCAGATATTTCTAGTCTTCTCTCCATTTTGATGTGTGTTTAAATTACAAAACTTTGGACCGTGTTTAAAGTTTGTGGGTTTTTTTAATAAATCTTTATGTAGTCATGCTGTCTGTCTAACCTAGTATTTGTTTTAAATATATTTTGGATAATTTTATCCAAATTCAAGTGTGTCAAAGATATTAAGCCCAAGTGAATATTGTGAAAATTGGCAGCTGTGGGGATGAGAGAGAGCCTGATAATGCTCCTGCCCATGGGAGGCTTACCCCTTACTTCACATGGGAAAATAATCCTGAGAGAGAGATCAGGGAACACCAGTCTTTTGGTTCTGCTATTTATGGAAGTACTTGTTTATTCTTAGAAATCCTTTGAGGGTACTTTTGTAAACTGAGCATCTATTCTGTACAAAAGTGTCTAGATGGTCTGTGACAAGTGATGTATTACTTTGGTTGTACATGATCACGGCATGTTCTGGCTCCCCTAGTAAAATTGATGATGTTTTTTTCTTCCTCTCCCCAAGATTTCGTTCGACCTAGCAGAATATACTGCTGACGTTGATGGGGTTGGCACTTTACGGCTCCTAGATGCTATTAAGACTTGTGGCCTTATCAACTCTGTGAAGTTCTACCAAGCCTCCACCAGTGAACTTTTTGGAAAAGTGCAAGAAATCCCGCAAAAGGAGACCACCCCTTTTTACCCGAGATCGCCTTACGGTGAGGATTGCTGATGCCTGTGTGGAGTGTCTGTCTGTCTGTCTATTCTCCCCGCTCATGTCTCAGGGCTGAAGTCATTTGGGTGTGAGATGAGAATGACGATAGAGCTAAAGTGACTAGACATGTCGAGAGGCATACCTTTATGAATTACTATATAAAAAGTATTTGCTGCCATTGCCCGGGGGTTGGAAACTAGCGTCTCACTTCACAAGACCGTGTTCATTCAGCTCAGAGGTTGAGAGCTCTTGCAGAGAGGGGGGGAAGGGCGGCTCTTCCTTCACAAAGGCTTGTGGGAGACCACTGAAGTGATAAGGTTTCATATTTTTTGTTGCCTAAATGAAAAACTCCCAAGAGCTCACTTCTTCCTTCATGAACTCGCGTGAAATTCGAAACACTTATTAAAGCAATGTGCATGGAGGCCTTTGGTGATAAAGTTTCAAATCAATTTGAGTGTTAAGGCACCAGATTTTCGCTTTTATTCCTCCAAAGTAATTTTATTTTTTTTTTATTAGCGGAGGTCACTACAGTGGCATATTTCACACGCTCTGGCTGTGTTAATTATATTGTAAAAGAAAAAGTGCTATGCTTGAGCGTGCATAAGAAAACAAGTGAGAAAGTGCCCTAACACCTCCTGGCCAGTTCAGAGGCTGCACAGAAAAGGAGTATTTTCCCATTCAGCTGCTGGATATTTTTTCCATATGAAATGTCAACACATATAGGGAATGAATCAAATTCTAATGCATTCTGCTGTTGAATATTGGACTTCACCCGGCATATGAGAGAGGTGTGTATGCGTGTGTCTGAGCTGTGTATGAGCAGAGTGGATATACGTAACGCTTTAAAATTACTTTTTAGGGGCAGCAAAGCTGTATGCCTACTGGATTGTGGTGAACTTCAGAGAGGCCTACAATCTCTTTGCTGTGAACGGCATTCTCTTCAATCACGAAAGCCCCAGGAGAGGTTAGAAAAACCCGTGTGAAACTTTTCCCAACTTTGCGTACCTCTGACCGGAAAAATGAAACAATGCATCCACAGGTTTCATTTAAACTTGCCAAAATTCTGCAGGGAGGGTGTCATGACTCGTAGCCTGCTCATGGCAGTCTTGGAACCTGCAGAACAGCAGCTCTCTCTTTCAAGCATCTTGCTGCATTTCGTAGTCCTCTGATGCTGAAGGGAGGCTTGTGTAGCTGATTTTGAGTATCAGTGCTCTCAAGAGACTGCAATAACGTAACACCTGTGAGTTCTCTTTCCCTCTTGATGGTAAGTTAAGGCTAAAGTGTTAGAGTGACACACTAAAAGGCAGGTTTTCTAAACATTTTGGTGGGCAACTGCGTAACAGATGCAATTTCAGGTGTGACTTGTATGCAAGGTTTTTATTTATGTATAAATGTCAAATTAAGAGGCAAAAACAATAGACCCTCTAAATTCATAAGACTAATGAGTGCAGCCTGGTATCTTTCGAAAAAATTATGGATTATGGCCCATACCTTCTGACAAGACGGTTTTTAACACATGGCTTTAAAATGCCTTTCTGTTTAATCCTTAATAGCAACACAGCTTAAATTCCACATAATCACCCCTTTTCCTCTTGCAGTACTTTATGAACAATTAATACTGGCATATAGTTTGAGTAAGAGTCCACGGTTGATTAAAAGTCTCTTATACAATGACAGTTTTCCTCTGCCCTTAAAGTGCTGCGACTGTAGAAAACACTTTAAAATTAAACTTTAAATTAACACAGAAAACTGGATTCTCAGTGCAGAAGCTTTTTATTGTGGGCTGTTTCTAAATGAAAAATAAATTCAAGTTTTACAGGAATGCAATTATATAAATTATAGCCTGGCACAAAATATAATAATTTTAATCGTACTTACAAATATAAAATAGACCATAATTGCAACTCTGCTTGGAAAAAAAAAAAAAAGAAGAGGAGAAAAAAGGAGTCAGTGTCAATAGGATTTAAATATCGATTTCAGTCGTTGGGAGTCACAGCTGCAAAACCTCAAGTGCAGTGTGTAGGCAGCATTTGCAGTAAGTGGTGCATCAAATACTTGGTGGTAGAAGTTGGTGCATCAATTCACTGGAGCAGATGACAGTACAAGTCCAAAATTAAAAGAGAATCAAATTCACTAGATTGTTTCATTCAGAAGCCCCAATACTTTGCTTTCTTTTAAACAGTTCACTGTGACATACTCTTGGTGCACTGCAAACTGATGTCCAAGTTGCTCTGAGTTATCATTATGCAATTAAAACATTCCGGCCAACGTAAAGAATGAGGGAATATGCAATGACAGATATTAGCTTGGCATGATTTCTAGTAACACTAAGGAACTACAAGATGAGATGGAAATTATAGGAACACGTTTACCATTTGTGCTCCTCCTCTATAGGCTCTTGCCATTTTGAAAGAGGAAAACTTCAGTGCTCTCTGCTGTTTTGATCCCTCTGACATTTGTTCCAGCTTTGACACTGCTGCAATGGAGATGCCAATCCAAAGTCTCTTTTCAACACACTCAACGTCCCTGTGGAGAACCCAAGCCTGCGCTTTGAAGTCTGAGGCCATGCTTTTGGTTGTGTGTATGTGCTGGGTGCAGTTTTAAGCCCCTTGTGCCACGGACAGGAATCTCGTTTTAGAAATGGTTTCATTTGGCTCCGTTCACATTAGTGGGAGTACACACCATGAAAGCAACTGTAACTGCAGCCCAGTGCCATTTGCTTAGTGTTTTTATGGGAGAAAGTCTGAAAATTTAAGCAGAGAAGACAATGGAAGAAAAGTAGTTTTGAGGCTGTTTCTTAATAGCCATTCATCACTTTCCTAATGTTTTTGAAGACTGCAAAGGTGCTTTGGGAGGAAAAGAGGGTTTAACTGGGATTTCTAATTCCTATGCAGAGATGGTAATATACATGGAAGTTTTAAAATGCCTTATGGTTTGGCTTTTTTTTTTTTTAATTCTACTGATTTCAGAGATTGGGAATACCTAAGTAAAACAATACATATTTTATTCCAATATTACATACCATTATTGGTTTAATGTTATGAATTGATCAAATACAACATCCCATTGATGGTGATACTACGTGCATCTTGCCCGCACAAAACGTAATGCCCGGGAATCCGTGGAGAGCAGAGGGTTTGTGGCATTGCTGCATGCTGAGGTGCAGGGTCCATCTGTCCCGGCAGACAGTGCATATTTTTTCCCCATATCCGAAGTGTTAATTGCACTTCTGAAAATTTCTGTAGGTTTCCTACAGTGAATGTATTTATAGGGAAAGACTGTGAAGAGACAAATCCTCCTGTTTCTTGTAGGCAGGCATCTGTGAAGTGTGTTACACTGCCAGGCAGTGGTAAGGATGAAGAGAATGCATTTTTGGTACCTGGCAGCCTGTGTTGTGGACTGTGATCAAATAGAGTATTTCAGTACTCATGGTGAAGGACGATGAACTGCAGTTGTCTGACGAGTGGCTGTTAGCAGCCGGTCACTGAGGCTGAATTGAACAGACAATTGTAAAGAGTTTGTTTCATGATCTCTCTTCATATGGTTTTCAGATATTATACTGCTGGGGCAGCGGTACATGAGCCTAGTGAAAATGAGAACTTTCTAATCTCAAGAGCTGCTTCCCTTTGAAAGGAATTTAGGAATATACCCCTCTTATTTCAGAATACCAATCCCTCTCCTTAGCCTTCTCAGTTTTAGCTCAGAAAGGAGCACCAGTAGTTAATCTCATGTAGCCTCTATAATAATAGGGAAGTCTACACAGAGTTCATAAGGGTAAAGAGTGCTTAAGTCTAATATGAGAGGTTTCCTATTTCTGAAAATTACTAAGGCTTGAGAAAAGTGCTGGCTTGGAGAAGTTTGTTTGATTTTTCTACTTTTGTCTTACTCTATAAGAGAAAGACCGTAACAGGAGTAGTTCTTAAGATGTGACACCATACTGCAAATCTGAACACTTAAGTTCACTGTTTGGGCTTGCTTTTAAGTCTGATGTTTCATGTTCTGACAGCCACAGTAACTTTAAAAAAACCACCAGTGATAAATTCCAGGTTGGTTGAACCCACTGCCTGAGCCTTACGTCTTAATTTGGGAATAGTACAGCATTATTAAATTGCACACATACTTGTGTCGATACTCAAGATATGTGTGTATGCGACAGCAGAGGATATTATCTAAAATGTCATATGGAGTAAATGAGTGGCTATGTTTGACTAATCTTAAGAAAATATACATCTACTTTGAGCCTTTCTGTAGTACTTTCCTTTCAAATTTTTTCTTTATATTATACTTACTAATTTTCATTTCGTAGTCACTTTTATAGTTTTAGAAGATGAAACAGTCACTTTTTAACCAGTACATACTTTTCAGCTCACATAAATCAACACAGCTGCACTGATGTGAATAGGGTCATGTTGATTTATGCCAGCTGAGGGTTCTGGCATAATACTTCCAGTGACGGTCTGGTAATGTAAGATAAGCACAATTTGCTTGCTTTGGGGAAAAGGCCTGTATTAGCAGTACACCTTGCTAAAGCTGGTTTCTTCAGTTACTTTCATCACCTTTTACCAGGTATAGCTCAAGTGTTTTCTGATTTATGGCAATACCAAAGGAGAATGTGATCTTCCATTTCTGAAGCTTATTTATTGTCTAAATATGAAACTGGCTGGAAAGCAAAATGCTCTCTACAGTGGTAGTAAGCTACAAGGTGGCCTCTCTTTCCGAAAAGGAACAAACAAAACAAAACCTAAAAAACTTTTCCAGAATGCTGTTGGATTTTTTTAGGTTTGGTTTTTTGTTTGGTTTTGTTTTTTGAAGACAACACTATGGGATACCAAATAGGGGAAATGGTGGCCAGCAAGTTGCTGCTGGTGGTTGAATGTGGCTCCCGGTATTACCAGTGTGGAAATGTCTGCCCTATAGCAATACTGGAAGGGTATTTCAGTTCAGAGAGATGACGGTTTTGACAGTGGAAGAGTGAGGCAATTAGCAAGTCTAGTTTTCAGGAAAGCTGGGGCTCAATCCAAGCCTTTTTTACACCATTGGAAAGGTTCCTGTTCTTTTGTTGGGCTCTGGATCTCACTAATACCTTCTTTACTTAGTGAGAAAGCAAACTAGTTGTTGACAGTGTCATTTGTTTCTTCCCAGACAAGCCCTTTTTTTCTCCTCAGTTCTGTGTAGGGAGTTTTCTCAGGTTTACAAGATGTGCCTTTGGATGTCTGAGATAACTTTCTGATTTGGTTAACCACTTCATTGCTTGCCTCATCTGATCTTTATCTGCCAAGATGTACAAACATGTACAGCATGTTTCCTGACACAATGCAACAGAAGTTTTGTTTGTTTTTTGTTGGTTTTTTTTTTTTCCTTAAGTAATAAATACTTTGCCTCCACACATGACATCATTGCGTAGATCATTCAGTAGGGAATTTTTATTTGTCTGATACCAGCCCTGGTAAAGCAGTTGTCATCAGACCATTGCTGTATAGCCAGAGGGAAAGGATACAACTGCTCATTTCTGTGATCTCTTTCAGCCGGGAAGGAAATGGCTAGGTGTTAGATTGCAGGCTGAAGGTTGTCAAAGTACATGTAGTAAGATTAAAATGAAAAGAAATCATGAGTTAAAGAGAATAGGGACTGTTCTTTGCTTTTATTGTGCATCTGGATCACAGTTTTGCCAGGAGGGAGGGGCTGAGGGGTTCCCCCACTCACTGTAAATATGTTTAGGTATCTTTTGAATTTATGTTTTTTGGTGTTACTTTTTTTTTTTTAACAAGCTTTCAGTCTCCCTTTTGCCTCTATTTAATAGAAAGGGCAGAAGCAGATGGTGACATCTGCTACCGACTTTCACAAGAAATCCCTACAATCCCTACGGTAACAGCTGCTCTTCTGCATCTCCTGTAAAGAGATGTAGCCAACATCTGCCAGATTTCCCTTTCTCGTTTCTTTGGTCAGGGAGACTAATTGCTAGTCTCCCTACACACGTTCTGTGCGAGAAGAGCTTGGTCAGCCTAATAACATTGGAAATACTAAGGGCTTTTGCTGCTGCTCAATTTGCAAGTGAGAGACGTAAGCGTGTAACATTTTCAGTGCAGAGCTATGCCTCTTTCATTTAATACAGAATTTCTCAACCCATGAGTACATCTGAATAGCAGAAGGCAGCAGAGCGTTGCCTTGTGTCTTGCTGACTCCTTGCTGGACGAGAAGAATGCAGGCTGGCTAGTATCATCGGGGATCGTCTGCCTAACATATTGAAAACTTGATGGCAAGGTACCATGGCCAATGTAAAAGGAGTTGCTCAGACAGTTGTGTGCTCTATAGAAGCCAAGATCTTTTCATGCTTTTTAGTTTGCATGTTTCAACAGAGAAAGCATGCAGTGTCCTGAAGACATGCATTCTTACTGCCTTTTTCTCCCTGCTGTGAGACTGATCCTGCTAAGTGATCCATGCAGGTGTTTTCTTATCTACACATGCAGTGAAACGTCAGTAGGGATATATGTGGGCATTGGGGTCTACTTGTACAGACGGATTTGCGGTAATATTGACTGTAATAAGAGAGAATTGCCAGGTATCGCCAGAATTGCCTCTCTGCTATTTTACCTAAGTACACACATTTTCCTATGAAAAAGATCTGACCTTCCAAAATAAGTGAATTCAGTTAGTTCTGCTGATGTAGAACCTGACTAACTAGATAGTGCTGATCAGAGGACATCACAGTATACGTTTTTTGTCTAATTTTTATGTCATTTTAATCTTGAGTTCTGGTGTCACTTTCCTAGTACTAGCCAATACTGATGTATGAATGCAGTGTAATCGCACCAAAATACGAGTGGGCTTGTGTTTTAAAAGCAGTGCCAGACTTCTGAAATAAGAACTGAAGGCTGAGAACATTTCTGCATGCCCTTAGCTATGGGCATGCAGGTAGTCCAGCTGAGAGCCACGGAACTTGTCACATATGGCAACAAACAATCATGTTCATGAACTGAATCAGGATAAAGAGACTTTTCTCACGTGAGTCACTGATGAAGGAAGATGTTGTGTTGAATAGTCTCATTATTGAATTATTTTTGACTCAGTCTTTGCAAATATAGTTTGTGGGAATCCTTACCATCTCTTGAATTTTTTTCTTTTCAATCTCAAAATAGCCTCAATTCTATACTTCTCTATCTGATGCACTTTTCTGGGGTCTGTCATCAGTTTATCTAAATAGTTACGGATATAGCTCGTACAAAAACTAAGTAATTTCTTGCCTGTGGGTTTAGATTTTTGGAACAGCTGCATTCGCAACCCAGATCTCTCCTTGAGCAAAATATTATCTTATCAGGTGCATCTTCTTGTCATTAAATCATGTGCTCCCTTGTGGCTTATGCTGCGTTGAGAAGAAAGTAGGTTACAATTTTTGCTATATTCCATGATTGATTTCAACCTTTTTAAATATGAAAAAAAAAGCAGAGCATCCACACACTTTACAAAATGTCCAAGCTACTAAATTTAGAAAGCCTTACCATGTAATTCTTAACATTTCTCAAGTTATATTAGCAGATGTCAGTGTTAGTTTCTTAAACTAAGAATTTGCAGACTTCTTCTCTCTAATGAAATACCAGCCCAAAAACTTTGAAATAAAATGTTATGGAAGATAAGGAAGTCAGCAGTGGGAAATGGAGTAGTCAGAGCATGTGCTCACCTGTAGTGTTCTTATGGCTTCGCTAATGCATAAACTTGTAGTAAGGTTTTTAGAAATTATGTGGTTTAGGTGCCTAATTCCCTGGTTTTTTTTCCCTTTGTTACATTTATTTATCCCTGGGCAAAACACAGTGGGAAATGTGACCGTTCTGCTTTTTTGCCTATGTATAAATGAGAACACGAAGTGAAATACTAGCCAGAGTCTAGGACAAGAGAACATACCACAGGACAGTTTCCCCAGATGTGGAGACTCAGCCACAGCCAACCACTTCTGTAATTTTTGGTTTTGTCACTTGGGGCTTTTTTCTTGCAGTTGCCTCTACCTGATTATTTCATTCTGTTGTGATTCACTCAGATTTCCTCCTGCATTTCCCCCTCAAATTTAAATAATGTTGTCTTTCTGAAATAGTCAGAGGCAAGAAAGGAAAAATATCACACAAAGAGCAAGGGTCACATCATTATTGCAAGAGGTAGGTTGCATAAATGAATCTGTCTCACAGTGTTGATATTCTAGAAGTCACGAATGTTTAGTATTTTATTAGTTGTTATTGTACTAATTATTTCCTAAACTTCTGAGGACTTGTGTCTCACTATCATTTTTTTGCATAAATTCTCTCAACTATATATATTTCTCTAGTGCAATTCTGCTTTGTCTACTTCCTAGTGCGTAAACCAATGTCAGTGATGCCAGTGTTCCCCTGGGAATGTGAAGGAACAACCATTAGAAATTGCTTACAGCTCATCTTCAGAGTGCTGAGTATCACTGCAGAGCTGTTACTAAGAACGTGAGGCTCTGCAGGCCTTGTTCTGCAACCTTCAAGTTTTGGGTGGCATTTTCTACCAGGTACAGAAACTTGAGAGGAGGTTCATACACACAGCTCGTACGTGTACAACACTTGGGCATTGCTGATAGACACAGCAGTTGCCAGGGAGAAGCATGCTGCAACGATGCTGTGACTGCCACGCTTACCAGGCCCACCTTAGTATCTAAAACATTTTCTCAGCAGTGTGCCCCCTGTTTTTCTTAAAACAGCTCTCCCAAAGGCTGACGGTTCCCTCTCATTAGAACTCTACTTACTTTCTCTTGCATAATTTAATAAAAGTATTTTAAAAGTAGGTCCATTGAAAGTGCATGTTGTTCTGGGAAGGTTATTTGAAATTAACCCACTCCGTCATTTGGGAAACTGAACAAGAGAGACTCTAATTGACCATAAGACAGTTCCACCATTAGTAGCTCAAAAAAGACTGCAGAAGGAAATGTCAACTGATTATTCCTCAATAAACTGTTCAGGCTTCATTGAAAGCAAATAAATGAGAAATGCAATGTAATCAGATGTCACCTCTGATAAGGTTCATCATCTAGTAGGATTTTATAGTGGTGTCACAGGAAGGTAAGCTACTTTATCTGAGGTCAGAGAGAAGGTTAGGGCCAGAGTATTTGGTCAGAGCTTGGTTTAAACTTACGAACATAGTTTTTTCTGACTTGATTGCATTAAGTCCTTACTGAAAGTTCCCAGAAAGGTGTATTTAAAAATACAAAGCAAAGCCACACAGACAAACATTGCATGTACAGTTAGTTTGATTTCAGACCATTAAATGCATTATGTACTTTTTGGGGGTGCATTAAAGACTTCCAGTTATAAACATAATCTGTGTCACTTTGAAATAGCTGAAAATCTCAGCATCGGGACACACTGCATTGTGTCAGCCTTGCTCATCTCACTGCAGGTATTCTTGAGCAGATTTTAACCTCTGTTACAAGGACTTACAGCAGTATATAATGTCGGTTATACATTTCCCACGCTGTTGATGAGTGCGCACCTTGCCAACCATGATAAAATATTTCCTTTTCAAGGATTTGCCTTTCATAGACACTTAAAATTTAATTATGTGTTCTACTTAATTGTTAGGCACCAATTGGCAAATGGAAGCTATGTCCAAAAGCATGAGTATTCTCAAACACTTTAGAAGTATTTATTGTAATTAAACCTGATACCACATGCTATTTAGATGTTGCAATATCAGTTGCATATTTTGATGTGTATTGTATCTCATCCATATAGAATGATAGCTGTTAAAAAAAAGCTGTCACAGTTAGCAGGTTTCCCATGAAACCCTTCAGGGTTACTCTCTGGTATGGGAAAACAGATTAAAACTAAGCCAACAGAGAGAATATAATACCATGTTTTCTCCACTTTCTCTTAATTTTTGCCCTAGGACATGTGAGTTTGAGAACCACTGCTATAGAAATGCTGCAGGAATGTCGATAGAATTTTATTTCTGGTGGTGAGAGCTTGATTTCATGACATTAAATGTGAATAGATTTACAAGTAGTAAAAATTGTCCAGCAAAGCAACTCAGACCTCCAGTTGACATCCTTTTTTTAAATTATTTTTTCCTCATTTAGATTTAAAAAGTTACATTAAAAGAGATTGAAGGTGTTTATTCATTGCATCAATATCCATCAATAGGTGGGCTGGGAATATTTGCCAGAAACTTTAAAATAAAATCCTATAGTAATCCCAAGTCTAGGCAGAGTGAATCTGGAAAATTTAGAGCTCATTTTGGACTTAAAAGAAATCGGGATGACAAGACAAAAGCATCAGTAACACACATAAACATTTTATTTTACAAGTCTTGTAAATTTTTTTTTAAACAGTTGCATTTAAATTATGAATCTTCCGTGTGCGTGCTGTTTTGACACCTTTCTCAGCCCCACCTCATGCCCATATTCTGAGTCACTGGCAGGCATGTGTGCATCTATTAGGGATACCTGAGTTGCCTGGTTGCCTCACTTACACTGAATGTCTATTTGCTGCAGACTGTAAAAAGGAATACAAGATCTTTTGTTAGCAGTATTGCACTTCTTCAAGATAAATGGAGACATTGTGCACCTTCGCAGATCAGGAACAGTTCTTAAATTTCCCAAATTGTATATAATTCTTGAAAATGGACTAAATTGAAAATATTCCCTGGTCTTAAGCACTCTGTTGTTTAGGGTTGGTACCAGTGATATACTTCATTTTAAGCATTTATGCAGGAATGTGACTTCCTTTTCTCAAATCCTTGCACTGATTTTTGATATCCTCTAGGTAGGGAAAGTAAGAGACGGCAGAAGTGTTCTGTCTCTTCTTTAAGAGGGAATGGGATAGACTAGTGCCAGTAGTGTGATTTGCTGTCATTCTCGATTGGGGTAGTCATTCAGGTATCACAGACAAACCTCTGCTCTCTCTGCAAGGTCTAAAACTAGGCAGTGTGTGCCCTTCTCCTTTTCTGAGTAACAGAATGGTGTGCTGCGGTGTGTCCTGGGCCATAACCTGTCCAGAAATGCTGTGATTTCTGGGTAGTGAATTGAATCATCTGACTTTTGTTGAAAATTGCATGTGCTTGTCGTGCATCTGGGCTAGAAGGTAGCTCCACGGGTCTCCTATATATTTGGTGTGTCCTCATAGAAATGCTGGTGTTCCTACATTTAGGAGAGTGTCTCTGTGTTCAGCTCAGCATATTCTAGCATCACAGACCTTACTGTGTTCTAGTTCATGGTTTCTGTTTGCAGTCCTTATCAAGTTTCAGATACTCTGTTTTCTAACACAATTTTGATGTTCTCATAGTCTCAAGTCCATTTCTTTAAATCATACGCAATGGACACCAGGTAGCTCATGTTTCGTTTGCATCTTCAGGTGAGGATGCTACTGTGAATGAGTCCATAAACTAGTCAAATGACATGTAGTACAAATAATAGGCATTTTTCTTTAAACTTTTTGAGTTTCACACCAAAAAAAAGGGGGTTGCACGCACATAATTATTTTTTATTTTTTTTTGCATATTTAATGGTCCCCACAGACCATGCAATATTTAAGGAAAGCCAGATCTAGATTAGTATAACAGTAACTCAGGCTGGGAACTTGAAAGCTTGATTTCATGTAACAGCAGTAGGCAAATGCTACCTTTGCTGCCTAGTTCTGAAAGTGCTGGTGTTACTAAAGAACTGGCAAGACTTTTTGTCATGCTGATGAATCCAAGATCTATTGCCAAAATAGTGTCAGAAAACTAACCGATAAATAACAGGTCATTATTAAATTTTTACTTGTGTCTCATAATGATGCTTTTCTTAAGAGAAGTATCATAATCTTAAATTGCACTTAAAGGAAAAATAAGGTCTTTGTTTTGAAATCATGGGATGAAGCAATTCTGGGTTTGAGTTCATTAGTGTGCTGCAGTTATTGCACAACTGTGGTCTACTTGCAAGTAAGTTAAGTGTCTTCTGTCACTTTGGTTCTACAGGTTCCTTGTGGGTTTGGTGGTGGGGTGATATCATCTGGTTTACCGTCACATTTATAGACAATGATAACCAGGCATCAACGCCCATAAAGAAACCCACAGTCATGAGGGAATGTTCATTCACTTTTTCCAAAATTATGTATGCATGTGAGTATGTGGATGATGCTTGAAAATGACTGCCTGCACATGAAATTCTGATGAAAGAATTAGTATGTTCAGTAAAATTTGCTGTAAAAGCAGAATGAATCAAAATTGTCCAAAATGATCGTGTACATAACGGTTCATTCAAACTAAATGTTTTTTCCACAGGTTAAAATTAGGTAGTTCAATAATGACTACAAAAGGCTTGGTAGTGAATAAAAAAAAATCTGAAAGATTTAACACTTTTTAAAAACATGCTTTTCCTCTAGAGTACTAAGAGGGGAAAAACGAGAACATTAATCCTCAATGGATTAAGGGAAATGCCTCTTATTATTCCGTAGCCTATCCGGAAAGAAATGCTTATGCAGACACATGATGCAGTAAGTTCTTTTTGAATGTTTCTGCCTTTTATTGCACAGAGTATTATCACTGTGATCCTAGAAATACTTACAGAGGCATCTTGACGCTTACAGGCTCTGACTCCAAGTCTGGTTCTATTGATTATTTTAAAAGAATGTTATTACCGGTAAATGAATAATAGTTCAATTGCCTTGATCAAATTTTCAAACCTGCTGTTTAATGACAACAAGAGCATTCGGATTTTTCAAAGCACTGGGAGGCTTACGTATTGAAAGGGTGGGTGCTTTAGAGAAGGCTTTCAGGACACAATCATAACACTAAGGAACGGTTTTAAGAGGACCTGATAATTCCCTGCTTGTAACAGCAGAACTAGTCAACTGTGTAATGATGTAGGTGGCAGCTACCTGGAAATGTTTGCTTAGCCTCATTTCCCTTTTACTCTAAAATAATGTTTGTGGGGAAAACTGCGAAGTTTAATATCATTCATTTTAAAATGAAATCAAAATTGTGTTTCTTGTAGTACAACAACATGGGCTTGTGGTGCTTGAAAAAATACCAATAGTTGAAAAAACAAGTAAAACAGCATGGAGAAGCAGTAAATAGTTTGGTTCGGGTCAGTTTTTCTTTGAGTCGGACTCAAGTCAGTTCAGTTTGGTGAGATCAATAGTTCTTTATCTGCCTTGGTATTTCTGAGTCAGTTCATGCTGAAAAATACAAAATTTTGAAATGTAAAATTGTGGGATAAATGGACTTCCTATGGGAAATTATCTGTTAGACAATTATTTTGACCCAATAATCAGGTATTTTCTTTTTGGTTCAGTTCTGGATTAGGTTCGACAAAGACTTTGGTTCAGGTAACAGTTGAGGTTCAGTTCCCATTTTAGAAAAAAAAAAAAAAATCAGTTGAAACAATTTTTGGTTCAGTTTGACTGGGGGGGGGGGGGGAAAAAACAACAAAAAACCAAACAATCCCAAACAGCTTTTTCGTAATTTGGTGCTGCTTACTTACATCGTGCATTTCACTCTGCTTGGGTAAGCTGCTTTATTTGGTTGTAGTATACCTCCGGGCTGACATGTGCACTCTACAGTGCTGCAGTGTTCGGCTACCAAGTAGTGCCAAGGAATGTGTGCATTCAAGGAGAAAGATTTTGCTGGGATTAAAATAAATTGTGGGAATAATCCGTATTGATTTGGTATTAGGTTGAAGTAGTTTGGAGAGAGCTTGTGTTTGTGTCTAGATCCACATGACAACGTGCCTTTGCGAAGATCGAGGAAATGTGGGTATTTAAAAAAAAGGGAGAAGAGAGGGAAGAGGGACGATATAAAATGTGAATCTTGAATCTGCATTTGTATAACATTGTCATCGTACAAAAGGGGTAAAGTGAATACTTTGTCATGAATAAAATACTGTTTACTGAATTCGATTGAAACTCTTGAGAATAACTTAAAAATTTGCTTTCGCTTTAGTAAGCCGATATGCCTATAGTGCTGGCTACTTTTAAATCTCTCAGCAAATATTTCTGTTAAGTTTATTATTTCTGCATAATTACTCAGAATTTGGTTGATTTTTGTTTTTCAGCAACTTGTTTTAGGGTTCTTTTTTTTTAATTGGTGATGTGAGATGTTAGGGGACGTGAGTGGTTCCTTTAGCAGCCTGTTCTGGGCTATGCAGAAACATGACTACAGCATTTTTTTCTGATGTGCTATTTATGAAAAAGAAACAAACAAACAAAAAACCAAATGGGTTGAGGGTTTAAAGATTTTAATATAATTTTATCCATATGTACTGACAACGTACGGATGATATTGATTGGTGTTAATCGATGCATCACAGGTCAGCTTCATTAAGCATCTGCACAGTTGTGACACTGGGCAGCTCAAAAGACGATGTTGCAGAGAGTTTGTCGAGTTCCCTTTCCAGAGCAGTGCCATGACCACTGCTAGTGCTGTGCATGGGCATAGGAAGAACAAAAACCAGAATGGGCAGAACCATGCCACAGGGACTGTAAAAGGACATGATAGCCCCTTTTTGTTTGAAATCTCTTTTTGAAGCCCCACCTAAAGACACCAGTCCTCCAGGCAAGTTCACATCCCTGTCCTTCAGGCTCAGTACTGCCTGTTCCTGACTCTGTGGGCTTTAAAACATCTGTCTCTGAGGAGGAAAGCCTCTGCTTCCTCAGGAGACTTGGAGAAAAATTCACAACAAGATCAGTTACCCTTGGCTCACTGTTCCTTTGGATTTCTTCCATAAGAGACCAGGTTAAATCTATTGTTATTTGCCCATCACGTGACATGAGGCAACTCTGCGGCTGCTTAAATTTGAATTGAAATAGCGGTGGAAAAGACGAGGACTCTCTCTCAGATGAAATAACTTGTGTGTTCAAAAAAATCATAAATAAGCTGATTTTTTTTTTTAGTAGATCTATCTTGTATCATAACAATTGCCAAAGTGTTTACTCACAGGCGCAAAATACTTAGAGAGTCTCCTTAATCTCCAATTATTGTTGCCCTCTCGTCTTGACCTCTCTTGAAGTGTTTTATAAACAATTTAAAGAATAAATGAAGTATTAGAAACAGTTATTATAGAGCAGGCAAAGTTATTTGCTTTCCTTGAGTGAAGGGATATAATTTATAAAGGACAGATTACACTCATCTGTTTTCTGGGTAGCCTGTAAGTTTACTTTACCATGGCAAGGCAGAATAACAGAGAAATTGTGTCATGGGAGCCAAGTAAGATATTGTCGCGGTAGGAAATCCAATTGCCTTGTTTTACAGCCATTTGTCTTGTCCGTCGTTTCTGTCAAACGATCATTTGAATCACAAGCGTTTAAAGAGATTTTCTTCCTTTGCAGTAATGAGAACAACAGAGACTTTTATGCTGCAGGACATTCCTACTAGGTCTTTCCTCCTCTGACATGGCTACCTGCCAGTCCTTGTTATTACTAAAAGTTGCTTCATTTAGTACATTTTATGAAGTGGCCCTGCCCGGCTTCATGGCTGTCACTGAGGTTATGAGTCAAGAAGGAGAGCGGGAGTGGGGAGCTCTGATTCAGTGGAGCTTAGCAGCAGAGAAGCAGTTTAAACTAAGGATGTTAACAGGTAGCTTTTTACTTCAAACCTACTCTTTTCAAGCTATGCATTTGTAGCAAAAGAAAAATACTGTGGAAAGCACAGTATTTGATCTCTTTGCCTTACTGATTTTAGTGGATTGCTCCTGCCTTGCCTTTTGTTTACAAAGCTCAGCACTAGCAAAACTCCCTTGTGAGCCACGAGGGTTACCTGGGTGCAGAACCTACTGACAAGGGGTTGGGATCGAGGTTATTTGACTTCAGCTCTCAGAGAGACATGCCGTTTTGAGGAGGAAACAGCTTAAGGATTTCAGAAGCTCCCTCTGTAAGTGCAGGCAGTTCCCACCTCTGCTGTACACTTCGGTCGAGCAGGGATGAAATGAGACGCGAGGGTCCCGGAATCATCAAAACAATGGAGCTTGTTGGCTCCAACACAGCTGGAGCTGGGAAAGAGATGTCTGTTCCTCCTCTCTGACGTGGCTTTTTCTGTCTCTTTTCCGATCTCCCTGTGAGGCAGACAGAGTGGAGGCAGTAGAGCAGCAGGGAAGAAGAGAGGGTGACAGCGGCTGTCTATTCCAAGTCAGAGGACAATTTTGTAGTGTCCCTTTGCAATCAGAAGAACATTTCTCAACCCTGACATCTGCCAGCCACAGTTCTGCAGCCCCTGGAGAAGCTTATCTTACTGAAGTGCCTTTGTTTTCCCAAGCAGATACGAGAAGGCACTGTCATTTCCAAGATCAGTATTTGAGTGAAGAAATAGGGCAGGATGTTGTTGTAGACACATATACAATTACATTTTCATTTCTAGTACTTCTGGCAGAAGCAGAGAGGATGAGGGAGATATGGTAACAACAGGCAGTTGGGGTCGGCAAGATTTGATTCTGAATCCTACAGTAACTCTGTATCCTACGGTAATTTTCTTGCAGGTCTAACACCCTTAGAAAATATCCCTTAGCAGCTCTAAGACACTTCTGAAATATTCCTTAGCTTTTACAGTCATCATTTGGAAATAGTAAATTCCATAGGTAACCATTTGGTACTTTATCACTGAAAGGGTTGGGGCCCTTATCCAGAAGACTGTGGCCAGAGGAAGTCAGAGATTGAGAGCTGATTCTTCGCCTGCCGCATTCGGGGCCCGTGGGGATGCTCTGGGGAACAAAAGTAGATTTGGCTCCGGCTCAAGGGAGGTCCCTTGTCATGAGATGACATATGAGGGTTATGCATATAAGTTCCAAACCCTCACACTCCCGTACTGTGCAGCATTTCACAGCTGGGAGATAAACAGACTGTAGCTGTTTTAAAATAACAGCTATGTTTTTTCTCTGTTTATCTCTGTTTGCTGGGCTATTAGGTCCCTTTTCTTTATCCCTGCCTTGAGTCATCTTCCAGGTCCGTATGTCCTGTAAATCAGGTATGATGCTTTCTGCCGGATATCACTTATACCCAAAACGCTGGGCAGCGTAAACTTTCTTTTAAAACTCTCATGAATAATTGCCAAAAGGTGGTAGCTACGGTATCCCCAACAAATGCACATTATGAATGGTCCTCTTTTTAAGCCTAGAATTCCTTTAAACATGCCTGTTGGGTTTTGAGTACCTGCAGTTAAATGGTGTTGCTTTTGGCAGGGCTTGGTGAGCAAATGAGGCATAATCTCTCTGATCTCAGCAGTCTGGTCAGCCAGCCATGACATTCTCAGTGTCTTTTCTTTCTACACCCTGTCTGAACAGAGCCATAGCCCAGGCGGCTCTCAGTGGGGTTGCCAAAGATTACCATGTGCAGTGAAGCAGCAGATGGCAGGACAGTGGAAAATATGCAGTCCCAGTCCCTGGGTTCACATGGGGTTCAGGGTTAAATTTCAGCGATTTCCCTCCCTGCTCCTCAAGCCCCTTGATAAACTGCCCTTTGAGAGACGAACTCCTCAGTGCGCATTGGGAAACTATTTAAAGTTCAGTTTTGAAAGTGGGTTCTAGACTGCAGAGGGAAATTTAAGAAGGCTGTGCTCTGTGGCCACAGAAGTTACGGTCTTCCTCACCATCCAAAGACATCAGTGCGGGCACGAGAAATGAGGTAAATATGAAGACATCCTGAAAACTAAGAAGCGGGGGAAAAGGAACATTGCAAACTTGTTTAGCTCAAAAATTGCGTAAGGGCTGACGGAAGGGTGCCTCCACAAACTTAACTCAAACTTGTGCCTGTGTGTTCTGATAAAGCTCTTTTTTGCACTTTTGTTTCCACCCCCCCCACCACCCCCAGACTCCCTCTCCCTTATTCCTTGCGCAGGATGGGGATTTCTCACCTGAATGCCTAAATGTTCATTCTCTGGGGTCAGAGGGCAAGAGAGGAGTTCTTGGACAGCAGGCTTACTTTGCATCCCTTTCAAGGCTGCTCTTCAAGCCTTGCACTGAGAATGATTTCGTGCCTTTTTGTCTCTTCCAGGATACTTCACTGGCATTGTTTCACAAATATCAAGATACTTAACATTCTCAAATTCCTGTAAAATGTTGGCATTTTATCTCCGTTTTTTGAGTGAGAAACTAAGGCATGAAAAATATAAGTCAGCATTGACTGGTTGGTTGGTGTTCAGAATACAACTCCCATCTGTTTGCCTCTGAGTGCTTGGTAGTCAAGCACACAGAAGAATATGGAGCAGCGACTAAATGAGTTGATTTAAGTGACTTTCTAAGCACCTTTTCAGAATGTGCAGAAGCAGCCAGGGTAGTATTCATTTTTTCCATCGCAGCATCAGTCAGACTGAACTGTGAATCCATCATTTCTCTTTCTGCAGTTCTTTATCTCTCCTTAGCTTCGGACTCCATAGGATCCCAGCCTACTGAATTTCTCACAAGACAGTAGTCTCTGCTCTCAGAGCAAGTCTATCCTCTGCACAGGTGGCGATCCTATTAGGAAAAAAATTGCCGTATGTAATTAATCTAGAGGTGTTTTATGAAACTGTACCTTTGTGCTTTCAAAAACAAGACTGGCACACGTAATCCAAACTTTTAACGCTAGAATTTAGAGCTTTCTTCCTGACCATGTACAGAGCGTGTGTATGTGTGTGTTTCTGGGAGCATGCACAGCTACCTATGGGGATATTAAAATTATGCGAAAGGTCCCACTAAAAATACAAAGCCAGGAAATTCAGAATTGGGCTAACTTTCTGTCCTGGTTTCACCCCATTGTGTTCAAGTATTGTAGGCATCTCAGAACAGCAGGTGATCCGACTGCCTCTTCTGTTCCTAGAGGAAGTGTAAACTAACTTAAATGAGAAATATCACAAAAACAGGATAACAATGAATTTCATGAGTCCACAAAGGAAGACATGTTCTTAAAAATACAGATATTAAAACAGTAGTGAGCATGACAAGTTGAACAGTGGTAAATAGACATTTTATCTGGACCCTCTGGTTTTTGCCATTTAACCGTTTTCCAGATGTTTTGTTTTGCATTTTCTTATGCAAAATTTTTGTGGCTATTGGACGTGCTAATGGATGAATGTTTAAGTTTGGAGCCTTCTTTGTAAACTTAAGTATTCTGACTTCAGTGAAACTGCACCAATTTGTCATGCCAGAAAACTGCGTTCTCTGGGTTTATAGCTCCATATTTATTTTTATTTAATTTGAGTATTAATTACACTAGAGAAACATTATTCCCACATGGAAAGAATGCAAAAGTGGGATTCAATTTCACTGGCAATGTTAGAAAAAGGGAATATTCATTGAAATGTATGTACATTTCAAAAGAGCTGCTGTAATTTTACTGTTTTACTGTGTTCAAGTGATTTTCTCAGTAAATTCAGTGTCCGTTTCTTTGTCTCGGTGCCTTTTTCATTTTAAAGTGAAAATTAGCAACATGCCCAGGGTTTGTCCCAGAGGGGGGGTTTGCTCTCAGCAACGGCTTTTGTGCAACCCCCTGACATATCATTTCTGCCTGTGGGAGAGCTGCCGCTCTGCCTGGTGGCATTTCCAGTTCAGGGTTTGGGTGTGGAAGCCATAGCACCCTTGCTTAACTTCAGGGTCCCCCGAGAGCGATCATGGCCTGCTCTGAAATAAGGACATAACTTTTTATGGGAAGTTTAGGCAACCGGCAGTAACTACAGCTAGGTAAAATAATGTTTTTATTGGCTCTCTGTATACAGGAGGTCAACACAGCTAGGCCAAATATGTCCAAGTCTTTCAGGAGGAGAAGGGACATGCTGTCTTTGTTGGCTTGCACTCTTCCTGGTATATTGTCAGCTCGCCTCTGCCTTTCCCTCCTATCCTCTTCTTTAACTGCTAGGGTTGGGAGTTTACTTTAGGGTTGGGTTTCCCCCCCATAATTACTTTGAAGCTTGTTTCAAGAGGGTTCGTTGTTAAAATACTACATTTGAGGGGTGTTGCTTTAGTTTTATCCAAAATAATGACTTCCCGTCTTGTCCTGTTCTGTCCTCAGAAGCCCCACTTGTCCCTGTGCAGAAGCAGAGCTGGGGAGCTGGGGACTGCCGGGGCAGGCAGGGTGGGCTGCAAGAGCCGTGAGCCAATCTCATACCCCTGGTCGCACGCCAACTTGACCGCACGCCACAGCACGCACTGTGAATGAAGGTCTTTTTGGCTCATCTGTCGGAGCTACGTGTTTAGGTTAGTCTGTTATGAGTCTGAAGGTGTATCTGTAGCTGGAACAATTTGTCCTCGTGCTGGTAATCGCAGTCCATTGCAATTGATGATTTGTACCTTGAATTGTTGGTATCATCGCTGGTGTTGGAGATGTACTTCTCACCACATCCTAGCCAAGAATCTAATTACTCATAACACAGAAGATGGAACGAAATGTAGCGCCTTGCGTTTTATGTGCCCAGTTCAAGAACTAGAAAAAATTGTGCTTCCTGTATTTGTAGAAATTGAGATTTCTTTTCCTCCTTACTTCAGCTCTCACTATTCCCTACCTTGTCACTTCTCGATCAGCTCTTTGCCCATGGCTCTTTCCAGCTCCCTGGAGTACAGTTCAACTGTGTTCCAGGACCCCCTCTTGGTGGCTCCAGGACTCCTGTAGCAAAGGGCGGTTTATGAAAATTGAAACGCATTTACCAAACGATGTATCGAGGGCTTCCTAAAGAGTGCCTTGAGGACTACCACTGTCACAAAGCTAACCAGAAGAAAGTCCTAAGAGAAAAACAGTTGAGCAACAAAGCTCAAAAGGGAGGTACACGGATTTAGGGACATCTCGAGTTATGCTGTATAAGTGTCAAACCCATCTAGTACTGCTTATTAGTTTGTGTGGGAGGCGAAGTTTCAAATAAGTCACTTGGCTGTAGCTAGACCATTTTTCTCTCTCCAAGAAAATACATCAGCACTGACTCAGCAAAGCTGTGTGCTACTGCGATTGGTTTTAAAGCTAGCTCTTATTACAGTCTCTTTTGCCTACAGTAGAAGTGAAGGAAAGTTCTTTTTACACCTGACTTGAAGTGAAATGACACGTTTTATACCCAGAAATTTGCACACGAAAAGTTAGCACTTATGTGGGTGCACAGAAAGACACAGACGGCCTGTGCAAAACTTTGGTTATACAGCAGCCCACCGCAAGCTGGTGTCCCAGCCACCTGGAGAGGCTGAGAGACCAACCAGACTGAGTTCCTCAGAGGTCAGAAGGTCCAAGAAACTGTATTAGTCAGTCATGTGTCACCAGGTAAGATTAAAAGCCTCGCCTGCTTCATCTCAAGGGAGTGATAGGGTAAAGGCTGAATGTCTCAGCTTGAACCATCAAACAGCACCTTTTTTGATGTGCTACTGGTTGCTGAGAGGATGGAGGAGGGGAAAGACAGGGAGAAAAGGAAGAGGGTGTTAAATTTAAGGGCACAGATGTCTGAACTTTGATAGTTATTTAAGAAGGTAATTTAAAATCTCTGTTTTGTGCAAGTTGCCTTAGACCGCATGATATTTCCATTTTGTGTAAGTGCTGGATTTCCCTTTTGGTTGCGTATGTTTCTTGCTATTGTAGCAACAATTCAGCAAAGCAGGTACTTAACTCCAATTGTTTACACATGCTTAAACAATATAAAGAGTCTGTGCTGATGGGTGAGCATGCTCATGGTTACCCATAGCTCACACATGCAAGGGCTTGCCTAATTCTGTAACAGCTTAAATGAGAGGTTTAATTCAGTAACATTAGTTGTACAATTTAAAAAACACGGCTTAAATGAGTGTTAACAAATCAGAGTGGCTAAAGGCATTTACCTTTGTTTTAAAATTTAGGGCATATGAACTGCGATTAAGAAATGAAAGTGAATAGTTTGGAGCAAAAGGTTAAGTTTTCTGTAAGCAAAAAGCTGCTCTGTTTATGTAAGTGCCATTAACAGCATAAACTCGGGAACAGAAATAACACTTTTACATATTGTTTTCAGTATTAATGTTTGGTTTTTCCTTTGGCATCTTTGATGCCTCACCTTTTCCTGTTCAGTACACAGTTCCTGAGGGGAAAATATTTTAATTTAAGAAAAATTATATGGAGGAAATATACTAAAATAGCACTTTTTACCCAGCAGTTATTGCTGGTGTGTCACCCTACCCTTTTAACAAGCCCATATGATAGAGCTGATGTGCATACTTAGTCCTGAATAAGGGGATTTTGAACGTGAAATCTAATAGCTTTGTGTTATGCATTACACATGCAGATTGTCTGCTAATTAAACATCATTTTTTTCACAGTCACTGTAGGGAACTGCTGCTGTGTAGTCACAGAAATCATCCTGTCGTTGTTCTTTGGGAAACCTATATCTGTTTGTATGCAAAACAGTCGTGAAGAGTTTAAAGCCCTGATGACAGATCCCCGGCTGAGGGTTAGCTCCACTGAATCACAGGGGTGCTTGACTGGCTGTGCTGTGACAAATGTCACCTCTGAGTCTCATCCTCTGGTGGTGGTTGGTAGGTCAGTTGCCCTACTTCCGTGCGCCTCTTTTACAGGGTTTACTAGTTGTCCCTCCACATAAGCTTCGTGCTGTCTTTCCACCCACTGGCAAAACGGAAAGTCTCCCTACTTTTTGCATTCCCTCCCAATTTCTGTGCCCTGTCATTGCTCACAAGATTGTCTCTCGCTCTTATTTTCCTCTCAGATTATAAAAATCAATAATTTTTTTTCCCTCTGTGCCTAGTTCACATGCCCTCCTGTTGCTCTCAGCTGTCCAAATGTTCTCCGTGTGCAAGCAGATGTCAGGGGCAGAGGTGCTCTTGCGTTGAAGAGCATCAGCCTCCTCCATCGTGCTGCCCTCCCGCTGCTGATGCTTCCTGCCTCTGGGCACCTTTACCTTTCTGCCTCAGTCTCCTCATTTTTAAAATACAGGTAGTGGTATATTTTTTCCATTACCCGAGGAATTCTATCGAAAAGCATGGTGCAAATGGACAATGGGGCCAGGCAGACTTAGTACATTTTACTTTTGGCATCAGAAAGTTCAAAATATGCGTCAATACGGGGAAATAATTCAATTGATATGCCGATTAACAGCTTTGTTAGCAATATTTAAAGGAATTGGTACCGTTTCATTCTATTGAAATCACACATTTTAGAGTAATACCTAATGAGGATCACTTGGTAAGGAGGGACAATTTTATCCTCATGTTATTGCACCATTGCTTTCAAACTGCAGTCTGTGGATTTTATTGTTAGGTAATTGTTTCCCAGGAGACTGATGAAGAATAACTTTCAGAAACAAGCCTATTATCAGTAGCTTTGTCTTTCCTGCTTAGACATCACGTATCCATTGGAAAACAGCTGGGGGTGTGTAAACTGAAAATGTGGGAAGAACATTGCAAATGTATTAAAAATCTGAGAAACCCACTGTCATAAGGCACTATTACAATTTTAAAGGTCAGACAAAGAGATTGGAAATATTATGATGAAGCAAAGTATTTCCAGCTATGCTGTACAGGGTTAAAGTGTAAGGATTAAAGCACTGTATCTCACGTTTCAGAAAATAAAATTATTTATTGCGCAGGTCAGGAAGGTGTTTTCCGTGCAGTGCATGACTTTACAATGAGTTGCTTATGAATCATATCACCCTTATTTCATATATGTTTCATTTTGCAAAAATCTGATTGTGGACTTTCTGGCAAGCTCATCCAAACGTAGCTGTACTTGCTGTGTAAAATTTGCAGGATATTAAGAAGAGCTGGGAAGGAAAAAGCCCCTTTTAATGATGATTTTTCCTTTGTTTCCAAGCAGTGATGTTTCTACTTTGTATAACTTGTTGTGAGAAGAACAATTTGTTATTTTAAGTTGAGAGTGGATTCACAATTAAAACGCGTGAGTGTTTAACATCTATGAAGTATCTGCTTTACTGGTTTTACCAAAATGCAGTGCTGTATCAGTTGTTTCAATCATGGTACACTTGAAAGTTCCATTTAAACACAAAATATGGAAGGTGAATTTAAAGATGCATAACTTGATTTTTCATTTGATTTATATTGACATAACACCATTGACTTCAGAATAATTATTATTGGTTTTCATCAGTATAAGCTAAAGGAGACTCTAGACTTCTTTTCTTAGAAAAAATGGGTGTTGCTTTGTTTTTCAATTTCAGCTTGCTACAAAAATGGAAAAGCTTCTCATAGAATGGAAATGATGAGCAGTGTGGATTTTCAGGCAATCAAAACATTATAATGATCTCACTAAATGTGTCATTTACAACCTATATACGTTAAAAGAAATATGTTCCTTTGGGTTAGTAGAAGCACTGGGTACACAATGTGTTTGAACTTGTTAGGCTTCCACTAGAATCTATGCCAGAACTGTAGAAACCTGGAGGAAAAAAAAAACAACACCCTTTCTCTTGTGCCAGCATCTTTAGAGACAGAAACCTTTTTATCATATTTTATGCAAAATTAAGAAAAGATGTTATGGCAACTTGATAGACTGTGCTAGGACTGCATCTCAGCTGATAGATAAGTGTGGCTGTTAAGTGCGATCAGATTGACTGTTATTGTGTGATATTACTAGGATTAATGATGGATTTTCTTATGCATGAAATGACTACTGTTATACAGGGATAGCAGTCTTACTAAGACCATAGTTTTGTCATCAGTTGAGTTTTGTATGTAGCCTTGAGAGCCTGGAAAATGAGGGGTTTTGAAAAGGAATAGTTACTATAACAGTGGCTCTTAAAGCTGCTTCATCTATTTGGCTGCCTCTTATAAACCACAGATTCTAGAGAAAAAACACCTACTTCAAAGAGCTGGTTTCCTGCTGATACACAAAGGGTGAAACCCCAGTGCTGATAAGAGGAATGGGGTACTGATGCAGAGACGCAGATTTGTTTTTTTTCTCGGGGCATCCAGCTTTGGAACTGTAGGTGCATTGAAAGTGTGCTTCCTAAAGCAATAGTTTTAAATACATGTCCAGCTTTCAAAACTGTATCTGTGCCAGTTGTAGGCAGTGTCCTTCTCAGAGGGATGAGCTACGAGAGGTGTTTTCCACCCTGAGCCAGGTGGCGCAGTGGGCGACAGGCCTGGGCTGGAGAGCCGATGCTCTTGCATTATACCTCTACTATTTCTTTTTATTGGAGTATTCTTCCTATAGTGGTTTGCTGACAAGTTATGTGTTTTACAGATCAGGTCTCCTTGATGAGGAATCCTTGCTTTAAATTGTATCTAGGAAAAATTGGGTTTGTAAATCAGACCTTATGAATCCTATTGAAATGCTAATGATCTCAGAGGGAGGGCTTGGCTTTTGAAAACAAATCTAAGACAATGCCCAGCGTTGCTGAACCAGCTGTTAACATAATGAAAACGCATGTTTAAGGTCCCTTTTAAAATTTAAAAACTTGTAAGGCACTCCTCAACCAAGCCTGTTTGGAACTACTGAAATGTGCGGACTCACCAAAGCATCCTTTGCAACATCTGGCCAGAGCTCTGCTGTTGCGGTACAGCAACTCCAGCGCTGTCAGTAGCGATGCAAACCAGAGCATAACTTGGTCCGTCATGTTTTGGGTGTATTTGCTGCATAGGAAACTACGCGAGGCAGTTAGCCCCGCGTGCTTGGCCCTACCGAGGGAGCAAGAATGACTCTTCTCTCGGTTACAGTAGGATAGTAAGCTCCCACAACAGTGTCAACCCTCCCACGTTTTGAATGAATCTTCAAATAACTCAAAATATATCATGCGTTTATAGAGTTTTGAACACTCCGCATTTGTCCTAGGTGTGAGGAGGGAGGTGTGTTTTACAAAACCTCTCTGAACTGAGGAAGCAGAACAAAGCCAGGAGACAAATGTGGGGCTCTGACCTCGCTCTTCCCTGCCAGTCTAAGCTAGTTTCTCTTGCTACCACCAACATATTTCCCTGTGAATTAGTAATGTTAGTAGGATAATAGTGTAGGCCTTATTCAGCAGTGACAGCTGGTGGCATTTTAGCTGCTGCATCATCTTGGTCCAATGAAAATCAACACAAAGGGTGAAGTGATTAACACACCAGTGGCTCTGTTGATGCTCTTACTGGTACTAACTGGCCATTCTATGGAGGAAAATGCTCTTGTAGGTTCAACATTAACATGTCCTCAATACCTCCTGGGGAAGAAGGAAGCTAACCATTTCTGGGTCTCAAAAGGTACTTCATATTCAGTTATATAAAGATATCTGTAGCACTCCGCATAGAATTTTAGATAGAATCATTCCTGAGGAAAGAGACGTTACGTCTGCCAAGTTTCA
The DNA here is from genome assembly GCF_963924245.1 of Chroicocephalus ridibundus. Taxonomy (NCBI): domain Eukaryota; kingdom Metazoa; phylum Chordata; class Aves; order Charadriiformes; family Laridae; genus Chroicocephalus; species Chroicocephalus ridibundus. The sequence continues at coordinate 78,924,298 of NC_086285.1, read as the reverse complement.
GGCCAAAGCAAGATTTTATAGCCCGGTTGCAAACCCCTAGGACAGGAGTTTATAATGGAAATGCTGACATAGCCTTAACTCTTTTGTATGACTCCAGTGGTCATCAGCTTAAATTCTAGTTATGATGTGCATTTAATGACACGGGATCAAGCATATAGTGTAATGGGATATTTTAAGATACTGTGTTTGAAGAGAATCAGTATTTAAACATTATTTACAAACCATATCATTTAAATGCTTCTGAAATGTGCCATTAAGTCCTTGGTTGCATGAAAAAAAAAAAAATCTAATCACATTTCTCAGGATGAACAGTAGCATAGTTTTCTTCCACAGCTTTAATGCTGAGGCACTTCCAAGAAGAAGGTTGGTATTATTTTGTTGAACCCTTACTGGAGTATTTCTGGAAAATAAAAGTTTTCATTTTTCACTGTGGTGCTCTTTGATTCTTCATTTCAGCTTTTTGAGGTATATTCTGATTTTGCTTGGAGAAGATCTTTGAAGACTGTTTCTCTCCAGATACCAGTGACTCTGCAAGAAGACAGCATTCACTAGTATTTGCTCTGTCGTGCTAGACGAATCTGCTTTTTCTTGTGAATTATCTTTCATGTCTTTCAAGTTAAATTGATAGCGTAAAAGTTCTCTCTCTTACACGCACACACAACGTAATATGCTTTTTTTTCTTTTTATGTTGAGGAAGTGGTTGCTTCAAACTGGAAGCTGATGATCGTTAGTCGTGTAGGTTGACAGTAAAACTTGCTTTAATGAAGATGATGACTAGAACTCTCACTGCTTTTGCTGCAAATGGGAACGTAGCGTTGAAAGCGGCCAGTTTTGCTTGTTATGCAGTTGCAGTCTGGAACTTAAAGCTGTATATTTTATCCTAGAAAAAGAGCTTCTCCTTCAACTGTAAGTTATTGAATAATAATGCTAACTGAAATTATTTCAGTGCAGAAGGTTAGGAAGTTCCAGAGATAATCCTAATAAGTTTGTGAACAAGAAGGACATGGACCTGTTGGAGCGGATCCAGAGGAGGGCCACGAAGATGATCCGAGGGCTGGAGCACCTCCCACAGGCTGAGATTTGGGGTTGTTCAGCCTGGAGAAGAGAAGGCTCCGGGGAGACCTTATAGCGGCCTTCCAGTACCTGAAGGGGGCCTACAGGAAAGCTGGGGAGGGGCTGTTTGCAAGGGCATGTAGTGACAGGACAGGAGGTAATGGCTTTAAACTAGAGCAGGGTAGGTTTAGATTAAACATTAGGAAGAAGTTCTTTCCACTTTTGGCAGAGTCAAATGACACAAAAAGGTACTGTAGTTCTCTTGACTTTACAGGAAAAATTAGTAGTCTGAAAAAGACACTTCATGTTATTTAATAATTTTGGTTTTTTGACAGGAAACAGATAATATTGAGATGCATATCTCAAGAGCAGTTCCATAATGAAAAACCTACATATATGCATTGAATGTACAAGCTGCACTACTTAGGACTTTTGAAATTTGCTAAGAGCATTTTACAAGTGCAGTCATTTTCACTAACTTTCCTGCTTTCCATTTGGATGAAGTATCATCTGTCACCACTCAATCATTTTTTTTTTAGCTATTAAAAAGGCATGTAATTTTAATTTTTGTGGCCCATTAGTGTGCAAATGCCATTGGGCTTGTTTAGCCAGAACTCATGGTCTAAATTCAAATCCCTTTGCTTTTGAGGAGACTGTTGACCACATTTTTGAAACACAGCCGTCATAATCTAAAAATCAAGATATGAAAATAACTAGAAACAAATATTATTTAAAGCAGCTCTACAGGGAGCAGAAATGGGAATGCAAATTTTCCAAAGCAATACTGTGAACAAAATACAGAAATATGATAAAATAAGGTACAGCCTTCAACTGATGAAGTTGAAATCACAATTTCATGATCTCACTGAACCTGGGGGACAAAGAATCCCAAATAACTAGAAAAGCAGAACACATTTAACCATTACAGTCCTTTGGAGAATATGTAGTATTTGGATAGTCTCTTTTTTGTTATTATTAATAAACTAATTTATTTAGATGTATGCATTCCTTAAAAAACAAAAATTAAAAAGGAAAAAAGAAACAGCGACAAAAAACTTGAGGGTGGTCTAAGATGTCTGTCTTCTTTATGTAACCTTTTGCATTTTGTGTTTAAGAACTGACATTCCAAGTGATTTTCTTTGGCTTTATGCCTGGACTTGAATACTGAGGCAGCAAATTAGGAATGCTTAAGAAGTCCCACAAAGAAAGATGTTTGCTGCGAAAGTGCAGCTAACGTGACACTTGCACTGGAAACTTCTTAGCCTACTAAAACAATAAAAGACGGCATGGGTCTAGGTGGTGTGAGGGGAGTGAATGAAGGCTGAAAGTAGCAAGTACTGAGCTATACAAGGTGGTTCTTATGGCCATATCATCTGCCACTGTGGCTATGCTGAATGCTGCCTTTTATTTCTATTCCAGGGGCTAACTTTGTTACTCGAAAAATTAGCCGATCGGTAGCAAAGATTCACCTTGGACAGCTGGATTGTTTCAGCCTGGGCAATCTGGATGCTAAGAGAGACTGGGGCCATGCCAGGGACTACGTTGAGGTAAGCTGTGGACCACGTGCCTTTTTCTGAATCATCTTTGTGGTGGGGATAATGCTTATTGCTGTAACTTCAGGTCATAGTCCACGGAGGGCTATCTCAGGATGGTTTTGCCTATTGAGGCCTGTTAACTTTATCTTGCTCTTGATTTCAGACTCGGGAATTCAGTAACACAGCAGTCTACCCCAGGCGTGACCTGAACAGAAAAATAAATCTTTGGGTTTACATTCCTTGACTGGATTCCTTGGGGGAGGGGGCTGACTATAAAGTGCATCTGTTTTAGAGAATTTCTCCTATCGTTTTGACAAATTTTAAGATTGCAGCAAGATGCAGTATGACCTGAAGTCAAAGATCCTGCTGGAGGTTGGTGGCCTTTATTATAACGAGGCAAGAATGATGTATATATTAATGATCAAAGGTCTAGCTGGTTATGCATCAGACAGAAGCATCAGAACATAGTTGTGATGGCAGGTATTGCAGCACATGTGCCTGCATCTAGTGTTTGAAATGTTTTCATAGTCAGGATTTGTTTCTAATTTTATTCTATGCATCTACTTAAGCAGATAAACAAACAATACCCCTGTATTGTATTACAAGGAGACATGAATGACCATGTAGGAAATATTGTCTTTTCCCCAGGGGACTTTTGTCCCCATTTTGGTGCTTAAAGATTTCCTGTGGTCATTGGACTATTTCTGTCTTTTAATAATTCCTTGCTGGGAAACCGGATTTGGCTGCACCATTCATTGATGTAGTTTAAAAAGATGACGACTGTTTGTTTTGTTTTTCTATATTACAAAGTAAGAAGTAGGAAAAAGTCTGATTTGGGACCTTTATCGTAAATTGAGATTTAAAAGGTAAAATAAAAGCGAGCTCTCCAATCTTGTTTATGGTCAAAAAGAAACAGCAAGAAAACAAAATCATAATACCACAATATAAACTTTCGTTCTGGTTGATATTAAAAAAGTAAACAGCCGTATCCCCTTGGCATTGAAAGGGTTACATCAAGTAAGCAAAGAAGGTGATTTTTCACAGCTGGCTATAAATAAAGTTGGCTTTTGGTTCGGTGCTGAATTTGCCTGTAAGGTGGTAAGGGCACTGTGAATGTCAGGACTATGCTTCCGTGACTATTGTTTTATATCTGTGGCTACATTAGTTGAAGCAGTTAATCCAGTAAATGATCCCAAGCATCTTTTTAATGGATAAAACTGTAGTCAAGAGCATTCATAAAGTCAGTTACCGAGTCTCAACTGAAAGGAAGTAAAAGATAAGCCAAAGGAAATGTTCAATTGCATGAACATAATGAGCATAATTTGCTAGCAGGCATTAGATATTCCATAAATACTTTGGCTATCTCATTCCAAGACAACTTGCACTGGATCATAAATTGTGGGATGCATTCTGATGTCTTCTTCCATAAGGGAAATCCAGAATAACCCTCTTGTGCCTAGTGGGTCAGACCGTTGTCCTGTGTTCAAACCTTTAAAAACAAAAAGAAAATGAGAACAAGTCTACCCAGAAGAATGACTAGCTTTCAAGGCCTTTGGCCTCCAGAAGGAATGTAGTTGTCCGAGGTCTACAGCACGAACACATGTTTGTTGTGTAAGTAGCATTCCAGACCTTTCAGCTACACGTTTTGGGCCTGTCCCAAAACCTTCTGGAAAGAATTCCTCACTAAAATATAGTACATCTTGAGTATTTCTCTTCCCAGAGAGGTACCCCTTTGGATAATGGGAGAGTTATTATCAATTCTCTAATTCCCTGAATATCGTGGAAATGTGGTTACAGGCAGCCTTCTAATGGCTAAAAAAGAGAGTAACTTTAAACTGGAAATAAACAATTATTTGAGGCTTTAATGGACTGGAAAGTAGGGCTTAGAGATTTAACGTTGTTCAAATAAATACATAGTATGTTAGAAAGCATGATCGTATTTACAAGCATTTGGGGAGCTTCCTTAAGCATATGGCTGAACACATAGGGATATATCTTATCCTCTCCATATGTACTTTTAAATCCCATTGATATTAATACAAGTAACACATGTGCGTATAGACTAGACCATGTACTGTGTTTTCTTTCTCCTTATTTCCTTATTAGGGATAATAATAAAACCATAAATACATTCCCTTTTGTTGATTTATAAAACATTATGGGTCAATTCCTGATCTCATGAAAGTTGATGACCAAACTCCCATTGACTTGGTGGAGAGATCGTATCCTGTATGTATTGGAGTGGAGAACTTCTGGTGGTTACACAGCACAAGCAGAAATCAGGACTCTTTGAGTTTTGATCACAGACATTCATCCGACTGCCACTGTGATTTTGGGCAAACACTTCTGTATACAGTAAAGCATGGAAGCACGTGCCTGCATGGAAGCATGTAGGTGCCCACCAAGGGATGGGCTGCCAGCGTGCTCAGTGTTAGGCTGTGGGTTGAGGTCAGCTTTAGTAGAGCAGGTGATTCAGAAGTTTAAACATAGGTTCATATCAGGGGACAATAGTTGGAATATGAGTTTGATTAGGTTTTTGAGCTGGGACTTGAACTGCCACGTGCAGAAAATGAAAATCAGGTACAGCGGCATCGTGCTGGTGAATGAAAATCAGGAAGTCTAACTCACTAGAAAGAAAGGTTTCCATTCACTGTTTGAAGAGACCAAATATAAATAAGGAGGCAGTGAAATTTTTTTTTTTTTTTTTGGGGGGGAGATTATTAGTTTTATCCTAAAAGTATATTAGTAACTCTTAAGATTTTTGCAGAAATTGCTGCTGCCCCCTACTCCCCCTTTCTCTATTTTCACTCTACTCTGATCCAGCACAAGTCTCATGGGGTAGTATTAGAGACGACGATCAATGCCACTGAGTGGGAAGAGGAAAAACAATATATCAGCACTATTGATATATGAATCTTCTGTGCACTGTTTTGTTTTGGGAGGGTAATGTACACCTTTTCTTTGTTGCAGAAAGTTCTAGTAAGCCATCTGCTAGGTATTTTCAAATATTAGTACAATAGCAAGCCTTAACAGTCTGACTCATTTCTATGCCATTTATAAAACACAAGGCATCATACAAATTTCCTCAGTCACTCACTCAAGAGCCTTATTTGAAATCAATATAGATTCTCAGAAACATTTAACTTGGACCATTAAAAAATACCTATCAATCCATCACTAGCTGGTTGTTTTTCTAATTTCCTACATGCTAAATATGGTAACTGAAGTCGTGAAGGTAACGCGCAACTGAAACCTTAAGGTGTTGCTCTTGGGGATGTAGCAGACACACTTATTTGTAAAGATGTAAAGAGAAAGCCAACAGATAGAACATAGTCATGTTGGAAAGTGGCTCTGGGAAAAGACCAAGTTTGTATTAGAGTTCGACAGCTGAGGCTTTTTCTTCCTTTCCTTCAGTTTCTTCTTTATCACCCACTGACGTTCAGGTTGCCTTCTGCAGTTGCACTGCCCACACCTCAGTGCTGCGCACAGAGCAGAAATACTGCACTGATGAATGCTGTGGAAAAGCCTATCAATATATATCTTACAAAAGTAAAAGAACAGGTCGAAGGTAACAGTTTTAATAGTCTTTAAATATTCGTACAGATCAGAAATATTTTCTTTTGCCTTCAATAGAAATCCAGCAGTATTTCAAGCAATAATTACAGAGGACTCATAAGTGGGTCATAATTGGCTCCAATTAAATTAATCACAGGTCTAGTTAAATGCTTAACATTGAGCGTGTGCCTGAATTCATGGTGAAATCAGTGACCATTTGATATTCTAAATGTATGGCAATCAGCTTCCATTAATTTATATTTAAATAATGTAAAAACACCAAAGCAAAAAAATAACAGTTTATAAATAATAGAGTAAATTATTGTACAGTCCAGCCAAGCACATTAAGAAACTGTTTAGAGAGAGGCTTTCCATCTTTTTTTTGTTTTTCAGTTGATACTGGTACTGATTCATACTTTACTTTGTAATTAAAATGCATAAGAAAATGCAGTCATTTTTATTGTCTTAAACTATTCTGCGCATGTTGAAATTGAGATAGTAAAATCTAATCTACAGTGACGTCTTCTGCGTTTAAATCTCCAGTCAGCATCACCTGGTCTTTTATTCACGACTCTTCTGTTCACCGTCCTAATAGGTAGAGGCTGACCCTCAGAGACAGCTGCTACCATTTCTGTTGGGGGAAATCCCTTCTTGTATGTTTGTGTGTACGTTTAAATATAAATAATTCTGTCTGGCAAGAGTTTTTAAAATTTTACTTTACTCTTGTACATCAGAAAAGGATTCAGCCAGGGAGACTGTTGGCCAAGGCATTTCTGGTTCTGTTTTCTTGTTTTCTTGGAGTGTTAAGGATGTATCATCTTTTTGAGATACGTTTTACCTTAGTCTGATGAGACTTGAAGTTTTTTCTGACACGTCCTTTCATCAGCCCAGCAGAATACTTGTTTGTGAGAGTCTTGCTTTGTTGAGGGTTGTTGGTTATAAAAGGAAAGTCAGTTATATCTGTCTGTGCATCAGTACCTCACGTAGTTAGGAGATTGGCTAATGAACTTAAAGCATGCTTTTAAGTGAGGGTTATTACCCTTCTGTTATGGACTGAAATGAAAAATGTTTTTCCTTCTTTACTGCTTAGTTTTTATGATCAAAGTTGATCACTTCTAACAAAAGTTAAATAATTTTAAACCCTCAATGTTGCACTTCTTTGAGTATAAGCGTAAAGATTTTTGAGCCATCCAGGTATTCAAGAGTATTTTATCTATTTCCAATAGAACTTTTTCTTTCCATCAGCTTGCTTGAGCTTGGATAATTATTGGCTCTATTAAGCCAAATTGGTATTAAAATTATATCCAATCTGCTCTGACTGATGTCACGATCAACTGAACTGATTATCTTATTGCTGCCATCTAGGTGAAGTAATTGTGAGAGCAGCAGGGCATGTATGAACCTTTAGTAGAAAAGTTTGGTGGACTGTGCTCCATTGTCTGGCACAACTACTGAACATTCATAAAAGTCTTGACAGGTATTTGCTGAAGCAGTATCTTTTCTAGAAGTGTGTGTATCGGAGACAATGACTGTCCCACCTTAGTTTCTTTCTGATAGTTTGAAAATCTGTTGTCCTTCTCGTAAGATGTCGAAGTAAGCCAGCCTCGTGCTGAAATGCTTTTTGAGAAGGCAGTACCTTCCCACAGGAAGTACACACTTACCAATGTCAGAATATTCTTTGATTTCCTCATGTAAATACTTTGGACATGTGGAGGTGTGATGTGTCCAGGGTAAAGGAAGTCACAGTTGACCATGATACAATTCTCAGGTTACGGCACAGCCAATGTAAGTGGCCACAGCACTGATAACGGGGCTCAAACAAAAGATGGCAAATTGCATTGTGAAGTTCACTCAGCACTGACCCACAGGCATTGGCATTTGCAAAAGAGCCACTTCGTCGTGACACAACAAGAGTGCTGGAACAGCAGGTCCAAGGAGAAGTAGAGTGACTTCCCTCTGGTTGAGTGTACAGGGAAAAGACACAGGGAAGTGGATTGCTGGAGTAAATTCATGATGCCACTGATTTAGTGAATTATTTGCACACGTTGCCCCTCAACTGAAATGTTCCAACCCTACAAAAGTGTTCAAGTCTTGACATGAGGTGGTAGATGCTGTCACTGGCCACAAAGCAGGCATCTCCCCATCATGTCTCTCATGCAGAATCAAAATAGGGTGCTGTAAGACCCCAGACCCCATTGTGATTTCTCCCTCTCTGTTGCTGTCCAGGTGGGCTCCATCAGGCTCCCTTGGCTCAGTAGGGTACCCGTGGTCCATCCCACTTCACTTCTGGCTTCAGAAACCACTCTTTTAACTCTCTAGTTTTAGTTAAGAACTTTGGAGTTGAAATGAAGACTTGGAACGTTTCCTCCAAGGCTGTTTCTGAGCAGTACCAAAATGAAATCTTAAAAATGATAAGCATGTAGTGAAGCTCTTCTCAATGTTCTGTGTTGTCCCATGCAAGCAGAGAAAATGTTGGTATTTAAATAATGATGCTTTCTTTCAGATAGAGCATGAGTTTATAGCAGCAAAATGTAGGTGTAATTCTCAAACGTCTTCTTTCAGATTTTGAAAATATGGGCAAACCTTCCCTTATGAAGAGAGAACATGTTTTAGAACAACCATGATAGTAAAAGTTTTTCTTTTTTAATGCCAAATAAAAGCTTACATTTTTGTAAGCTCTCACAATAAGAGAGCTTATAATACATTTCTTTCATTGCATGTAGTTTAGATTAGACTTCTTGACTATTAGAAACAGTTGCAATTCTCAGCAGAGTAATGCAGTATCATCTTAATTTCACTCATGTAGATGGTGTCTGCATTAAAGAAAAGCAAAACCAAGTTCTTCATGGTTTTTAGTTATAAACCTCCTGAAGTGTTGAAGAGTGTAAATAATGTGATTCTAAACAACTGCAGCAGCATAAGTAGGAAAATTCCAACATGCTTTAAACACATGCACACACACACCCCACCTGTGTGTATATATGTGTGCGTGCGTGTATACGTGTTTCTGTTTGTGCATGGATGATTTTGAGGAAATTCTTTTCAATTTCATGTATTTTAAGAGGTGCATGCCTGTGCTATTTTCTCTTTAAGTTTGGTATGACTGTTAATAATAAGAGATTGAACAAGAAAGAGCATGGTTGCAGTAGACATGAATGTTCTCCATATTTAAAACATAAAAATGCGGAAAGAAAAGGGTTTTAATTACAATACGTAGGTGTTCTGTCTAATGCACATCATATGGTATTGATTTCCAGCAGCAGTGCCTACTGTAAGTGTTGCTCTTAGACCTTTTCCTTTCAGAAAACCATTCTGATCTATTTCAGAACTACAGCACCATTTCCCCCTTTTTATTTTCTTGCAACCATTTTTATGTGAGGGAAATATAATTGTGAAAAATCTTTTTTTCTTATTTACATAAGTTTTCCTTTAGCTTTCTTTTTCACCACTTCTGTGTTTGACCTATTAATGTTTTTAGGCTTTACAAAGCCAAAAAAAGTGCTTTCCTCAGCAAAACCATCTGGTTTAGTTTCCTGTGCCTCAACAATGATATGTGTATTATTATCAAGGCCACCCCGGTGGTTTTCTAAGTGGTCTTGTTACGGTGGTGGTCTTACAATTCAATTGGAGTGATGGAAAGGTTAGACTAAGGCTTCTTTCAAGTATAAGGTTTCTAGATTGATAAATTATGTATTGTTGTCATATTTTTGAGACTGACCTACTATGCCATTGTAGCTTGAAAACACTATCTCTTCAAATAACACAACTACAGGAGTCCGCCTGAAAAATTCTGCTTTTGTAGTATGTTCTCCTTGGAGGATACCAAATTAAGGCACTTTTCAGAACTTTAAATGCATGCTGTGTTCCTATGATTTTAGTTTTCTGCTCTGTCTGGCAACGTGTGGAAAAACAAGTAAAATTATGACAGGGTCTTTAGGTGTTTAGGAGCTTTACTTATACTTTTGATAGGGTAGAAGAAAACATACGGATGCCAGCAGAGAGACTGTATAATGCAATACGTAAACTGTCATTGCAGTACCACGTCGGTGCGTGCTGGAGGACAATGTTTACTCATTAGCAGGTGGCAATGTAACACCAGGGTGAAAACAAACCAGACTTTTTATAAGAAGGTCTATCCCACCTTCCAGTCAGTCTAGTGGTGGTTTTAACTTGGGGCAACTGCAGGTGAGACTGTGGGAAAGAGCTGAATCTCCCGAGGGAGATGGGTTTGCCTGCACCCAGGGAGCGAGGACACCAGGGAGCCTGCTTGAGGCTGCAGCTGCGCCTGGAGGGAAACCACTGCCCCATCACGGGATGGAGCATGTTCACTGTAAAGTGAATCTTCACAAAATTTAACAGCAAAGGTCTTACAAGTTTCTCCTCATTGTATATAAACCCATGATTTTCTTAAAACTTTTTTTTTTCTGTTTTAGTCCACACAAAGTTTATGAATTGGGCAAGTTCAGGACACATTTGATGGAAATGTTCTCATAAACATTCTCTAACCCTCTGCCCACATAATTTCAAATACTTACCATACAACAAGGAAACCCTGAGTTCGTGGAAAAAAAATAATTGAGATTTATGGGACAGTTAATACAAATGAAACGTATTCTTTAATCAGCTGAATCATATCAATTGACACTTTTCCTTCCTTTCTTTGGTCTCTTTTCTATCATGAGATGGGGTAAAAGAAAAAAAAAAAGGAAAAAACCTGAAAACCCAACCAGGTGTGTCCACCTTTGAACTCAGAAATTTTTTATTCAGTCAGATGGTATTTGGCAACATTTTAAAGAACGGGAAGCAGCATCTTTTATTGGTAAATGTTAGGCAACATTAATAACAGGTACTGCTACCAGCCCCACCTGTAAGAACCCAGATAGATAGTTTCTCTTTATTAACTAATCTATGGTTTACAGATTTATTTGAATCTTAGAGTCATGCACCACATTCTGAGAAAGCTGTATAGCATAGTTGGTTTTAATTTTAATAAGGGGGGAAAAAATCTCTTAAAACAGACCATTAAAATTTAATGAGGACATTTTTAAAACCCCATAATGGTTCAATTTACACTGGAAGTCAAAAATAGTTAATGGTGGTGTTATGTCTGTGTGGTAACATCCTCACTACGCGGTAATTGTTTTCATTTGAGTTGAAGCCAGTAAAACATCATGGGCAGTGCATTCCCAGAACCAAAGTTTTTAGCCCTCCAAGAATTTCAGGTCATTCCACTGAAAGAAGAAATATTTCAGAGGATAAATTAAAATGTCAGGGCTCACTTTTATTGTACTCTAGCTGTTAATATTCTGTGTATTATTAAGAAGACTGGTTATCAGCAGAGTGACTGTTCTTGCCTGATCTGGGTATGGAAAAAAAATACGATTTTTTTGTTTGTTTGAGTGGGAAACATTCCCCAAACCCACAGGGTGCACTTAATATGCCACTTTTAGTTTTAGCAGAAATACTTGAATTTTAGCTGTAGGTGTTTTTGGATGAAACCTTGACCTAACAACCAACATTAATGGTCCAAAGATAGAGCAGCTGAACTTTCCAGTTGGCCTTCTTTGGCCGGCATTAAGTTTCCCCCGGGGACGGTTGACTTGGTTACCAGGTTAAGTATGTGAAGAAAGCTTATTGCTGTCATGTGCTTGACTCCTCTCTCCCTTCCTCTCAAAAACTGTGTGATTTCTGTAACAAGAGCAATTGTTTGTTTCCTCGGGAGTATGAGGAGCGTTACATTTGTAAGGTAGGTGAGTGACGTTGGCATTTTCTTTTTCCCTGTCCCCAGTTAGCTCAGCAGTGGGCCTGCAGCCATGGAAAAGGAGAATGAAGTAAACTGTGGATCCATGACAACATCTTGTGTCTGCAGCTTACGTGAGGTCCGCGCAAAACAGCTGGTGGTTCCCTCAAACCCTCCTAGTTCGTCCTCCTCCGTGCAGGTGGAGGCTGACGGGCGCAGGGGCGCCCAGCGGCTTTCCTCCCCCCAGGCCCTGCTGGTGCACAGGGCAGCTCCTGGTGCCAGACAGATTGGTGGCCGTTCCATTGCTTCTAGTGAAATCAGGATTTTGGTGGTGTTTCTTAAGCGAGTGGGCCCATGTATCTGCTTTCTGCTTTTCTGTTGTGCAGCGGGATTAAAGGATCTTTGGCATTGGATTTGAGGAAGCAAAAGCAGGGGATCCCAAACTATTTATATGAAATGTTGCCTGTCTGCAAGGGCAAATTATTTGTAGAGCTGAGTGCAGCCTAGGCACATTGTGCCTAGCCTCGTCTCTCTTGTGCAATAGCATGAGACAAGCGGGGCAAACTCAACCATTTGAAACCTCAAAGAACCATGATCTCCTGCTAGGAGCCCCTGCTGTGAGCCATTCCCTGAACTGCTGGGTCCATAGGAGCGTTGGGAATGTTCAGACTGACTTCTTGTTGCACCAATGTTACTTACACTCATGCTGTTCTTCTATTAAATGTCATGAAAATATGTTTACTCTCTAGCTTTTAATAACAAGCTTTGTAGTTTTTAGAAGCTGATATTTCTAGTGCAAGTTGTGTGTTGTTATTTCTTGATCTGCAAATGGCAAATGGGTTTGAAATTATTATTTTTTTTTAATATCAAAAGAGGTTTTCTTTCTTCCAAGTGCACTTTACAGATTTCTTTAAGGAGTGGTAAATTGCATTTGTAGATCATTTACTCCTAGTTCTGCCTTAACCTCTAACAAGTGAGATATTACTCTGTATTGTGACTGTTTATCAAGGCAACCCTAATGCTATAATACCAGGCACACATGTTACTCTTGACATAACGAAAAGTTGGTACAAATGATACAATCTTGCTGCACTGTGCCTTATTTTACAAGAAAAAGTAATGCTTTGTGTTGCTAATGCAGTATTTTTTCCTTATGCAATACAGGCATATTTCCCCCCTCAATATTAATTTATTACACTGCGTTTATTTCCAGACAAATCTTACTTTTCTGTATCTGGTGGGAATTTCTGTCTTCCTCCGAGGTGTTTTAAATTCAGCAAGCATCAGGTTTTTAATATATCGTATTTATTTTAAAGGGGAAATAATTGACAAGGGAAAAATATTTTAAGTAAACCCTTTTAATTTTATTTCCAGTGTTGTTACTGATATCCAAGGTAGATATATATTAAAAGTACTGCCAGTTTAAAAGTGTTCATCTCCCAGGTTACACGCAGATCTGGGGTTATTGGCATGAGATAGGATGGTCTGTAGGCTACATGACGGATGTACATCAAGAAAAGACAGGTCTGTCTCCTGACAAGGGAAAGCCCAAAAGGCACTCGGCTGCTGCTGGGCACTGTGCCTCTTACCACTGTAATCTCCTAGTTGTCAGCAGCCGTGCTCTTGAACCCCCGTGCTGAGAGGAGTTTGTGTTTGAAGGGGCATATTCAGGGCATATTCCGTGCGGCCAGGGGATCAACACTGCTCCTATTTGTGCATGTTCTGTGTATACGTTTCTTTGATGTCTTACTCCAGCCCATAATACCTTATAAACCAGTTCTGGTGACTCCTGTGCCATAATCATGGCATGCACCACTGGAATGTGGCTTTCTGAATCGGTAGTACCGGTGGCAGAAATGATACTGGTTTGCAAGGAGGAGCCTGCTGTGGATCAGGACGCAGCTGTGCTCTGCTTTCCAGGGATGCCAAGCTGGAGCACGAAGGAGCTTGCCTCCTGAGGTGCTTTCCCAGGCTAGCTGTACTATCTGCTGCCTCATCTCTAGGAGAATAGTTTGGTTTTTTTTCTTTTTAAAGTAATTCAAGAGCAGGTGAATAGCAGTTTAGAACTGGTGTTGGTTGGAGGCTTGTGCAAGTTCTTATGGCCTCAGCGCACTTAACGTAACACTTCATATCATGTATAGCTTTTTAGTGGAGTCTTACAAATATGGGTGCTAAGAAAACATTTTTCAAAATACTCTCTCTGATCCTGATAGCAATAAATGCATGAAGTGCGCAAGCCCCAAGAGCACTGGAGGGCGGTGCGCTCCCTCCCTGCTCTCCTGGCAAGCCTGAGGACCGAGCAGGCTGCAAACCAACTGCAGGAACTGGTTTGGAGTGAGATCTTGTTCTAATAATATGATTATTGACTTCGGTGGGACTTGACTTCATCCATTGCGTCTTACATTTATGCAGGGGGAGGTGGAGGCTGGCAGGAGAGAAAGAGGCTCTGTGCCGGCACAGAGTTACTCAGTACACCTGCGATAGGGACAGCCACAATTTGGCTCTAAAAATGACCTCGGGAGACATTAAAATTCCATTTAACGCGTTACCAATATAAACAGGAAGCGTAATAAAGAGTTTTCACCTGGCCCACTCTGTGCCAGTTTTTAGCCTCAAGTACGACAGAATGATGAAATTCGTGCACAACTGCCCACTCCTTGTAATTAAGTAAATTAGACTTTCCTCAAAGAAGGCTTTTTTGTTGCTGATTTTCATAAGGTCAGATCTAAAGAAGGGCAGTGTAAAAACAACAGGCACGTGTGTAAAAGTGTAGCTGGCGGAATAACAAGCTTGAGTAAAAAGTCCACCCAAAAAGAAAGTAAATTAATCATCATTGTTACCACATTCATTTTAAAGTGATTACAGAAAATAGTGTTAAATAATAGCAGAATCATGCACACTTGACATTTACCTTTAAAATACGCTATGTGGTAAAGAAAAACAAGCGTCCGTTCCCTTGGTTTAATTTATTCATACGAGGTTTCTAAACAAGTTGTGTAGCAAAATTGCATGTTGATGATAAGCATTTAGTTGCACTGATTTGTAGCAGGCTGAACATGTAAATACAATGTGTCATAAATACTTCAAGTCAGGGAAAAAATTCCAAATTCTGAAAACACTATCGTAACACTGTCTCGAATAGTTTTTTACGTTCTGGAGTTGCTTGTAAAACAGTTGACTAAGCAAGCTGATAGTTTTATTAGTAGTATCTTAAAGGGATCCTTTTTGCCTAGATACAGGCTTTCACTGGGATGCTGGTTCATATGAAGTTTCTTTCACTGAAATAGCCTACTACCTTGTCACTGCAAATACCAGCTGTGTTGGTATTAGAAAGTACTACTGGAGCTTACAGAGTTACTACATTTTCTTCAGAGGAAAAATTACACCAACTTTTATATTTCATGAAGGCAGATAAAAATTAGAAAATAAAACTGCCTGTAAGAAAAATGGTGGTGTTCAGGCTCAGGGTGAAAGCTAGCATCTGGAATCCCACACAGAACCAGCTCTGCAGCAGCTAAAGAAGCACCGTCTGGCAGACAAAAGCAAGTTTATCCTCGGGAGGAGCACAGCCAATGGTGATATGCTGCATCCCCATATGGGGGGACGAGGATTAAGACCCGAGTTGATAAGGGAATGCTGTGTTCTCATCACCTGCTCTTGGACCAAAGTAAACCACCAGCTGCAACTGCGCTTGATTCTGCCTGTGAAAGGAGCCTGAAATTCTCCAAACTGAGTGGGGCACAAAACACAAACATACATAGAAAATAGAGAACATTTGCATTAGATTTTGATGATTTGCTTTCTCACAGAGTGAAGAGCAGTGAGGGACATATGTGTTCAGTAGAACACTTTGACTTGAGAATTGTCCTTAACACCAATTTGACTTCTACTCCTAAAACTAAAAGGGATTGGCCATTTATTGGCATATGAATATTCTGCACTTCTGCAGAATCAGTAATTTTGTATTGGGCACGGAGAGCCACCTCAGCCTGCCCACCCAGTTAGGGGACAAGACAACAAACAGAGGCACCCTGTGTAGCCTACCAGCAGAAATAGGCCTACCAGCCTACCACAGCTAAAATAAATGCAACTTTCTTACAGATGATAAAACTAGTCAATGTGACATGGATTAGACTGAGAACACCAATGTAATTGCTTCTCAATTAGCAGAAGACCCAAGTCATCTTAAACCAGATGGTGATTTCAGCCCTACTGCTTACCTGCTTGGTGGCAAAATACACGGCTGGACTGCAGCCTTCACTGACACAGGCATCTGATCAACCAACTACGGTAGGCCTTTCTTCCAGATTTCACCCTGAAAATTAAAAATTAACACATAGACGTCTTTTTACTAATGTCTTCAATCATTCAGTTTTAATGTTTTTACAGTAATGTTTTTGTACCTGATTTGTGAGATAGATGCCTCGCCTGCACGTGCCACGTGTGGGTTGTCCTTCCGTCCTGCGTTACAGGGAATAACAGGAGCGCAAAGATTTGTCCTCCCAAGGCTTTGTGTGGGGACAGTTGAGGTAGCATCTGAGGTGTTACTGATATTTCAATAGCAGCCGGTGACGACTCTTTACCAAAAACATCCTTTCTGCTGGAGGTTCACTAGGCACCAGAGCCTGATAGGCGTCAACAAATGAAAAGTACCAGTTTGCTTAGGCTAAAAATTTTTGGCTTTTCAGTTGCTGGAACTTCACTCTTTCTTCTCTTTTGATAGAGCCATAAATCCTCTAGTTCCCATAGTTAGAAGGGAAAAAATACAACAACAAAAAATGAATTTCAGTTGGTGAGAAGGAAGTACAAGGGAGGGAGAAATCAGAGCATCTGAATTTTTAACAAAAACACTTAAAGGAAAACAATAAAATTACTTGTTTTCACTAGAATTTTCAAGATACTGAGTTTCTTTGCGCGTACACACAACAGGAATTAATTGGAAGTAGCTACAGTGTATTCAGAATTAACTCGCTGAGTCATCTAGTCCAACAGAATTTTAATTAGAACAAGAAAAGGGCCTAAGTAAGAGAGCAAGCCTGCACATAGAAACGATAAAGATTTACACCTTAAGCAGATTGGATTTGTTACTCAGTGGCTCCTATTATTGTGGTGTTCGTTGCTTTATTTAGGTGAAGAGTTTGGCCCTGGTTGCCTTTGTTCTTGCTGTCCAGAAGACTTGGCGCATTGCGTGCCGTGCAGAATACGGTTAGAGAGGGAGACCTGCAAAAAGGACATCCACCCAAGGCGGGCTGGCAGACAATAGCAGAACATCCTTTTCATTGAAAGCAACTCATCAGGAAAGCATTGGTCCGGCCTCTCCATATTTAGCTGAATGCAGATGAGAGGCACGATTAACACTAATGAGCGACCAGGGATTTATTGTTTACTTAGAGATAAGTCACGGGCTTCCTTCGTTGGCACTTTCTGCCAAATAGTTTGATCCTAGTTCACTAAGCCTTTTATTATTTGTTGTTGCTTTTTTGGTAGTGGCGGTTGTTGTTGCTTTAAGTGATTTCTTTCACCAAAATCTTTTCATCACTTAGGCTTTTTTTATTTTATTTTATTTTTATTGCAAATTGTCTGAGCTGTTTGTCATTTGGGCCACAGTACTCTGGAGGTCCTTTACGTGCATCACATGTTCTGCATCCAACAGTGCTTTTTCTGTTCAGTGCTTGCCCTCCTCCCCAAAGCTGAAATAAATCAAAGTAGGTTGAGACTCAGTCGCAATAAATCAAGACCTGTCCAAAACTGGAGCCTGCCCAGTCAAAATGTCATAGCTTGGCTTTCACTGAGGATTAATTAAAGGCCTGATATAAAGCCCAGATGTGCTTCAGGAGAGTAGCAAACTGCCTGGTGGTGGCTATACTAAAAACCAAGTCTCCCCATGAATCTGCCCACCCAAGAACATGGAGGAGGATAAGGCTGAGGAAAAGGGAAGAAGGGAGGGGAGGAAAGAAATAAACTGAATCAAGCATGATTTTATAGCATCTGTGTTGGCGGAAAACAAGACAAGCTCTATGCTAGAGCACCTCTGAAAAAACACAAAGCATGCATGTGTGTATTTCTAACAGCAGCAGAGAACATAATTGTTCAAATGTTCAACATTAATCAGGAGTGGGATAAAACTAACACAGTGAGTGAACTTTTGCACTTTTTATGGTCAAAAAAAATATAAATGTGGCATGCCCGGTGACTGAGTTTGCTCGGTGCCTGTTTTACATTAAATTCCTGAAAGTCATCTTGACTAAAATAGTTTAGCTGAAGATTCCTGAGGCTCTGATAGGGACAGATATGGAAATGTTCATGTATCTAAATTCAGTATATTTGAATATAAATACATAAAATACACTTAAATTGCATGCTGCTTGCGTTATGGCCTTCGTAAAACTCCAACTTCAGTTCCAATGATACAGCAATTTAAATGAACAGTGTGCATGGAATGACCCCTTTTAAAAACGCGACAGGCAGTGAAAGAGTGTTGCAGCTCAGTTGTGGGACACGGTATATGCTATGCTCACTCTTTTTTGCATGCATAGAAATACAATTTCTTGGGAAAAAAATTAAAATAATAGTATCTGACTGTTTATGTTGAAATTAAATAAATTGCCTGAATAAGATTAATCCAACATTTATTTTCATAATTGGAAAATAATTCGGTTTCTTGGAATTTGTTGTGTGTAAGTAATGAGTGTGCATACGTTCTCTGATGAGATGTGACGTTAAAATTTCATAGACCTGGATGAGTGGTTCTGGGACGGCAGGAGAGATCCACTGAGCAGCGCAGGGCTGCCCTTGGCTCCTCAGTCTGGTGTAGTGACAGACGTGTCACTACTTATATAGCAGTCAGTTGTGATATTCTGGGTATTCCTAGGCACGGGATGTTTCTCTGCATATATATATATATATATGGACTTGTGTATTCATTTACTTATGTATCTTCATAGAGAGGTGACATCCTTTCCAGTCTCCTCTCTGCCCAGAATAAATGAGTGCCACCTTGCAAAGCAGGCAGAAAAGGGGGAGATAATGAGATGGACAAAAGGGTTAGATTAAGGTCTTATTTCTGCAAAATGTGAGCCAAGAGTGTAACGGTTCTTTGTTAAGGCCCCAAGAAGGCCTGGTGAAAGCCAGGGTTTGAGGGAAGTTCAGTGTCAGGTTCACAGTCCTGCTGCGTCTGCGGCTTGTCCTTGTTGCACATGGCAGATGCACATTTGTGCCACATTGGCAAAGCAGAACTGTGATAAGCCCTGGCTGTAACATGTATGTCAGATGGCTAGCAAGTAATAGGTTTTGCTCTTCAGCAGTCCATCCTCCTGCGCAGTGAGGAGACAGCCAGTGGCCATGATACGTTTCCTCTGCAGAGTCACTGTGCCTCAGAGAAACTTGCAACATTGGTTGTGTACACGCTCTTCCATAGCTCACCCAAGGACAGCTTATGTTGGGTTGTCTCATGTGTGGTCCTGTCTCCAAAGGAGCCCTTCAACATTATTCTAGCCACCTTCAAGCTCCCTGCTCATATCTCAAGTCTCTTGGCACAACCCCTCTATGTTTTCCACACAGTCTTGCTTTTGAGATGCTCTCCATTTTCTTCATCAAACTTTACCTATGCTGTCTTCCTCATACCCTACTTCTTCCAATAGCAGTTCCTTCTTTTTAACTCTGGTCTCTGGCGTGCTCCCAGATGAATGTTGCTTCATGTCTTTGATGTGTTCGCCATACCCATTTTACATGCCACGGATCTCGCTGCTATTGCTGCTGTTATTGACACTAGTTACAGGTGCTAAAAGAGTAAACATGCCACAACTTTTAACTGGCAACTTCTCTGATGCCAGGGAGAGTTGAGGAGAAGGTCCCTGTCACGCTGCAGAGGTTGTTAGTGTCAGGGAGCAGCAGGAGAGGGGTTGCAACATGAGGGGGACAGGCTGGGCGCTGACAGTGACCCCAGCACAGGCAATGCCTTCACCAACCAGGGCACAGTCCTGCAGCATCTGAACTGGATAGGCAGAGCTGAGTGCGGTTAACAAGGTCCCAGTGACAGCTCCAGCCAAGGTGAGGTGATGAATCAGGTCCAGACTCCATCCAGGGGGTCCAGTCAGAGCAACAAAAGGGGCTGGAGACCATCCAGGAGAACCAGTGAGTGAGCGAGCCAGGACAGCAGGTGACAGAACGGGGCCAAGGTACGCTCACAGCCCAGCTCAGGCAAGATTTGGGCGTGGATTGAAATGGAGCCCCTGGACCCATCTGTAGAGCAAGCCCTCAATGCGAGAAGGAAGGAGACTTCTGGTGGAGCACTTGTGCAGTGAAGCTAAGGAACCACTGCCAGAGCATATTTGTTTTAACTAAACAATAATAAAATATAACTGCAGGTAGAACGGGAAGAGTCTGGAGTTTCATTTAATTAAAAGTTGAGGTTTACCCAATTAACACCAAATTATAGTGTTTCTGTGCCCCAGCGTATTGGGCAGTGGAGAGCAAGCCCCACGCAGGCGTTCACTCTGGAGACAGGGAGTCAGTGTGCCTTGCAGGGCCACTCGCCTCTGGGAACAATAGGTGGCTTTCAGGCGGCCAGCCTGGCCCCCACACTCCATCTCCCCTCTCCTTTCGGGGGCTGCTGTAGAGTCACTTTTGGGAATGCATTACTGTGCAGGGGAAAGCCTGGACGAGAGAGCACCGGAGGAGAGAAACTTACTCTTGCACAGGGAGCTAGGTGTTGTGACACCAGTACTGCAGAGCTTTGCAAGAGAGAAACGCATATAAGAAGGTCCGCTGTGGTCTTTCTTTATGGCTATACCGTTTTCAGTTTGTGACTTTCTATAAAAATTTCACCATGAGTTTAAATTTAGCAAAGCCCATCAAAGTCTGGGAACTTCTTAACATTTTTGTATGTAACAAATTTTAACAAAGTTCAGCCTTTGAGCCAGGATTAGAAAACACTGAGAAGGCTGTGCTAAATTTAAAAATCTGCTTTAGTTTTAAATGCCTTCGCAAGCTGTTACTTCTGAAAGTGAACTATGCCTTTGCTCTGTGTGTGTGTAAAGGAAAGAGAAAAAAAAAAAAAGAGATTTAAAAGGCTAAGTGGTTAAAATTTGACAATTAGCTACTGTACATGCTCAGGAGCTTCCCCAGCTTTCCCCTCAGCCCATGTTTTCTTTATCTCCTGGGTGGTCCCCACCATCCCTGTCCGTTCTTCTGAGACCCCATCCCCCGTTTCCCCGTCTTCGCCCTCCCTGTAATGGGGGCCCTCTCATCCCAGTCACTGTCTTTCCTGCTGGGAAGGCTGAGACCCCTTTGGGAGCCAGCCAGTGAGGTTCTTTATTTCATGCTTGCAGAACCAAAGAGAGACGAGTGGTACAGAAGATAAGATGACAGCTTTCTCATGTGGGGAATTATGCTGAATCTTGAACCTCCCAAAGCTGGGCTCAGATGAACAGCACAAGGCGTGTGTCCTGGCTGTCAGGGATGCTGGATGATTTGTCCTTAGCACTTCTGGAAAAAAATCTTTCCTTCCTTCCTTAGACAACTGGCTGTTCAGCTGATGCAAGTCAGTGGATCCCATTCAAAACAATAGTATTATGCTAATTTATGATGGCTGCATAGCTCTCTAGGGTATCTCTGGACTTTTCTTGGTATCGTTTTTGGATGGTAGGAAGTTTATTAGCTTGGACAGTGTGTATCTGTGAGACAGGCAGACAAGGAAGTTTTGTGTACCGTGCAGCAGGTTTGTCTTCATGGTGGGTCTCTGAAAGCAACTGGAGGGAGCTTTAGATCAAGCTGTATCTACTTTAGGGATCTGCCTCTCTTAAATCAGCTGAATTATAGTAGTACAATACTTCTTCCCCTCTTCCCTGCAGCCTGAAGGCAGGTAGGTCTGTGTAAAGGTACGGTAACAGATCTTGTCTTGGGTATACGCAGGTGTTATAGTCACCACGGAAGTATTCTGCAGTGCTGGAAGCAGAAACAAATTCTCCTCAGTCTCTCTTCTGGGTCTCAATGACATTGTGCACAGCAGCTCCTGTTGACTTGAAGACCCATGGGAAGGCATTGCCTGAGTTTTCTTGTCAGTAAGAATAGGAATAATGTGATTTTTGGAAGATGTAAGTAATGCCTACAGTATGGAAATTGCTTGGTGTAGTAACTCGTATTCATCTTGAAACAACAGTGTGAGTCTCAACTCCGTCAGTTCAGTAACAGTTTTTAAAAGCTATTTTTTTATCTTTGCTTCAGAACTTTATTGTGTACAACTCATCAACTCATGAGCATAGGCACGATGGGACCTTAAATTGAAAATGAACGAATAAAAAAAATTGTGCTTAAAGTGAAAATGTCTCAGAATACTATTTCCACATTTCCCGGCTATAGAACACAACAATATTGGTGTACAATGCTTGTAACTGTAGTGATCAAGGAATTAATGGCTTACAGGACTGCAGCGTATTGTGATCTCTTAGAGTCAATCACTTAGCCTATGATGTCTCTGAACCTTTCACTATGTAAGATATTACACTGTATTTGCTTAATGTAATTATGGAATAATCCTTGGTCCAGTTTCCTGGAACAATACAAACAGCCTTTTCTTCTCTCCATGTGTTCCTGGTTTACAGCCTAACTTGGAAGTGAGCTGTGTTTGTGAACTTTTGTTTCCCTTCACACTGAGGTCCAATTCCAACATATTTCTTATTTGATTTTTGTTTTGAAGATGTGCGTGCTCCATTGTCAGCCCAATGTATGTTTTGTTGAAATCTTGTATTAGAGTTTTATCTAACTGGATAAAGATTGGAAGAAATATTCATTTCATTATCTGAAAGCGTTAATAGTGTTGTGTTTGTTTTCCCCATTTTGCTTTTGATCTCTTCATGCAGGTAGAAGATTTCACGTTATCTTCAGTCTCAAATTAGATACCTTTTTGTTGAAGTTCGGACAAACCCAAAACCCTGCATCTGACCAGCCCTGTCTTCAAAGCAGATCAGGCTGGATCAGCTCTTTGTATTTAGTTCCTATCTCCCATTTAAGGAGGCGGGATAAATTTCTAGTTAACGTGTGGGGATAAAACTCTGGGTCTAGCACCTCGTAATTCCCTCTTCCTTTGCAACCTATTAAACTGTGGAAGAGAGGGAGAAAGGGATTGTCTGAAGATATTTTTTGAACTTAAATTTGAACTTAAATATAATTTAAAGTTTTTGTATTTGAAAAGTGTTATTACTATGAAAGTACAAGGATTCTGCTAATATTTTTACGGGCTGGATATATTTTGAAAAAACAAAGTAATTGGAAAATGTTGGATGTGCTGTAACCACCATCTGCCCCTGCCTTAAAAAATGTGCATGGCTCCATACACACATTTTAAATGATCCATCATATATCATCACTTACTACAGTACTTCATTCATGTAGGTGTTAGTTTTTGTGTGCAAAAGGTCAAATCTTTTCAAACTTAATTCTGAACGCCTGCGTTTTATAACAACCTGGCTTTTCTTTGAAGTTGGAATATATATTTTTAATATAATAATTCATCATTAGCTAGAGGGAAGAAAGGAAAAAAAAAAAAACCAACACATTCCTGCTTCAAATCAAGTTGACTGAGGTCTTTTGGTTGATTGTTCATATTTCTAAGATCAGAATTCCATAGTACGGATGATATGTGTTAAAAGCTGTAGAAATTAGGTTATTCCATAGCCCTTGAATGTTTCTGTCCTAAAAAAAAGAGAAAGCATTTTAAATGTGAAAGTTGGGAAGGGAGGAAAAAAGTAGTTAGTGAATTATTTGTCCTATATGTCATGTTTTAAATTAATATAAGCTTGAAGTTAGCTCTTGGCATTGCTTGAGCTAATTCTTTATAAATCCCTTTAAAATGCACACTAGACCTGGAACATTTTTTTAAGGCCAAAGAGTATCAGTGTAAAATTAGAAAAACAATATCTTCAAGTTTGTTCTCTTGGCTTCTGGGAGCTGAGTGGGTGGTGAGGAGTCCCTTCCTTGTAATAATGTTTTTACAAATAGAAATTTTGCAACGGTTTAAAGAAGGTAACTGAGATGGAAAAAGAGGAACATGTCAGTGCATTTCATTCCATTGTAATGCGTTCTATAAAAAAAAAAAAAAAATCCTTTTCGGAACAGAGAATAGGTGATGAAAATTATCATGGGTGAAATAATGAAACATGTAGGGATTAGAAAAATATACAAGTAGATCTGTTAACTTTGTTTAGATTTAGTAACTTGGCTTTTTAAATGTGTTTCAGAAATTTTACACGGTGCTGCCTGTTCGTGTCATTATAATTAGGGGTCTCTTGGTATTTCCATTAACAGAGAATGTTTTCTTGCGTTTTTAACCTAACATTGAAAACAGGAAAAAAAAAAATTACCCAGCTCATTTTTTGACAAGCAATGTTGGAGCCCAGGTGTAAAGTTTTATACTGAATTTAGCCTGGGTTCATATTCTGTCTGTAACGTGTAACGTCTTTTTTTCAGCATGTAAGTTATTATTATGAATAATCAGTGTGCAGGGTACAGTCAGGAGCCTTGGCCGTGCCCAGAATTTGCTGAGTCGCGTCATAAGGAAGGGGCAATGGCATCTTTCTATTTGCAGCAGCACTTCCAGGCTGGCTACAGACTGCACCGCCCCCAGGTTGCTTGGGGCCCTTGGACTCATTCCGGCAGCTAGGAGACACCAGGTATCAAGTAGGGCCTGCTTCTCCCTCCTGCCCGCCCTCCAGGCACCGTGCCTCTTACAGAAGCTGGTGCGGACAGTGATACTGCTCAGAGGTCTCTGCGATGTCCGGAGACTCCTCTTTCTCTATTTTCAGGTCTATTCACTGGTTTTTCTGTTTGGTTTGCGGTGCTGTGGAAGTTGACCCCCGTCCCCCCCCATGCTTGTTGTGTAGCGATTTATTTTTTTTCTATAAACTGATAAAAAGTAGCTTGAATTAAATACCAGTTTACTGTTGGCAGAGAAGATCTGGCAGTCAGCTCAGTCAATAAGCCACCAGATAAGCGTTGCTTGCTGAATAAAATTTACTGCCTCAACTATTCTGTCTTAGAAAGTAGTGCGTCCCTTTCTAAAAACCAGAGAGGCAGGCCAGACCGAACACTCCTGCAGCGTTCTTTAGACCACGCATGCTGGTGCTACACGCTGAAGGTCCTACACATGGTGGCTTCAGTTTGGGACAAGTTTGCATTTGGCTCAGGTTATTAAGAATTCCATTTCTTTTAAATGGAATTTACTCATGGGAAGGAAATTTGAAATTTGCACCATGAAAAGACATTGAGAAACTTTAGCAGTGATTATTGCAAGATCCCAATGCGAATTTATACAGTCCTGCAATACAACTCGACTGATTTCAGTCCCACAGCCCCCACAACACATGATCTACACTGAAAGCCTGTTTGGAAGAAATGTGCAGTGGGTCCATTTGGGCTTTTTTGCATTGTGGCGCATTTAAACTAACTAGGGGTTCACTTAAGGTGCCAGCCACAAATTCTGGAGCATCACACAGAGCTGAACTGGTTGCAGGCTTTGATCTCTTCTGCTTCCTTCTCATCTCGGAATAGGGATCTGTAGCCTTCAGGACACAATGTAAATTGCCTGATACCTTTGCCTCTTCCTAGACATATTGGATTGAGTACCAGATATGGAAGAGTTTAAATTGGGGGATCCTCAAATACACTAAAGCCTGCCTGAAATGCTCTTTTGTTCTCAGAAATTTGTATGAAAACTTCAAAACTGAATTTGAGGCAGGGAAAGAGATCAGGTTTAGAAGCATTTGTTGCCTGCCACAGCCGGGTAACAGGGTCCAGAGGAGCCAATCAATACAATAAATATAAGTGACTGTGAAGTCCCTTAGAAACCATTTTCTTTTTCCTTCCTGCCCACTGTTAAAACGCAAGCAATAACTTAATGCACAAAGGATATGTTTCTATTCATAAACAAAATAAAATGAAGACATTTTAAGTTTTACCCATTCTCACTTGCAACATGTTTTGCATGTGCAGTATGACCCAATTTATTTCATCACATTATGATTCCAGATTTCAGCCTGCAGCAGTATCTATAGAGTATCCATTCCATACTTCAAGTATTTTAGGATCTGATGTGACCACAGCTCCTAGGGAGGCTGTCGGGCTGCTCATGACACCCACAACTCACTCAGTCCCCATGGCCCCAGCAAATCTTCAACTCATATAGAGGGAAAGATGTCACTACGCAGACACATAAATTATATTTTATTTCTAGATATACTGTAGATACCTCTATTGTGACTGACTTTGGAGGAACTGACTCTCCTGTGGCTAGAATTGGGGCTGGGAGGATGATGAATAATACCCAGGTCAAGATTACAGTGGAGTGATGGAAAATCTGATTTCTGCCATCATCGAGTTCATAATATTATGACTCATAGTTGGAAGAAGGTGGGGGGGAAGGTGGCACCTCTTGGCAAGAAGAGAGGAGGAACAGACAAACCATCACTCCACCCTAAAACCCTCTCACACTTGGGAAAGAAATGGCACAAAATACCGGTGTCTCTGGAATTTTGCCTCAACAAATGTGACTGAGAACATCTGATCCCTGAGCATATTTTTCAGGAGAGTTTTTTTCTATTTTTAAGATGCCATGGCCACCAAAGCAACTGCCACAGATAAGGTGTCAGAAATGTCCAAGCAAGATTTCCTTCAGTCTTTGTTCTTGGTTTTTACATCTGTAAAATGAACATAGTCTGGGTGCCTCGCGGAGACGGTTACGAAGCCAAGCTTACTAAGAATGGTAGTTAAGCTGTAAATTGTCACATCCGTAGGTATTATTATAGCTAATTACAAATACTGTTATTCTGGAGGTACATGTACAAATTTGCAGGATTTCAGAAAAAGTACTAGCCCTTGTATAGATATAAAAGTTAGATGTAATAGGAGTCACAATTCAAAGTGAAACTTTGTGGCAGCGAGGTGGCTTTTATGGTTGATTTAACTATATCAGTGAAGTGGGTCCTGCTTTTCAGGAATATGCAGTTTGACTATTTAATTGCACTACGGGGAAAAAAAAAACGTAAAAACCAACCAAACACACACCCCCAAAAAAACCTCCTGAAACAGATCCTCCTAAAGAAATTTTGGCTTTCAATTCTGAAATCAGCCACTTTTTGTAGTCATATAGCATTTCTTTTGTTGAAAAAGGTCCTAGATTAGATTAGAGAGTGTAAGTAAAATATTATTCTAGTTAATTATGATATTAATATTTGTAAGGTTAATAATCTTTCCAAAACAGGGTAGTCTGCCATTTCTTTTTATTTCAGTGAAGACAATTTTGGCAACAAGGATGAAAGAGCTTGTTTATTTTGTCTCCAGGTGTCCGCTGATTACTTAATTAAATATTTTCATCAGCCACAATGACCTCTGTATTTGGGTCGCATATTGGTTTACACGGGATTTCCCATAGCAGCGACCGTGTGCTGCGCTGATTTCAGGTTAGAGAAATAAAGCCTGCCCCATCCATCGCAAACCTGGTTTCTTATCAGGCGGAGAAGTAGTGTGCATCCTCTGAAATCTGTACCTTTGGCAGGGAAATGAAACTGAGCCAAGCTGGTCCTGCTAGCCCAAAGTTCCTGCTTTGTTAAAAGGTTCATAGCAGGTCAGGTATTTTTCAGTATATTTTTAAAAGCTTGGTTGAGCTAATTTAATTTCTGTTCATTAATTCCTCCCCCACGCCCCCCTTCAGAATAAACGGCCCTTCACACGAATCCAATTTAGCTTCAATATACCTTATTCACACTGCCTTTTATTGCAAGCCACAGTTCAGCCAGCTGTAAGATTGCCCAGCTGCCTCAGGTTTCCCAATTTAGCCCTGGAAATGATTTCAGCATGGCTAAAACTTTTCACTGGCCAATTTGGAAACAGGATTCAACTTGTGAAAAATGTCCCAAAATGGCCACCGAAAGCAAAATAAAGCCAAAAAAACACACACAAAGAAAGGTGGGGCGTGAGGAGATCTGGCTGGGGATTTTTTTTTTTTCCTGGGGCGAAAGGATGTGTATGGGCTACGTCGCAGAAGTTGAAAATCAATTCTTAGCCTTGCACTTCTGCTACCCTCTGAGGGACTTCTCTTCTTGGCCTGGGCTTAATTGCAGCACTGATATAAACAAGGGGCTTAGTGTGAAACTCTGTACAGGCAGCTGGAGGTGAACTGGCAGTGAAGACCAGGATTGAGTTTAGTATTGAGGCAAAATAGCTTGGTTTTATCTGGGAGCAATAGTAGGAAGGAAAAAAAAAAAAGGTTTGCAGCTGTGTGGTGAGAATGCATGTCTAATCAAAGAAGTCCAAGGCATCGAGTGTTCGTATTTACACGGCTAAGGGTAAAAAATAGTAACACTTCCATGTCTTAAACACCATTGAACTTGAAGCGATGAACAGAGGTCCTGCCATTAGATCTGAGTTGTATTTTACAGTGTCCATGTGTGTGCAGCTCAACAAAGGGTTGATTAAGCATGGATTTATTGTTGCACTTTTATAGAAAACCTTAGCATGTCTTGCAGTTTATAGAGACAGACATGTTAATGAAAGCCCTTTGGCAAACCTAGAATTCCAAAATAGGCAACACTCAGAAAGTCTGGTCTTGCAGCTAAGAAGAAAAGTATGCATATACACTGTGATTATGTAAATACTTTTTGATCCTGTATATAGATCACAATAATTAGGGAGCACAGCACAAGACTTATGTGCCCACATAACACTTTGTCCAATAGACCATATCTGTATTTAAGGAAAAGGGATTGTTTCCTGTTGTTTGTAGTAGAATCTCTTAAAAAAATCACAGCCTTTTTAAATTTGTTATTAGTTGTAAATAACTAATTTACAACTTAGTGAAGGTAAGGAGAGGCATATATCTTCTGAGGTTAGTGGAAGTCACAAAGATACCATCAGGAGGGAGAGGAAGAAAAGCAGAGTTTTTCGTATGAGCATCCTCAGCTACATTCGTAAGTTTTTGTGTGGGTGGAATTTTTTTCCCCAACACTTCGAAAATATTGGTAGGATTACAATGCAGCTCTGAAAGGAAAATGTGGTCCATTGGATATTTTTAGTTAGAAAGTGTTATTTGACTTCCAAAGGAAGGGAAAGAGAGTTCTTGACGCCCGCTACTGACAATTTAACTAATAGCTTCCAACGTATGCCTGTATGCATCATTACCTTCATCGCATGCACATTTTTGTCCTCCTTTGCCTTCTAAAGCTTATGTTCCCTGTAAAATCTTGGTCACCATCATTTTAGAAGATCTCGGCTGCAAAAGCTGAAGTTCAGGGTCATGACAATTACATGTCAGCATCTGTGTATGGGTAAAAAAGATTAAAAGAAATATGACCATCTAGTAGCATGAAGTAGATGAGCATTTTTAATGAAGTGAATTTATGCCTTTGCCTAACGGTAAGTACTTGCTTAAGTTTGTGAGGTTTTTTCTTAATCAAAGGAAAAAAAAGCCTTGTTTGTCATAAGCGTACAACTTCATGGTAAAAGATCATAATGATAATTTAAACCACTCTATCTAAAATAAAGCAGGATTAAAAATAAAATTCATTGTCCCCTGTGTTTAGTTTTAAACAAGTTAGTCTAGGAATGTATGATGTACTAAAGCAAGACAACCTTAAATATTTCTGTAGGTTTATTTCTTTAGAATTTTATATGGAACTGTTATGTAGGTAAACAGCGTTTATTCTGGTTATTGCACTTGCAGAGAAGAGACTCTGGCTAGTGTGCCGTGTGCCTGCTTATTTTTATTATAGTATAAAGGATTTTGGGAACTCCCCCATCAGTGAAGAAATGTAATTTTGCAAAAATGTCTAGTATGATGATCTCTGAGTTTTTTCCATGTCATCTCAATTATATGGATATCTAGTACGTTGCTGCAAAAGTGCTGGGGCAATTGACACTTTGGAACAGCTGACTCACTCATACTAGTTGTTAACTTCAGTGCTGTCTTTGAGAAGCTGACCCGTACAACTGCAGTGTGGGAATCAACGTCTTTAAAATTATTTGCAGATAGTCTGCACTTTTTCAGGGAGGGAAAAGCACCGAGGACAGGTTTTCAGAAATGCTCATCATCCAATTATGTCCCCAGATGTTTTAAAGATCTCCTCGTCACTCAACGAGCTCTCAGTGCAAGCTACCTACTACTGAGTTGTTTCTGAAGTATGACTCTGTGTGGGAAGCAATTACTGATTGTGCAAACATCTTAGATCATGAAATAGATTGTTTATTTTATGTGTTGCCCATTCTCTTGGGACCCAGACCAAGATCAGAGCCCCGGTTCTGCAGGAACTCCTCAAGGAGATCGTGGCAAGTCCTCTCTTGAAGGAATTTACACTTTTACACAGCCAGACTGAGCAGCATGAACACCATGAGACATTTAAATAGACATGGGAAATGGGCAGGAGTGCAAAGAGAATAGGGTAAGAAAATACTACATGAAAAAGTAGAATAGAGCAGACACGTGGAATGGTGCTGCTGTGTAGAGACTGAGGGAGGAGTGGGAGGGGACCTCTGGAAACAGCTGTTCGTCATGGGGAAAAAATGTGAGAGCTGCTTTTAAAAAAAAAAAAGAAAGAAGTTGGACACTGATGACGACATTGTTGTCCCAAGGTCCCTCTTTCAGCTGCTTGTCATGGATCTTGCCAGCTCGGTTTTTGGCTTCTTTCTCTCAGCAGCTTTTCTTCCTCATGTTCACATGGCCAAAGGAAACGAGGAGGCTGTTTCACCTCTGGTGCTTCTGAAATGGGATCTCCAATGAACTTTTCTCAGTAGAAGACACCTTGTGTAATGTTTTGTTGAACACTAGTGATATTTCAATCCAGAAAAAACAAAGCAGCAATAAAAAATAGTCAGGTATTGCTTGTTTTTTAATTAAAGATAGGTAGTTGCATGCTGCAAACCATTATTCTAAAAGAGGCAGTGTGAGGATAAGACAAAATAGCATCAAATTACAAACTCACTTCATTGTAAAATCTAGGTGCAAAAAGAAGTTTCTTAATAATTTTCCAGAAAACTTTGTTTAAGGCAAAGGTGTAGCCATATATTTTATTTAAGAATTATGAGTTCATGGCTTTATATACTTTGACACAGCCTTGGTTGCCTTTGAATGCTCTTTTAGTTTTGTTTATGAGTCATTATTCATAATGTTTTTGCCATTGAATACCTTGTAGTTTCTATTACGGGTCCTTTAAATTGCCTGTGACAAAAGGTGCTGGCCACAAATGTCTTTCAGAAATTCTATACAGAATATTGCTTAGATTTTTTAATTTTTATTTTTATTTTCAAGATCTGCATCTTAGAACTGCATAAAACTCCAGACTTTGTTTCTATAAGCACACCAAAATGAAAAAGAATTTGGATTTCCTGTGGGGTTCATGTCTGTTTTCCCATTTGCCTTCTTTCTTGGAAGTTAACATTTTGTTCTAGCTGTGATATGTGACAGGAAAATGGGTAAGTGGAAATGCAAGAATCGTTGAATTCTGTGGGCAAATACCCTTTCCTATCTTCCTTAGAGAATGTCAAAACATTGGCATTAAAACACTGCTGTACTTTTTTTCTCTCTCTCTACTGAGGCACACATACCCTTTTTTCTTATCTATGAAATATGGTTCTGTTATTCTAGAAATGTTTTGAATAGTGTCTTGGAGCCAAAAAGAAATGAGAAAAGCAATTTACAAGTCTGTATACAAAATGTATGTGATCATTTGATTTAATTTCTTATGCATTAGGCAAAGGTTCTTAGAAATAATTACTAACATAGATTAGGAAGACAAGTATGACAAAGCCAATTGGCATATTTGATGGGAAACCAATTCATATAGTAGGTTTTATGCCAAAGAGAAAGGGGGACGTTATGCAAATAATCATTTGTTAAAATTAAAGCCTGGTTTAAACTGTCACAACTAAGTTTACATAGACTATTGGGGCATTCAAATCTAATCTCTCAGTTAAGATATCAGGCAGAGTTACCTTTTCCATGGGAATGTTATGTTCTGCTTTTTAGTGAATGTATTGATAACATATTAAAATAATTTCTAGGAATTTGGAGGGAGAGGGAGGAAGAAGGGAAAGGAAGTAGTAGCTCTTGAGTAAGTACTTCTTGAATAAATTGAGTAAATCTGCAAGTGTATAAGAAAATGGAAGCATTTTCTCCTATTAGATCCAAAACTATTGACCTAATCTCAGGATGCTTAGATTTTTTTTTTCTAAAATTCTAGTTTTACAACAACCTCTAGTTTTCCTTTTATTAAGATATTATTTATTATGTGTGAATGCGTACCCAGCTCACTTTTTTAACATATCTTTTTCAATGCCTCTTGAAAAATCTAGACTCCGTGTGGCAAAAATATTTCCATACCAGAAGTTACTGTTTCATCTGCATAGTGCCATCTGATGGAACTATCCGATACAGATGAATCCAGGTCTTTGCCGGCATTCCCAGCTTACTTGGAAACTCTGTTGAAATTAGCTGAAATGTTGCTTGTGGGAAGGTACGGTAGCAATCATTTCAGGGCACCTTTCACATTTGAGTTTTTCCATTGAGAATCTCGTTCACTGAGATTTTTTTTTTATAGAGAGTCGCAAGTGAATGATATACTTGGAGAGACAGCAGCAAAGTGCATCTCTCTCTGATTTACAAATAGAACAAAATAGTTGAGCCAAGAAGAGTTCCATTGTCTTTACAGACATCCAGACACAACTGCATTCTTTAAAAAAAAAAAAAAAAAAAAAGGACATTAGATGTCCATGGAAGTTGTGAAAATCCCTTTCCTGAGCTTGGAATGGGATGCATCTTGGAAATGTGGATGCTTGGTCTTATGGATGCATGGTCTTATGAATGGGCAGATGGAATATAAATCTAACAATCTTCTACATTTCATTTTTACTTTTAAAAGAGATTAGTGCTCTAGGACTTGAATGCTTTCATTTTGCTGTAAAGACTTAGTCTGGCTGTTGAATAGGTTAGGACCATTCAGTTTAGGAAATCGCGTCCCTTTTCAGTATCTGAAGTTGAGCATTCAGGAGCTGAGGTGCCTATAGCAAAGGGCTGCTTTTGAAAATGCAGAAACATTTGAAAATGCAGAAATGCTTGTTTCTTTATCTTACTACTTTTAAGTAAAATAAATTTAAAAAAGAATTAAAAAAAAAAAAAAGTAACACAAACCTTTTCCAGGGAGACACAGGTTTTCTAACATGCAGCGGAACATCTTTGAAGAGGCTGATGTGTCTGATGACTTAATTGTTGGCTTCAGGATTTTCAGTTTTCTTTGATTCTGATGCTCTGGGGAATGGCATAATAAATAATTTGGTCTGGCAGTATGGCACATAGCTGAAAAAAAATTTACTTTTCCCTATTTCTGAGTATTTTTTCTTGGGCCTGAAAAGTCTGTGCTTGTACCTCTTTCAGGTATGGAGGTCTGTCCGACCTGTTAGGTTCTGGAGGGAGCGCTGGCTTGGAAAATATATCAAACTATGAAGATATTTGTAACTTTGGGCTCTTCAGGAGAGGTTCAGCTAAGGTGCTCTGCCGTGGGCTGGGCTGTAATGCCCTCCCTCTGGTTAATGCTCCACTGCGCTGGATTGTGGGAGGGAGAGCTCAGGCTGGTGTGGAGTTTTTTTCTTCAGAGTTCAGTGTCTTTCGTTTCACTTGCATTTTACCCTTGCCTGCATCGCCGATCGGCCTCAATAAGAAAGGAACGAAGTCAGCTGTGAAGCGTATTAGGGGAATAATTTGATGGTCTCTGGGGCGTAGCTTCAGGATCCAGTCCAGCAAAGTGCTGGAGTCCTCCTGCAGCTGCTTACTCTCCATAAAAATACAGTGTTTAAGAAAGCACAACAGGTTTTCTGTAAGGTCACTGTCATTTTTTGCATTCTTTCATTGTCTTTTTGTTCTTTTCTTTTTCTTCCCCCCCCCCCCCCCCCCAATAAAAAATACCCTGATGACAACTACAGAGTTTGTTGAAATCCAGGGTTTGGGTTTTGTTTATGGGGTTTTTTTTTACTGCTCATCTTCCTGTTTCTTGTATCTGTTTGAATGCAGGTTTAAATTAAAGGTTGCAGTTCTTTGCTGGGATGTGTGGACACATTAAATTGATATATGTGCTAGATAAAGGTGTAGTTAAAAGTGTGGGAGGACTTCATTTTTCCCAGGGTAACTTTTCTTATTTCTCTTTAAAATGAGAAGTAATTGCGCTTATCTCTGTAGCATGAAGCTTATCTCCACCATAATTTAATTTTTTGTCTAGTATATTCCAATAAATTATAGGCCCTTATTATTTTTCCAACAGAGATGCCCATTATGACATTTCTAGGTCAAATTACTTCAGATCGCAGACTGTTTCTTAAAAATTATTATGCTGTTCTATTTTACCCATTAAGTGTTCAAGCATCCTTTTATCTTCTCAGAGGAGAGGTGCCAAGTTATTTAAGTATTTAATGTTTTATCATGCACTTACGTTAATTTTTCATTGACGTCGGCAAAGCTTCCCTACACTTCACAGTTAAACCAGTATTTTGAAAGTTAACATTTGGCGGGGAGTTTACGGACAAATGATAAAACCTTGTAGCCTGTAAAGATAAATCTTGAGTAGCTGCCAGTAGGTAAATGACTAACTTCAATTCAAGCAATTTAACAGCAATCAGTTTGAGGTCAAGTAACTCTGGACAGTGTAGTTTAATGTATCGTCTTTTTTCCTTTCTCTGCAAGTAAACCACCGCTGACTTCTGCTCTCGTCATTTAACTTTTTTTAGTACATTTCCTGTGGATTGTTCCCCTCAGAAGTCAAGTAAGGTACTGCCAGGATTTGAAGGGGACTGGGAACATCAACAAATGGAAATGACACTAATGTGAACCAATGGATTATTTGCATTCCAGTGCTTAAGTTATCACTTAGTAGTTATAGGCTCTGGTGGCAAGACTGGACTGTGTTATGTTAGACTCAGGAACAAATGCTAATATCTTCAATGTTTTCAAATTCCCAACCATATTTGGTCAATTGTGCTAGCGTCGACCCTTGAAGGCTGCCAAGAGTCTTGTTGGCAAAAATGCCACTTTGGTGAAGAAATAACTTCTACCACAGCTTTATTTGAAGGCCGCCCTCATTTAAAGGGGTATCATCTCACTGCTTCATGACTCAGGTTTTGTCCTGTTTTTTTTTTTTTTTTTAATTAAATATATTCATCTCCTTAATAATGGGTTTAGCGTAAATTACCCTTATGTATTACATGCTTTTCTCTACTTTGAATGTTTTAATCTTCATATAATCCTTTCAGCAGGGAAGAATCTAGTTAATCTGCTCCGCAAAGTGTTGTAAATTGTTGTACAAATCCTTCTGACCTGCATGCGTGTGCTCACGTTCTTTAAAAATAGAGCAAAATTAAAAGTTTCTTTGCATTGCTGAGCAAAGCAGATCTGACCCAGACTGTTGAAGGGACAAATTCTTGTACATTTAAATATAGGATTTGCCGAAGCAGCCCAGCCCAGCCGTCATTCAGCCCAGTGTCTCTGACAGCCGCCAGCTCGCTATGCCTACCAAGAAAGGATGAGAAACTTGGAGTGGGCAGTTGTGGAATAAATGCGTCATGAGGGAAATTTCTTCTTCTTTCCCTCTTTTAGAGTTTCATTTGTACCCTGAAGCACAAGGAGTCAAACCCAAGTTTTTTTGGAGGGTTGTGGTTTTTTTTTCAGTTGTGTGTTTTTTAAATACAGCTAATGCTGGTGTCTGTTCTGTGTTGACGTATTTACCATACATAAAAAATTCAATGTAGAAAACCTAGGTGCAAATATTGTTGATGTGATAGAGCTAAATGACCTTTCTCTAAATAACATCTATCTTTCTTTAGAAAGTATAAGGAATTGAGTTTTATATGTACAAGCAGAATTGGAAATCCAATATTTTAAGAAGATTTGAGAATGTAGTCCCTTATCACGGCACTTCAGGTAGAACTGAATCCTCACACAAATGATGTCTCAGACTCCTTGCTGCTAGTGCAGAGATCTTGCACAAATGTCACAACTGTCGTCACCTAAGAGATAACATGTGCCCTTGTTGAAGCCATTTGTTGGTTGCTGTGCAGGGAGTACCGTAATATTCATAATGAGACTAAAAAGGCTGCCATTAACCTTCAAAAGGCCAATGCAATATCAGTATAAATGTGTTATAAAGAGAAAACGGATGTTGTCTTATATAGCAAAATGAAATATTTCCAGTTTTCCATTTTCAAGTAGTATAGGTTGGTAGCTGAAATTGATTTCTTCTCGTTTGTTTTTTTGGCGGTGGGGGAGGTGGTTGGGTGTTTGCTACGTTTTCCACCTGTCAAATGGATTTCATTGCTTCAAAAAATAAGTAAAAGTATGAAGATCTCTTTGAAAGAAAATAGAATAACTCTGAAATTAGCCCTGTAGTTGTGTAGTTGAGAGAGTAGGTGTGTCTGTACACAGTGTGCTCTCAAAGCGCACAGTCCCTTCCTAAGCAATCATTTTGTGAAGCTGTTCTTCCATATAACTAGGTTGCAAAGAATCCTGCAGTGCTTGAGGACTTACATTTTCTGTGACATGGGCTTTTTACAATGACTATAAATTGAAACCAATTCGACTTTTTGACTCTCTCACACTTTCTTCCACATAGTATGCTGGATTATGCTCTGCGTAATTTTGTGTGCGCACACTTACGCATGCACACCTACACATAAACACTGCAGATTCTTTTATTTAAAAAAAAAAAAAAAAAGCAAGCAGGAATGCAAACGAGCAAAACAAAATTTGCTGATTCTGTTCTGTCTCCATTCCCACTAGAGTGCTCCCTGTGCCACGCTTGCTGCTGATTCATTTTTCAGGTCTTGAATGATGACTCTTGCCCCGTCCCTGCTGTGCCTGAGATGAAAGCAGATGCTCTTGATCATATGGTGTAATCTGAATCCTCAGATTTCAGTTTGACCTAGCAGGATTTCTTATGAAGATGGTCTCTCTTCCACCCAAAGCTGTTGAAGGAGAAGGAAAAAAAAAAAAAACCAAAACATAACGATGCAAACAAGTGTTGTGGGGGGGTTCTGGTGTTCTGTTAGGTTTTTAAGTTTGTCAGTGATTTCTGTGTGTTTTGACTTCAGACAGTCATTGGTCTAGCGAGGATGCTTCACGGTAGTAATAGCCTAAACCCTGGCTGCATGCTGGAGCGGGGAGCGCTGAGCCGCGCTCAAAACCCCTGGAAGTTTCTTCAGCGACTCTTTGCAATGTTCTCGGCAAGCTTGTCTGCAACACCCGTTTGAACACCAGATTACTGCGTGCAGCATTTCATTTCAGCAATGACTTTGTGTAAGCGGGGTGTCCTTCTGACGACTGACAGCTGCATTCAGCAAGACTTCTCACAAATGAGGTGCAGACTCTGCCCTATCTGGGCCAATAAAGGCAGGAAATAAACTCCTGTGCAGCCACTCTACGTTTTACTAGTGTGGTTTAGTAGCCTGACTGGTTTCTGCATAGCATTAAGGTAGCAAAGCTAATGTTTTCTGTGGTTGACCGTCCTGAAATATTTGGAAGAACGTAGTAGACCAGCCATATCCAATGGGAGAGCGAAGGGAACGTGGCTCTGTGATGCATCTAGCTGGAAGCTAGCTGACCCATTCAAACGTGGGCCAGCTGGCTCACCAGAGACCTTGTTTGGTCTAAATGCCGTCTGTGTTGAGCAGAGTGACTAATATTTTGCCCTTTCAAGTTGCTGAACTGCTGTCTATCACATCAATGCAGGAGAAACACTTCTCACGCGGTGCGAAGGATTTTCAGGTTCTCGGGATTTATTCATAATGGTATGAATTTGACCACATACCGTCCTTAACATCATTTAACAATGCTTTCCACGTACTTTTTGTGTCTCCTTACCCTGATCTTCAAGGTATGAGTGTTCTATATGCACATAACAT
This sequence comes from Chroicocephalus ridibundus, assembly GCF_963924245.1. Taxonomy (NCBI): domain Eukaryota; kingdom Metazoa; phylum Chordata; class Aves; order Charadriiformes; family Laridae; genus Chroicocephalus; species Chroicocephalus ridibundus. The sequence goes on along the minus strand of NC_086285.1, from coordinate 78,886,495 downwards.
CTTGCTATGACAAATATCCAGGGAATATACCAGTTTGGTAATTTGAGACAGGCAGGCTAAGAAACATAGCACTGTGGAAGGGAGATCACTAGGCATTAGATAAAGACATTGCACTTCAGGAACCTGTGGAGTGAAAAATATCCGGAGAGTTACTGAAAGATGAAAACTCAAGTTGATCAGAATAATGGAGCTGGGAAGGAACAAACAGATATGGGTGTGTGAGATGCTGTTAACAGTTGGGACTGGCCATTTTTTAAAACACGCACAAGGGGAAATGGGATAAAGGAGATGTTGGAGTGGGGGAAGGAAGAAATTTACTTTAAAAAAAAATCCTGGTCGGAGGAAAAGAAATAGTATGGTATAAGTAGTGAAAATATAATTGCATTCAAAAGAGGGTGAATAGTTTTGATATGATGGAGAAAGATTATAGACACGTCTGATTTATGAAGAGCTTGTTCTTTGCTCCACTCCAAAGGCGGGTGTAGTCACTTGAGCCATGAGGAATAGCTCATTGACCGCAGCAAGTGATTCTCCTTAGAACCCTATTGGCAAGATGGGACACCTTAATCACATGGAGGAGACCTGAATGTGTTCTTGTTCATGTATTACTTGGGAAATGTGACCTTATAATGTCCTGTCAAAGCTCGTTTCAGATGATAAGGAGTCCGCCAAATTAAGGCACAATTTTGTATATTTCCAATTGTGTTCTGTTGCCAACTGTAAACCCCACAGCCAGGGCTGTCATCACTGAAAACCTGTCCCCTGCACCTTGGCTAAAAGGATTCAGCCACAGCCTTATTTTGTGACAGGTTTTAATGCATGCACTAAGTCTCAGTTCAGAGGATAAGCCTGGGTTACGGACTCCTACAGTTGCTAATAGATTGCCATGGACACAATACATACCTGCAAAATAAAAGTGGCAAAATATAAAGCGCAAATTAAGTACGAAGTGATTATCTATGTAAGATATCATCTTTTCCACCTCGGCATGGCCATCTACCCTTTCCCCCAAATCCTGGAGTTTCCAGCTTACTTTTGTATACATGCTTGCTGTGTTCTGCTTTTTAAATATGAGCATCTCAAAAACAAAATTCAGAGGTTAGTTTTGCTCACCTCAGAAATACACTTTACATACGTTCACCAAACTTGTGTCTCTTTGTCAGAAAGCAGGAGAGCCTGAAGGATTTCTGCCCTAGTGCTTAGTGTTCGAATAATATTTTGACTGTTTCTGAATAGGCACCATTGTACTATTAGTCCTTTTCTCCACAGATTAGAAAAGGATTGCAAAAGAAGGCTGTTTGTTTTCCTTGATTACTGGGAGATCAGATGTTGGGAAAAAGCAGTCATGATGATTCAAGAGAAGGTATTTAAAAATATGAGTACATTTTATGAGTGTCACTGGAAATTGTTATCCTGATGAAAAGTACCTGTGAGGAGTATGAGGTTGCCTACAATATGATTTGTTGCATTCACCATGGATTCTTCCCCTGTGTTTAAATAAATAAATAAATGGAAAGTGAAGTGGATCTTCAAAACAGGATTAAAAAACATCTCATGATTTATTTCACTTAAAAAGAGTAAGTGTTGATATATTTGCCTTTTTGGTTTTCTGAACTTTCAGGGAATACTCAAGTTCTGCTTTTAAATTTTCCCTTGGAACTAGAGAGGCTTTAATATATTTTTGGTTTATTTTTATTTCTTTTAAAAAGAAAGCTGAGAGGCCTCTGAAATCTCATGAGTCTGGAAGGAAGGGCTCTAAGGAAAGGACCAAAGATCCTGAGAGTAGCAATAAAAATCACCACCCTGTTCATGTGCTACAATACGTGAAATCTGTATTCTACCACTTGTGGCTTTTGGTCAAACAGCCAACCTGATAACTCCTCAGTTTTAAAAGTGACACTTCAAGAAACACTCTCTTACCTCTTCTCTTTTCTACTGAGCCTTTTTCTGCCTAATACAAGCTGGATGGAGTCTTCCCCACTACCCAAACCTGGCTTGTCTAGAAAGATTTTTCCCCGAGAGTATAACAGTTTTTATAAGTTAGAAGAGCAGAATAAGTAATACCTGGATATCCAAAATTTGATTGATGAGTTATTACATTACTGCAGTAAAATGATCTTCGGCACAGTGTTCAGATAGTTCTACTTTGTAATTTCTGAAAAGCTCAGCAGCATGGCATAAATGCATGGGAAGAAAAGCAAACCTTGACAAAGATGAAGTGATACCAGAAGAAAGAAAAAAAAAAAAAAAGAAGGGCAAGGTGCCAGAAGATTGATGAAATGTCAGGTAGTTAAGGACCGCAGTGAACATTGTCAAAAAAAAAAAAAAGAAACCATAACAATATTGTTTGAAGATTGCTATATTTTTATATGAAGATTTGAGTATGTTGCTTTGTCTTTCCCAAGTAACTGGGAAGAACTTAGAAAGTGCTTTTGGAAAATGCAGTCTTGTGCTACAGCTATTCATAAAGGTATTCCTGTCATTCAAACTCCACACCTTAAAATAATTTCTACCTTTTACTTCCCACATTTTAAAGCAATCTCAATATGCAAATTTAGGCTTGGAAATAGAAACCTATTCTCATAGACAAAACATTTCATTGCATTTTTAGACTTGCATTGTCCCTGATAAAACTTTATTGATTTTTATACTGCAGAGGATTTCAACACTTTTGCATGGTTGTACTAAATGAAGCTTTTGCATTGAAAGTCTGATGTTGTGTCAAAAGCACAAGTTAAATCTCGTGGATGATGTCACCGTGCAATTAAAGGCAGAGGTTAACACTCCTCTCTGCAGGTACTTTCCCCTCAAGCTATCTGGAATAACAGAGTTGCTATAATACAGCTGTGGCTGCTGAGGAATGCTAAAGCACAGTCAATGACTCGTTGCATTTTAAAAAGGAATGTGTGTGGCAGAGAGAGGTTTAATTGCTCCTGCTACATGTCTTATGGTGTGGGGGAGCCTTTGCTCGGATGGCTTGGAGTGACTGCTTTTGAATGCGTGTCTGACATCTGCTTTTTTTACCCTCTCCTCCCCTCCTGAAATAGAACAGTCACGTCCAGTTGTGGCAGCACGTTGTGTTTTTTCAGTGTCACCCAGTCAGTCCCATTGATTAATTATCGTCTTTCACCAAGCATAGCTATGTCATGCTCTCATAGCTGCAGGTACAACCTTTAGGGTAACGGTGGCTTCAAGCTGTATCTTTCTTCTCTTTGACCTTTGTTTTATCGTCTTGAGTTTCCGCAAAGTAACCATTTAATTGCCCCCTCCCTGCGTTCCCTCTTTCACTTCTCCTTACTTCCCCACTCTCCAACACAGAGTATCTGCTAATCATCACCAGGTTTTTTAACCTGATGCTGCCAGATTATTTTTAATTCCTACACTCGTCGTACACTGTCGCTGCATTCGTATGAATGGGAACGCCCAGACTAGATTTATCCCACGGGATCTTTGCTTCAGCATTGGTCCGTAATTCACCGAGGTGCCTAAGTTTGATACAGCCGAGGAGTCGTTCAACTGAGTGCCACTAGAAACACCAGAGGGGACTCCGGAGAAAGGGATACACTTACTTTTTCAACGGGGTGCAAAGAAGAAAATGCAAGATAGTCGCCAATTGCTGTAATTCATTACAGAGGGCCAGGGACTGAGCTTTAGAAGCTGGTCTCTGAGCTCTAAAGCTTGCATCTTTCCTGGATCCTGAGTGAACTCCAAGTGATAATCTTTGGTTTCACAGAATGGTTGAGGTTGAAAAGTCTGGAGGTCATCTTGTCCAAGAGTCCTCATTTACTTTGCTGTAAAAAATAATTATTACAAAGAGTAATCCCAGCTAACTGGAAAAGGACCCCAACTTCCATCAGGCTCGATCCAATCTCGATGTGAGCTGGAAATAGCAGTTTTATATGCATCCAGCAGGTTTTACCTGTGGTATCTCTTCTAGTTAACGGTCGTGCAGCTCTCTGAGTTCCTTGTAGTCCCGAGGGCCTGCCCACAGAGTGGCCCCGAACAGCATTTGCTCTGGTTGCAAAGGAGCAGAGTGCCTCCCTCTCTGCATTTCCAGCGATGAGCAACTCGCGGGAGAGAAATGCAAACTGCAAACATGTAAACAGCTGTTGGGGGAAGGGGAGGAAGCTTCAAGTAACAGAATCGGCTGCCAAATTCATCGCTGCCATGTGTGCTGTGTAATGCTTGTCATCTCAAGTGAGTCATTAAGAGGTTTTCCCCCCCACCCCCCCCAATGGTACTTTGAAGTGCTGTGACAGCTTGAGAGCATCTATAAATTGCCACAAACAGCCCTCATACTGCGTTAGCTAATTGCTTGCTCTTTGACTTATTAGGAGTCACTGAGTTAAATAATTTGTCACATGTGTGGCTCATAATAAATAATGTGACTAGCCAGTTTGTGAGCTGTTTTGGTGATATATAGTGCACCTTTTGAATGTTGTCACAAGCAGCTAACAAATATGACCCTATGATTGTCAGATCTTCGTGAAAATAATAAGGCCTGACAGGGCTGCAGGTAAAAAAAGAAAAAGCAACCCACCTCCTTGAGGTATAATGAAAATTGCATTAATTTCTTTTTTGGGTTTTTAGTAAAACATGATTATAACTTTATTTTTGAGTAGCTAATTAAAAGCGAGTATGATTTTATAGTAGAATACCTTTATTTCAATTTATGTAGGAATAGTTATGAAAGAAAAAAAGAGGTAACTGTTTCCCAGTTATTGAAAATATCCTGCATCCTCTTGTGAAGTGAGTATCCTCTTGGCAAACTAGGAGTAACTCCTGTAGTATGAGTCTGGTGTTTCTTTAATAAATTTGACCACTTTCTCTACAGCTTATCTAGATATGTAGGGCATATTTTTTCTGACTCTCAGTCTTAGTTCTGGTTGTGTGCTTTTCAGGTGGCGCTTTTCCATACACATGCCTGTTGGAAACTGGGCTGCTTAATTTATAAGCACAAATATGGTCCTGTTGTAAGGGGTTGTGCACATGTAATGTTAGCGATACCTTTAGAAAGAATGTGGTAGAACGGTGACGTGAATATATATTAATAAGTTCTTGGCATCTTTAGTTAAATAGAAGTCTTGTCTGATTTCTGCGTGGGAGGAGAGTCCCCAACGTTTTGCCAAAGAAGCAAATGTGGTTTCTCTCACAGCTAAAGGGCGATTTCTTCCCAAGAAACAGGACTTGTCTTGCAGATTTGACTCCTGTTGTAGACTGGATTACTGGGCTATAAAATCTTCTTTTCCCACAATTGTACTAAACGAAGAGCGATGAGTGGCGTTTAATAAACCTTACCAGTCCCTTACAAGCCTGTTCCTGCAGTGACCCTTGCTATTGCATTCCTCTTATTTGAACTTTCAGGTGCTCATGCTGTTAAACTGGTTCCCAACTTGGCAATCACTTTGTTTTCGGTCATGTTAATTTAGCAGAGCCCACTGCAGCTACTTCACATTAGAGAAGGCTCCCCTTCTGCTGCCTCTGCTGAACATCCTGGTGGTCCCCATGGCTCTTCCTAAATGTGTTGTGCTTTTCCCCAAAGCCAACCATCAGAAGACTCCTAAGTTAGGGGCTTGCCTACAGTTCTTTATCCTCTTGCATCTCCCACGACGTGGGTGTTTTCTGGCCGGTTGGGTGAGGAGAAATTATTCTCATGTGTTGTTTCATCAAAAGGGAAAGCTGTTGACGGATTGTGCATATCAGTTTTGACAAGGATGAGAATTACAGCTGATACACAAAAGAGGCCAATGCTCACCAGCCTCGGGCTTAATTAAGGAGCTGATGTTTGTGCTATTCACTGCAGATCACAGAGAGAGAGGTTCAAGCCTCTAGCATCGATCAAATCCCACAGGGACTTGCGCCTCTGTCTTTGGCATTCCCGGGGAGGCTACCGAGCCCACTGAGCTGCTGGCTATTTCACTGCGCCTTTTATCATTTTCCCGTGGAAAACTGGGAAAGGTGCTTCGTTTGTTTTGATGCACAAGGGCTTGGAGAATTAATCTGAAAATCTTCAGTGGGATCCTTTCCGCTAGGCCAGGATTTTATCTAATTTTTGAGGGCTTTGGGAGCTTAGTGTTATTTTGAGATGAGGCTCCAGGCAGTAACGGTACAAATGGGTACGTACTTTCCAGTGGCTGCCTGACTGGTGTTTTACAGTGTTTGAATGAGAGATACATGACTTCTTCTCTGTAAAGATGCTTCACATCAATGAAGAAAATGAGGCTGCAGTTCTGATTTTGAATTGAGGAGAATAATGAAAGTAGCTTTATCCTCATTCTTAATGGACTTATTATATAGGAGTGAAATGCTGGGACCCATGAAGTCAGTGAGATCGAAACTTCTTCCCATGTGGCCTGGGTTTATTTAAGGCTTTGCTTTAACTATATCTTCTTTTTAGTTTGGCAAAAAGCCCATTTTCAGGCATTCCAAACTTGCTTGTGTTTATGAAAGAATTTTCCATAATTTCATTAGCTGAGCAAGTAAACAAATATAACCATGGTAAATATTCTAGCTGGTTCACCTTTGCAAAGCAGTATGTCCAGATCCTGTAATTTTGACTGAAATTTGGTCCATCCATCTTTCATAGACTTTTGTGAGATCTATGGTAACATCTGGTTCTAAATGAGAGAGAGATTTTTAACCATACCCTAGCATTTCCAACTTTTTTCATTTTTCTCATTAGTTAGGAGAGTGTGTGCTTTTTTTTTGTTTTTCTTAAAACCTCAGCACCGGAGTCAAATGATTTCATGAAAATACCAGTTGCCATTTGGAAGAAAAAAAGAGAGGGGAGGATTATGGCACTCTGGGTTATACAGCAAAACCTGAAAGCACAAAAACAAGAAGAAAAACAAAAAAATAATAATGTGTATCCATTTTTTCAAATGAGCAGTGGGGTAGGGAAGCTTAAAGCCCTGATTTTTGAATGCTTGCTCTTACCAATATTAAACTTCCCTTTAGGCTTTCCATCAGAATATTATCTTAACAGTTTATTTGCTAACTTCTAAACTTCTAGAAACTTTTAGCTTATTAGAAAATGATGTTTATTAGTTACTGCAAGTCTGCTGCTTTCTATGTGGCCCCTATTTTTCCCTCCCTCTCAATTTAATATATCTGCGTGCTTACATATTATCACTGGGATAACAGGCAATAAAAATGCCAGAAAGTCTAAAGGAGTGAAACAGAGAAGTCACAAACAGCTCCCAGCTGCTATAGGCTTGACTTGTTCGTGTGTTTGGAGTTTTTGGTTTGGTTGGGTTTTTTACCCCCTTAAGACTGCACTTTTACCTCACTGCAGTTCGGATGGCTGCAGTAATTAAATGCCTGTTCAAATTACTTCTCTTGTGTGAAGACTCATTTCTCTGTTTAAACCTCGGGAGTCTGCTTAATCCAGTGTAGCTGGCTGCAGCGGAGGCAAGATAGGAGGCATTTGCCCAGGGTGAAGGAGTATAGCTATTAATCCAGAGATCCCTATGTGCTTTTGTGTTTTCTGTCGTATTTGTTAGCTTAACAGGACTAGGTTAGTCCCTTCCTGCCCTCTCTGTACCTGGAAAACAGTACCAAGTGCATTGGTGGGGAATTTAGCACGGCGCTGATTTCAGTGTCCTCTTGTGCTGTGCCTTGTTGTGTTCCCTTTATAATTAAATCTCAGTAGATAGGTAGAGACATTTTTATGGTATGCAATTAATTATCAATAAATAATATGTTCTGGTTCTGAACTACATGTTCTATAACTAAATTTTTTGCATTTGGACAAGGCTTATAAATTCAATGGTGACTAGTTGCCAGTCATGTATCCTACCATAAGATACATATATGTGTAGATTTCATCTGTATGCCTTTAACAAATTACTCAGAAATTTAATCTGTTACGCTGCTAAAAATAAAATCTCTTTGAGGCTGAAGAATTAAAATCAGAGATACTCTTCAACAAGAAAGCTCAGATTTGGCATCCAAAAGTCAAGACCTTTGGAGAACTTTTCACGTGCTTTTCCTATTTACATCTGCCTCTAATGTACATGCCTAGTACTACTATGTGCTCGAGTGACAAGTTCGCTAGAACTCATTCTTTATTTAGGCTTTATATTTTCACAGTCCTATTACTACAACAGACAAAATAAATAAAAAAATTCAAAAAAAACCCCCAAACAGATCCTCCCACTAATTACATGCAAATTAATTGTATTAAACACAATTTTTGTTACAGGCTAATGGTATACATCACTGAAGGATAACAATAATACTTGAGTTTTGCCTCTTAGTTAAAAAAGACAATACAAGAGAGCTAATGTTTCATTTTTGCTAAAACAAGCAAAATGTCTTTGCTATTCTGTTTCCAAGTGGAAGCATAGTACACTATTCCTCTACATTTCTGTTTTCTGCAAAGATACACATTGCTGCTTGACCAGAATGGTATTCGAATAGCTGGATTATTCTACATTGCGTGCTTTAACCAAGACATTGGGTTAACTTTAAAGTGGTTCTGCTTTGAGCAGGGTGCTGGACCAGATGAACTCGAGAGGTGCCTTTTAACCCAGCCTGTGATTCCCTGCATTGAAACCTTGATTTGAGACTTGGATCTGAAGCACCTTTTCTTTGTGTCCGGTTACTGATGCTCTGTACAGTTCTAGGGGCATCGTGAAAGCTAAGAATGCGTCAGGACTCTTGTGATATACAGTTCCTTTCTGTTTGCCTCCCTTTCTGCCCACTGCATTGCGGAAGTGACGGAAGAAAGTTTGTCATTTCCAGAATTTGGAACATGAAGTAATTCTGCTGTTTAGATTTTAATTTCTGATTTTGTGGCTTTGATTTAATGATTTTTATTCTCGCATTTATTTTTATGGCCCTGAGAAGGACCACTATACTCAGTTGTGCACACACTACTACAGATGCATGTCTACTTCACACGCACGCAAAGTGTATGCCACTGCAATTTGGCATGCGTTGTCTTACAACTGAGAACAGTTCTTCTGTTTCTCTGAGAAAGGGAGCAGGATGACTGGTCAGAAATCCATGCCATTGCATACAGGAGTCAGTTTGGGAATTTATAGTAATGCTTTAGCAAACTTGTTCCTTTTGAACACATGCACTCATACGTGCCTTTCTCTGAGTTGTTTAACATGCCATCTAGAAAACGCTAGACAAAGCAAGATGTGTACTGCTTCTGTGAGAGGCACTGCAGTGAGTTCAGCAACAGCAGATATATCCAAAAATAATTAAAAAACAAACTTGGAAGACCTTTGCTACATGTGAATCACCCTGACCCATTTTTCCTCTTCTGCTAGCTGGTGAGCGGGCTGAGAGCACTTTGCTGGAAGTTGCTCTTCATCCCGTGCAGGGCTTGCCCTGCTCCCCATTCAGGCGTATGGAGCCTCCTACCCTTATTAAATGGGAGCAAGGTCAAGCCATGCAGTGGGTAGAGGCTCCAAAAAAATCAGTACTGGCTGAACCCTTCTCCTTAAAAGAGGCTGGGAGCATTACCAATGCAAAATAAGAGTCCAGCGCAGAGCGTGGGTTAAACATTAAGTCCACTGAAGTATATTCTTTTAGTCTTGCATAGGAACTATTGATTTAACCTTAAGAACATCATTAGCTGCTGTTCTGCTTTGGAGCTACAAATATAAAACCCCCTAAAATGTATTTCAAGGAGGTGTTCCTTAGCAGTGGTTTAGTTCCAGCATGGCAAGCATGCTGGTTTACCAGCTTTGTAGGTTTAATTAAGCACAACAACATCCCAAATAACACAATTAAAAAAAATCTTTTCCTATTCAGGTGCTTCTGATTATAAACCTATGAACTTTATAAGAAGCAGAGTTAATTGAATTGTATTTGATTACTTCAAATAATTGAAATTACAGAATTAGCATAATTGGTGTGAATTCAGCAGCCAGCCATGATTCAGCTATTCCCGTGGCCCTTTATGACTGTGAAGATGTTGCTTCCAACCTCCATGGTACACTGCACAGTGAGGTTGTGTACAGAAAAACAGATCTTTTTCAAAAGAGCCTTAGGAGAGGTACATGTAGAGCTTCCTTTAAAGTGTATCAGGATGTAAGCAGAGTATATCCGTTCCCCTATGCATTTAAAAAAAAAAAAGAAATTAGATGAGATTTGTTATGTTACGTCTATTTATTAAGCTGGCCAAACATGAAGTTTTTAAAATGGACATTTGTTAAGGAAAAGACAGTCTTTCTCAATCATTGTGAAAATACTCTTTTGGCAATACATCCTACTAAGGTCTCATATTATCATCTTATTATTGCAATGGATCTGGCCCTTTTATTTTGTGTGGGTTTTTGCATATGGAAAACTTATGAAAGGATTCTTCATTTATTTTTGTGTGTGTGTGTGTACATATATAATTTCTGTGTGTGCACATACATATGAAGAATATTTTTGTGTGTAGCTATGTATATAAAAGTATAGACATACAATCTATCTCTCTATATATGTACATATATATGAATAAAACATTTTGGAGCACTTCAACCTAATATATTTTATTACAGGTTCAGCAAGTCTAAATCATGCAAACATCATCATATATGCTTTATATTGAGCTTGCTGCAGAACAGCAATGAACCATAGCCATCTCTGCAAACAGCCATAATTATGAGCCATGCAAATAAATGGTGACCCATCTCTAAATTGTCTTTGGTAATTCTTCCGACTGACCTACTGTTAGCATCTTTTACCAACGTATGTAATGTAATTTATAGCACAGCCTAAATGTGACATGGCTTGGGCTTTTTAAAATTGTATGTTTTGGTACCCTGAAGTAGCCCAAAACAGTAAAATCTTTGTTCCTCACAGAATGCGTGCGTGTGTACAGTACATATTTATCTAGTCTGGAATAGGCATTAATCTTTAATTACTGGATAAACATATTAAACAGGTGTGGAATAACCGAACGTTCAACTGTGCAATGTTTATCTACTAGCGCGGTGGATACTTTGGCTCTGCAGTTTGAAAGGTTTCACCTCGCCGTGCCCAGGGTTGAGTGAAGGAGGGAAGTTTGGGAGGGCGGGCACACAAATGCCCCAAATCCCACATAAATCAGAAATTTCCAGTTATAAATTATGCACCATCATAACATCCCGTTAGCGCGGTTGGCAAGCCAGGGCTGGAGCATGGGGTAGTTTATAGCGGAAAAATGGCTTTTCAATGGATAGCACACCCTCGGACTCCTTCTCCTCCTAGGCTCTGTGTGCTGGGCTTGTGGTGTGAGGAGATATAAAGCAGCATTTTTCTAGCTGCCTGGTGGAACAATGAGGGCTCTGTTAGCAGGAGCCCAAACTTCTGTAGCCCCTGCCTCACAAGGTTGGAATGACTGCTTAAACCCAGGTTCAAAGCCCTTGGCCTCCAAGTGCTTTAATTTAGCACTATTTTTGCTGCGCTAGCCTCTGTTTTTTCTGCTTAAACCATCTAAGGTCTCCTTGTTTTGCAGGGAACTAAGCAGCTCCTTTTTATAATTAGATTAAAGATAATCAAATGAAGACTTGGGTATTTTTTAATGTCATTTAATCTTTTTTTTTCTTTTTCTTCTTTTTTTTAACTTTTGCAAAATTGCTTTTTATCACCATTGCCTAGCTTCTTGTAAATTTACACCTCTTTTTTTTGCTTCTCTGTATTTCAAGCTTCTGGTTTTCTGGTTTTTAAAAAAAAAATATCGTTTGACAGGTATTTTTCAGCATTTTTATTTGATGCCATAAAATAAACTTTTACCAGGTGTTCTTAGGTATGATTCACACCACTTTCATTCTTTCATTGTCAGTTTTCCCAAAGCTGACTGGTGTGAAAATAAAAGAGAATGCAAAAATTGCAAAAAGGATACAAATGAAGTGGGAAAAAAACACAGATATGGAGTAAGGGAGTAAGAAGCCACATAGAACTGCAGCTAGAAGAGGGCTGTGCATTAATAAAAGTAACAAGTGCTGGCACAATTTGCTTCTAGTTTTCAAACATAAAAACGCAATCTAAAATGTAGGCATTATTCAGATAATAATCACTCAGAAGTTTGTTAAAACCACTACTTAGTACTAAAGCTGTGAAAAAGTGTGTAACAGCTGATGCCAAGTTTCTAAAAGAAAAATTGTTTGAAACTTAACTTTCCCATTCCTCCATAACGCACATTAATAGAAACATATTTGAAATAGAAGCAAAAGATTCTTATCTGGTACCAAAGACGCAAATCACAATTCTGTTAGAAACCAAAGAAATTGTACACGAACAGCCACATTTAAAAAACAGGGGAGGGAGAGTGAAAGAAAGATCATCTGAATTTACAGTATATAGAATATCACTGACCTCTTTGTCTGTCAAAAAACATCGTGCTGGAAAAGACAACAGGAGAGTCACTACCTGGGTCTTGACAGGAATTTCTTTTACAGACGTCAGAGTGGAGGCCAAGGTGGAGATCAAATTTCCAATTTGTTAGATTAGTGGGTACCCGAGGGGTACTGGCTGATAAGTCTTTTCCTCATTTTAAAAGTGGTGTTAAAAGTCCCAAGGTTTGCCTTTCTCCTTTTTTCATAATAAGATCATCACCATTTTCTTGTTCTCGTTCTTGACTTTCACTCATTTGGGTAAATTTTGTACAATTATGATTGTGTAATGTGCTGTGATATTTAGTTGGTTTACTTTTTTTTTTTTCCCCTCTCTTTACACCGGTGTTGTGTGTTGTAAAAGATCGAAATCATAGAATACCTCGAATTGGAAGGGACCCTTAAGGATCATTGAGTCCAACTCCTGTGAGTTTTTAGAAGCAGGCACCTTCAGACCTGGGATGTACTAAATGTTGTAAAAATAGGATACTGAAGAGTTTAAGTGTTCGTAATTCTGTGCTTAAGAGCAGGCCCCATAACTTCAGGGTGAAAATGCCTGATGGAGATTTGCAAGGCCAGATCCTGCAAATCTGTATGATCTATTCTGAGCGCATCACAGAATATCGAGTTTATTGTTTGTAACACATTGGATATGTTTTCCTTTTTTGTTCTGAAGTCATGTTAATTTTTTCACACAAGGCACCTAGTACTAAGTTTTACCTCGTGTGGATGCACGTGTGTCTCTTGACTGTGGTCGTGACTTCATGAGGGTCTATGTGGTGCAGAATATAGCTGTTAAAAAAAGAAATTTATATGATTCCCATCACAACTAAGTATACTACAATCCATCTTTAAGTTTTTTACAACTATGAAAAAATATTCTGAATATCAGTTATAATCATTAACACTTACTCATCCTAAGTTACTTTCAAATAGTCATTGGGAATAAACATACCTTTAAAAAAACACAAGTAAGGACAAAGCTCCCTCAGTGTGGTGATATGATTTCATTTTGTTTTTTGAGTTCCAAGTGGAGCACATTTTTCTTACAAGATTTGACTATTCCAAATGGACTTTTTTAATCATTATTAATGCTTCAAAAGCTCTGAAAAGTGTCTTGTTTTCCTTTTGAAGACTCATCAAAATGTTGGACTCCTCCAAATATGACTTAATTCAGTTGGTTTCATTATTGACTAGCATGTTCTTGTGACCAAAAAAATGGAAGAGACACGGCAACATTTGGTCTGTGTTTTCAGACCTAAATATATCTCCTTAAAAACAAAAAGCCTACCATGATCGTTTGAAATTCCTGATTGCAAAACCAGTTATCGCAATCTGCTTCTTTGAGATTTAGAAAAGGTGAACTGTATTTTGACCCGTAATTTCATAAAGAAAGTGTCAAATTAAAGACATGAACAGATATTGAAGGTGTTTACCCATCACAGTAGCCATTTGTGTGACTGGAGGTTGCAGTCACAGTTCTTACTGCAAAGGAGCCTATCAGATTTTAATAGTGGACGCATGCCTAAAGATACTGTGTTTTCTACTGATAAATATACCAAAAAATGGGAGTGGGAAATGAACAATTATTAGCATTAGGAAAACAGATTATTTCCCTTAATTATCTTGGAGATACACGGTAGAAAGACTGGGTGCTGGAAACGGGGGTAGGAATACAGTTTTCTAGCCCATAAAGCTACTATGTATTTTTGCAAATCAAAATAACGGCAATTCAGACATATCTTAACATATTCTAAAATTCCAGAAAACTTATACAACTGTGACTTGAGGGAAAAATAAAGTGAATGTTATCTTAAAAGATGGGTTAAGTATTCCTGATTTCTGAGATCACAAGGAATCTTTAGCCAGCTGGAGCCTCCAGGTTATTCAACGATTCTTAGTAGAAATACAGATGACTAATGAAATAAATAGTTGTCTTCCTCTTAATTTTTCATTTATAGGGCCAACAGTTCTTACATTTCCTGAGGCACTCTGCATATATTATTGAGGTAGTATGTTAAAATGATCTCGCCTCATTTATCCTCCCCCATAAAATAGTTGAGATGTAACTTTCCAAAGAAAACATCTGAAACATTTAATTTTACCTGTCACTTTTTTTCATTTTCCCTGTTAAGAGTAAAACATTGGGCTGTACATTTCTAACGGAGGGTTTTCATGTGAAGGTTAGAATAAACAATAGTATGATTTAAGATTCAGGGACCAGAAAAAGACTAATGGGCAACTCTAATTCATTTTCCAGGTCCTAGGTACACATAGTTGAAAGCTATAAAGGTAACAAAGGTTATCAAGACCTAGAGATAAGAATTAGAAGTTGTTAAGTTTAGTGTCTAAAATCAGAGTTTCCTCATTTTTCTTTTTACTATGTGAAGTAGTAATTCCTTGGATTTACACTGTTCACACTGTCAAGTTAATACTATATTGTGATTTATCTTATTCAAGGAATAGATATTTATTTTAATTAACTTGGTTCATCTAGGAGTATTTTGTATTGTTATCCGTTTAGATACTGCACATGCATGCTTGCGTTGTTTTGCAGAACTGTGTTTGAATATCTTCTCTATCATCTTGATGAATTTTGAAATTTAGGGTAGGCCTTTTTTTGTAGATTGTATTGGTTTACAGGTTTCGTACTAGTCTCTCTAACAGAGTCTTTTCTGTTCAGAAGCATTCAAATTGTAGGTAACGGTCAATCAGTTAGTATTATTGTCTACTACAGCCACAGGTGTTTCTGCTATAGGCAAATGCCACTCTATCAGAATCTGTCCGACCTGACTTTTCTGTTTGGAACGTTCACATTAGACATGAACTCCCGACAGATTAACTTTTCCAGTGTTATGCAAGCAGAAGTACTGATTGAGCTCTGCTAATCATACAGTAACGTACTTTTGCTGAGTCCCAGTAGAAATTGGAGTCGGTATTTTAAAATAAAAGCTTTTACAACTAACTAGCCGTAGAAAAATGCTCTTGGATCAAGTTTTTGGAACAGATAATTCCTAAATACATGAAACTGCACATATGATACTACTTCTGCACAAATATTTAAAAGAATTATGCTATGACATTTTTGTTGTTATTCTTCTTGTAACTAGGTTCAAACTGAATGAATTAGATTCAATGTTTGTCAAACTGATTTCACTGATAAAATGGACTAAGCTTTAAAAAATATTATGCAGGTCTAAAGTCCATACTAAAATTGTTTGGCATGTCCCTTCCCATTACTTTTTGCTCATGGTTATTGTATATAGTGAAGGAGCCACTGAACTGAATTTCTTTTTTTCTTTCACTAACACATTATAGTCATAGCAACACTGTTGTATAAGCTGGAGCTTGTTTAATGAATTACTTTCAACCGTCAGATGGAACGCTGTTTTCACCGGTTTGACTTATAGGGGATGAGTATTCTTCAGGATTGCCACTCTTTCATCTCGTCATCGCTGTCTTTCTCCTCATCAGTTATTTTGTGAAGTCCTGATCCAGCTCCTACTGAAATCAGTTGGAAATCGTCTGCTGTGTATGGAAATCTTTCTGCTGCATCTTGTCGAAGGTCAATTTGATTTAATGTTTCCAAATGTAACCCCATTTTTATCCTTGGTAGAGAAATCCTGCCTCTAGGAACAGGTAGGCAGAGGAAGAGAGTTTGGAAAAATACCTTGTGCTTCATTGTGCTCATGCACCTGCAGGTATATGGCAAAAGGAGCCTGCCCCGTACCTGGCTGAGCACAGGAACACATTTTCATCAAAATAGGCCTTTTGTACTAGAGACTTAGTTGGTACATTCCTGCCCTTTATCCCCACTTGCCTGTCTTGTTCAGGTTGGATTTGGGCGTTACTTTATTGTGGTGATGACAGAATCCATCCCCACCAGAACTGCATGGCCCTCACTAAGATTTTCCTTTGTCGTTCTGTCCTAGCAGTGACATGCAGGGGTGGCCTAACACCAGGGAGACAGGCGAGAGGAACAGCAGTCAAACCAAAACCAGCCTGGGCTATTCATTACTGCTCATTACATTCAGTACTAACAAAGTGAGACTATCTATTTGTTGTGCATTGGAAAATGGAAAAAATGCCCATTACTTTCTAAAGGACCTTGTAACTTTCTCCTGCATACTGCTTTTCACACTCTGCCTGAATACGCTGGGGGATAGCCAGTGAAATCCCCAAATTATAACGAGTTGCAACATGCAAGAGCTATTTACAACATGTAAGAAGTTTCCATAAATATATTTTATTTTTTTTATTAGCTACTGCTTGAGCACATTAGAGTTCTCCTGCATTCGTGTGCCTGCACGGTAGCTCTCAGCAGGGATTTCACTGGCTAGGGAGTATTGCCCTTCATGCTTAAATTTTGCCCAATATCTTCTAATCCCAATTTGATTTCTAATCATTGTAAAGTTCCAACAGCTGCAAAAGACATGATGGTTTTTATTTGAGGAAGAATTTTCCTCATAAAACCACGCAAATTATTTTTGGCTTTGCAAACTTTATAGACTAGGTTAATCGTTTGGCCTTCTTGCACAGTTGTTTACACTCCAGATCGATCTCCTTCCTCCATACATCGTACAGGTACTTTCACATCTATGTATAATAAAGTAATGGTATAACGTTAGCAGCAGTGCCTGTAATATTCTCCTTAGAGGGAACTGTGAGTTCTCAAGGTTGTCTTTTGCTGGAACCTGGGCTCCATAAGCTCCCACCCCACTGACCTGAATGCCTGCTTGTGGATTCAGGTTTTCTGTGATAGACATAGTTCACTTGTAGGTAAGGCACGGCTGAGGATGAGCCTGCTCTCCTCTTTTTAATGGTTTCTAGTTTGAGACGGTGTGGAACTGCATCATTTTTGTGTGTTGTATGGGGGTTTTAGTTCATGGAAATGGTGACCAGAGTTTGGGATAGCCGTGTCTTTTCTGCTGAGAGATGCTTTAAACCTAATTTAATGCACTGGTTTCTGTGTTTTTAGCTTTCCAAATGTGCAATTATCCCATTAGAACTCCACCAGAGTCAAGTCCAGTCAGAGACCAACAATTTCATTTTAAGGGAGGGGAGAGGAGCTTTGGGACTTGTGTTCATTTTGATGCTGAACTCTTTCTCACACCCACTAGAAATTCCATCCTGAATAATTTCACTGAAACAGATACATTTCCATGAAATATTGCTCTTTAGAAGAAAAGGTATTCTAAAGCAAATAAGTTTCCTCTATCTCTAGACTTTTATTAAGCAAAGACTATGGGCTGAAAATGTTTTCTGGACCATAGGAATACATTTCTGTATGACTACAGCGCTGAACAGTGTGAGGGCGGGAGCAAGGGAGTCCATTTCCAGTGAAGCTGTTTCCGTTGAAATCCAGAACAAAGGAAGATGGTCAGTACTCCTGAAAGCCGTTCTCAGTAATACCTGGGGTCTGTGGTATGTTTGCTGCTGTGTAAGCTTTGCTAACCTTAAAAGTAAATAAATAAATAAATACTAAATATTTCACAGAGCCGGCCATGGGATACTTGTAAAGAATCAAAAAATACATGCAAAGAATCAACACAATGAACTTTGCAGTTTGCATTAGTGGCAGCCCTGAGCTAAACTATTTATTCACTATTAATGCTAATGCAAATGTTGCCCTCCTTATTTACCTGCAAACTGCTAGTCAAGTCAGTGTTGATCCGAGAAGTATCCCCTTTGCACTAGTGCCCCTTGGCTAATTTGATTGAAAGTCTGATCCTGCCTCAGCCCCAGGCACTGAACATTTTGGTAGCTGTTCCTACCGCTTGTTTTCACATAGGCAAACTTGGAATATTCGCACTTTTTTGCCTTCTTTTATTTTATCTTCCCTTCATTTCCTCTGATGTCATCGTGCAACGCTGTTTACTTAGTGACAGGATGCTGTGTTGTGATTTAATTTTGCCCGGCTCCTTCATTTCTCTGCCAACAGCATGCCGTGGAGCAGATTTGGTCACCAACGGGACAGGGCGGCTGATTGACCTTGTACTTGAAATCCAGGGAATTACTTTTAAAACAAATATGTATATATTACGGGAAGATTTTTATAGGCTTCTAATCCAATCAAGTTAAAGCACTAATAGTACACTTAAACTTGTTGACTTTTTTAAAAAACATCTGGTTTTAATCAAGGTTCTTCTTGAATAAGACAGCTATCTCTTTATAATGAAAAATGACTATACTATAATGTAGCAAAATAAATTATTTCTTCTGTGCTATAACTGAAGTACAGCAGTTGACCGGGGATCTAAAAAGCATCTCTTTTGAACCTAGCTAAAAGCTGGTTGGCTATATTTATCTTTGTGCTTTAGATGTGTCTTGAGAGCTTTGGAAGTGATTTCTGTGCAAAAAATAAATAGGAAAAATAATTATCTTTTGTTAGTGGCCAAAAGTAATACAGATTTTCAAAGCATACTGGGGAGAGCGTTTTCCTTTTGCTGCGCTGTTGACAGCAGTTATCTTGCTAATTTGTGTATAGTCTGCTGTTTTACTGAAGAGCCTGCTTTTCTGAAACACATTTCAGCCTGGCACAGTTTTTCCTTATTGCTCTGACTCCACGGATTTATTATTTATTATCCAGGCTGAAATCCATTTTTAGGTAATTATTTCATTGATGGCCATTTATCCTAGCTGAGGCTTCAGGAGAAGCAGTTTCTGCCAGCAAAGCCTAAAATAGCCTTAAAGTGTTCGTGATGCTATGTTTGGTGATGCAGTATCAATATCCACTTGCGATTTCCTAGGTGAGGTCTGTGTCTAGATGTCGGAATGGATCATGTGAAACTATGTCGGTCAATTAATCACTGCCAATGAGCCATGGCGTGCCAAAGCTCCATTTCATAACGGCCTCCTTGTTAAGTTCACAAAATCTGAATCCACAGGCCAGACCTCCTCCTTTAAGACCTCCAATACAGGCTACAGAAACATTTGCAGGAAAATACATTTACGGCAAGAAATAAATGTTGCAGGCTTATAGGTTTGATCTATAGAGGGGAAAAAAAAAAAAAAGAAAAAAGGAAAAGTGTGGGGTTTAGCTTGAGAACTAGTCCAGTGGAATTGGTTATGCTGGATAGTTCTAGAGAAACGCTTCTAATGTGAATATAAAATAAATCCATATTAAGTGGTACATATAGCATAATTCAAAATTAGTTGGAATCTGACCTTTATGTTTCATAGCAATGACTGCTATGAGGGAGAAAGCGTCACTCATGTTTAATACTTCTCCTGCTTTATCTGTTCCTTCATCCTGGTCTTACCAGATGCAAAAACATAGGGTAAGAGAGGTAGGGAAAGTCAAAACTGAATAGTAGCCTGACATACTACCAAAATATATTAAATTCCTGTGACAAGTAAGTCATTGTTAGGGGGGGAGGGTGTGAGGGGGGAAGGGAGAGCGTCTTTTACTTCACTGGCCCATTTAGGAAGTTTGGTCACTGGTATGAAGCCATACAGCTGCACACAATATAAAGTAAGTTTAACAGCATATTTGGTGAGTTTATAACTTCCCCAGGGCATTTTAACATTAAAAATAGTGATTGTTAACCTGGTCCATCTGAACTTAAATATGAGCTTACTTTGCAAGAAATGAGGGGTAACGTCTCAAGTACTTTTCTTTGTGTTTTATTATTGCTTAAGGGCTTACATTGCTTTATAGCTGCATTTTGTCTGTTTTTGCATTTTGTACTCAACAGGGATATTCAAATCCATGGTTTCGGTAAGGATGGCAATCCCAGCCCTGGATTAAAAATATGTTCTTTTATAGTTATGCATAGATATTAATAAATATACAGTATATGATAAAATGTCAATTGTATATGACTTTGACATTATCAGCAAGTCCATTACATGTGTGTTATCTCTCTGGTGACTAAAGATTTTCACAAGCAGCAAAAGCTCTTTTTAAAACATTAGAGTCTCAGACTGGCAGCCAAAAAACCACCGACAAATATTGAAAGGCACACGAGAAATCATACTGAAAAGAATTACCATTGCTTTATAGGATGAAGTAGATTGCAGAATATTAAAATGAGGTCCCATTTAGAAAAGCATATTTCTGTATGTATATTGGACTGTCTTTTAAGGGAAAATTCTATTTTCAGATGAGTATACAACTGGAAACACCCGAGTTTTCAAAGCCATGAATGAGAATCCAAAAAAAATCATTACACTGGGTTAAAGATGAGGAGATTTTTTAAATAATATCGCTTTCCTCCTTACTTCTTGCTGGTTCGTAAGCCTTTAGGGTTTGTAGTGTCAGGCATTTTTCTGCAAATACAAAACCTCAAAGAGTATGTATTTATCTTTGAAAACTGTTATTCTTGTGTACTTGCTCCTGGAATTGGGCTTTGGATGAAAACATAAACCCCTCAGATATTGCAATTATTGCTAGAAATTGGCAGCGTTGTGGAGGTGCAGGAACCAGCCCGGCTCTTGTGTCACATTGCATGCTTCTGTGTAGCGCTGGCAGAAACGGTGCTTCTCCATCCGTGCTCCTCCCCCGAGACGGTCCCTGTCAATACCCAACAGCCACAGCGTGCCGTGCGGGTGGTCCTGGTGCTAGCTCTTAGCAGGTACTCATTCCATAGTGCCGTCACTGTTCTGATTTTGGTATTTTGCATGCTTGTGCTCTGCTATTTTGCCATGTTAAGGAGCAAATTATTTAAAAAAAAAAAAAAAATCTTTTTGGACTATGGATGAATCCAGCTTCATCAGTTTCCTTTGCCTCTCTATTAGATGGAAGTGAAATCATGCTGGGGTGACTTGCATATGGGTATGAGGGCCATTTAAACCTGCAAGGTTTCTGGAGCCCTGTCTTCTCGTGCTCTCGTGCGGTAGCCTGCCATGTCACTACTTCTTGTGTTAAGCAATGCTAAGAGGACCTCCATGCTTCAGACCACGGCAGCTCTTGGAGAGCCTGCGCTCCTTTTATTGCATTAGCGTAGCTTCCTCATGCAGGCGCTGAAGGTGGAACTCACATCCCCGTGTAAAGCCTAATGAAAATAGTTTTGCCCAAGGCACCGGTGCGGGGCCAGGAGGGAGCAGAACACCCACTTGGAGGCATTGCTCAGGGCACGCCACAGCTGTTTCAACCACTCCGCAGGGCCTGCAACACTCTCTGTTGAAAAGTTCCTTGCCAGTTTGTCCCAGATTATTCGCAAATTCCCTGGCTGGCTTTCTGCTACTACTGCAGCTGTCTTCAAGGGCATCTTCTGGCCCCTCTCCCCCGGTGGGAGACCCTTGCCTGTTTTCTTAGCTTCTCACCCACTTTATAGTGCTGAAGGGGAGGGTGTCTTGTTAGACTCTGTGGCCTTACCTTCCATGGGGACCTAATGTGTAATTTTGACTGCTAGGCACTTAAGCGGTGCAATAGTAGCAGAGTTAACCCATCCACGCCCCTGTTTTGGAACTTGGTTGCAGTCCATCCTCAGTCTATCAAAACCTAGTAATAGTGACGTTCCACACCTGCTGCATGAAAATCCTAGTCCTCAGAATTTACAAAGGCCTCGGAATAGCAATTATTAATTTTAGGGGGTATATATACATGTGTATATGTACACACTCACATTATTGTCTGTAATTTATGTTGGCAGTTCAGAGCTGGTTTGAATGAATAGTATATAATTTGTCAAAATAACAATCCTTGGCTTTGTTTTTGACTGGCTGTTACCACAGAGCTGAGGACGGGGACGTCATTTCCTAAAGCTGCCTGCTTAAAAAGAATATTCTGTTCTATGTTCTATTCCATGTGGATGGTAAGCAAAGAAAAAAATATTGTATATTCACATCAGCATCTTGATCCTGTACCAATAAAGACAACTATAGCCCTAGACTTCAGTTAAAATAGGATCAAGTTTTGGATGAGACTGTGTGGCTTATAGCTTCTTTTCAGGGAAAGCTCTTGTAATGTTGCAAGCATGACAAATAATAATGCACCTAAAAAAATGTTGTAAAGTTGCTGATGTATGAAAAGAATTATCACCTACCTAATTCCATTTGGTATGAACAAGTTACTTATTGACTTAATGGTTATTGAATTATTCTAATTATATAGAATACCCAAGCAAGTTGAACTTAACTATATTTTGGGGTTTGTCTTTGTTTTCCTAGTCTCTGGTAGCTGAGATAAACAGTGCCAAAGCCTCGTATTTCCTTAGAATCACAGAATACCAGGTTGGAAGAGACCTCAAGGATCGTCTGGTCCAACTTTTCTTGGCAAGAGCATGCGTCGTGGTTTAGCCTCAGACGGCAACAAAGAACCACGTGCCGCTCTCTCGTGCCTTCCCAAAACGGGAAGAATCGTAAGAAAAAGGCAAAACTCTCAGGTTGAGACAAAGGCAATTTAACAGAACAGCAAAGGTAGCAAGAAAATAACAACAATACCACGGATAGAGAAATATACAACCACGATTATGGAACCGCTGCTCACCAACCGGACCAGGGATGCCCCAGGCCGCTCCAAGCGCGACTTCCTGCCCCCTCCCCCGGCAGCTCAGGGTGGGCATGGCTCACATGGCATGGAATACCTGTGTCCTTGCCAGAGGCTGGGGAGAATTAACCCTATCCCCACCGGAACCAGGACAGCATGGTCTAGACAAGAAGGTCCAGCACCCTGTCCAGCTGGATCTTAGAAGTGTCCAGTGATGGGGAATCCACCACTTCCTTGGGGAGATTATTCCAGTGGCTGATTGTTCTCATTATGAAAAATTTTCCTCTTGTGTCCAGTCGGAATCTCCCCAGGAGTAATTTGTACGCATTACCTCTCCGCTTTTCCATGTAACTCCTTGTAAAAAGGGAGTCTCCATCTTCTTTGTAACCATCCTTTAAATACTGGACATGGTGATGATGTCTCCCCTAAGCCTTCTTTTCTCAAGGCTGAGCAAACCCAATTCTCTCAGCCTTTCCTCGTAGGGCAGGCTTCCCAGTCCTTTGGTTGTCTTTGGGGCCCTTCTCTGCACCCTCTCTGACCTACCCACATCTTTTTTGCACAGTGGGAACCAAAACTGAACACAGTATTCCAGGTGTGGCCTGACAAGCACTGAGTAGAGTGGGATAATAACTTCTTTATCTCTTCTGATGATGCCCTTTTTTCTGCAACCCAGCATCCTGTTGAGTTTCTTTGCTGCAGCAACACACTGTTCACTCATATTGACCTGGTTGTCCACCAGGATCCTCAGGTCCATTTCCACAGAGCTGCTCCCCAGCCAGGTAGATGCCAGCCTGTGCTGCACTCCTTGATTATGTTTTCCAGGTGCAAGACCTTACACTTGTCCTTCTTGAACTTCATAAAATTCTTGTTAGGTCACTCTTCCAGCCTATCCAGGTCTTCCTGCAGAGTGGCTCTCCCTTCCAAAGTGTCCACTTCCACACTCAGTTTGTTAGCTTCATCAGACTTCATCAGAGTACACTTGACCCCATCATCCAGATCACTTATGAAGATATTAAACAGCATTGGGCTCAATAGTGATCCCTGGGGGACCTCACTTGTGACAGGTGCCCAGTTTGAAAAGGAGCTATTTACCACGCTCTGAGTGTGGCCTGTCAGCCAGTTCACCGCCCGCCGCACAGACCACTTGTCTAGATCATAATGCATCAGTTTCTCTGGCACAAGGCTGTGGAGAACTGTGTCGAAAGCCTTGAAGAAATCCAGGTAGACAATGTCCATTGTTCACCCCACATCAACTGAGCAGGTTACTTTGTCATAGAAGGCGTTCGGGTTTGTCAAGCATGATTTGCCCTTGGTGAATCCATGCTGGCTTTTGCCTATCACGTGCTTCATTTGACTTGTGATAGCCCCCAGGAGGATTTGTTCCATAACTTTCCCAGGGATTAAAGTAAGACTGATGGGCCTATAATTTCCTGGATCCTCCTTTAAGCCCTTCTTGTAGATGGGGGTGACATTAGCCTTCTTCCAGTCTTCTGGGACATCCCTCAATCTCCACAACTTCTCTGAGATTATGGAGAGCATCCTCCCAATGATGTCAGCCAGCTCTCTGAACACCCTTGGGTGGATATTGCCAGGCCCCATTGATTTGTAGGGGTCAAGCTCCTGTAATAGTTTGCATACCAACTCTTCCTTCACTGGTGGTGGGTCTGTGTTTGCAGCAACCTGGATTTTTATTTCCAAGACCTGGGGCCCAACAGTGCTGGTAAAGACCAAGGTAAAGAAGGCATTGAGAAAGTCTGCCTTTTCAGCATTGTTGGTGACTAGTTCACCTCTTCTGTTTAACAGTGGACCAATATTTTCCTTCTGTTTCTGCTTGTTGTTTATGTACCTGAAGTTTTTGACACCTCTGGCCAATTTCAATCAAGCTGAGCTTTTGCTTCTTTCTTAACGTATTTGGCCTAAACTGTACAGAAGTGTAGACGCGTACTTATCTTAACTCTTGTGAGTAGTTCTGTTGGAATAACTGGTACCACCTTTCTCTTTTTCTTTTGGAATCTCAAAATGCAACAGAATCCTGTTTAGTAAATAAACAATTTAACCAGTGGATCTGAGGGAAACTTCTGGCTCAGGCAGAAAAGGAATGAGAATACACTGAGCGTTCAGATCAGCAACAGCCAGAGCAGTTTGTCCAACTGCACCCTCTGGCATATGTCCAAGATTTGCAGTATATGGGTGTATCTCTGCAGATTTAATATATTTTTTTCTTAATGTACACCCGGTGAGGTGGGTACAGACTAAATGCATATGATGCTTTTCAGTGGTCAGATAAAAGAAAAATATGCACATGCACACAAGCACAAATGGCAGTGGACAGAATGGACTGGCAACTCACCAATAGTAAATTATTGTCCACACATGAAGGAAGAAACCGTGAATCTGCCAAGAAAATAAATATAAATTTCAAGCCTTTGTCATACCTAACTACTTGGACCTGTCACAGGGGTTTTTGAAGCAACGATGGTGTAAAGGTTTGTGTGAAGAAGACAGGCCAGACTACAATCTTCTCCCTGGCAGTGGGGGTAAAGAAATGCAGTCTTTGAATGAGCTCATAAGAAGCTCTCTGGCCAAAGACGTAGACAAAGTGAGATGCACCAGGTGAAGTCTACATTTTGCCGAGTCTCTGTGCATGATGTCTTTAAAAGATGCTAATTTCTGTCCATCTGCTTAGCACACTCAGGCTGTCATTATTTCATGTCTTAAGTGGGGCAGCATCCCTTTCTATGGGCTTGTTGAATGGGATGTGCAAAATTGGTGTACGTCAACTCAGAAGGTTTCTGGGAAGATCATTTCCCTCGGTTTCTGCTTTCAGCATGTCACATATGTCTTTGGTAGCTCCTTTTCCTCTATCACATCAGACCAGCATTACTTGTCTTCACTTCACAGGCCTTTCATGTCTTGTATTCACTCTATCTGTCATCTCTCCTTCACTATCGACTGGCTGACTCCTGCCTGCAGCCAGCTTCCAACACCCACATTCAGCACCCACTTCTTAAATTTTCAAACAAGCACCTCTCTCTTTCTTCCATGCTACTGGTCAGGCTTGGGAGGAGCCTGCTGTAAACACTCTCAAAGATGTTTCATCACTGCTGTGCTTCAAATCTCAGCATGCAATGCCAACAGGAATCTTCACAACGGTTAGACAGCTGATGTACTGCAACCATTGCCTGTCATGACAGTCAAGCTTGTTTTCCTACATCCTTCTTCCAGCACTGCCACTTGAAGATATCTCTGTCTGTATTGGTTTCATCTCTCTGAGACCTTTTGTTTCATGTGTGTACTACTACTATGTGAACTGCTATGGCAAGGGTTGTAGCTTACCCACACCAGGTCATGCCACAGTAATACAAATAAGTAATTCCGTGGTTGCATCAGGGGGTTAAGTATCAGTCTCAAGAAGTGCTACACTGAATACTCCTATCAGCCAGGTGCTCTGTTGGCAAATGTGCCTGTTGCCTCATTGTCCATTGCCTCATCCAGCCCAGAGGTTCCTTGTGAAACTGCCTGCATGTCAACGCTGCCTGCAGGGCTCTCAGAGCCTCACATATTTGTCCCTAGTTGGATAAAGCAGATAAGAGGGGAGACATACACAAGTGTGAAACTGCTACCCATGTAAGCGCTGATTTGTGGGACAATGAGGATAAAGACTTGCACGTTATTCACAACACCCAGCCTAACTGGCAAGGTGCATCAGTTGATCTTCTATTTTCCCTCCCTGGTTGATGGAAAGACAGAGGTCATCATCCACAAAGTCATGTAAAAACACCAAATCAGGCTGATATGACTCACTCACTTGACTGTAGAGGAAAGTTGGAGAGATTAAACTGAGGCATTTAAAGTTGGGAGGTATGAATAACCATTCCTCCTCATTACCGAGTGTGGTATTTCCATGTCAAGAGCATAAATTGATAAAGGGGTAGGACATGCCATGATGGCTGTAGCCCTTGTGCACTAGTTCATCTGCCACCTTGCAGCACATGGTTGGAAATCCTCACCAGCATGATTGGAAACCCTACGGAGAAGGGTAAAAGGAGAATGAGAAAAATGTGTTCATGAACCAAAGAAGCCCAACTTGGATTTGGAGTGACTGTCCATTATCTAGGTTGGGGTGGTGAAGTCCCAGCCTCACCAGTGTACTTCAGACTGGAGTCAGACAATCATTCAGGTTGAAAGGGATCTCAGGACGTCTTTATCCAACCTCCAGCTTAGGGCAGGGTCAACACTGCTCCAGTTGCCCAGGGCTTTGTCCAGTTGGGTCTTGAAAACCTCCAAGGACAGAGACTGTGAAAGCTCCCTGTATGTAACCTGTTCTACTGCTTGTCTCGCCTTATCCAAAAGTTTTTCCCAGCTCCAGCTAACCATCTTGGCAGCCCTCCATTGGACTTACTCCAGTTTTTCAACATCTTTCTTGTGCTGTTGGACTCAAAACTGGACATAGCATTCCAGATGCAGTATAACAAGTGCCGAATAAAGGGAAATTATTACTTCCTTTGATCTATTGGCTGTAGGACTTTTAATATAGCCCTGGATGCTGTTGGCCTTCAACATTGCCAGGGCAGTGTTCAGCCTACTGGCCATCAGGACCTGGGGTCTGTTTCAGCAGAGCTGCTAGCTAGCCATGCTATATTTCAACAGTTGATTAATCTGTCCCATTTGCATCTGACCTTGTTGAATTTTACAAGGTTCCTGTTGGCCCATTCCTCCAGCTGTCATGATCCCTCTGAATGAAAAAAAAATATCAACTCTTTGCCCCAGCTTGGTGTCATCTGTGAATCTGATGAGGGAGCACCCCATCTCCTCCTCCAGGTCACTGATGAAGATACTAGACCAGGATTTCAGTGTCAAGAGTTTCATACAGTGTTGGCTCATTTCCATAGCCCTGTTTGTAAATTTTAAAAAGTTTCATAAATGTTGCATTTTAAAAAGCCAGGTCGTGGGAGGTTAAAAGCAAAGGTATATAGTAGGAACCCTTTGATCAAGTAAGGTCACATTGCCATGAACTGTCCCAGTCCTGGACCTGACCTAACAATTTTCAAATCACACTGCGTGTCTGAATGTTAGAGAGGAAACAGAACTCCACTTCAAGTCAAGACCATCCTGCACCCTTAATTATGGTCTCATTGTAGCTACCCATATATATACACAGACATACATGCATGTAGTTCATTTTTCCTGAAAGAATGTGTCTTATGGCAGGAACCCTCTGTGCCAACTTTCTAAATGGAGTGAGCTTTTCCAGAAGAATTACTGACTTCTGAAACAGGGTTTCTATCATGAAAATGCTGACATAACCTTTAACTGTAGAGCCATGAACAACTTTGTTATATTACTTGTTCCTAGCTTATGTCCTTGCTCTGGAAACAGTGGTGGCATTGTCTGCTGCTAATCATGTCGAGGGGTCAGGGAGAGTTGGCACTGGTATCAGAAGGGAAAAATAACTTAAAATTAAAAATTCACCTTACGTGAGTCATACAAACTCAGGGGATTTTTAAATGAATGGCTTTAGTTTGGGTCTGTGTATATGATACTCTGATGTTTTTTTGTACATTACAGATATATCAGATGTAGTAAATATTCTTTATCAGTCTAATATATTTTGGGTATTTTAAGCCCCCTTACATTTATAAATCTGACTAGTGATCTAATCACCTTTTTTACGTGCTTTTTTTCCTCAGTGCTTTTTGTAAAGAGAAACCAAAGCCTCACACAGCGTTTCCAGCTCTCACAATTTTAGTGTGGGTCTTGCAATACCTGGTGTTTTCTTAAAGCCCCAGCTCCCGGAGCTAGATGATTACCTCAAGATCTCAGCTTTTTTGCTTTGCAGCCCTTGAGATTTCCAAGAAAAGACTGAAAATCGGAATGCTAGAAGATCATATGTAACAACAAAAAAAAATCTAGAAACTACAGTTCTGAATGTTTTATGGCTTTTGCAGAGGCCTTTTGAAGGCTTGCAGTGGTAATACTTTGAATATAATCAATTTGAATAGAGCTGTTTGGAATGCAAATTGCCACCAGCACTCCAATTATTAATGCTATCACCTAGAGGCGGGCAAAGGAAAGTCTTAGGGTTAGTTGTTTCTGATTTTTACATTCAGAGACAGATGTGGATCCTGCTTATTATCTTTTCTAGATTGTCCCAACCTAAAACCCCAGAGCTGGACCATCTTGAAAGTTCACACTGTGAGCCAAACTGTTTTTTGTTAATCTGTTACAAAAGCATTTGAGGGGAATCTGTAACGTTTTATAGTAGAGAAAGATGACCAAAACGTTATTTTTTAATATGTTCTTTTAAGCACTATGAAGAGCTGTTGGTCTTCTGCTACAGATAAAGTAGAATAGCGGCTGACACCGTCATTAGCCTTGCAATCAGTTCTGCAAATGGACACCAAATCTGAAAGATACATAACACTCTCACCCTACAGGCTTCTGTTGAGCAGCCTTTTACTATTGTTTTCTTTCCAGAGGTGCTAATTTCCAGAGATAAAGAACTGAGTGCTCCCAGCGAGAAATGCAAAGGACCTTGCAAAGGCTATTAAGTGTGGAAATTAACAAACATGGGAAGCAAATGGCTGAATATATGAGTTTCAGTCAATTAACTTTTTAACAAACAAAACCTTCAGTAGTTCCCCACTACTCCAGCTGTTCTGTGTTTGGTGTCAAGCTAAGTGTTACTTAATTTTGGCCAGGGGAGGACAGAAGGAACTTTGTAGGTTTTGCAGCAGTTATCTTTGTCGTGGCTGATTAGCCTTTCCTTTTCTAGCAGCATAAGAACATTATTGCCCCAGCCGTGTGGGAAGTACGCGTTAAAACAGCTATCTAGCAGAGGGACTTCCCCACACTGTGAAATCTCATCGGGGTTGCCATCTAAACCACAACACAGTACAGAAGCGAGCACAGGCAAACCCATGGTGTAATCTGTAAGCACAGCCCAGTACGCACCATGGTCTCCCTCCGTGATGCAGTGGTAGGTTATGATCTTCTCTTTGTTGACTACTGTCCATCTTCAGAAACTGCCCAAGCGCAGAGCAAGAACGGCAGGGACTTGTGGTTCACTTCATTTTAAAGCCCCTCCCACAATAACCAGAAGGGTTCATCGTCTCTTTGGGATGGGAGGACCGGTAGTTAGAAGCAGTCTTTAATGTGTGACCTTACCAGGTTTCCAAGGACTGAAGAAAGTCCCGCTAAGCAAAGCTTTATGCCTTCCATGTGCTTCACAGCCCCTACGCTTTCTGTCTGTACCGTGCAGTTTTAATGTGTTCTGAAATCTTGTGTAACCTGATCGCTGGATGAGAGGATGTTCTTAAGGACATCAACAGCCAGCTACTGAAAAGGTTCGCCATCATAAAAGTGCTCCTTTTTGTTCTTGCTTAATAAATACATTAATCATAATTCAGCGCGGGGGGGAAAAGTCGTCAATCTGTTACAGTAAAACCATCTGCCCTTTATTTCTTTTGTTCAAAGAAAAAGCCATAAAATTGAAGTTCCTTTAAAATTTTCCATGATAAATGTTTCTCTGCTTTCTTTTTCAGGTTTCTCTAATTTGTACGAAGGAGACTTTGATTGATTGAAACCCTCTAGTAAATCTCTAAGTCCTTAACCACTTACTGCTTGCTTGATATAGCATTTGCTGTTGTTTATAGTCTGCTATCCATGGGATTGGTTTTCGGTGTAATAAAGTACTAAAAATCTCATAGAGTTGGATCAACTTGGGTGTTCTGCGGTTAGCATGGTGGTTGTTATGCCTAATTCCCACAGCAGAGAGGGGGAATTAGGGGGAGCATCATAAAGAACAAAAGTTAGTGGATTGCCAGCTGAGTAAAGCCCTCACTGTGAACAGGTTTGGGTAATAGCAATATTTCTAAAGGGGCGGGTAATGACACTTAAGTGAGGTTGGTCTTAGTAAGCAGTTGCAGGTCTGGATCCAATAATGTATCATTTACTGCGTCTGGAATAGATCGCTTGAATAAATTAAGTGAACTCTTACCCTGCTGTGAGCTTTCTTGCTGTGTGCTCTGTGCTTATTAGCCTCCTAGCCCCTAGTTTGACCCTGTTCCTTTCTTAAATTAATGCATCTCCAATTCCCTAATCTAGCCCCCTTTTTTTTTTTTTAATCTCATGTTTCTTTGTTTCCACCCAACTTGAGGAAATAGCTGAGGAGTTTTCAACTGTTTACCCAGAGGCAAAATTAACAGGTGCATTCGGGGTTATTGTGAGGCTCATCAGATGGGCTGGGGGCTTGGCTCAGCTCCCGCCCTGATAAACAACACAGTATTGTAAATTAATTGAAAACTGACCAAGATGAAAGTATCACTTAACACATAGGTATAGTTTTGAAATTTTACTTTTTTTATTCTTATGGCGACAGAGGGACATTTTAAAAGGGCATTTCACCATGTCAGGATCTTACTGTCTATGGTAAAGACAGAAAACACTAATGATCCAGATTTGGTGTGCGGGTAGTACTAAAAAAAACCAACAAAACCATAACTTTTTAATGAATCGTGGCATTTTGAGCCATTATCAGCCTAGCTGACAACATGACACTCACAGAGGCCTTTTTAGGCTTTAGAGTGGTTCCTTCCTTATTTGAAATGGAGAACACTTTTAATGCAGAAATATCCTTACCACTGTGCTTACTGATTTTTGACAGACATTCTTCATTTACGGTACAGTCAAAAGTGCATGAAAGTGCACTTTGCTGTCATTTGCCTGATTTGATTTGGAAGAATTCAGCAAGCAAGGAGCAGAGGGTGGAAAGGTTAAGAAGAAATGCATTATGATATGTGTTATGTCTTCATCCAGGGATCACTTACAGGAGATTCTAGCCAGTTCCACTTTATATTCAAAGGCTTTTCAGTAGGGACAAAAGCTCTTTAAGACTCAGCTTCCTCATTGTGAAAAACTAAACCTCATATTTTTCGGAGAACGCTGTCTCTCCCTCCAAGCACTTCTGGTACTAAAGACAAAAGGCCTTGAAAAGTTCTTTGTTGAAAGGAGTTTTGCAATCGCTCGTATGTCACAATGTGTGAAGGCAGTCTAGTTTATAAAATATCAGGAAGTTCACGACGAGCTGTTTAGTGACCTTGTAATAATCTGTCATTTCAGTCAGATTCTGTGGCATCAGAGCCTTTTAATGGTCATTTAGAAAACTGAATTCAATAAGACCGGAAAATAATTACTGCTCTGTTTGGCAGATAAGGATATGCTGGAAGACGCAAGAATTCTTTGGGTTTTTCCTTATGATGTCTTGGAGACAGCAGATTTTGCAATGGATTATAAAATGATCAGTATGTAGCAGCAGCATCAATTCCAAAAACTATTTCTCTGTGCTCTACTTTTGACTGCTTGTTGACTGTCTTATTGTTTTTTGGGGGGGAACGGGTAGGGCTGCCCTCTGGTATCTAAAACTCTGGAGTCATTTCCAGTGTGGAGAATGGAATAGGACTGAAACATCAAGATGGCAGTAATACCTTTGTGGTGAAAAGCTGAATGGTGTTGTAATACATTGCATTTAGTATGCAGCCTTGATCTCCACACCTGTACTCTCCCTGATAACCTCTTCCAAAACATGGTTACATATTCCAGATGCCAGTGCAACTTTGTAAAACTAATCCCCTGACCTTTTGTAGTTTTGATACATCAAGTGACTTCGGAGGCTAAACAGGGAGAACGCACATTTCGGTTCTGTTGGCTAAGATACAATATCAGTAATGGTGACGATCACAAGACAAACTGCACTCTGGAGCAGCTGAGGACACTCTCTCCTCTTCCTTGTTTCTCTGTCATCACTGATCAGTGCAGGTCTGAAATGATTTTGATATCGGGGTTTCCCTGCAGGATCCTGTGGCAGCATAGGTTGCACTGAAAGTTGTGGGTAACCAAACTGGTTTAGGTTGGTTGAAGACAAACAGGACATTTCCTTGCTCATGATTTCTCCACTCCTTATACCTACATTGGCAGTTTTCTCACATAATGTTATCTTTTCTGTTGCTTCATTTCTTATAAGTTTTTCACCTTTAAAACTGCCATTGGTTTAACTCCTGTTTAGACTGTTCCAGAGATTGTCTGAGCATGCTACAATATTCCTACTAAAAGAAGAAGAAAAGAGAAAGGACACATGAAGAATGGCTACCTCTGTTCTGATTTTGTAGCTCAGGTGATGAGTGTAATCAGACAAGAGCAGATGGTTGTTTGGACTTGATGAGCTAGTTTAGATACACAGGCAACAGCTGAGGGATTCAGGTCTACCTATGAAAGCTAGGATAGTAGTTTTCCTTACAGATCAGGTCAGATTGGGGATGGGGAAGGCTTAGGTGTGCTTCTAACTGCACTGGTTTTTGTAATACTGGAATGAGAGGCTGCTTCTGTCTCCAAGTTAATCAGTTCTGTAGTTTTTGTAACACAACTGCATGTTTCACTGGTCTTGGTTTGCATTTAATGCTCTTACTCTTAATGAAGTTTGAGTAGATCTGCGTGTTTCTCTTGGCATCCCTGTGTCACTCAAGATGCTGTGTAGGACGGTGATTGCTTCAGAGTTGGTCTCACCTTTGAGATAAGTAAAAAGAGGTAAGAGCCTCTCAATTACCAATGTCCTTAATGTAAGAATGAAATGCTAATCAAAGTGTATCTCTGTTGGAGACACTGTGCTTTCTTTCATGCTTTTGGTCACCGTGAAGTAATTCATTTAGATGTCAGAAAGGTTAATTAATATATCACTGAAATTAACATGGACACTGTTCAGTTGCAGAGCTATTGCTCTGTGTACTATCCAGACTCAAGCCTTGCTATAATGTTTACTTTTTTCTCTCGGTCAAGAATTTCTTCCAGCTGTAAAGAACAAAACACGGTATGGTTTGCATTTTTGTAATTGAAATTTGAACGCACAGCTATAGATTTGGGGATTTAGGAACATCGTTTACAGGAATTTATGGACAAACTGATATGGATTTGAGTGATTACTTTTTTCATCATTACTATTTTAACTCATCAAAACACTTCCTCATATCCTGGAGAATTACTTAGGTTACACCTATTTATGCACTCTCTTACTGTAAATATGCAAAATGCTTTGCAGAATGGGTGAATTTTACCTGTGTTTTAAGACAGGGTAAGGTGAACCAAAGCAAATAAAAGTTGATAGCAGTTTCTGCTGCCTTTGATAAGGGACCTGATTTTGTGCGCACTTTCAGCAGTGCGTCACCTAAGCATTGCAAATACTCTGCAGGTCATTAGGTTTTTTTCCTCACGTTGATGCTTAAGTCTCATGTAGAACAATACTGGGATGGACTATTGACTGAACAGCTAAGTTAGCTCAGAAATGTCTGTGCTGTAGCATGTTGAGAGCCACTATAATCTTGGCAAATGAAAGTCATGTATTCTGGGAGCTATCCTTGTGCAAGATTGTCGCCAATAATTCATTCTTCTACAGTAATAAATTAGACTGTGCCCACGTTGGAAGGGGGGTGTGGGGGAGAAACATTGGAACATGGTTTTGAATACAAGTAGTTCCACAAATAAATTTTTATAGAGAATTCAGAAATTGCAGAAAAACAGAGCATACATTGTCAGAAGCTGTGTTCCTGTGTCTGAAGCATCTCTTAGACTTTCATAAAGACATCATCACGTTGTAAATTATCCTGCTAAGTGTGAAATGCAAGCCAAAAGATTCACGTAGCATAGATGGTTTCAAGAGAAACCAGAAGCAGGGAGGGTGTAGGGGAAAATGTCTGAATAGCAAATATGATTAGATCAGTTGGGATTAAATGAGCTGCAGAGGTCCATTACAATCTGAATTATTCTGTAATTCTCTGATCTTACGTAATATAAATTGGTTGCTAGTGCTCTCTTAAAATTAGAGATGTCACATGTGTCAGCTATTTTAAGATTTGGCTCTTCATAGTGTTGTATCTCTAAAAAGAGGGTTCTATACCAGTACAAAAGAAAAAAAAAATTAGTTAGGTTTTTCTTCTTGGTCTTTAATTTGCTCAATTTAAGCCAGAAGTGTGTTATGTATTCGTTTGGGGTATACTTACTTCTCCCCTCCCACACAGGTAATAATCTCGTAGGTATCATTGCCCACTAATAACTTTAGAAGCTGGTGATGAAGGATTACATTCTTTTTGTCATCTTTTTTTTTTAAATGCTTTATAACTCATGCTCATAAACATGCATTGGATTGACATACACTATGAATTGTGGTTGTTTTTTTCTTTTTATTTCAAGAGAAGGCTGTATTTCTGATTAAAATCGGAGGTGTCTAGAAGAAATAAATTAATTATTGTTATTTTGACTTTAGTTTTTCCCAGAGATATGAAAAGTGTCATTCATATGGTGAATGCTTGTGTAATGATAATACTGTGAAGTGCAACTAACTTATTTTATTTTATTTTTTTGGAGGTCTGAAGTGCACGGTGCTGTAATGAGCCTTGTCTTACAGTGAAGTTACTCTGTAGATAGCAGAAAGAGCGGACAGATTCATTTGAGCCACTCTGTGCTAATCTAGCAGGATGCCATATTTGCTGTGGGGTTTTTTTCTGTTGATCTTCTTAGCCCAATCCAATACAGGATTTTTTCTAGCGTTTTCATAGGCTTGTCTGGGCACCCATCCCGTGACTTCTTGCTCTGAGTGAGGCTTATGTTCACATTTGCGGGAAGCTTGATTCAACGGAAGGACTTTATCCTATAAGTACTTGCAGTTTCTTAACTACGTACATGAAACCAATATGTCCTTTCCTACTTCCCAAACGATTGAATGCAGGATGGAATCCTGGAAGAAAACCTTAAAAGACCTCTGAAAAGCTACACACACTGCATAGGTTTTATCTGAGTCCTAATATTTATGAAAAATTAGATTAAAATGCTTTTGACTATGTAATGCGTACAAGTAATATGCAATTTTAAAGGCAGTATCTAGTTGTGCTTTTTTAAAATACATTGTATAGAGTGCAAATTACCTGCAAATGAAACACTTCTGAAAGTAAGATAACTCCAAAAAATACGTAACTTGCAAACTTCTTAATACGTATTTTGTGCAGTGACTTGGATTTTGGAAGGGAAACAATGAGGTTAGGTTACACACTCTTGAGCCAGGTTGCTGATTAACTGTATTAAAGCAATATTCTGAAGCTAATACGTCTGCTGAACACTACTTACGAATCACCTCATGTGTGCCAGTGGCTCCCCTCCTACAAAGCCTGGCAGATATGCTTAATGCTGTGCCATGTGAGTATTCCCCTCGAGGTGACAAGTCAAGCTGAGTGAAATCGAAGGTAATTGTAAATCTTTTCAGGCTCAGATCCTGTTTGCAAAGCTATGTATGTGCATCTGCATAGGCAAACACTGTAAACTGCCATGTGTTACACTTTAAAAATGCCTGTTTACAGCTGAGCAGTATTTTCCTGTGCTGTTCGCCAGGTTCTTTACATTTAGATTGGGCTATAGCAGCGCTGGCAGCAGAGAGGATCAGTTTGCGTATCTTAAACGAGGCTGGCTGCTTCTATGAAGGAAGTTTTTTAGATTATCTAGTAACCTGCTATCCCTATCAGATGAAGTAAAGCTCATGTCGTACTAACTCTCAAAAGCCTTTTGGGGGAAGCACAGCATACCCAGGCCATTGCACAGGATTTTACTGCTCTGAATTCTCTCTCCAGCTCTGTGCAGAACTTGTAATCTTTGGTGGTCACGGAAAGGCCTTAGCTATCTGCTTCAAACCCTGCTGCCAAACCCGGAGTCCTCGCAGGCGGACTTTGCCTCTGGGAACATGCATGTTACCCTTTCCCCCCTGCATGGGTGGCTTTTCTAGGGCCATCAGCGGCCTCTTCCCTATCTGCTAGAGAGAAGCATCTGGAGGAGTTTTTGTGACTTGGAGTAGCATTAACTCTGAGAAGTTATTTGTGTTGTTTGAAGTACGGCTACTCCCTGGTACTGTCATCTTCTCGCCCATGGGAACTTGACCCCATGGAAAAGCTTGTGTGGGCTCAGTGTCATCATTTAAGCATGCCAGAGAATTGTTGTTCTTCACCCTGCAGTCCACTCTTGTTACCGGAGAGGAACACCAAGCCCGTAATGGGTAACAGAAACCGTGTTTGATGCTTCTGTTAATAAACATTGCCCACAACTGAGTTTATTGTCCCTCTGATGCAAGTCATCCTCTAACACAGTAAAAGTGCGGTTAGCAGATGCTGACCACACCATGCAATTCAGTACAACGGTATATTTTCTTCTTATTATTTTTTAGAGTGGAAATTAAACATTCCCCTTTCATTGGGAGGGAGAAGATGTATCCGATTTAGAATGACTGGAGTAGTAAGTCATGGGCAGAATGATGGATCTGAGATATACTTGAAGGGATAATTGTACACAACCAGTAAAGCTGGTAAATATTTAAGGGTCATGGGTTAAATGTCAGAGCCACAGTACTTGAGCTCAACTCCATAAAGTACCAAGAATGACTGGTAATTAAATCCAGGGTATATTTCACCAAAGGGAAATAAATTTGACAGCTAACAACCAATACTGGATTACCACCTCTCAGAGGTTAGGGATCATGCTAGTAATTGTAGGTGGTTTACAGTTGTTAACATAATAGTAATAGGTAGAATGATTGCTTACTCATAGACATCACAGTACCAAGCAAAACTAAATCTTCTCTGTGTTAAAGAGAAAAAGAAGCCCACTAATCATTACAGTGACTTCGTTTTACTTCACTCAGCATTTTACTGTTTAAAATAAACATCCTTAGGCTGTTCCTGCTTGAATCTCAAAAGTGAATGTAATCACGGTACAATGTCCTCAACTCTTCCCTGAAGTTGAATGTAAGGAAAAACTAAAGTTGTGGTACAACAGTGGCTTTGTAATATCTTTTTCTGAGTTGTTTTACATTCAGAAAGCAACATGGATAGACATGTCTGCATTTAATGGTTGTGACAAATTCCTTTCTTTCCCTGCCTCTGCTCCCAAGCAGATTTTTACCATTGGGTAATCCTCTCTTGAATAAGCTCTTCTTGGTGATCTGCTAAAACCTTGCACTTATGGAACATTTTAGCCAAAATTTTCCAAATATGCTTAAAACCATGGTTGATAGTCAATGTGGTTTCAAATACTGGAAACTGATGCACAGTACATCTGATGCAGGTTTTATTATTTGCAGAATCTCCTCTATTGTATTTTAGGTGATCACCTAAACTAGACACCAGTTTCTTCTTAGCACAGCTCACTGTTTAATAATTTTTCTATTTGTCTGCAGAAGGAGGGGCTTAGCACAGGGTCTGGTGGGAGAAGAGATTCATTTGCAAGATTTGTGGGAACATTATTTAATCTTGGAACAGAGCAAAGAGGTTTTAAAATGCTTTTCAAAGAAGTGGTGTGGTAGCCCCCAAAACTGTCTCACATCCCATTTTCAAAGAAATTAATTTCTGTAGCTAAATCCCATTATTTTGAGAAGCTTGAAAGATAAACTTTGCTCCTGCCTGCTGTCCCCTTGACTCCAGTCCATTTGGTGTTCTGCATCACCAAAGGTTTGTTGCAATCATGCTCAACTTAAAGAGGAGGATCTATTTGGGAGGAAAGGCAAATGACTTTTCACATGTATGAGAAGCATAATTTTTCACATGTATGCCAAACAGGATTTAATAATCTTTGGGTTTGAAAGGAACAATGCAAACTAAGCCAAATTTATGTAACTGTGAGAAATTGTCATGAATAAAAAGGTGACTGAAGGTATATATGTCTAGTGTTGAAAAAAATTCCTGGTCCTTTTCAAAAAAAGTCTTAAGTATAGTTCTTTATACCCAGGTTGACCAGCTGTGGCAGAGATAGGGAAGTGACTTGAAAGCTTGACCGCTGCTTGTAATGGAGCAGGATGTGTTGGTCTTCGATAATTCAGTTCCTTCTGGCAGCTTGTGCTGGGTTACAGGTTGACAGCTCTAACTTGGACTGAGTTAACTGGAGTGGTAGTCATGTAAGCGGCAGTGAAGACAAAGCAACTTACTGTCAGCATGAATAAATTTAAGTAAATTCCTGTACTTGCAGATCTCTACAGTTTTTGACAGAGTCCTCCTACTTATGGTAATAAAGAGGACATAGTTTGTGTCTTCTTGCCTCCCAGAGGTAAAACTCTTTGAGAACAACAACCTTGACTCAAGCGTGCAAAATGAGGTGATTCGTAACAAACTTGAGCTATTTTATTTATTTGTTTAGGGATTTTTTTGTTTGTTTTGAGGCCTCTTGGGGTTTTTTTTAATCCTTTCCTGTACCAGCAAGCTTCCTGCTGGGACAGAAAGTTTCTCCAGGTTCCTCGGGGAAAGAGTGAGTTTGTGTGAGTGGTCTCCACGTGACAGCGACCTGTTGTTGACATCAGTGCTGCTGTTGCTCGCTTGCTGCCGCCTTCTCTTCCTCTTCCTTGCTGTTCCTCTCTCTCCGCTCCCCCCCGCCTTTTCTCCTCTGCAGCCATTCGGCTGTGGGCAGTCATCATGCATGGCACAGCCCTTGGCTTGTCTTTCAGGTCCTCCTGTTTCCTCCTTGTGAGGCCCAGAGGTTTCCAATGTCTGCAGTCGTTTCAGGTCTTCCTTTCAGAAAGGCAAAAGCCGATGTGGAGATCCTGTCCAGACCTGTGGGAAAGTGCAGCCCAGCAATAGCTATTAATACTGTTCCTTTCCCATTCCTTCTGAAAGGAACTCCCAACAGGAAGGTTTCAGCAGTCTGCACAACTTCGCAGCTTTGCTTTAACTCTTTGGTTCCTACATCATTAAGCTGCCTCAACAAAGCCGCCTTGGCTTTTTTTTGCCAAATGTTCATTGTCTCTTGAAATAATTGCTAGCAGAGGTTTGCCATTAAGAGCCTTTACAACAGCATTTTTTCCCACTCCTCCCCAGGGAGATGTTAGTAGTGCTTGATTCAGAGATTATTGATGTCGACTTCAGTATTTGGAAATTCATCTTCACTATCATCAAGGTTAATAAAAACACTTTAAAGGATAGCATCAACAGGTTAGTTTGGCTTACCAGCAAATGGTCACAATGTGTGAAGGGGTTTGCATGCTAACCTTTTTGGAGTGTAGTTCGCTCTGTTCCTTGGGGCTCTGCTCTCCCTCAGCCTACATATTTAACTCTAATGAGATACTGCACGTGCCCTGCAAGGGAAGAATGGAGCTTCTCATTGCTCTATGCTAATCGCTATCAGCCTGCATCATTTTTTGACACGTAGGGTAAATATCTGCCTCTTCTGACCTCTCTTCTAGGAGCTCTAAATAAATTTGAAGAAAAAAAATAGGGGGGGGGGAAGGATATGTCTTTATCACTGAAACATAGGTTAAGCCAATTGAAGAGTTGGTTAATTTTAGACATATTTCAAAATGCCAGCTATTCATGATATAGTCTCTGAAATACTAACGCTACAAGTTCTCTCTAGGGTCCTTTTTTACAGTTTTTGCTGGTTCTCCTCTCTTGGAAACAAAAATAATTTAGTCAGTTTCACTTTTGTTTCTAGTCTGATTCTAATCGAGGTCATCCTAGTTTTTGTGGCTGGGCACCATATTACTGCATTTGCACCTCAACATGACAAGAAAGTATTGCATTTGTCAAACTGGAAGGCCGGGTTTACCCTTCTTATCCCCTTTTAACATCTGTGCTTATTTTTCAGTCACACTTCTAAAAGTTATTTCTATAGGTCTGTGGAAAAATTGGTTTGTGAATATAATTGTCAACAGAGTTATTGGTAAAAAGTCTTTCAACAACATGTTCCCAACGGTTGCTGCATAAACGGAGAAAAGTAATAAGCATAATAGCACTTTATTTGCACATTCCTGGCATTTTAAATTTAGAATGAACTAGCCCCTTTTTAAAATGTAATGGTAGATACAGGATGGTAGCAGTGTCAGAGTGTTGTTATGATTGGAGTATCCCAAAAACATAACTCTGAATCGTACTATGCTTTTTGTAACTCTGATGGAGTTTTTGTGTCACTCCATTCTTTCACAGTCCTTTGCTTTAAACCTCCCAAGAAAAATAGGAACGCTGCCTAAAAACATGTACCTAAAAAGCACAACTTAAAATGCTGCTTCTCTTTTTATTAAAAAAGAACGTGGCACACATACATGTTCTTTATGGAAAACTAAATTATGTAAGAAAATAAATGCTACTTAAGAGGAAATGTAACAGATGAAGTATAAAGAGTTTTACTTCCTGTATTTTGATTTTTAACCTTTCCCAAACTTTCTCTATTGTAAAGTTAAAACAAAGTCTTATCAGCGAGTGCCATATAGCAGCAGCTGGATAGCATTAGAGCCCTCTGTACGAGCTATTCTTCTTCATTACCTTTTTCATGACAGCTCTTACTTTGCACAGAAAATGTTACTTTGTATTGGAGATTTATGTAATTCAGGTGTCTTCCATTCCGAATTAAAGCATGACTGCAGTGGAAATAAGAGGTTTACAAGTAGAGTCAATAGAAATTTATGGGAGAAAAAAAGATGAAATTTACAAAGTTCAGTGAAAAAACATGAGTTTATACAAGGACTTTAATGACTCCCCTTTCCCTGGCCCCACCTCAAATCGTCCCTCCTCCCATCATTTCGTGTCAGTGAAAGAAGAGCGTTATCTTGGTTGGTTCAAGAGAGGATGTTTGATGGCAAATCTGTTTCTGGTTTCTGTGTGCGTTAAAACTAAATATTCTGATGGGTGCATTCCTGTTAAAGCAAAAATGGCATGCACTCTTATTCATTACCTGATAAACCGACGTGGTTAATTTCTAACTTCTAATGTTTGTTTTAAATTTCTCTAACTTATTTAAAAAGTAATTTAAATTTGGAGGCAGCAGAGTGGTCTGCTACTGGTACGGCACCCAGCCCCGGAGGAATCAAATTACATCTTGGACTTCTTCCTCTAACACTGCCCTGAGGAGCATGGGAGTGCTGGAGAAGTGTTACCCTTATCCCCTAGAGAGTGAGAAGGAATTGTTTTGTGTTACAATTTCCAGTGACTAGTTTGGTTCGGGATTTTTCTGATGAAATATTTTATCACAAAAAAAAAATGTCATTTTGTTTAAATCAAATGTTTGCAGGAGCATACCAATTTCAGTGGTGGTCAAAAAAACAGGTTCAAGTCATCATTATCCCTACCAGCACTGCCAATTTTAGACCAATGACCTACAAGTTCAATCCCACGTTACAGCAGTACATTTTACCACACGGCTGGATATTTTAAAATGGGTATTTACAGATCATAGAAATAATTTTGCAAGCAATGACTTGGTCTCCCACATGCCACCTGAAAGTTCTGGTCTGTTTTCTGTAGAGCTGTGTGCTCTTTGGTCATAAAAATAGGAAAATATTTATACAAAGGTGTCACAACTCCAACAGAAAAGATGCATGGGGACAGCCTGAGAATAACCACTAAGATGTTTAAAGGATACGTCTGAAAGGCTAAGTTTCAAGCTCCTGATGTGTTTTCAGTGGACTAGGGATTTAAGAAATGGGTAAGGGTTCTCTACGCATTGAGCAACAGGTGTTTCTGGGATAGGTCTCTCCTGGAGCCACTGTTTTGTTTTGCTTTCCCTCGCTCAACTTCAAAAGGCTTGGGTTCAGACTGGTGTAAAGTGGGAAAGTTTTAGCATTGCAGAAAGGGTATTAGGAACAAGATAGTGATTTCTCACCCAGATCTGCCTGTAACCCTTCCAGCCCTTTTGTGAGTGCGTTGTCTTGTTGCAAGTATGCTCTAAGCGAGACCTTTTTGCAGCAGGTGTTGGTGCTGAAGTTAGTCGAAGAGGCCGAGAACAGTCGTAATATCTTAAGAGGAAAACCTTCCCTCGAAATTAACTTCTTTATACTCCCCTCTGTTTCCACGCAAGTATTAATGTTTGCTGATTAAGGGACCAGACCAGAGGAAGCCTACAGTTGGTTTTTCTCATTTGAATGTGTGTTTAGGCTGGTTTCCTAAGGAAACAAGGCTTAGGCAATCACACTGTTTTTCTGTGCCTTCCTCCTCCCTGGGGGCTTTTGAACCTGCTAGACAATTTCAAGTGAGAGTCTCGCAGGTAATTAATTTTCTTTAAGTCTGAAAATCAGTGGCCAGGGAAGGGAGAGGAACCAAAATTAATGCCCCACTGAGGGAATGGTAAGTACAACTTTGCTGTTGTCCATTCTGTTTTACAGGAGTTGCCTGGTCGGACAGCACACATATGCTCTTGCCTGGCTCTAGCAGAGGCTGCCTCTTGCTTGGGGAGGTGCTATAGGGATCATATGAAGAGCAGGAGCTGTTGGAGGAGTGAGGGAGCAGCTGAGATGGGGAAGGACATTAAAAAATATAAATCCGTGAGAAGACACATCATTAATTCTGCTTCTCACAGGACAAATTGTTGCAAGAGTGGACTTCAGAGAGAGAATTGCTGGTCTTCATACTTCATGGAAGCTCTCCTATCGGCTGTGGGACAATCACACCTTTCTAGGCTGTGACAGCACCATCTGTACATGCCACTTGCCTAGTAATTTCTGACTGTAACCTGATAGCTTACATAGGAATCCAAACAATACCAGGCAGAGCAGTTGCATTTCCTGTGGCTAAATCCTTTCAAGGATGGCCAAAAAAAAAGTATTTTATTTTTTTTTAAAGATGATTCTTAGAGCTTTGGATTCTTGTGCATCTAGTCTCCAGTCTGCACCTGTGCTTTTCAGTTCTGGTTGTTGTGTTGTCTTTTTTTGCATCATCTCTGGGATACTTCTCTAGTTTAGGCAAGATGACTGGCAGCTGCCTGTATCTGCCAGTGCTGTCGCTTGTTAATCCAGAGAGACAGACCCTCCAGTGCTGCGCACCTGCAGACAATAAACTGTCACCATCATAGTGTAATTACTTTTATTTTTTAGCATGTTTTAAAATATGTAATAATATTTGTATGGCTCATAAACTTAAAATACATAATACTGTCATCATGTAGGGGCCAGATGATCAGTATTGCGTTAGCTTTGCTTTTTTTCCACACTACCCTTTTTACATCTATTCATTTGAAAA
Source organism: Chroicocephalus ridibundus (assembly GCF_963924245.1). Taxonomy (NCBI): domain Eukaryota; kingdom Metazoa; phylum Chordata; class Aves; order Charadriiformes; family Laridae; genus Chroicocephalus; species Chroicocephalus ridibundus. The sequence goes on along the minus strand of NC_086285.1, from coordinate 78,842,729 downwards.
CTTTCCTCAACAGGTGTAGCATATGTTATGGTCTGATGGCTGCCAAACTCCAGCTGCAACCTTCTTGAGGCCAAGACCCTCTTCTGAAACTCTTTGTCATTTCAAGCTTGGACATATATTTGAGGACAGTTTTCCAGCCTTTAAAGGTCTTCAGGGACAAAGTCCAGAAAATTAGGAAAGAGCAATCACACCCAAAGACCCTGAAGTCTGGAAATGTTTCAGTGCATCTCTGTCTTTGTCCTATTTTTAAAAGAATTAAGTAATTTCAGAATTACTGTCAGGATGCCAGTCCTGCAATCCATACTACTTCTACCTCTCTGTTTGAGTTCTCTCCATTTAAAAAAAAAAAAAAAAAAAAATCCTATTTAATCTCAGGCTTTCCCTGCACTCCATCAGGCTTTGTTGTTGCAGGGTGCTTAATTCCCGTTTAGAAGTGGGATGAAGACCCTGTCAGCTGAGTCTGGGTCCTTAGAGTTGCTGGGAACAGGTTTTGGACTTTGGGACCACAGGTGTCTGAAATCACCCAAAGCAGCATTCTCTTTCTGGGGGAGTTCAGCTGGGACCCATAAATCTTTACTCATCGACCAGGATTCTGTGCTTTGCCCTGCTATCTTTTCTTGGTCCTGGCACCACAGCAAGTGACAGCTTGAAAAGGTCGGAATGTTCTTACTAAAAACGTTAAGTGGAAACAGGAAGGAAATGCAAAGAGTCAGAGAGAGTGAGTTTGTTTTTTATAGGGAGGTATGAGCAAGGCTCGCTGCAGTCAAAGAAAGTCATTTGGCTTCCAGAGTATTCTTCTGGAAACCTGCTTGAACGAAGACCAGCAGAGTGACAGACATGAAGTGCCAATGCTTTCCTACCCCGCGGGGAAAATACAGAGAGGGTGAACTAAAATAGTCAGCAAAATTTTGTGTGCGAGTCAGTTTATATATATGCTAAAGAAACATCAGACCAGGGATGTATCAGGTTAAGACTCCAGCTGGTCTACAGATGGAGTGAGAAGGATTAGAGAAATGTGCCATCACAGAGGATTACAAGGAAATCTTGAGAGTAACTAGTATGAAAATAGTGAACTTTCAACAGTGTATTAACTATTCATAGGAACTGCCATGCTGGCTCAAACCAGAATTTCACCTTGCTAAATGCCCTGTCGCTGTCAGTAGCCAATAATGAAAGCTTGGGAAAAGAGCATAGGAACAAGGCAAGCTTGTAAGTGATCCTTCCCAGCTTCCACGATGAGCAAGGGGTTCGATTCCTGTGAATTTTTCAAGGCCTGACTCTGTTTCGGCACTTATGTATGGAATTATATTTCTAAGTTTCTGTGAGATTAACTGAAAAAATTTACATAATTGTTTGTAGCCAAGATCCTGGAAGACTTTCTGAGCAGGGAAGACAGGTGTAGGGGTGTCTCATGTAAAAGAAGATATTCTGTTTATCTGAGTGATATGGCAGTAAAGCCAAAAGTAGATACAGTACGTATCTTGGACAACATGGCACGCATGCAACAAATGCTGAATAGGAGCGCTTTTCTCTTTTTTTTTCTTTTTTTCTTTTTTTTAAGCGTAATGAGCAACTTAAGCTTTTCTGTAGCTCAGTGAAGTCCAGAATGGTATTATTCATTTCGACTTCTCACCAGCCCTATATAGCCTTAAAAGCAATATTCTCTCATAAATAAAACATTCCTGCTTGTACTAGAGTGTTCAAAGTTGAATCGTGGCACATTTTAGCTTTGGGGTTTTAAAGTTAAATTTCTGTTAGATTTGGGCAAGGCCGAGAATTGTTTGAAATTTGGAGTTGCTTGGACAGCAGAAATAAGAAATAATCCTAAATTTGTTGCTGGAGGAGTGAGCATGTTCACATCACAGGAAAAGCTTCTTTCCTTGTCTGGTTCTCCTGTTTTTCAGTGAAAATTTACTGCTTTAATTGTGGAATTTATCATTTCCTGATGATTTACCCTGATTTTTAGCTGTCATTAAATGACTTAATTCCTGAATGGATAGAACTTGTATCTGAAATATTAATGTGTTATTATTCGCTCATCAGGCCTTGTCAGGCAGATATATTTCTGCCTTGAACCATTAAATTTTGAGTAATCCTATCAGAGGTCTTACTATTATTAGTACCTTCCAAAAAATTAATCAGACAATAAATGCTAATTAACATATATTTGTAAAGAGTTAATATGTCAGCAGTTATACTTTAATTTTTATAAAATACAAATAATTTCTTTTTCTCAGACGTGTATATTTCCCAAAGGTTTGGTTGTTGGCTTTTATTCCCCAGGAGGCATGAAGGAGATGCTTCCTTCCATCTTTTTTTTGCCTTCCTTACTAATTAAAAGGTGGCCATTCATAGGTAGCAGTTTGCAGCATACTTTTCCCGTTTAAGTCTTTTGGGTTCCTTCTTAAAGAGTGCAGGTCAACAAAAATGCATGTGAGTGTGTGGGTAACTTTCATAAAGCAGGTGTGTCAGGAACATAATCATTTGTGCTTTCGCTTAAAGAAATTTACAGTTTAATTACAACACGCTCAGCTCTCTCAGGAGAAAGAAAAAAAAAAAACTGAGAAAAGACAAAAAAGGCTTTGTAATCCTGTCCTGCGTTCAGGGTTTAGATCTCACCTTGTAAAAGTTTTTATTGCAGCCTCCTCCTCCACTTGTGCCATGAAACAGTGAATCACTCCTTCATGTCTCTAAGTACAACTGCAGCTCTCATGTTTTATCCTGACACCTCCTAGATGAGCTTTCCATACCAGGGAAAGGGAGGACATTTGATGCTTCTAATATTATTCTGACGCCTCCCCTTCTCAGAGGAGTCAACCTTGCTGGCTGCCTTGGCTGTGAATCCCAGCATGAGACCACATTCAGTGTGATTAATGTACGCAGGGGCTCAAACCACCCCTCGACTTCTTCCAGGGCATTCATTCTCATGGCATAACGTTTCATGTGTTCAGCTGTAGGATGACCTGGGCAGAGGCCCAGTGGCGCCGATAATTTTCCCTCCTTTGTACAAGTATCCAGAGAAACTAGTCCAAAGCGACTGACAGCGGCCTCCCTCGTTGCTGCTAATGATCTTCAGTAGCTGAAGCCTTCCTTCCTTGTGTGGCCCTCACACCTTACTGCGTAAATGGGTGATCTGTATGGTGGCTGTGGAGACAGAAAATGTTAACTCTTCTTCCTTAGAAAATGATAACTTCTCTCCTCTTCTGGTTTTTTGTTTGTTTGTTTGTTTTTTGGTTGAGGTTTTGGGGGCAGCACACGTAATGTTTTTCCAGAATGTTTTTTCTCAAGGAGCTCATCAAATGGTATTATTACAGAAGCCGTTCAGCAAGTTTTACATTAACTTTCCTTTTGGTGCTCCACTGTGTTTTACTTTGGCTAAATATAAAAAAAAAAAATCTAATTTAGCAAACTCTTTTTTTCCTCCTTCCTTTTAGTATTTATATATGAGAGCCAATTCTGCAGTTAAAACGTTGTCTTTTAATAACCTGCCTGTTTTAAGAAAAAATACTGAATCACACTTGAACAAGAACATTTCTGTAGTAACATAATAGTCAGTTTGAATAATGTGAACGCAGTTGTGCCCATAGGATGAGGCATACGACTGAGAGAGATTTCCCCTGTTACTTTGCACGTGGCTGTTTCAAATTACCTTAATAACAGGGCAATGCACACAATGAGAAATGCACAATAAGAAGGTATCTTATCCAAAACAAATAATAGCTGCATACTCCTCAGTAGCTGAAAAAGAGGCAAAGGTATAATGAAATGCAGGACAAAGCATGAGGGAACGTCTTTAAAATTAAACGAGGTCTGTATGTATAGATAAGCTTTTCTGAGGCAACCTAGTAGAGTTGGGAGCAGTCGCAAAGGTGTTGGTCTTGTTTTAAGGTTTCTTCTTACTTCCCTGTTCTGTACATACAAAAATGCTAGTCAGAAATGGTAATTAAGCCTTGAATCTCCAGCTACCTGATTTGTGGGATCTAGAAAAAAAGCTGCTCCTGAAAATCTCCATAACGATCGTGGTTAGTCTTGGAAACTCATTGGTGTAGCATACTTCTCCAGACAGATGGGCTGCAGGGTGTACAGCCAGCATGCACCCAAGAGTCAGCTCCGTGAATTTAAGCTGATGAAATCCACTGTGTTTTGGCTGTGCAACTGCAGGGCCTGCGTTGTGCAACTGCTGGGGCATGTGGTGATCTCTCCAACCAACCAGGGAGTGCTCTGGGTGCCCGTGGATGTCTCTGGTCCCTTTCCCAGAGCTTGATTTCAGCCCCTGCAGGAAACTCTAAAGCTCTCGAGATGATCTTCAATAGAAGAAACAGGCGAGTCCCTTGATTTCATTACCCCAGCTGGAGGTAGACAGGTAAACTGTGACTATGTTGGAAGATGGGATATGTGTTACTCGTGCACAAACTCATTGCCAACTGTGAGAGAAAGAATGCCCTTAGTTTCCTGTTTGTGTCTCAATAAAGATGGACTCTTATTTTGATACAAGCAGCTCTAAAAAGTTACTGATGTTACGTGTAATATATTTTTCAGCTTTTTTTTTTTCTGAGCCAGGCATAGAAAGGATGAATAAAGTTCATATCTTGCTTGAAATGCATCTTGATTGAGAAATTGAAAGATGTTGCTGTATTTCCGGGTAGACATTTGCATGCAGTTGAACTCGCTGTAGTGCAGAATTTCTTGGTCTCTCTTATCTTTCATAGGCTTATCCCCAGTAAAACCAGGGACATGGTGAACACTCCCAGGAAAGCAAAAAGCTGCCTGTATTTCTGTTTCCCAAGGAGAAGCTCCCCTCAGCTACAATCTGTGGCCCAGAGAGCCCATGGGAAAACTCTGCATTAAAGTGTTTCATGTAGAACCAGATGCTTGAAGCTCTTGAGCAAGCGGCCTTTGATTTTACTAGGAATATAGTGACTTTACATGATCACCTCCAGAGAGCGTAACTTGTATCTAAGAAATAGTGAGGTACACCATAAAATGCTCACCTCAAAACTACTTGCTCAGTAAATTAAACCATTGTTTATTATTGGGAGGTGGAGGGAGAAAGAGCAGAAATGCAATATCAGATGTAGAATCCTTATCTCTGATGCCAGTAAACTTTTCTCAGTTCAGTTTATCGGAATGGATTTGAAATGTCAGTGTGTGTATGTGTCTTTCTAAAAATTCTCTTTTCAAGGGTGATGAAGGTAACACAGATAGTGTATCACATCCATACACTAGATTTAAATATCTAGTAGAGTAATATCTAGTAAATATCTAGTAGTATAAAGTAGAGTAAAAGTTTAAAAGTTAGGAAAACATAGTGTGTACGGTTTGAAAAGCCAGAAAATATAGACTAAAATATTAACTTCTTGCCTATTAAGCTTTATCTGTCTTTAAAAGATAGACTTCTTGCAGATTTTGAAGAACTATAGGAAAGCTTATAGAGATTTTTTGTGTGTGTGAGGACAAACCTGTACTTGGAACAATAGAAGTAGGCCACTGTGTGCAGTTAATGTAAAAACAAAGACGATTCCACGACCTGATAATAAGCATACAATCTTCAAAAAAACCTCTCTTCTGCTCAGCTAACTTCAGTTTGGTCCTGCATCCATAGCTGACTGAACAGAAAACATATTCACTAAATTCAGGGTAGCCTGTTGAACGCTGATGATATGTCAAGCTGGCATTTTTCTAATTTTGACATTTTAGTGCTAACTTAGCAAACGAGTTCTAAAATTACTGCTCGTTCGGAAATAAACACGTAACTCCACACTGCCTTATAATAACCTATTAATTCTTAAGTGTTAAAAGATTAGCTAGTCTTTAGTAAAAGAAGGGACATTTCTGTGAAGAGAATCTGCAGCAAGGAAACAGTGTTGGTCTTGGGCTGTTTTGTACAGTGTGGCTGAAATGAAAGACATTTCCAGTAATTTCTTTATTTCCCAGAGCCAATGTAATAACAAATAACTGATTTTTCTGATGGTGTAGGTCTGATATCCTAGGCCTTTGTGGCCATCAACATTGACAAAATTCAAGCCAGTTTTAAAAGCAGTTGCTTTAAGATGGCATATCCTAGAGAATCAAGTTTTTGTCTCCTAATTTACAGAATTTCCAACCAATAAATGAGTATGTAAAGTAACTTTTTACTTTTATACTGTGTGCTTCGATGCACCAAACTTAAAAACATTTATACATGTAAAGTAGTTCTCAGTAGAGTTCTTGTGGTTATTCATAGTTATCAAAGTATTCGTGTGACATTATTTTCAAGATCAGAGCCTTTGCTGACTTTTTTTTTTTTTTTCACCCAGGCTCTTTGTATTCTATTGTAAGTTCTCATACTTACATCTTTGTCTTTATAATGCTTTAAAATGAACATTTCAATTGCTTCCATTGTAGGAGCCTCACTTAAAGTGTGTGTAAGCAAAATGTGTGAAGAGTATTTTGTCTTCATGGTTTTTTGCTTTCTGGGGAAGGGGGATCCTCTTCCCAAACTGAACCTGCTATGCTGAGGTCAGTAAAGATTGAACCCAATGATCTTGACAGGTACAGTTTTAATGTGATTTTTTTTTTTCTTTTAATATGTTTTTTTTACCTGTAAGTAATTTAAATATTTTTAATTAAAAGCTTTCATAAACAGGGACAGTGTTACCAGCATTTAATTTAGTAAATATTTCCATATAAAGAAGTTTCCTTTAATTATGTGCTTTAAGAATAAATTAGCTGTTGTGTTTCTTATGAAAATAGACATAAAATTGTTCCTGTGTATACGACTGTAATATAGCAGATACAAGTGACGGATAATTAAAGGTGCGTATGACTAAAAGACAAACCACTAAAACATTTCCAGAAACATCCACAACTTTATCACTGTCAGAAATATAAATTCTTTTTTTTTCCTGAGTTCTGTTAGTAGCTAAAATTATTGTTTGTTTTAGTTTCACTAGACAAAATTTTTTCCTCGCATCCGTCTCACTGCAGGTATTTTAAGTGCCTTGATGAGTTTTAAACTCTTGCGATGAATGAAATATGGAATCAGACTGTTCATTTATGTAGAAGCTAATGACTGCTGCTCTTGTTGCATCAATTAAAAAGAACAAGTAGGGAAGAAGTAGGTTTTGGAACAGTTTCTTTTATGGTAGTTCACACAGCCGAACAGAAATCTGAGAACAAGACTTGAAGGAAAACAAAGAGCTTTACAGTATTTTTTTTTTTTTTTTCTTTTCAGGAAAACACACAGAAGCTAATTTTAGCTTCTTGATCAAATTGACCCAGTCTTTAACCCTGGCAAACGTTACCACAACACACTTCCAATAGACAATAGTTTGCATACCAGCATCGCACTGGAAACAGATGTGCGTGCAGGGCTGGCTTTTTTGGGAGACTCTCTCAGAATTCCACTAGAGTGAAAGCCTGAAAGTGCTTTCTTCCTAATTGGGTTATAAACTGGGTCTTCTTTCAAACCCAGACTGGGATCTTTTCAGAGTCACTTGCGCTCTTTAAAAACTTATTATGTCACAGCTATGTTTGGACCAGACTTTCAAAATATCATTCACTTGGAGAAAAGTTGTTTGGCATGAAGCTTGATTATTATCTTGGAGAAAAAAAAAAGTTGGGGGGGGGGGGAGGGAAATTGTTAACAGCTGGGCTATTCATGGGTGATGGTTGTGCAGTTTATATATCAAAATGTTTGGAATGTGAACAATTACCTCTTTTACTTTCTCACAAAGTCTCTTATTAGCTATAAAGTCTGACTTTTGTTGTTTTTATCAAAAAATACGTAGTTCTTTCCCCGCTGCATCTTCTCCATATCCCCCTTCTCTCCTCCCTGCTGCCCCATCCATTCTCCTAGCCTGGTCAAGTTCCCATTACTACTATGGCTGTTACCAACCTCATCACCATCATCTCTGATCCACTGTGTTCTGACTACATATAAAGTTTGGCTCTACTGGGCACAATATAATATTGGTGATCCCCTGGGACGTGCGTTTTTAAAATATAGGGCTGTACTTCGAAAGGCCTCTCCCATTCAGATTTTCTATTTTTCTTCAAATTGCAAAATTTTTAACTTTCAAAGTGTTTAATATGGATTTTTTCCTGCATAACCTGGATAATCTCCGGTGTTTCTGAGACGCCAAGTTAAGAGCCATTTTTTGCAGAGGGTAGAGCAATAATTTACTGTGAAGAACGGTAAAATAACACATCCTATCTCACTTCACATTACATCTGATGGGTCACATCCTGGACATTGAGATAATTTTGTTCAGATCACTCTTCCAATCAGTTGGCCTAAACTGTTACTTGTTTTGCAGTTGTATTAGGAACCCACTCCTGGACCAGAATTCCATTATTTGCACTGTTAACTTTAGTGCAAAAGGACAAACACACTCTGGAAAGTTTACAAGCAAGGAATAAAAACACAAGTAGATGCAGACAAACAATAAATGAAGGAGACCAGGACACAGCAGCAGCTACAGGACAATCTTCAAAAGTATTTGTACCATGTCTGCAAAGAATAGTAATAAGGGAGTTTTCTAGCTTATCACAAAAAGGTCTCTTCATCCACTGAGACCGAAGTGGAAGAAAAAGAGAAGTTCTCATGCAGTTTGATCTGAACATTCTCTCTTCTTCCATTGCTTGTTGCTAAAATGGAAATCAAGAGTGTTGCATTTTTATTTGTACTACCTCTGTGCAAATCTCTGCCCCAGCTCAATCACATAATTTAATGTTTTAAATCACAGGTACTTTTTCTTCCTGACACTGTTGCATTTTGTGTAGAACAGTTACATGCTAGCATATATGCATGAAGTATTTTTTTTTAAAGTCACTATCTATTATGAGTGTGAATGGACCCTATGACATGAAACCATTAAGCTTGGGCTCTGGAGCACAAAGGGAGGATCTTCCCTTTCACCTTAAGTTTTGTAAATATCATCAGAAAATGTATTTTAAATTTAGCTCTTCATTCAATATGGACTAAGTTTGAAAAGAGTTTTGAAGGAATTAAAATTGCATGTAGGTGTTACACATAGGATATTTGCTAGAAGCAACTGATAAAGCTCATACTTGGGTATTGACGGTGCAGCTTGTAACCAGTAAGGCTGCACAGGTAGTCTGGAGATAGTCAGAGGAGTACTACGGTACTATAGCTATTAAAAATTTTAATGTGAATGCTTTATTAGGGCTAATTCTAAGCCTTTCAAAGCCTGAGTTTTGGGAAAAGCAAGACAACTGGAATTAATTTGATAATCAGTTGATAGTATGTTCTGCTGCTGTCTCTCATTTGTTAATTTAGCCTGCTAGTCACCTATGAAGTCATGTCCTCATCTGTATTTGAGGGTTAGTCTGCCTTAGAAGACAGGAAACAGTAGCATTGAATGTAACCAGTATTTAACACATAAAATTGATCCAGCAATGCACCGATTAAAAACCGGAACTGTATAAAAACCAGAGGATGTTGCATTAGGGAAAGCTGTGGAGAACAATCATTTAATTTAGGAGAACCCTGGGAACTGGCAGTATTAAAATGTTACATCTAGATAAACAAATTATGTTATTTCCAAATGCATCTTTCTTTCTTTGGTAAAGGGTAGCTGCAACTGATTGTCAAATTTGATCAGAAGTTCGCTTCTTTTGGAAGGTCTTCTATTAGCTTTAAGGGAAAGAATGCTGGATAGGCGTTTAGTCATCCCCTGTCCTCCTAGCATTTCTTAAAAGGTCAGTCAGGCTTTCATCACAGAATTGGCATGTTAGTCTTCTCTTACATCTGGAATGCGTGATACCAACATTTTTATTCAGCCTATTAAGGGTACATCGGTTAACATGAAGGTGGATTCTGCCTCAGAGACAAATGCCTTGAGAAATGGGAAGCGTTTGGTACGCTGCCTTTCTCCCAGCTTTACCACAAACATGACTTCAAACCTCCTTCCTTGTGCCTCCTGTAGAACCTGGTGTATGTTCAGGCCAGTGTTTCTTAGCATCACTGTAAACAACTTCCGGTATGTCTCTCTTGTACAACTGTCTAGTTATCAGTCAGTGCCAGACTTGAACCTCTGGCCTGCTGTAAAAGTTTGGAAGCATCCACTGCATGGTAACGTCATCCCCTTCAGACATGAAGCTGATGGCACAGCTGAGTATAAGGGTTGATCAGGTGTGCCTGCTGGGGCTACTGGTAAGTGTCGGCTTGTAAGAACTTTATCTGAAAATGGGCAGAAGAATTTATGCAGTTATATACTACAAATAAAATGTCTGTAATGAACTTTCATTTGTAATTATTGTGTTTCTCGGATATAATTTCAATTGCCAGTGTCAGAGTAAACCATAGCTTTGCTCTGAAGCACGTTGCCTCTTGCAGTCTTCAGCCAGTGTGCAAGGATCGTTACTCAAACGCATGTAATTTGTGTTGAATTTAGAAGTGTGTATCTCTTGAAATATTTACTTAATTTAAGTTTGGAAATTAAATGAGAAAAATTGTTGTTTCAAGGTCGTCAGAATTAGCAATTTATTTTCTCATCCCTGGCAGGCCCACTTGCAGCTTGGCTCCCAAGACTTGAATAACAAGTCATTATCCTAGGCAGGGGAGTCTTCCTTTCGTCAAGTTGTGTTGTATATTTTGTGCTGAAAGAGGGGAAAAAAAAAAATCTTTAAAGATAGCTATTTTTGCTCAAGGTATTACACATTGCAAAGAAGCAGATTTGTTCAACCCCTCTATTTGAAGAAGTCCAGACCTATTTGAACTAAGCAAGGAGGTGTATTCCAGATGATTGATTTAGGAGACTGCTTTGGATGCTGTAACTAAGTTAATTATAACTATTAATATTGTCATTACTACTTGTCAAGGAGATATTAAAAAGAATGTGCGGCTAATGAACTTATAAGTCATATCTTTGTTCCAGGTAACAGCGTAATTGTGCCAGGAGCAGAATAACTCTTGCAAATGGTTGTTGTGCAGTCATTTTGACTACAAATAGCACGTGTTTTCTGCAGCACAGGCTCTCCTTGCGACTGAGTCGCTAAACGTTGAAGCTTTCTTATGATGGCCTGCTGGTGAGCTTGGCCATCTGATTTACGGAGACTTGGCTGGCTTAGAGGCCCAGGTAACCAGCTTCTGTATTTGCCGTAGTGTAGATCAGGGCAAATGCAGGTGAAGGGAGTCCACGCGCTTCTCATTTTGGGCAACGCAGAGTTTACTCATTTCTCATGGGGTAGCCTACTCCTTTCTTATTTACAACATCTGTGCTTGTACTTAACTGCATGTTTGAAGACTTACTTGAATCAGAGCCAGGGCAGGTCATGCTGGAATGGTTTTCTCGCATGAACAATACAAAATTATTTTTTTTCCCATTAATTGCAGTTTCTCACTACTGCTTTGAAATTTGCAGTACAACTTGTATTAGTAAGGGTCTGGAAATAACACCAAATATTTATGTGTTTAGAGAAGATACTTCCTTCTAAAGAATTACGCTGCCAGTAGGTATCAGCTACGTCTACTGTGAGTTTAGATAGGGAAAGATCTATTCCAGCTCATCAAATAAGTTACAGGAAATCAAATATAAATAAATAAAGGTTGTTACAATCATGCATAGTGCTGATTTTCCAGTATTTTGTATCATGATTGTATTAAAGTTTTTCCTATTAGAATGCCAAAATAACTTATAATTTGTAAGTTAAATGCTTGCCTGAATTAATTTGAAAAATTGCTTTTGTGTTAATAGGTGAAACTGAGTTGAGTTTTACATTGCTAAAGAAAAGCAATCAAACTTGCTCTTTGTGGAGTCTTTTTACCCATATAAACAAGGGGAAAACTTTCCAAGTACAAGGTAAATTTTTCTAGTTATGACTTATACATCAAATATTAAAAAAAAAAAAAACCCACAGTATTTCTGGCCATCTTACTCCTGAAAAAGGCAAACAGACAGTGCATTCTTTTCCTTTTTGCTTTGAGGGGAAAACATGGCAACTGTTGAACTTGAGGATACTTCTGGACTCTGATCCTTCAGACAGTGAACTCAAAGGATATTATGACTCATTTGACATTATTCCTGAGCATAAAATTACTCACATATGAAAGTAATGGAATGTGTTTGAAGTTTTGGGCCAGCATTTTGGTCACTCAGCAGGTGGTTAACTTGTAACCTGGAAAAACTTTGGTGGTGGTGGATGTTTTGAGGAGAATAATTATTAAAGATAGTAGAAAGGCATGTACATCTGATGAATCGGCCAGTGATTTACCAGGGGCGTGCATGGGGCAGGGGGAGGTGTGCTGTGCATAATCAAACAGTATAAGATAGTTTAAGGCAAGACGTGGGACAAGTTCCTTGTCCTGCGGCATGACTTGCTCTGCGACCAGACCCATGAACTTACTGGGACCATTTGCTGGGTTTAAGTCCTGCTTAAATGAATAAGAACCTGGCACTGTATGCGCGTTTTATGTCTCTTTTGTAAATCTCACCACCGCAAGGGAGTTATGAGGTGATTTCTGCTCATTTTGAGTGAACAAGGCTTGTTGGGGATGAAATCATTCGCATCAATTACAGCTGGAAGCACGAGCAAGTCCGTCATTTTGCAATGGGTATGAATCCTTCTGGCCTGGATTCTCTGCTGTGCTCCTGTGGCAGGAGAGACTGATGGTGGCACCTTCCTCCTGTGCTCCCTGGCTTCCCGTCTCACCTTCTAATAAAATCAGAGGAGCAGAAGCAACCTGAATTTCCATCACTGGTATCAGGTCTGTGGCGGAGCTCTCGTTAGTGCAGAGTCATATGTTTAAAAAAAAAAAAAAAAAAAGTGCTGATGCAGCAGATCTCAACAGGCATGTGCTTCTCTCCTCTGGTCCGTGCACCAGCTGTTTCATTTTGGTCCTTGCTTTAGGCACGTGGTGAATGAACTCATATTTTAGAAACAATTTAAGTAGAAGCAGATTTGGGCATAAATCTTCTCTTGAAACATTTGCTTTAATATCAGCCCAATTTCTGCCGAGTGATGAATATTAGAGTTCTACTAAATGTACATGCAAACAGCTTGAGTACAAGCGTAGACATTCCCACATCTCCGTTTCAAGCTGTGGGGAAGTATCTCCAAAGCAGCCATGCTCATTTATTATTCTAAGATTTCATTCCATAACACACCTTTTAGGAATTTGGATTCTAGGAGTTTGGCTCCACTGCTTCTGCATCTCTTTCCATCCTGCAAGCTTTTCTGCCAAAGCATTTTTGGAGAAAGAAGTCTGGGCAAAAAAAATAGCAGTCTGACAGCAGTGTAAGCTGTAGTGTGAGTAGTGACCGATGACGCTCATGTAACTGGAGCCCTTAAAACTAGATGCTCATCTTCTGACTTCCTTATGACTTCTTATGTTGGTAGGGATGACCAGGAGTCCATCTAATGTAATCCCAGCATGCAAGGTACGCTTACATCTGTGCCACGCTTGGAGGATCATATCGGTGCTGAGCTGGTGCCGTTTCAGCTGGTGTTCGGCAAAGCATTTAAGCATGGGAATAGTCTGCTGAGTTCAAAGGACTGATATGAGACCTTTAAAGAGAAAGGCAAGCAGAAACGCTTTGCTGGGTCTGGCCCTAAATGGGTGGGAGGGGGAAGATGTTGCCAAACAGGTTTAAAGCTGCTCAACTCACACAGCCATGGTGGTCTAATTTAAAATATTATAAGACCCAGTGCAAATTTAGAAAAGGAGTCCTTGAGCCAGCCATCAGAGCTTCCTGCTCTTGGCAGAGACAGCTGCATTTGATTGATGGGTGCACCCCCCTTCCCTTCACACCACGTATGCGTGGTGAGGGTGTGAGATTTCCCCAGTTATTCTTGCTCTTAGGTTGAAGCAGATGTGCTGCCTTGCTTCCTTCAAAGAGAAAAATGTCCATTTATTTGGTCTGAAAAAATTCAATTGCTGGGACAACAGGTCCTCTAATTCTTTTTGCAATTTATCATCTGTCTGTTCCTCCGGCTGCACGGCCCGTGGCCCGCAGAGGGAAAGTGATGACAAGGCCAGCTGGCAGTAAGCGCTCGTTGCAGTTTAGCCCAGGTGGCCACAGTGCTTAATGGACAACTCAGCTCGCAAAATGCATTGCTGGTGGTGAGGACTTCTGATTTCATTTTTTGCCTGCTCGGTCAGTTCTGGAATTCAGCTGATTGTCTGGTTAATGCGCTGTCTTCTGCTGCGTCGTAAGACCTTTTGCCAAAAAGCGACTTAGCATGAAGAAGAGGAAACGTGGGATGCCTCCAGAAAGCCAAAGCTGTTGGCTCCTTATATGAAAACTGTGACAAGAAGACATTAGCTGAAGTTGGATACAGCTCCCTCCCTGCTGAACAGCAGATTAGGCCACGAATCTAAAGAATTATGCAGGGAAACATCTTTCTCAACGGGACACACGTGTCTCGGAGGCGCTTCCTTCAGTCTTCACACAGATGCATGAGCCCTCTTTTCCAGGCTACTACCAGATGTCTCTGAGAGCTAGAGGAAATATGAATCCAGAGTTAATATTCCCCCCCTCCCCTTCCCCGGGGTTTATTTCTCTCTCTTGAGAAATCCAGAAGCTAAATTTTTGAAAGCGGAAGGAAAAATAAAAAGGAAACTGAACTTAATTGATTTGCTTTCCTCCAGATTTTCCTCTACTACAAAAAATTTACAAACAGAAAAATAGTTCTTTGACAGAGATACAATCCTGCTCTTGGCCTTCTCAAGCTTAAATAATAGTTTGTTTTGATGAACTGATTGATGGAGCAAATCCTGCATTTGGTACTTCTGGCCTTTATCTTGCAACTGCTTCCACACGGGCCCATCTGTGGGCCCCCTGGGACTCCTGTTGTGAGGACTCCACCCTTCCAGATGTCATCAGAAGGGGCCTATCGCTGCTTTTTGAAATAAAAATAGAAGCAGCTCTGAGAAGGACTAACCACTTTTTGCCTTGAAATTGAGATAACCAGCATTGTCTGGTTAAGAGAGAAAAATCACATTTTTAAAAATGTCTTCTCTTCACTTAAGACAATCTCAGTACTTCCAAACCAGTTCTAATGTGCAAATATTCCAACATGTTTCTAAACCTGAAAATCATGCTGGCTAGCTGGAGATGGAGGATCCATTGTCCGAAACAGGGTGTTCTAGGTATTTCATCCTTAGAAACTTGGTTGTAATCCTCTGCACAAGAGCTTTCTCAAGCGGACAAGCATATGTGAAAAAATAGAATGGGTAGGGGAAGAAATTGCATGTTGACAGTAAATATAGATTATTCAATAAAAGAGAGGACTGAATCAGTCTGAAGAATAAAATTAGCGTTTTCTTCTCAGTGGACCCTATCTCTTTTCCCAAAAAAACAGTACAAATCTCTGTGCTGTGTCTGCCTGGTATTGGCCTGAACACAGAGACTAACTTCATTCGTAGACAGCTGAATCCTCAGAGGAAAATTTAAAGCAATGGTGTCTAGACTGGTGATATGACTCATGAATGCGCAGCCTATAACCAATTCCACACTGTCTTCCTGAGTCTGCAAACTGCCTGAAGCTATAGCTCAGAAAGACATTGTATATATGTATATATGTATGTGTGTTTCATTTGGGATTTGTTATACAACTGTTGATTTTGTAATCAACTCTTACTTATTTTATTACCAATTGTTTTAGGTGGTGGGAGATGGTTAATGAGAGGCTAGGCTATAAGGAAAGTAACGGAAGGAGTAGAAAGATAATAAGGTGGGAAAGCCTCAAGTGAAACCAAAAAAAAAAAGGTGGAGAAACAGAAGAGGAGAGAAAGATCTTAGGAGTACTCATGAAAGTAGACTGAGGGTGGTACATACTCAGGTCCACATAATTTAAAACAAACAAACAAAAAAAAAGGACTGTGTTTACAGAAAGACTCCTTGTCTAGATCATTCCCCAATATCAAAAAAAAAAAATATCCTTCAGAATATACTTGATGAAAAAATAATTGTCAGTGAAGTCCTTAGTAGGACAATCACCAAGCTAGCAATCCTCCAAAAGAATAAGAGGACTGAACTAAGCAGAGCAATAAAAGGGCACCAAGCGTTGGAGCTTACGTCAGAGCGCAATGTGGATTCTGCCATAGCTGGAGAGAAAAGGAATGAGCTAATAAAAACAACGTGCATTTGCATACAAGGGAAACCAAGCCACCACACTGACTGGTGGAGCAGCCAGGCCATACTCCCAAGGGAACAGCAGCTTAACCAACAGATGTTTGCTCAAATAGCAAACATGTGGAATCTTCCGGTGATGGATTTATTCAAATCCAGGTGGCCAGGAGCCAGGAATATGAAAAAGAAACAGGGTAAAAATTATATTTATAGCTCTTTACTGGCCCAGCAGATTAGACTTTTCATGAATGAGAGAGATGACAGTTAGCAAGCTCTACAAGGTCCTGATTTTTCGAGGTCTTAGCCTGAGAGGACCCAATTCATTCAGCCATGAAAAAACCGATAGCTGACTAGGAGGTTGCAAATTTTTTCCTTGGAAATGCCCTTACTGCTGCCTGTGACTCAGTTGGGATTTGTGGCATCTGGGTAAGCATAGGAAATGTCCCAGCTCACATCAGATATTTTTCCAGTTGTTTTTTTTTTCTTAGAATAAGTCTATCATTTGTTCCCTATGAGCTCCTTTGTCAGGTATCTTGGGCTTTCTAAACTTCTTTAGATAACCGTTGTAGCTCACAGGGAATTCAAATGCTTGTGTGTCTGCTTTCAGATGACACCAAGACAATCTAGTTCCCCTATCACAAATATACGGACAAGAACAGTGGTTGATATTTCACTTGTTTATAAACTGTTGCCGTTTCCTTT
Organism: Chroicocephalus ridibundus; assembly: GCF_963924245.1. Taxonomy (NCBI): domain Eukaryota; kingdom Metazoa; phylum Chordata; class Aves; order Charadriiformes; family Laridae; genus Chroicocephalus; species Chroicocephalus ridibundus. The sequence continues at coordinate 78,825,951 of NC_086285.1, read as the reverse complement.
TTACGTTGAGGTAGTACTTTGGGACCTATCTCCTAGTCCAGGATCTCTGGTCTGTGGGCACAGTATGTGTACAGCAGAAGGATAATCTGTTCGCAGAAGATTAGATCTAAGAGACAACAGATGAAAACAACCACCAGCAAAGTACAAGGTAATGCTGGAAATAAACTGCTCAAATGGAAGAAGACGGCCATATCCTATTTTCGGTTTTGAAATTCCACTATGCAAATTTGTAAGCAATAAAAGACTCCTGAGAAGGGATCCCATTTATTTTACCATAAAGCTGTTTTTTTTTCATCTAAAGAGCATAGAAAAGTGGTCACTGCTGGAGAGTTCGGAGAGTTTTAATGGGGGCCTTCAGAATTCGGTAAAAGCCAAATTTTGCAAAGCAAACCAGCTTCTGCTTTTCAGACAGACCACTTGGAGCTCTGAGTTAACTTGTGGTTTTCATCTGTTTGACGTGTATCTCTGTTGTCGCTTGCCCGAGATTGCGAAGTCCCAGAGGAAGAAGCTGCATTTTCAGTTGTGTGTTTGCACACTGCTAAAAGCAGATTGGGATTCCTTTGTGTTAGGCACTACAAAAATATGTAGGGAGAGAGTAGGCTCTGCCCCAAAGGACTGTCAATCTGTTATAGACAGGCCAGATAACGGATGAAAGAGGGAATGGTTAGAGAGGTACCAAAGGTCAAATCGTGGCAGGGCTGCACATAGGACAGTCTGCTGATATTCTGCCACTGGAGGACCCTGCTGCTGTGATTGCACTGGGAGCACTTTTCCTCTGCCATGTTAATTTATCGGTGGGAAATGTTCAGTGTTGTGGGACATTTCCCCCCCCCCATTTAAGAAAGGAGGAGAGTAGGTGAGAAAGTGCATTTGTTTGAAAGCTTGTAGATGAGGCATAGTTTGTATGGAGGAGGCAGTACCATGTATTGCACTAACTGAAGTAGATCAAGACCTAAAAAAAGGCTTGTATGTGTGAAAATATTAGGGCTGGGGGTTTTCCATATTGTATCATTTGACTTCATAAAATCTATAGTTCCTCCCTAAAAACTTTATCTTGCTTTATTCTAATACCAGTACCTATGTAAAGGTGTTAGCTGATGAAGGCTTTTGTTGTGAATGAGGTTGTCAAAATATCTTTCTGTTTTCTACCATGGTTTTTGTCCAAAAGAAATGGCACATTTCTTAGTGGAGAGATGTTTATTAGATACTGTCCCAGCAGTGAAATGTGTACATCAAGACGTTCAGGTTCACATTTATTGCATAGCACTGGGGTTGTAGAGTCATTTGGATAGGAGATGCCAAGTTCAGCACTACCAAAGAGGGCTTTAACACTGTTCAGATGGAGCAGGTGAAACACCTTTTTTGAAAGTCTCCATGAGAAGCATGGGAGACAATACAGTTGCTGCTCTGGGAAGCTTTGCATTTTTAATAAGTCATTTTAATACCCGGTGAGAACCAAATACACCAACCTCAGCGCTTGACACTGCAAGTGACTTGAGTGCCTCAACTGCTGAGGTGAAATCCTACCCCTGTTGAACCTCATGGGTGTGCCCTGTTGATGTGGACCTCCATTAAGGTGTGAAAATGATCACGGGCTCAGGATCCTGGGAGCTGAGGCAATTCTAGCCTATGAAAAGCACCCAGAATTTCACAAGACCGCAAGAATTGCTGTGCAATATCTTCTGAATGTTAGTGTCCCTCAAGGAGACTGAGATAATGTGGTGAAGAAAAAGGTTCTCTGCCTATTTCCTAATGCCGAAAGGGAAATACCGTGATAAATCCTGCAAGCCTTTGTTGGGCTGTTTCAAAGTATTTTTTCCGATGTTGATTAAGTATGTAAATGCATAATACAAAACCATCATTTTGTGTGTCTTAAAAAAAAAAATTCCTTTATTTAAAAAGAAATAAGGAACTTGTTTAATTTTCTGGGAACATTGTCCAGTGAAACATTTATCTTCCCTATGGTCCAGTAAAATTATTGTAGAGCTGCCAAAACTCATCTTGAAAAGTAAATAGAAAATCCTGCAACTTTGGCTCATCTAAATGAGATGGCTATTGTAGAATGCTTCTCCAAGTTTAATTAATCTTACTTTGGACATTAAAGTTACTTGAAATGGATCTGATTTTAAGATTTTTATATACTACCCGGAACAGTTAACTTATCTGCCTTCAGTGGAGAGGTCTATTAGTGTTTTTTTCCGTCAGTGTAAACCTCTTCTAGCTGTAGTTAATCCTTATCCGTCTATCTTTATGATTTCAGTATTGTTTCATGTAGTCCCACACTTTACTCGAACTCTTAATTTACACATTTGGCTTGACTGGGTCCCTTTCACCCTGCCTACAAATTTATCCCATGTCATCTCCTCATAGCAATTTATAACCTCTATAAAATGTCGTGTAGAGTCACTTTTTATGTTTCTGAGTAATGGTTCGAAAGAATTGCATAGGGAATCAAAAATCTAATGAGTCGTGCATTATTTTACTATTTATAACCAGAGAGCAGTCATTGACAATATCTGGCAATTTTACAGCTAAGAGCCCGGACTATTGTGCTTTTGAATATAATTTATTAAGCAAATAAAACTCTTATTGGTAGCGGGTCCTGTTAAACCTGTGGCACCGCATGAGCTCCAGGCCCATACAGCTGTGGAAGGTTCATAGTACCTGCATACATCTTGCATGTCTGGACACTAATATTTTACACTTACTTCATAGTTTTATTTATTCAATTGCTTTTATGCTCTTGATTGGGCTGTAACCAGCCGTTTATAGTAGAAACCTTGGGTGGGGAAGGAGGGGGTAGTGCGAGAAATAAAATGCATTTATTCTGGGAAGATTTAAATCCCTGTTTTATGAGGCATGGTATTTAGTAAGTCCAGGCAGTGGAGAAAATGGCTGAAATATTAGTGGCTTACACTAGCATAAAATTAATCTTGGAAAATAGCATTGAGAGAAAACAAAAAAAATCACTAGTGCAAAATCACCCTGTGATAAGCAAGAAAGAATTCAGTGCTGTTCCTGAACGAATGTGGGGGTTTAATTCCTTTCTTTTTCTGACTAAATTCTCCTAATAAAGTTGTTTGACTCACTAGAAGGAAGTCTTGTAACACCATAGGGAATTAATACAATCTCATTGCATGAGTTCATAGTTGTGTGTGTAGGTAAATAATTTTGGCTTTATTTCTTTCACAGTGATTTGTATCTAGCAGGAGAAGCTTTTGTGTTTGTTATTTTTTTTAATGCTTAAGTGATTGTGGTTCTTGTTGCCCTCCTGACTCACACGCAGATAAATCAGGATTATTTCCACTTCAATTAGTGAGATTATACCAATATAAAACACGCATAATCAAGGCCCACCTGTATCATAGGTGTTAAAAAGGAGTAAAACCAAAGGCTGCTCAGTTATTCATGTGGCTAACATGTTTGTCATTTGATTAGATCTTGCTATTTGCATAATGTCTTAAAACAAATTAAAAGAACAAGGTGTTGCACTACTTGCATAAACATTTGCTCTGGGAAATAAAAGCAGTTATTAAAAACCTTATCTTCTCAGCATCCGTCTTAATCGGTGGTAATTTATCAGCAGTCAGGAGACAACAAGATAGGGGATATTGAACAGTGAGGCATGTGTTTGTATGTTGTAAAATGGGTGGTTTGCCCTGGTGTGTACTCCTGACTTTTCTTTTTCGTTCTTGAGGGGCCAGTTCTGTGTGTGAGAAATAGCACTATTTCTGTGGGTTGTTTCTGCAGGCGTTTTTTGTCACCTGCAGTTGCAGGTTGTTTGGGACCTTCTCCACGTTCCGCAAACAGATTTTGGAATATCTTCTGTTGTCATGACTGCTATTATTACTTTTAGTAATATTTGCTGCCGTACGTAGTTCTGCCCGGAAGCGGTGCACGCTCAGGGAGCACGGCTCTTTGGAAACACGTGGTGCTCGCGATGTGGCTCCTCACTGCTGCCCAACGTGCCTTCGCCTGTCATGGAGCACGCATCTGCGGTGCCATGCTGCCTCGTCCTGTGGCAGATTTACTTTTTAAAGCAATCTCTACCTTTTTTTCTTTTTTTTCTTTTTTTTTCCTTTTTTTTCCTTTTTTCTTTTTTCCTGTTTTCTTTTTTCTTTTTTCTTTTCCTTTTTTCCTTTTTTCCTTTTTTCCTTTTTTCCTTTTTTTCCTTTTTTTCCTTTTTTCCTTTTTTCCTTTTTTCCTTTTTTCCTTTTTTCCTTTTTTCCTTTTTTCCTTTTTTTCCTTTTTTCCTTTTTTCCTTTTTTCCTTTTTTTCCTTTTTTCCTTTTTTCCTTTTTTCCTTTTTTCCTTTTTCCTTTTTTCCTTTCCCACCCTTTACCCCCCTTCCCCCTTTTCCCCCTTTCCCCCCTTTTCCCCCTTTCCCCCCTTTTCCCCCTTTCCCCCCTTTTCCCCTCTTTTCCATTCTTTTCTCTTTTCCTTTTTTCTCTTTTCCTTTTCTCTCTTTTCCTTTTTTCTCTCTTTTCCTTTTTTTTTTTCTCTTTTCCTTTTTTCTTTTTTTTTTTTCTTTTTTTTTTCTCCCCAGCAAAGAAAAGGAAAGCATGCCTTAGGCTGGTTCAGAAGGCACCAGTGGGTTGAAAAGTCTGTGAGAATGAGCAAGCCTTCTTCCCGCATTAGTATTAACCAGGATATCCTGTTCCTTGATCATCGCCTCAAGGATGAGGGGCTTTTTATATACTGTATACCTTGGTTTGTGGCTGAGAAAAGAAGAGGCTTCATCCATTTTAGGAATCTTGAAGGGAGGTGGCCGTGGCAGGGGGGAGGAAAAGTTAATAGGAAACAGATTTAGAAAAATATTGTATCTATCCTTCTGGGTGAATAAATCAGTGACTGAAACAGCTTGATAGCTGTAACCATAACCTATTATGCTGCACAGAAATAAATATTCCCTTTAGGTCACTGTCTACATACCGTATCGTATCTGTGCGCTTGGCAACAAGTTCCTGCCGTGTGCAGCACACAGTTGTGAGACAGCAGACGGGGGACGGTAGAGCTGGGCTTTTTAACAAAAAATAATTGGAATGTCATTCCTGGATATTAGTAATGCATCACTTAGATTTCACTACACTATGTTTATATGCTGTGTGCCTGGATATAATTTGATTGCCTATGCAAACATAAAGTTAAACCGTACCTGAAAGATCAGGTAGCTACGCTCTCCTCAATAGCATGAGTCATTTCATAGCGGACCAGTTCTCTTCTTGGTTGCATTTGTTTCACAGTGCTTTTACCAGTATAAACAGCAGGGGAAAACTAGCTGTTACAATGTCCTCCACATTGCTAGCTTGAATTAAGTCTGGTTTTCTACACCCAAAGTCATTCTCACATCTCAGGGAAATACTTTCAAATTGATTTGAAAACAAAGCTGGTATGGGTCTGCAGATTATTTTTTTTTTAATGACTAATTCCTGCTTATTTTCAATACTACTCTATTAAACAAAATATCCATGCTTTGCATTTCACACCTAACAACCTGCTTTTCTTCATTAACTTCTTCCCTTGTCCCCGCCCTTTCTCCGCCTCCCCCCACGTATCTAAGCTGTTGCAGCAACTGAACAACTTTGTTAACTTCAAGTTTTCGTTCAGATTTACTGACGCAGGAGCATTAGAGAGGGGGAGTGTTGGCCATCGCCTTTGCAGTGTTTCTCTAATTATTGGAGTAGTACCTCTAGGGTCCAGTAAAGCTTTGCACTGTTAGTTATTAATAAAGTATCTGAACTACCTTTTCTTTTCTTTGCTTTCCTTTTTTTTTTTTTCGTTTGAGTTCTTTGGTACCTCCTGGCCTTCCTAAAGTGAGCCCCCACCTACTGCAGTAAATTGTAGTTGTAGCCTTGATAATACAGTACTTGGACAATAAGGTCTCAAGGGGTGCTTACTGAAAGAGATTAAACTGTAATTAAACTGCCCTGTGAGTAAGAAAGAAAGGGGAAAAAAAAGATTTGTGGTTTTCATAAAGCAGAAAAAAAAATACATTCACTGGTGTTTACAGCTCAGAGACTTTTTTTTCTTTTTTTTTTTTTTTTCCTTTTGCCGTCTTGACTACAAAACAATCTTATTTTTAGCTGGAAAGGCTTTTGCAGTAGTGCCATATCAATCCCACAATCCTGTTCTTTGAAATAATTGCATCGAGTTAGTCCCCAGTCAGCACTAACTGACTGAAAAGCAGGAAAGAAGCATTTAACACACATACATAGAAGTGGATACAATTTACCGTAAAAGTATGAATTTATGTAAGCAGTCTGCCGTTCTATGTACATATATATTTTAAATGGGGCCTTAATTGAACATGCAGCTATATAATATCCTTTTGTTTAGGCTCAAAATTGTGTTGGGGGGGTTGGCGGTTTTATTTTGTTGGGGTTTTGTTTGGTTTTGTTGTGGGGTCTTGGGGTTTTTTTTGTTAACCCCTCCTCTTATCAGCTCAGCTATTAAATATTGTGGCTTTCCAGCTATCAGTCTCCGATCAGCACCGTTAGTGCATTTTACCTTCCAAGGAAGTGCACTTTGAGCCAGCTGGAGCACGAAAAATGTAGGAGCTGGAGAAAGTCATAATTGAAACAGGCGACTGCTCCAGTACAGACAGGAAATAAAAGGAAGACGGGGCCCTTCAATGGATTAAATTAGATGTTTCAAATTCAGACAGTATCAGGAAAAAGAAGACTTATGTTAGAAAAAAAAAAAGGTAACAGTAAGTTCATTCAGCTGAACACCCAGCCCTCCCTTCTCCCCTCCCTTAACATGTGTTTTTGCTGGAATCTTACTCTGATGCACTGAAGGGTAGAAACTACACAGACCCCTCTGCTTGCCAAATAACAGAGTAGCAGGTCCCTGTACTAATGTTATACTATCCATATTTTCTACCCTTTCAAACAGTCCTTGGGTATTGTCTTTCTGTAAATTAAGCATAAATTACACTGGGCTGAAGGAAACAAGATTTCAGATGCCCGGTAGTTAGAAAGAGAAGTATATTGTACCTAAAGCAAAAACCTAAATTGTATGCATTTCCTGCATATTAGTTTGAGATATGCCTTTTAGCCCTCTCTATACATGCTAAATGTTTGTGTACATAAACTATAGGTACATTTTTTCCATTCAAGCTAGTTCCTTCTTGCTGTATAGCCACCACCTAGTGTTGTGGACTTGCATGGTTTTATCATGCCTGCAGAGTTTTCTCCTTAGGCATTTGTGCGTTATTATGTATAGTACATGACGACAAAGTATGAAGATTTTTTTGGTAGCATTTTTTATTGGCCGTATTATTCATAAGTAGCTATAAATGAGCGCTTATTCCAAGCAAGTCATTCCAAGCTATTGCCCCTAAACCCCCCGTATTATGGTACACTATCATGCAGTCAGTGAATCTGTGACACACATATTAGGTATGCAACTGGCGTATGTTTGGTTGGTTTTCCAGTCAATAGCAAATTGCTGGACCTAATATTTATATTCTTTCATCTTTGCTATAAGATATGTAAGTTTTAGAAGCATCTAAAAAGACCTGAGGAAATGACTTAACATTAGAGCCAGTCAGGATTTTTTTAAATTCAAAATGTAATTTTCATCTTGACCAAAAGCATTTTTCAGGTAGTAATCAAAAAGATTGTTGGGCTTTTTTTTTTTTTCCAACAACAGTAATCTCTGTATTTCAAAATATGAAGCAAAACACACATCAAGGTGGGCTTAGAATCTATTAAAGCCTGACCAATCGGATACATCTTGCTGTGCGCCTTGAAGCCTACTAAACTTGGCACTTTAGGAAAAATGAAATCTTTGACTCAGAACAATTAGGGTTTACAAAGCGTATAAATTACAGCAGGAATGCCTCTAATCACTCATTTACCTTCTAAAATGCCTCCAGGGCTTTGGATTAGAAGAGAACCATTGTAAAGATTAAGAAGAAGTATCTTAGAAGCAAATGGATATAGAGAAATGTATTTTTTTCTGTTAGTGGTTTTTTCATGCCGTAAGAAAAAGAGTTTTTAGGCACGTGGTCTGTAAACAAAAAGCTATTTATTGGAACAATAGGAGTTTTAAAAAGTTAAACAGGCATATGGAAACCTGGTCAGAAAGCTGGAGGATAGAAGAGGAAAATCTAGATGAATCATGAAATGAAGTAAATTCCTTAACTGTGTTATGCTTCTGTGCAGATTTTTGTTCTGTCCGGAATTCTGGAGGTGTTCAGAAGTAACATTTGATTGTACATATTATCTTCATTTCAGCTGTGTAGGTTGTTCCTTCTTCTAAAAATAAGGTCATTCCTTCTTTCTGTCTTTTGTCAACTTATGTGCACGCTACCCTTTTTATATCCACGCATGGGCTAATAAAATCCCAGAAGAATCAGATGACAAGGAGGTAAAACTTGGTAGGATAATGTTTTGCATCCCTCCATCTGGTCAGGTGAGGAGGTGTGGAACTGTTTGACTGGAGGAAATTATTTGAAATGAAGGATCAGTTGGTTAAACGAAGGTTTATCTATACACAGCGTGCAAATTTTGGTATCTGTCTTCTGGATTCCTAGAGTATTGTCAATCTTTCTCTGTTTCTTGGTAAGTTTTTTCAATGTTTTTGAAGACAGCACTGCAGCACTATTTTAGTGAAGGAATCAATCACTGCAACTGCTGTTGTAGCTTGTGCAAATGTCAACAGGGAGGAAACACGCAAGTAGCAAAAAGGAATGCAACCTAGATAGGACTAAAGGTTGCCTGTTGAGCTTAGAAGTTCTGGAAAGTTGCCCAGACATGGGAGAAAACCAGAATGTTTGGTTGAATTCTTACTGATGAACCATCAAAAAGTACTGAAAAGTAGGCTCTTCTTGGTGATATCCATGGGTTGCAGGGTTTTGGGGAGGGTTGACTTCAGTGGTTTTACATTTTGTGGTTGTGGGGTTGGTTGGGGTTTTTTTTCCTATTTATGAGATAGATGGGAGGTCAAAAAGACGTATTATTTTCTTCTGCAGCTTAATTTTACCTGGATGTGATTCAGTGTACACACATGCTTGTAGAATTATATAATGCAAGAGACTTGTGTGTTACATGGCCATGCCTTTTTTATCTTAAAAACGAAGGACATCACACCACCTGCTTTTGCTGTTAAAATTAATCTCAGGAAGCATCCCTAAAATTGGGCTTGAAAACATGTGACTGTGTTAAAGGATACCCCATGTTATGAAGATGCCTTTTATAACCTTTGTTTACATTGTTTGAACGGCAGTCATTCAGTGAAAGTATTTTTAAAGTAGGCATTTCGGAAAACATCCAGTGATTCAGCTCACAACTGACTCTGCAGGAAAGATGTATTGTCTTATACTACTGTAGAGTACGTTTCTGAGAAATCATTAATGCAAAATCTGTGAAAAAATTATATGCTTTCTCTTGATATTGCGAGAAAAATGGTACTATGGAGTGATAACTGTGCTTATGTACTGTGAAATGTAGCAGTCATATTCAGGGCTTTGCCTAGGCACAGAATAGTAAAATAGATTTGTTTCTTCAGATCGCAAGTTGGGTCTCCGAAAAGTGGATGCTCTGTTTTAATGGCAGCTTTCTCAAGAACTTCAGTACAAAACCAAGCCAAAGCCAGGATTTCCAAAGACTTAGGGAGTGATTGTAGCTTTGTGTGGGTGTAACTAAGCCGGCTTTTTGCTAGGTCTTTGAGGAAGTGGAATGTGCCTCTGAGGCAGCACAGGTTTCAGGCACAGAGTATTTCCTTGAAGAGACAGACCTTCAGTAGCTATGGCCACAAAAATCCTGTGTAGGTGTGAGAGCAGGGAATCGATACAAAATTTTTCACCATGGATTTGTTAATTGTGCTGTGGGATAGTGGCATTTATGTGTTCTGCCAAAGAGACTATTTGCATGTGTAGATGCAACATGCATTTGAGGCTAGGGCAATCTCCAAGTCATGCTGTCAATGGTAGGTCTAAGACTTGAATTCAGAGCTCCTCCCAAATCGGGGTGCTCCAGCACTCCAGGGGCAAGGAGATGATGGGGTGGCAAGGGGAATGCAAGCAAAACAGCCTGTTCAAAGCAGCGCTTGGTGGCTGCTTCCATTTGGGACTGGAGATCGTTCGTTTGGAGAAATCCCCAAGCTCATCACTTACTGACAGATGAGAGGTGAGACCTTCTGTGTTGTTGACAGACGACTGACTGCGACGGGATGATAAGACCTTGTGATCAGCACGAGTGCTTTGATGAGATGTGCAGACCCAGTCCACCAAGAAGGAAAGGGTCTGGGTGTAGATCCCCAAGCTACTGAACTCAAAGTGTTTGAGGATTTGCTACATGCTCTGTTGGTCCAATATTCCTGTATTACCTTTGAAAAAAGCTGGAAAAGAAAGTTAGGTTCAGTCTGGTTTCAGTGTTAGCTTCTTCAAAAAACTAATCTGAGCTCAGTAAACTGAGTGTGTTGTTGGGTGCATGCTTTCCCCCTCCTCCTCATTGTTTCACATTACATTGTATTCAAGATTCTGAACTTAGAAAAATAGACAAAAAATGAGTAGGTTCTTTTCTGTCAAGGGTAGGGCGTGTTTGTGCTTCACAGGTTTACGTCATTTTAAATAATTTATTTCTGCCATAGTCAGCGTAAAAGGTTTCTGCCAGATTAACAGAAACCAGAATTTGGGCCCACAGCTTACACAGGCATTTGTGCAATTCCCTAATAGTTTCTTATACGCCTACAGCGGAAGAATGAATCAAGAATTAATTAGCACATCAGGAGATTCTCACCCCAGCTTCCTGTCTTTCTTTTGTATTTTGTTATTATCCCTGCCTTCCAAATTGGTGTTCCTAGGCATGTAACAATACGCAGCTCTAGCCTGCAGAGGTTGATAGGAAATTTTCCTTCATTTACTGTTCCTGTCTCACATTTTGTGTTTGACTTGCGGGTTTGATGCCAAACTGCCAACGGTTGCCTGGCTTCAGGAAGAAACAACAGGCACGGGTTTTTCTCATGGCTTTTACCTGAAGTCATAATTGGGGCTAGGTCTGCAGAAAGGTACGCACACCTTTGCGAGCCTTTTGGCAAACTTGGCCTGAAATTCGTACTTGTAATGAAGCCGAAATCCAGAGGATATTTGGGAGTTCACTGCAAAAGTTTCTCACGTCTCTGTGGGCATATTGGCTGTGGCAGGTGCCAGCTGGATCGCCTGTTCTTCAGCCTGCTTTTCACAGGCACTTACAGAGCCAGTTTGGGGAGACGTTCAGCAGCACATGTAGGAGCAAAGTGCTGGTAGTCACTGGAAACCAGGCACCTGCTTGCCCTTTTACCTTAGAAAACTTCCCTCATAAATTTTGAGTCACGGTGAAGTCTTGTAAGGGAGAGCTATTAAGTCGAGTGAGCTTGGGTGGAAAAAAGGTGAGAAGCGTCCCTGACTGGTTAGAGCGAAAGCACGTTCTCCTGTCTGAGCTTGCTGACACAAGGAAAAACTGTTTGGGGAAAACACCAGTCACGGATATATAATGCGTTACCTGAAGATACCCGCAGCATTTCAGCTGCTCTGTGGTAAATGCTTCCACGTAGGGTGTTCTTGCTGTGATAAATGCAGTGTAGCATTTTCTGTGCAGTTCTGCATGCGTGTGCTGCTGCTGCTGCCAGGGTACCACTGACGTGCCGTGGAGCCAGGCTCTCATTTTTTGCTGGGGTGATTTGTTCCAGTGTCTGTCTCCCTATACACTATTAAGGACTTTGCCTATATACTGTCAAGGACTTTGCCAATCTGAGATTACCCCCTCCCAAGTCTTTCATGTTCAGCTGTGGTTGGTTGCGTCCTTCAAGAAGTGTGTACCGCAGTAGACGAGTCGTGCTTTCAGTTAGGTGGCATCTTTCATAGCACCTGATCTTCTGGTGCTGGGTTCTTTTTGATCAGCACACCAGTTCTGACTCAGGGGAACAGTGTTCCTAAAGTTGCCTTTCTTTTTTTTTTTTCCTGTGATGTGTAAATAACATTTTTTGAGTGCTCACAATCTGATGACCTTTTGTAAAATGTCAAGCCAGTTTTGTTCCCGCAGCTGCAGGTGTAGATGTGTATGATCTCCCATGCTTTACGTTCTTGCTGGTCTTCCCCATTCCCCTGAGAGGTCCCCTTATTTCTCTTTTCTGGCCATAATGTACTCTCTGACATCACTTTGCCCTGTTAAACCTGGCTGGGCTCATTTAAGGTGCAGTTGCGTTTCAGCGGTACTTTGTGTGGTTCCCATGTCCTTCATTATGTATTCTTGTGTAAAAACCTTTCCTGGGATGAAAATTCTCAGTGTTTTGATGTGTCAGACTATTAATGACGTTGATAATCAATCTGAAAAACGAGGAGGAGAAAAGGGGCTGTGGCAGACTACGCTTTCTCAAGGGTAAAGTAATTAAAAGGCACTGAGGACCTGCAAGCTAACACCGAATGGTCTGATAACCTTCTGAAAGTTAATTTTCTTTCATAGCTATTTCATAGGGAAAGCAAGACATCTTATTTTAAATTTTTTTTTTTTTAAAACAAAGCTACATAAAGGAGTAGACATCTCCCCTACTTAAAATTATTACTCCTCTCCTCCCAAGCTAGAGTGATTCTTCAGGATCTGGTTACAGTCTGCTTAAACTCAGCAGCACTTAAATCAAAGTGATATTTAGATTCTGTGAGCCAGAGTCTCCTTTCAGGCCGATAAACATCTAAAGTAACCACAGATTTACACCTAGGTAAACCCGTGACTTCTAGGGGTCTATTTTGGACTTACACCACTCTAAGTGCGAAAAGAATGTGGCAATAAATGATGACAATAAAAATGCTTTATTAAGCTGTTGTGAGTGCACTATAGTCATAATAAGCACATCTGTTTACATTAGCATCCATTAAAACGTAACACGCATATTAGCTAATAAAAAATAAGGTTTAATGCGGATGCCAGGCTGTGACACTGTTGAACTCTTGAATTGTATCAGGTCTATGAAATACGTCCCACTTCACAGAGCTCTGCCTCTCGTGTTTTGGGTGCTAAACAGGAGCTAACAAGTTACCTCTCCTCCTCATTTTTCTGTCCTAAGCTGTACTAAGAAATGCTCAGGACGCACAAAGGTCGCAATAGCAAGACCCCCCGTGGTCTCGCTATGATGCTTTGGCACGGGAGGCCAAACGGTGCCTGTCGTATTCACACAAGTCAGCCTTGTAATTTCTCATCTTCTTTATTTCTTATGGCATGATCACACCGTCAGTGCTCGAATAATCATGATGAAACTACATGAATGAGTAAAGTGATTGGGATTTGGAATTTATGTGTTGCCCCGGATGGTTTGACTTCAGACACGTGGCACCAAATCTGAATTTACTCTTCCGTTTCCAGTAGGTGAATTTTACCAAAGTTCTCACTTACTATAATCACCATTTTATATCATTGCACAGTAATAACTGTCTAATATACAGTAAATTATTGTAGGCCTCTTCCTCTAATTTGTTCGCTGAGAGAAAACACACCATTTTTATGGGAGAGAAATGAAGCGGCGTTTCTCAGAAAGCAAAGTGTGCAGGTGACCATCTGATTATTAGAAAAGAGGAAAAACATAAAAAGATGCAGAGCAGTTTGTATAATCATCCCAAGCTACTGCGGTCACCCTTTCAGCAAGCCTCCTTCGGTTTTCCCACCCCTTCCCTGCATGTCTCCGCGCCAGGCCGTTGCCTGGTCTGCAGTTGCTCACTGTGCAGATCCTGGAAAAAAAATGCCGAAAGAGCATCGTGCCTGTCAAAAACGTCCACGCTCGTGCTCGGGGATGCCGAGAGCATCGAGTGGAGGCTGCACCTGGGTCAGAGCTGGGCTGCCTGGGTGCTGACCCCACAGGCAACAAGGGCTGCAGCCATAGTGTAACTCAGCTTGCAGCAGAGAAATATGAATTTGGAACAGCACCTGGGTTGCTGTTTTGGTTTTGGTTTTTATTATTGTTATTTTTCTACAAATAGCTAGGACTGGTGTGTTTGCTGGTTTAGTTCACACCGGCATGTTTGGTGTGCATGAGTGTCCAGATCTGGATTTCTTTGTGACCGTGTGGTCGCTGGTCAGGCGTGTCCTCACCACCCTCCCAGGCTGTCACGCTCTTTCTTGACGACCTACACGTGCTATGTCCAATGTTTTAAAAAGCGAATTTTTAAAACAATTTGTACACGTGTTTTTTTTAAACACTTATGCTGTAATGATTTTGAAGCTTTTGCTTTTTAAAGAGTGAATTTGGCACAGTGGACGTTATTAAATGTAGTTTCAGCTTGTGTTACAGATACTTGATGTAGGTCTCCAGAGAAAGGCTTACCGACTGTAAGAGAAATAATTAAGTTTTCCTTTAAGGAGAACATTGCAAAGAGATTAAAAATGTTAAAGTGAAAAACCACTACATACTGCTTTAAAACACAGCTCTGTCTGTATAATCGTTAGAAGAAAAACGAAAGGTTGTATTTATTTTATACCTTTATTTTGTTCTGAAATAAGCATCCACTAATAGTAAATATTCCGTTTCAAAAAATGTTTTTTTCACCACTAACTATTTTATAGAATAGTTTTCTTGTCATTAGGATTTTCATTTTTTTTCAATAAGATTTTAATGACGGAAAAACATCACTAAAATTATGGTATTACTTTTATTTTCAAAAACCTCCATTATAAACCAGGGGCAAAGTATCGCCGTGTTTCCCCAGTTTTTAATATTTTATTTCCAACTATCCAAGACTACAAAAAATGACACATGGAAGAGTGGAAGCAGACTGCTGAAGAGGCAACAACAGAAGTTCCTTTTTTTTATAGGGGAAAAAAATAGCAAATTTTCGCTAATTGACCGGCATCTACATTGTTTATTTTCCCCGATTCCTGTTCAGTTGATGTACCTATCAGTCACATAGTGCCAGGGCTGGATGGCAATTTGCCATGTGGATCTTCCGGTCCACCTCCTCCTCGTATGGGGAAATACCCGTTTGTATGGCAGAACGTACCACCACCCGAGGCTGCAGTGGGAATTACGGAGCAGCTGCACAGACTGCCTGGAAAAAAAAAAGTATTTTCCCTGGGTAAAATTGCTGGAAAAAGATGAAAGTTTAGGGCCCTCAGCATTTTGCAAAGGATTGGATCTTTAATACAAATGCGAGAGTTACGTAATAAAAAGCAGGATAAGTGGAATACAGGGAAAAAAGAGAATGGGGGAAGGAGCAAGAGGAGAAAAAGTCAGAGATGCTAATCTTTTAATCTCATTCTTCTTCTTCCTGTGTGGATTTTCCTTCCCCCTCACCCTCCTGCTTCTTGTTCTAAAAAAGTGCCATCACTGCATTACAGCACTGAGAAAATTGCTGTGCAGTCAAGCCCCAGGATTATTACCATACCACATATAGGGTTACATAAAATGAGGTGTTTTTTTCCTTAAATCCGAAGATTGTTCGTTCACACAACTCACGCGTTATAATCAAATGTGAATGCAGGAAAATGGTCCATGGGATCTATTCAGCCCTCGGTACAGCTGTAACTCCCAGCGAGGTGGGTGGAAGTCAGGATCGCAGTGGGGCAGGAGAATAGAAGCCCTTCTGTTCTGAGATGGACTTATCACATGGTTAGCAGCTGGAATTTATGTGAAGTCTTATTAAATAAAACAGCAGTAACCAGTCACCTACTGCTGCAATATACTTGAAGGTACAGTACCTGAATTTTTTCAGAATTACTTGACCTCTCCGCTGCTTCTGCATCTCTGTATTTTCTCTTGCTTGTACTTGACAGTTTTTGCCCTTCTAGTAAACTTTTATTGTTGTTTTTACTACAACTTAGGATCACAATAATTTAAGGGTTTGAGTTATATGATTGCAGGTTCATTAAAAGAAGATTAAGACATGCCCAGAGAACCTCTATTAAATGTAAAAACATTTAACGTTAGGTTTTATTTTATTAAGCTGGTTTTTATGCACATATATATTTCTTTATACACATACATATTTAAATGTGTACACACGTGTATATGTATTTTTTTGCCTAAAGAACATCTTGAGATGGTGGGTAGACCATCTGGAATAGTTGTGTAGAACAGAAGTGTGAATGGAAACAATACTGTACTTACATAACAGCACAGGATATTTCATTAAAACAATTCCAGCATATTTATAGTTGGCAAATTATGACACTTAAAGAACTGATCTCCATATGGGAGCACTTAGTCCTTTGAAATATTATATTATTTTTAATTGTGTTTCATTCAGTGAAGGGATTATAATTTTGAAGGTGGTGGGTCACAGCGCACCAAACCACTACACAGCCAATAGAGAAATCCCTGGCTTACTGGCGTATCCCCTGGTAATGGTAATTTTGATATTTTATAGAGTTTATTAGTCTCAAACAGGAGGTGCAAAGACCGGACTGTTTGTCAAAGCAGGGAGGAGAACTCTAGAGAGTGGCTGCCCTCACTCGCTGCACCTTGCCCTGAAGCAGTGCCTCTTGCTGCAGGACCTCCAGAGGCTTTAGAGCTGGACTCCTCTGAAGACAAAGTGATGTGGTTTTGGTTTAATGCCAGCAGAACTAGAAACCTCCTGGCCAACCCCTCTTTCAATGCCCTGCCAGAATTTCAATCCTGGGGTGTTTTTTTTTCTGAGACAACTCGCAGAGGTGTCAGCCGTGGAGAGAGGTGGACTTCCCAAAACCTGGAGACCGCTCCAGAACGATGCCTCAAACCTGAGTGTATGTAGGTCAGCTGGAAGGGACGACAATTAAAGCTGCCAACCTGTCTTGGATCATGGTATGAAAAAAAAAAAAAAAAAAAAAGACAGGCACATCACAGGTCACATTGTGTTATTTGCTTGCATGGAGTTTGTCCGTGACACGTTTGCGGTGGCTCGCGGCAGATGGAGGCGCTGGTGGCTGGACAGGCTGCTGCTGCCTCGCTGCTGCCTGCCCTTCCTGCCAGCCACGGGCAGGCGGGGAGGGCAGCTCCTCTCCGGCAGGCGAGTGACCGCATCGGAGTTTTTTTCATGTGCACGCAAATACAGCGCAACTGCGAAAAGCTGTTTCGCCTGCCTTAAGTGTGCGTTGAAGTTACTCACAGCCATAGAGTTAAGGCCGCGAGAGAGGATAAGTTACAGGTGAGCGAATGGAAAGCGATGAAAGAGCAGAGTGGCACAAAATACTAAGTTTCTTGCTCCTGGCTTCTGCTGGTTTTATCTCTGTGCGTGCTATTGAGTGAATGGATTAAAAATCTACCAGAGGAGTATGTCACACCACGGTAAAAAGGCTGGTTAAATTCCTAGACAGGATGCCCAGCCCATGGCCAGGATTTTCCCTGGAGGAGCCAGTTGACACTCTCATACCCTCACTCTCATTCTCTCTCACTTTTAGTATAAATGGGCCAAGTCTGTCCCGGCTATGCTGAGGAAAGCTGAAGAAAGGCTCGGGAAGCAATTTGTGCATTACTTTATGTTGTCAGATTTCAAGGCGGTAGAGTTGGTAAAAGCGTATTGTTTGCAACCTGGACTCGGCTCGCAGCAGGCAGCCCCGATAAGCTACGCCTGCCCTGAAGAGAATGTTATCTAAACAGCAAGCGGTTTATTTCTCTGTAAATAAGGAAAGGGACTGATACAGACCTGTTGAAGTAAATGACTATTGTTAAAATAAATGTTTTTCCCCTTAGGGGAAAAATGGACATCCATTTTCTGGTATGGCAGATTAAAGTCTGTGTGAAATATAAGTTTAGTACGTCGCCGCCTATGTTGGTTTCCCTTGGCGTGCCTGGGTCATTAAAATGGTACGTGGCACAGCTATGGAACCCGTGCCTTCCGTTTTCAAGTTTCCTGTCCGTTTCAGATTTTTCAATAGAGATTTTGTACTATCCACATCTCATATGTTACAATGTCCTATTTATTTCAGAAACCATTTAAAGATACTGATTTGAAAAAGAAAGACGAAAACAGCCCTAAGCTTCTCTCAGTGAAAACTTAAAATTAAGATCTTCTTCAGAAGATTTTTCTATTTCTGTCATCATCTCCTTCATTGCTAATGAATTTTTTTCCCCATCCTACATATTCTCAGAATTCGTGTGGCATATCCAAGCAGGAGTAGGTCACCATTTTTTAAAGCTCTGTGAATATTAACCTCATGGAGAACAGCAGGAAAGATGACTTCATTGTAATCTGTATATTAAAAACTTGAAAGTCTCAAGGGCTTGCTTAAACTGCTAATTAATATTTCTTCTTGCAAGCCTCCCTTTAATCAGAGAGTTTCACTATTGATGTTAATTTCAGTTCTTCCTCTGAAATGTGATGTTTCACGCTCCTTCCTTCTTCCTCTCCCAGTCACCATAGCTCCCAAACCCACAAGATTCCATAAGATAACTTAACAGAAAACTTAGTTTCAGGTGTTCCCTTCTGCAGCATGTCTCATTTGAGTTTATTCTCCTGACTTCTTCAAACCGCGGCAAGGGAAACCCTCCTTGTCCATTCCAGCTTCTGGGTTCCTCATTCACGCAAGGGACACAGGAGGCAGGCTGGGAAGAAGCTGGGGAGGTACGTGGGTGTGGGGTGTGCGGTTTTAAGGATCAGAAGGAGAAGGGAAACCTATCGTATCACACCACCCTGGGGCCAGCAGTGATGCCAAATATTAAGCTGCAGTGCTGGAGCCGAATTGGGATGTTGTTCCGGATGTCTCTATTCATATATCTGGTTTTCTTATGATGACGCTTTGGAGAGCTTTTTGTGGTGGTGTTGACTGAGAGTTCTCATGGCTGACTGCAGCCTGCAGTTGACTTTTTGGTTTCACATAAGGGGTGTGAGGGTGTCTTTAAGAATTACTTGAGTCAGGCATGCATCTTTTCTCTGTCATTGTATCATGGTTATGTTAGTAGTTTAGCATAACAACAGCATACGAACTGTTCACAAAGAAAAAGGGGAAAAGCGCAGAGTATTGGCAGCCTGTCTAAAAACAATCTGAACACTGCTTTGACTTCGGTCCTTTTTCAATTTTAATAGATACAGCATGTTTTTGTGTAGGAATCTACTTTTAAGTTTGCTTTTAATCACACAGACTGTGAAGCTTCAGTTATGTCTTCAGTAACATTGCTGCTACTTGCAAAATTATTCTTTCACAGAGAAAAAAACATCAATGACAAAAGCTACAGGAAAAAACATGTTTTTCAAAGGTGATTTCTCATTTTCTTGTACATACATCTAATCAGCTCTTAGCACCTTGTTCTAGATTCCTTCCAGTAAGTTTACTTTTGAGTTCAGATACTTACCATCTAGATTACTGTAATGTCCTTTTTGACAACTCAGCTTTAACATCCCAGAATGTTTGCCTTTACTGAAATGGAAATAAGAAGATGCAATTAAAAAAAAAAAAAAAAAAAAAAAAGAAAAAGGAAGCTCCTTGACACCATGACGATTAGTATTACAATGAAGCCCAAAAGCATTGAAATAATTCTTGGGAACAATTTTCCCAGCCTGCTACCTAAGGAAAAAGCCCCTTTTACCTTTTCATCATTCTGAAACTTCTCCTCCAAAACTACACTAAGGAGTTGCCTTTTGCAGCATACTCAGCAAACCCTCAAATATGAGGCTATTTTAAGCTGATGTCTAGTGAGTTAAGTCCTCATGAGTGACCTTCAGAAGTTTACCAGCTTACAGAGTAGACCTACCAACTTCTTTGCTGATAAAGATGGGTTTGATTTTGATTTATTCCCATCTTTCAAGCTATGTAAGTTAGCTGAAGACGGGATAACATTAGGAATTTATTTCTGTTATGCAGGAAGTCTCCTCTTTTCTTCCTGCTGGCTTTTCAGCACTTGGTCTGCCTTAGTTATATTGGCTGTTACTGCAGATGTATTTGCTATCAACCTCTTCCAAAGTTACTCATTTGAGTTTGGTGTTTGTTCACAACAGATCATGTTCCTCTTTCATTCTTAATTAAATGGCAGATATTCTCCATTTAAAACACTTAAAGGGTTCATTTTCTTCCTTACCCATCCACACACTAGGTTCCTAGTTCACTGTCGCTTCAGATTTTCTTTCCCTTACTCTGCAAGGCTTTTTTCCACACAATATCTATTGAATCTCTCTAAAGACACCTTCAGTTTTCTGATGGAATGATAAAATTTTTAGTCATTTGGACTTCATGAGATTTCCATGAGAAGCAGCAAAGACCCCACAGGTCAGAGCTTCCTCTGGCTGATGAGGCTTGTGCTGTGCAAGCAGGCTGACATTAGCCAGTGGCTCCTTTGGAACATTTGTACCATACAGAGGAACTCTTGAGCCAGGAATCAACACCAGCCAAAATGCCAGAGGCAGCTCCTGTGGCCCCAGGTACCCATTGCAGAGGCCCTCAGCATAAGGGACATCCCTCCTGAGTTACGCAAATAATAAGTAAGGTGTAAGGAAGCAGAATCTAATATTCCAAAAAAATAAATAGTGGAACCAGGTGTTACATTTATCCCCGAGAGAACCAGCCAAGTCTATGGTTTTACAAGCTTCCTGCACATCCTGCTTCTCCAGGACAGTGGCCTTTTTAGAACAGACTGGGAGGTAGGATAGCTATTTTAAAAGGAGCCGTAACAAATCACTAACTCTCTCATCCTTTGCAAAATCACTGCTGGTCTCTTTTGGGGCTAAGGTTTTTGTCTCGCTGTTGCAGGCAAGTTTGGTTCACAATTTTTGGAGGTGTGCTAATGAATCAGTTGCCCTCACATTTGGTTTTCTACTCGTTCAGCAGCAGCATTTCTTTCAAGAGATATATGTAATCATAACTGTCACTTTCCGTATTTTACCTGGTGGATGTTACGCAGTAGTCGTGCACAGAGCTGCTCTTGAGGGCTTGATTATGCTGTACGAGCTGCCTCAGAACAAGAATCCCCTGTGGGACCTTTATAGAATGAAACTGCATGGTGCTTTCCAGAGGCTCTGTACTGTTTTACAGCAGTAATCAGTTCCTGTAACTTATGAGAATTCAGGACCATGTTTAACTTATGCAAATGTGAAATATCCAGCATAGCCCATCACAGCTGGTTTCAGGAACAAGCTTTGCTTGGGAATGCTCTGTTAGGACAGCCCAAGTAGCTCCGTGGGTCCCTCATACATAGGTGGGAGGGAAGAGAGGGCTCTGCCTCGAACTTTTGGGTCTTCATGAAACTTGCACTGGATCTCTGTGCTAGAAACCTTTGCGTATGGCTCTTGGAGTGCCAGCACCCAAATGTGGTCTAAAGAGACAGAAAACATATGTTTGCAGGGAACTGAAAACATTGTGGAAATTACTCCTTTAAGTGTGTGTCTCTGTCAGCTCAGCTTGTAGAAGGTTTCCTTTGTTTTGTTTTTACTCCTGTGAAGAGTTTTAAATAACAAAAGCACAGACGTAGCAAATTTGCAAGGAAGATAAATAGCTTTGAGACTAAAATGAGAGCCATTCCTGAAACGTGGAACATTTGAGAGGTATGCTCCCTGCAGAAGCTAAATACAGTGGAAAAGAAAAATACATCATATTTGAAATAGGAGCTAACTTATCCCCATGCTGGAAGAGATCTCAATAATCTTTTAAGCCTTGAAGACTTCAGTGGGTTTGAGAGATCTCTCATTGCTGCCGGATGGACTGTTGTCATACAGGAAAATCATGAGGGGTTTGGCAGCTAAAGGAAAAGGATGCCTTCTCTTTCTTTCAGCCTGCACGCAGTGATTCATCTTGTCTGAGGGAAAGGAAAACCAAAGCAGTAGGGTTCTAGTCAGAAATTAGTCACTGTGAGACAGTGTTCGATCGTTGGCCCAGGGTTGGGATTTTTTTTCTGTTTTGTTTTCTTACCCGAAGTCATGTGACTTACTCTCCATCCTTGTTGTTCCTACCAGGGGTGTTTCCAGCAGGACACTTGGGCTCTCATTAAGTTGGTTAGTTTTCATCCTTTACCATGCAGATATGGGAGTTTCATTGTGGATTTGAAACTCCTGGTTGGCATCAAAGCTGCTGTTCCTGTAGCTGATGGTATTGCAGAAGAGGTAGTGATGTTCGCATCAAATAAATAAGAGATAAGAACCAAACACAAGCTCCTCTCATGGTCAGGTCATTCACCTTTTCCCAGCTTACATGATGAGTACAAATGAACTATAAGAGTTTGATATGCTAGATGGGGGGGAAGAAATAACTTTACTACTGTGTTTATAGTCATTATAGCTGTAATTTTTTACAGAGGTAGATTTATGCCAAAATATGAGATTACAAGTTTGGGAGGTTAACATTGTTGTAGCTACTAAGGAAAATGTCATATCCAGCAGAGAGGCATGGGCAGTAATGATCTAGATTGTTGCAGCCAAACTGGGCAATAGCCCCTAGCAGCAGACTCACGCAGTGATCCAGTCCCCTTGAAGGTGGTATAGTTTCATATTTTCATTTCCTTGGTAGCCTGTTGTATTCTAACATATTCTGTTGACAGTGTCATAAGGATCCAGACATGCCTTATTGCTGCTCTTTCCAAGATCTCTGTTCACACAGAGGCTGCGGAGAAAGAGCAGGCAAGGTCCTCGCATGCTGCAGTGGAAGAGCACTGAGGGAGGCTCATAATGAGTTGTGAGTTTATTGCAGAAGATTCCCTGAGTCATTTTCACCTCACTTGAGTGAAATATCTTCTAAATAACACTTTTTGCTGTGGCATACTTTTGAACCATGAATATTCATATGAAGAGCAGTTTATCAGAGCTCTGCTCTTCGTGGAGATGTTTCTTACTGCTCATTCATCTGATGCTACAAGAAAATGGATGTTTCAAATTATCTGGAAATATTTTTTGCACACCAGAAGTGAGCTTTCTAGCTGTCTGGACGCTAGTCATCTGCTTACTCCAGTACACTTCTGTGGAAGACAGTTTCTAAGCATATTGCTCCCTCAAAGCACTGCACATGTTGATGTGCCTTCACGTGGTGGAGAGGATAGTGACTGAACTCTTGTTGGACTGTAAACCTAAAGAGGGGTGAGTTGTGCTTTCCCCTTGAAAATGCCTTTTCCCTGTCATGATGTGTAGAGGACGGAAGAAGGATCTTCGTCTTTTGTGGGGCACAAGAAATAGGAAGAAAACCAAGGTGAGGAATGAGCGTTTCAAGAATCACACCACCCAAAAGCAATGCAGAGCAATGTAACCGGGCTAGCCACATATACAGAAGTTTCAAAAGATTTCTGTGGGCAAAATTCAGTTCTTTAAAAACCCTATGAACCACAGTGCCTCGCTGCAGTAGCAGCTTGAATGGTGTTTCCCCTTTGCTGGGATTTAGAAACACAAATGTCAAAGCTGGTTTTCTTTATTTGTATAGCAATGGAAGAAAGTTCACTCAGGAGACAGAAGAAAGAATGAGTCTGGGACATGAGGCACAGACGAGGGCTATAATGGAAATTAATTGGGTAGCATGTTAAATAATATTACTTTAATCCTGCAGCTTTGGGCAGTTGAGCTGAATTTCTATTTTATGGCATGTTTTACAAACTAAAATATTTTAGGGCTTGGAAACTGCTCCACGTTAGTAGCTCAGCTCAGGAAATATGCTTCCCTGCTATCAAACGCAGCAGTCTGTACTCTGCATTATTAGCCATGGCATGGTGCATGCAGACAGTTCTCCTTGTTTGCTGTCTCTGCTGAACCTTTCACATCAGCTCATTTATCTTTCAGGTGTTATAATAATTGACCCTCAATCAGTATTCCATTATCCTAAACAGGCAATTATCCACATTGTCACTTTTGCGTTTGCTCTTTTGACCCAGAGGTCACGGAGGCCTAGTGTAACTGAATCCAACAAAATTATTCCCTTACCTGTCATATAAATAGTCATCCTAGCAAAATGAGACCCATGGGGGCTTTTGCTGAGGTGTTGAGAAGGCCAGTCTAACTCGATCCTTTATTCTGCTCTTTAAGGAATGCAGTACTGTTTTGGCACTCTATCAAAATAAAACAAAGTTCCATTTTTTAGCCTTCTTCCCCCCCCCCCCCCGCCCCTTTTTTTTTTAAGTGAGCACCCCTGCACTTACAAATGTTTCTTTGTGGCCTACTTTATTGAAATTTCCATTCAGCTCTTCCATCTGTTAGCTGTGTTTACCACTATTCCTGGGGAAAGAATTCTGTGTTTCACCTTCGTTTGGGGGTGTAAGGTCATAAAACTGTCTGGATTATTTCAGCTATATTTATACCTAAGTTAATATTACTTCTTTAACAGGTTTAAAGCTTTTAATTCCCCAGTTCATTATTCATGGTGAGTGAACTGAAGTGAACGAAGTTTTTGTTTTATAAAGAGGAAAGCTTTTGGTATTCAAAAAGTGTTCTGCAAATGTGAGTCGTAACCCTCTTCACCCCAGCTCCCCAATTCCGATTAGGCTCATGTTTCACGCCCTCCCTCCTTTCCTCCACTGCTCACGGCCACCAAATGCCATGTTTTATTTAACTAGCTCCTGTGAATAGTTTGTGGGGATAACACACTAGGGTTATTTTTACGAATGCGCTTGTTGTGCCCGTCTTGTCAAAGTTGGCAGAGTGTCAGCATCCACTGACATGAAGTGCACACACACAGGCACAAGCTGTAGATCCCACCTCATTTATGTGGCCTTGAAGTATTAGTGTCAGGCCATCTTGGAGCCTTTGGTATACCACTGTATCCCAGGAAGAGAGGATTATTCCTGTTGCATTGGAGGGAAACTACATCTGAGAGCTGTGGAGGGATTTTCCTGAGGTTACAGGTGACAAAGGAGGGAAGCGAACTTTGTTTGTCCTGGCTGCGTCCAAACCACATCAGCACATGGTGCAACGCATGAACCGAATGTGTCATCGTTCCCTCCTAGCTGCTGTGTTTAGATGTACGTACTCTGAAATCCAAAGTACTCGAGGTGGAGAGGGTAAGGGGAGAAAAGAGCCTTGCCCTGATATGGGACTTAAATGTGTCTGCATCTAGACGCCGAGTCCCGGCCTAGCTCCCTGTCCCATCTGTTCTGTTTTGCTAGAAGGAGATAGTCAGCACCTTGAAACACTGGCCTGGCACCACTCCAGTGAGAAACTGGGAGCTGAAGTGAGAACACAAATGCAATTTATTTTTCTTTGTTGAAATGTTCGTATTTTCCCAGTGGCAGCACGACTCAAGAGTTGAAATAATGTTATTGAGAGAAGAGAGCAGAGTCCCAGTGTGAGTACTCTGCACACAGGCCCTTAAGCTTAAGCCAGCAAATGTCTGGACAATATTTAACTTGCTATTTCTTTTTTTTAAAAAAAAAAACCAAACACACACACACAAAACACCTCACTAGTCAGTATACTTTGGGCCTTTCTCTGCCTACTTGTTTATGAAAGCAATTGCCCTTGCATCTATTATTGTATCGCTTAATAGCAGCACATTTCCCACTCAGTCATTTGGGCTTGTACTTTCTTTGTCATCTTTGTAACGTCCTTTTCTGATACCTTCAGTGAAGGCACTGCTTTATTTTCCATTAGGTGCAAAAGTCAGAGCCACGAATAAGAGGACAGGATTGGCCTTCCCTCTACAGTGTGTGCAGACCTAAAGAAGGTGTAAATGGCCGAGATGTTACAAGTGCTGTGGGAAAAATAATGATGTTGCTATTGTTTAAAAAAAAAAAAAAAAAAAAAGAAAAGAAAAGAAAAGAAAACCAGAAAAGATTTCTCAGAACCCAAGACAACTGTGGAAGTCTGCATCATTCCTGCTGTATATCAAACTCTGCTAAGAAGCAGCTATCTTGGATTTTACCCACGCTTAAATTCTCAGGTGATTGGCAGCAGATTAAAACCATAAGAAAAGATTTTGGCCAAGAAAACTTGTTTAAAAAAAAAAAAAACACTTGAGAAAACAAATTATGACCAGGAGAGTATCTCAGAGGCAAAACTGTTTCAAGGTGAAAAGCGAGCCAAATTATCAGAAGGCTCAGCCAGAAATCCCTAAGCAATTAAGAAACTTGTCTAGAATCATGCTGTTTCTGCATGTCAGAATGATGTTGCTGGCTTTTGGGAAAGAGCAAGCTCGGGTTTATTGTGACACTTGTTGATATCAGTGCTGCAGTTTGCTGAGTCCCAAGCAAGAAAGCCACCACGAGGAGAAAAAATTGGCCCCTGCTTTTCCTCCCCATCTGCTCTCACTGTCAGCGGTAAGCTGAGGGGGAACTGAGCTGGCCCTTGAATGGCTGGTTTTACACCAGAAATCACATTTGCTTGGTGCAGGGAGTATTTTAACGTTCAGCAAGACCCTTGCAATGACAGCTGACGCCCAGCTCTGTGTGTCGTTTCTGGACATGTTGCCATCTGAAGGCAGCAGGCAAGCCCTCAGGATTTCATTCAGAGTCTCGCAGGATGTAAGGCTCGTGCTCATCAGCCAGAGAGCTTAGCCCTGCTCCCAGTCTTTTTCGTATTAAGGCACAATAGCCTTTACTCTCGCTTTCCTGGTTTTTAAGTGTTGCGATAGTAAAGGCTTCCAGAAGTGTCCTCAACACATGACTAAATATTCAGTCATTTATTAGCTGTCTCCTCCTGTCTGAGGGGACAGGGTCTCAACTCACCTGCAACTATTCTGGATGACAGAAATCAAATAGCAGATAATGCTGGACTAGATCTCCCATAACTTGCACAGAAGTTTGCCTTCAGAAAAAAAATAAATCAAGCTAATTTTGTATATACACCAGCAAACAGTGTCATTTTTCCTTTCATTGTAAAGCAGATTCTTTAGGGTTACCATAGACTTTTGTGTGGCTGTGTTGCTTTGTGAACGGACTAGTATATTGGAGTGTACAAGCCCTGAAGTTTCGCTCTGACCTCAGCCCTGATCTATTGACTGACTTTGAGTCCTCTTGGTTTTCTTTCTCTCACTTTCCTAATCAATAAAATAATAACAGATATTGCTCATTCTTGAGCCATTTCAAGATGTACTGGGGAAAAGCATTGCAGAAATAGGGGGCGTTTTTATATTGCTTCTTACAGCTAGACTTGCATATGAACTTGAATTGAGAGAGGTGATGATAGCAGAAATACTGACTAGAGGAAATGAGGCTGTCCTTAGTGTTTCGGTACCAAGTTGGTGAATGCATGAAAATTGAAATAGCTTTGCGCGATACTCATGGCAGTCTACCTCTAACTTAAATACTTTACCTATCATAATGTCTTTCAGTCTGGGCTTTGAAAAGAATGACACATATGCTACCAAGATGTAGTCTCTCCTTGCACAGAGATATGCTGAGCTACTGAAGTTATGCTCCGCATATGCTACTGTAATGGAGAGGAAGAGCCAGGCTTAGTTTTCTTGAAGTTTTTCATATCTGCATTTTAGATGTGAAAAGCTGTCTCCATTCACACAGTTGTATAATGGCAACAAAAAACCTGTGTAAGCACCTCATGCACGGTAGACAAATTTTGCAACTCCATATGCACCCTTATCAGGGATTCTCATACGCTCACTATCCACTGTAATAGCAGAGAAAATGATTTTTGTAGTCCATCTTACAAAACGCAGGACCTTTCAGCAGCCATGAAGTCATGGCCTGCATAATTTATGAGGCCTTTTTCCCACCCTTCCACTCTCTTTCTCCGACACAGTTGATCTTTTTTGTACTTTGCATCAACTTGCTGTGTGTCCTTTAGGCGTATGGAAGAGTGGCAGGGGAGCGTGTACCGAAAGAAAGAGGTAGGGCAAGGAATGCGGGTTACGCTCAGTAATATGCAAGTAGCAAAGCCAGAAATTAAGTGAGATAAAACCATGTATCTCTTTATTATAAATGCAGAGTAGCATGCACATAATAAAATTTAAAATAATAAAAAAAAAAAAGACAAACCAACACAATGAACCAAAACACTGCACGCACACACACAGAGAGCTCTTCCCTTAGGGAGAGGATGAGAGAGAGAATGGAGAAACCGCAAATGAGGGAGGTTAGTCATGTTGCTTAATGAACTACTGGAAGCTTTTCAGATACTATGGTGATGAGGGAAATGTACGTAGAACAGTCTAATGTTCCTCAGCTGATATTATCTAGGAGTTCAAAAGAAGCAGCAGCACAGTAAAACAGCTCACTGGTATGTTAATAAAAGGTATCTTGAACTTTCCTGCTTGACAGATATTTCTTGTTTTAAGTTACACTTCTACTTCCATTATTTAGACACAAGACAACAAAGTAATAATTGAGCTACTGAGTAGTTAACAAAATCTATTTATGAAAAACAATTATTTGACAGTAGAGACAGCTTGTTACGCTGGCAATTAAAGTCCTCAAAAAGGACAGTATTCTGTATTTATCTGCTCTCTATTTTTTTAATTCTATTTTTGTAAATTCCCACTGGGTTATGCAATGAACAATCGCTTCATTTTGCAAGTGCACAACTGGACTGAAAATCTGCATTGTTACTTTTAGATGCTAAGAAAATTATGATATTTACTGTTCTTCCTCTTAGTGTAGCATAAGTTTTTTGTGTTTTGCATCATGCTGACTAAACTAATGGGAATAATCCGTGTCATCTCAGAAGTAGTTTTCTAATTTGCTGGTTTGTACAGTCTTTTGTTGGTTAGATTGCCCGTAAGGGTGCTTCAGCAACATCAGCCCTCTGAAACCCGGATGAAGCCTCGTTTGTATCTAGATTTAGTGTTACTCTGCAGAGTGCCTTCTTATGTAAGAAGTGGTGTGAAATTCTGATTAAAGTTCTCCTTGCAGAGGACAAAAGTTCATGATTGTTGGTAGCTGGATGTCAATGTTGGAGTCATGGTCTTCTTAAAGAGTCCATGGAGTGTCACTGGAAAATCATGGCGTGAAATCCTTTCTTCTATAAAACCACCCTGAATTTTTGGAAAAGTTTTGATACCCAGGCTTTATTATTGCAACAGCTCAGTGTATTACATTGATACATGTAGTTAAAGATATGTATGAATCACGTTTCCTGTTATGAAAAAATGTAGAAACTAGATGAGGTGTGAGCCGAATTTTAAGGCATGACAGTAGTATTACACAAGGCTACCAATAGAGAATGAAATATATGTGATGCAGTCAGAACTGCAAGGACGACGGGGATAAGTGTGGCTGCAGGAGTGGATGGCAGAGTAGGGAACTACACACAATGGATCCTGAGTACTCTGGTGCCTGAGGTATCCAACTCAGAGTTAGCTGAGATACTTCAGAGTCCTTTGGTGCCTTGTTGTCACTAAAATTGGTAGAGGTTCTTTAAAAAAATCTGTCTCTTATTTTGAAGATTGCATTAGTGAACTTATGTGAGATCATCAGCTATTTTATGGAGCTAAGTTGGAGGGTAACCCAAGAGGCAAGAATTTCTGTTTGTATGATCTGCCTTCATGTATTTGTGATTCATCTCTGTCTTTGCGCTCCCACACTCCCCATGCCAGATTGCCAATTATTTAACCCAGGTACTACTTGACCAGGAGCTAATACCTTTTTTTTTTTTTTTTTTAATGAAAAGCATGGTGGGATCTCTGATGACTTCCCATAGTCAGGGCCTGATATTTAGGTCTCTCCCAAAACACTGCCTTTCTGATGACAGAAAGCTTCAAAGCTGATGCTCTGCAGGAGGCCCTCACTCAAATAGTGGGATAGCAGAAATCTGGCAAAGGCTGCTATGCCCAATAAATTGCTTCCGTTATCACTAAACTCTTTCTTTGTATTTTCCTGTCTTTCCTGCAACTTGGATTTAGCAGTTACCGCTGTGCGTTGCATTATGTCTGTTACATTATGTTAGCTTAAGTAGGTACATTTTAAATGTGTTTTAAAAGTTGGGTTGAGTGTAATATCAGCAATTAATTTTAAGCAGGCAACGTCTCTTATAAAGGGAGGAAGAAATCACGTTTGGGTGATTTTTATTGTTTATTTTTTTCCTGTAACCCACCTCTGGCTACTTTTACTAGAGAAATAGCGTTGTGTGTGATCCTTTTCCCCCTCCATTCTCCTGCTCAGAAATATATCCCAATTTAAACATTAGCAAAATAAAACATTAACATGGGAGTTAATGTTTTAAAATAATGATCTCCTGCCGGAAGCCTGTTGGTCCTGACATGCTGCCAACTACAAAATCTAAATGAAGTTAGAAGCCAGAAGAAAATAAACTTACTCTATTTTCATTCTCCACTAACATCTTTTGCACTATCTGAAAATTTGATCGCTATATTTTATGGTACTGAGTTCTTCTTTCAGTAATGGATTGCAGGTGCCACGTTTCTGCTAAACAATATTTAGGCTACTTAGTTTTATTGTTTGGTTTAATTTCTTGAGTGAGTGATTTCACCAGGTCATCAAAGTTTCTAATTCCTGTTCTTGCAAATAACAGTGAAGGGAATTGAGACCACTGAGTATGTACTTTAGAGAGATGGTAGGTATTACAAATGCATGTAAAAGAAAAGTTAGCACCAAACTAGTTAAAATATATGCACGCGTCCATGAAGGCACTGCCCAGAAATGCCACCACAAGTAATTGCAGTGATAACTTTCTGGTAATTGAAGAGCCACTCTTTAGTTCCATAATAGCATGTAGATTGTAGTTGCTTTCGTCGTCATCATATAGAATATAATATCTAAAAGTGAATTAGAGGGCTTATGATAAAACAAGCCTGGGAATTATCAGCAGATAATTCCAAGGCATGCAGTATCCCAGAGTCTGACCACCACATAGACATGAATGATGACCTTCAGCACAATTTTTAAAACTGAGTGGGTGATATTTGGCCTTTGGAGCAGAACTTGGACAGCCTATGGCGTATCAGTGGTATACATAGCACAGCAGTGGGTTGTTTTATTCTGGAGAACACTTTATAATGATGTAAGAGGTAATAAGCAGGATTATGAATGCAACTGGGAGACATTACTGTGAATTTTAATTTTGGGTTTACTTGGCCTTTGGCACATGATTTCATTTCCCATAGACAATCTAAACTCACTATAAAGACTACCATGGGACCTGGATGCATTTGCTAATGGAGGGTGTGGCAATTTCCTGTCTGTCTGATTTCAAATTATGATTAGTATCTAGTTCTCTTATGGAGGTTGCTTCACTGTTCATTATTTAGAAGGTATTTTTAAAAGAAAATTGTTAAGAAGACTTAATACAGTATGTACGTAGAAAAGTTGCCACCAAACCATTTAAAATATATGCATGTGTCCATAAAGACATTGTCCTGAAAAGCCACAAGTAATCACATAAGAAGCATATGATTATTTTATCTACAACAGCCTTTCTGTCTCTTCTCCTAAGACTAATTCACAAGGAAAAGAGTTTGCTTTTTGTAGTTCGAATTGCTATTTATGAGGCTTGATATAAGCGTGGGATTTTTTACAACGGATTTGGATAACATAAAATAAAGTAAAAGCATTTGCTATCTTTTTTACGCATAATGATGTAGGTCTTAAATA
Source organism: Chroicocephalus ridibundus (assembly GCF_963924245.1). NCBI lineage: Eukaryota > Metazoa > Chordata > Aves > Charadriiformes > Laridae > Chroicocephalus > Chroicocephalus ridibundus. The sequence goes on along the minus strand of NC_086285.1, from coordinate 78,794,614 downwards.
GCAAAAGCGTACGGAGAATGTAAAAATATAAAGTATTCATATTAAAATGATAATCTGAATAGGCTCTCTTAGTTTTCCTTCAGTACTTCCTTTTTCAAAGCACTGTACTTCACAAGCCTCAATTCAGGGAAGAACTTCAGTCTGGACATAAATCTAATTAAAAGTCAACAGATTTAAACTCCTTCAAGGAACAAGCACGTACTTAAGTCTTTTGCTTAATTGTGGTGGAGTAAGACTGTGTTTAAAATTAAGCACATGCACAGCTATTTTGATGAACTGGAAATTTATCTTGCAGCATCAAACCTACTATGGAAAATTCATAAAGTAAGGATTGCCTCCTAATTATTATGCTCATTTTAGCAAGTGCTGTAATCATAGGAACAAATTTACATAGTATTTACCAAGAGGCAAGAACATCTGTATGCTTCTAATGGCATGGAGCTGCAAACTGAACTCACACAGACATCTGAAGAAAAATACTTATGATCCTACTTGTGAAAGATGATGGCTTAATGCTTTTCATAGGACTAATATAGCTTACTGTTCCAAACAGCAATAAATACTTTCTGTTCACGTTGTTGATGCATGGTAAAATATTATATAGCATCTAATTGTGAAAATTTTCAAAGGGATTTTGGTAGATACCACAATGTGATACAAAATAAAAGATCTGCCAGCTTTCTGTTACCCCAGAGACCATGATATACTCTCTGATGTTCCTCCATCTCTAAACTGCCTGCCCAATAGCCCACAGTAATCTGGCTGGATTAGCAAGTGTTTGTGCTGCGGTGCATCCTTCTTCTTCCTCAATGGCATTCGCGGGTCTGAGTCATGACTGAAGAGGTGTTTAGAAAGGGGTATGTTGGGATTGCACAAGGCAAGTATGGCTTCCTTTAGAGACCAACATATATGGATGTTTTTACTTCAATTAAGAGATGAAATGTCTTGGCATATGTACAAAGAATTTGTGTTCCAGTTGAGCAGCAATGCCTGCTGGTGAGATCAGGGCTGATCCAAGACAAGTGCCTTGATGACAGCTTATTCAGGACTTTGGCAGACATTTATTCTCCCCTTGTGGTTGAAGGATGTTATAGGCTCCCATTGTCCAACCGAGCTGCCACAGTCAGAGCCACAGGTACAACCTGTAGGGTGGTGGTCACTGAGAGCTTTCTGTACCTCTGGGCTGAGACAGGGAGTACAGGGAAGTAGTCTCTCTCAACCAATTTCATCGGAGAGTGCTAGGAAATGAAAAAACAGTTTGAACTGGCTACAATTCATTGTTTACACTTTCTTGTCTCCTTGATCAAACTAACTTCTATATGTCAATCCACATAGGAAAGCAGAGAACTGGGTGCCCACCTGGTGTCATGTTTGGGGCTACGCCATCCATGCGTGGTCCTGCCTGGAATCGGGGGCAAGCAAGCAGATGCCGTCCACAGACCTGGGAGTGCACTGCAATGATAAGACAGCAGCATGTTTCCTGGTTTAACCCTTGGTCCTGGCAGGAAGCAATTTGCTATTGTTGTGGGCCTCCAGACCAGCCTTGGTCTGCCCTCAGCCTCCGCCAGGTTAAGTTGCTCTTTGGGTCACTGGTGCTGCGGTATCCAGCTGACTGGAAGGGGCAAAGGTTTTCCCTGCCAGCATCCCATGCACTTGCCTTGGTAGGATAGGAGCAGCTGGGGGGGAAACTCGCACAAAATTTCATACTGCTGCTCAGGTGTGTTGAGCAAACCTCAGCCTGTCCGTTTGTAATTATTATGTGTTAGTTGTTACGCAAGCCAACAACGTTTAAAATGAATCAAAAAAACAAAGGCTGTGTTCCTGCACAGTAAATCTTTCTCCAAAGCTGGCAAGTCTGAACATCGTTTTTTGAAGATGTAGTTCTGTAAGCAAGCCATTTGTTTTATAACACATGGTTTCGTCTCTAGTATCTAACGAGCTGCAACCTCCGCTTGCAGTTTCCCATGCATTCTGAGCCTTTGCAATAGCTTCTTCCTCTGTGCATTGCCTGGTACCTAATAGGAGTTACGTTCAGGCTTGGCTGTTCCCTCAGTGATCCAATAGGGTATCTCCCCCCTTGGCAACTCCTATTTCAGCAAGACTTGCAGTCATTTAATATTTTTGGTAGTGCTGTCCCTCTGCCAAACTTGGATTGAAAGAAGCCAGTAGGAAAGTAGGAGTTATTGGATGCTCAACCGTATGCATGTGAAGTGTATAAGCCTTGTTTCATCAGTAAACAAAACTAAAAATCTGGTGAGATGTGCCTGCTTTACACCAAATACGTAAAAGGAGAGGAAAAGTTTTTTATTGTGAGCTTGGTTAACTGTACAGTAGAGGTGACTGGGGGGAAATGCAGTTGGAAGTATTCATCCTCTTGCTTTCAAGACTGGAACGCTTAAAAGTAACGACATGGAAAGCCTTAAATCTGACCTTGACGATAAACAAACACATTACTTTTATCAGATGCTAAAGAATGGGTTTTTCTTTACGACATGCAATCTTAAGTCTGACTTGTGAACTGGTTGATTTTTGGTGGCTACTATTTTGATTTCGATATCTGTACTATTGAGATGCTGTTAAACCGGACACGTTAGCCTTTGTAAATTTACTAATTAACAACAGGAGTTTTGCTTAGCACATCTTTAGTTGTTGAGCTCTATGATTTCGTAGATATCATTTAACCGGACAATTATAACGTTCTTGACTTATACAACTGATAGACCGAGGCATCCTTTTGAAGCTGAATAATGTGTGCCTGTAATGTATGGCCAAATCATTACCGTTATTATTATTGTTAATACTATTAGGAATTTTCTGATCAGTCTATGTTTTCATTTACTGATTAAATAATTCATTCTGTGAAGTCTTATTAAGACTTTTCCACAGTTAGGATGTAAGCGTTTCTTCGTCACTGATGGAAATAAGGGTCTTGGCTCTGCTTTTTGTTACAGTAGTGCAAATCTTGAGTAATTGAATTTCTAATGTAACAGTGCCAAGGAAACAGCAAATTTAGGTCCAATGCGTGTTTGCTATTGTCCTTAAGAATTAGTTTACTCTCTTCTAAGTACTTTCATTCATAAACGATGTGTCATTTTAGCGACCATAATTGCTTTCTGAAACAATGTTTTCTGTTGTTTTTCTAGGGATTTCCCAAAGTTGGAGGAGTGTTTTGGTTTTGTTTAAGAAAATGAAACACAGTTTTAAACTTGAGTCAGATGCCAGAAAACGTTCTCCTCCTCTCCTCCCCCTCCCTCTTCTTCTGCCTTTTGCATTGAGCCCCATAACACCTCTTTCATTCAACTGCAGGGCCTAAACTTCTTCTTTAAAGGTCTGAGTTTGATGAAGCTTCCGGCCAGAGCCCTGTTTTGTGTACACCCTGTGTTTTGAAATATTTGCAAAACCAGGGCCTGTGCTTGACTTTCCTAGATTTGGGGCTGAAAACAAACAAACATACAAAAAAAACCCCAAAACAAACAAAAAACTAAACGCAGAAGAAGAACAGGCACTTAGCGGTGAGTTACATGTACAAGTTACTGTGGCTTAGTGAGTTGCCTTGTGTAGCTGAGCCAGGATAGCAGATTTGCTGTGCACTCCTAACCCATCACAAGCACAAGTGCCTTCACTTAAAGGTCTCTAACAGAGCCTTAAAACGATGCATTTACATTGGCTTCACAACAGGGGAAACAAAAAGAAACCTTGATTAACTTCCTGTCATGATTCAGTGCCATGTGGCATCTCTGCATGGCGTTGGTACAACGAGAAGATGTGTGCGTTTCCCCCATGTATATGTGCACGAGACCACTTTGATGCCTAAGGTTACATGTGTGTATTAAAGTGTTCAGGATCAGGAAGTCAGCTGTGTTCTGGTTTCCCTGACATTCTCGCACTTTTAATCTTAAAAAATAAAAATTCCTCTCACTATCTCTGCTTATTTTGCTTCCTATTCTTTTAATAACTTCATTTTCTCAAAGGTGGAGGAAATAAGTTGCTGCTGAATTCTATTGTGATAACTGTCTAGAAGACTTTCAAAGGCACCTTTAAAACTAGAATTAGAAAAGTCAGCATTTTCCTTTTATGTGATATTTTTCTCTACGTATGAGACACAGGTTTTTCACATCTGCCAAGTTTTAATTTTTTTGGAAGTTTAAATATTTTTTAGAAGTTTAAATTCAGAGAGCAAGAATGTTAATGTGTCAAAAGACAAAGTGTTTGAGAAGGTTGAAATAATACATAAATCATACCTTGAACAAAGTTATGCCTTGCTTGCTCAATACGGCAGTTATATTGTTTTGGTTGTGTATGGATAACTGGAAACTTTAACTCGGCGACTTCTTTATCCAGTCTAATAACAAGCTGACTTCTGAGGTTTCTGAAAGTCCTCTCTTGCTCTTACATTTGTATAATTTAGGGGTAGAGGATGTGGAAAAAAAAAAAGATAGAGAGAGGGAAAGAACTGGCTTAAAGGCTTCTTCCAGCAGTAGGTACTCCAGTCCATCAGCAATGCTCCTCCTGCTGAGCTGGCAGCTGCTTCCATAAGTTCAGCAAGGTCACCGTGGTTTCTTTCCTGTTGCTCCTCCAGGCATTGAATTGCTGGGGGAGTGGGAAAAAAAGACATCTTCCTTTCTTGCCCTGCGACATAAAGACAAAACACTTCCTCACTATCTAGGTCTGTTCTGGTAAGGCATATAAAAGCTCAGATGTGATTAAAATTATTTAGGTTTCTGTTGTACCTTTACCCAGAAATATATGAAAGCGTATTACAGACTAATTGACGTACCAGCATATGTATATGATATATGAGGATGGATAGATAGAGTGTATGTGTATCCTGTGCATGCTGTATTTGAAAAAGCAAGGATTTTCTTCACCATTCACTTGCTGCTTTCTCAGAAGACAAAACAGATTATTTGGTAAATGCTTCAAAATACCATTGCTGATAATTTAGGGCAATGCAAGTTGATGTATCCATTTAAAACTCGTGGAGGAGAAAGTAGATTCTTAAGGAAGTAGAATGCAAGCTGAGCTGTCTTTAGATCAAAATAAAAACAAGAAAATCCAGTGTTTATAGTAAGAACCCCAAGAGTCTATCACTCATCATGCAAACTGTTCCTCGCAGTGCAGTAGACCGATGGGTCTAGTCCAGGCAAATCAGCCTGGATGAGATCGTAAAGTAGATCAGTTCAGTTGCATTAAACCCCAATGTGGGCTTGTATTCAGGACCAGTGTGTTCTGAATTTAGGTAGATAAAAGGGAGGACTCTCATTTTGACAAAGAATGCCTTTAATGCAGTTATAAGTAGATTTGTTGAGATCACACCTTTAGTTTGTTTGGATTAATTTTCCTATTTGCACCTTTCCAGGAGCCCTACACTGAAGACAAAAGCCTGTAGCTATAAATTTAAGGTCTCCTTCCTCGTGGTTCTCATTCAAATATTTGAAGTTAGTTTGATTATTTTTTGGACACAAATATGAATTGTTATCTCTTGTTTTGGCATTAAAAAGGGGGAAGAATCTGATTTAGCAATCTTTCTCTGCCAGCTTATCATATATTTCACATGCATTTTTTTTCCTAATTATTCACTTACCAGACCATAGCAGCTCCAAACTGTTTATATATAAAGTCTGGTGTTTGAAGGAAAGTAGCTTATATTTAAAATTTCCCTCTGTTTTTTAAGCATATAAACTTTTTAAAGTACATAACTCACATGCAGTGCCAAATGTGCCCTTCCAGTATATAATAATAGGGATCTAATTGCGCCAGTTTCCCAAGGGGCATGAAAGTAGAAAAGCAGAGCCTGTGTGGAAAACACCCTTTTTTATCCCCTTTGGCCGTGACAGGCTCCTGCACTGAGAATGAAATTCCATCCTCACAGAAGTCTCTAGCAAAGATTTGGCTGAGTCCAGGGGGGCAGGATTTGGGCCCACATGCCTGATTTCAGGGTATGCTTTTGGTGATGAAACAAGCTTTAGGGAGGGGGAAGGAGTATTCACTGTGGAAGGAAGAGTTGATTTTCATGCATTTTCTCCAGTTTCACTCCCATGCTGGAATAACTTTCTCCTTTGGTGTATCTCTTCGTCTTTTTGAGAAAGACTAGAAAAAGCACCTAGTAAACAGACACTCAGTTCTCCCAGAAAAGCTCAGCTGGAAAATTTGCTTGGATTTATAACGGTGCGTGTACAATGTCGGTGGCACCCATGGCAAAGCAGCAGTCCTCCTGTGAAAAGGAGACAGTTATGACAGGAGTAAGAAGTCTAGTCTAGCCTGTTGGTGCCCCAAGATTTGTCTACTCGAAGTCATGTTTCCCAGCAGATCGTTGCCCTCAGAGTGTAGCTAAGAGGCCATGCTAATGTTTCCTTCCTGAAGGGAGAGAGCACATTGGGTTGTCCTTAATGTGAACTGCATGAACTTTTGTACCTTTTCCTTTTTTTCTTGTCTTCTCAGAAGGAGAAGTATTTGTCCCAACATATCCAAAACATGCTGTTTTGCAGGACTGGCTTATGAACAGCATTTAATAATGTTAAATCACTTTCTAATCTCAGGTTTGTAAGAATAATATGGTATTCATTCATATTGCACTAAGTTAGGTGGTCTCAGTTTATTACTACCAGTATATTTAATACTACTTTGAAGTGTGAATTCCTGGGTCTCGCCAACCCAGTTTTTCCAATAGATCAAGCTCAAGCAATTAGTTTTTTTCAGTACATTTTTATTTCATCCCCTGTTTCCCTAGAGTCAGCTATTATGACCTCAGCCCAAGTGAAAAGTTTCTAATTCACTCCCCATCCTGTTTGTATACAGAGCATTGAATCCCTGTTTTGGAGGTATTTGGTGAGGTGTTTTCTATGATTCTCTCACTGCTGGAAGATGAGGTGGGCTATTGCAGGGTGCATTGAGCTACCCTTGTGTCTTACCCTTCCCTTGAGTTGCATGGGAAACGGGCTATTGCAGAAGTGTGTGCAGATGTCGGTGTTCCCTCTCTCTAAGTTGCCTTTTTCTTTTTACCTCCTAGGTAAATTTTTTTTTTAGAGGTAGATTTTTTTTTCTTTCATCCACTGAGGGAACCTAAACAAAACTTTGTGTGCACAAGTCTTAAAAAAAAAAAAAAGCAAGTTTGGGACTTGGTCGTATTTGCTTTGCTAACAAATGCTAAGCCTACACATGTATATTTATCAGTTATAATACTGTTGCATATTAAAGAGTTCATGTTTCCTGATTTAAAACCTCATATAAAGAGTGAAGTACATCAGTGTTTATCTTTTACCATTTACTTACCACCCTACGTAGCCACACACAAACAGGCAAAAGAGCGACTAATCAAACCTTTTAGAGCCGCCAAACCCACTTTTTGTCTTTATTATGAAACTAAGATTTGGTCAACTGAGGTCAAGTTGTGCACTTAACACAGCTTCCATTATAGTCAGTGAACTCTGTAACAGAGAGTAAAGTCAAAATATAAACAGAGAACATTTCTGCAGCAGCTCTGGGCTGGGATTAACTTGGATCACCTAGTCTTCTGCTTTTAATGAAATTCTCTCCCTTGTATTTTCTTGTTTGGAAGAGAGTCCAAAGTTATCTCATGCTAATTTAGTTAGGCAGTGCCCTCCAGGGATGTCACAGGCCTCCGTGACCTCTCCAGAGAGACTCAGCAAAGGGATGAGGAGAATTAAACATTCCTGAGAAATTGCAAAGCAGCAGCCCCCAGAGATTTTGCATAGAAACGAGCTCCAGACTAGCTGCCAGAGACCCAAGTCACCTTTTCAGCACTTCCTTGACATGTCTCCGCCAGTCCCATCTGGCTTGATTCAGGGGGTCAGCGTGGGGACTGAGGAGAGGTGGCAGCTAGAGAGAGCGGGATTCGAGGGAGGTCTGGCTGCGGCGGTCTCGGGCTTTAGATGTTTCCCTGGGATGTGCAGTTTAGATGGTTTTGTTCCCTTTCCTTCCCACATGGTCTCATGCTTTGGTCTTTTTCTTTGTGCTGGAAAGGGGAAGAATGCTAAGGGAGGAGGTTTAATAGCAAGTTTAGTTATTGTTTCACCATTTGATGCAACAGTTCATTTCATACCTGGGTTTACAACCACCTCTTGGGTCTGATGTAGAAAATCCTGCAGCGTCAGAGAGCTGCTTACGCTAACGTGAACTACAGGCCCCACTTTCCTCTCTCTTACATTGACAGTTAGGCTGTAGAAATTCACGAAATTAATCTCCTGGGGAGTCAGAATCGGTCACAGTTTGCAGGATGAAGTTCACTTCTATGGGAAAAGATTCAAAGAGTTTATTCCTAGGTTTCCTGCAATTATTGTGCAAAAGGGGAAAAAATTAAATTTGCTGAAGGTTAGGTGAGAGAGAGAAAGACACCAAGGAACCACTGTAGCTTGCTTATTAGTATCTTGATCGCTTGAGTAGTTAATCTCACTTATCTCTTGCATCACAACGGAAATGTGCAGTATCTCAAGAAATGTCTATTTCATTGAGTTTCAGAATGTGTAATCTAACAATCATTTCTGCGCGCTCTCGTCCTTGTGTTTCCTTGCTCCTTTAATTCATTTTTTTATTAGTCCAGAGCTAGCGTATAAAGGAAGACTGTTTGAATTCCCACCTTTTAGAGGGAAAAATACTTTTTTCACTATAAAAGTGCAGGCAAAGCTATCTAATTCTATAACAAATAATGCACTTTGAAATGTCTGTGCTACCCTTAACTTTCTTACAGGACTCTAATTGCATAAATATTGTCACTCCAGCTTCACAGACAGCAGAATTTAGGAGGTAAGATTAAATGCTTTAGTCAAGGCCATAAAGCGAGTCATTGTCACCACTGAGATTGAGACACTGGAGGTGGTCTGCTCGTCATTTGCTTTGACCAAACTGAAATCAATAAACAGGCTGGATGTGAAGCTGGACCCATGCAATTAGAATATGGTTTGTGGTACAGCTATTTAAAAAGAATATACAGAGCAGAGAGTTGCATTCATGTGAAACGTGTTTCAGCGGTTGAGTTATAAAAATAAAAATAAAAAATTAAAAGAGACTTGCATATGGAAACCAGCATATAAGGGAAGATAATGTCGTTCTGGTGATAAATCCATTGCGTTCTGCAATGACTCACGCCTGTGCCACTGTTACTTGCCTGAGAACAGACCTCTGGCCCTCGCCAAGTAATGCTTGTGGGAACGTTGTTCCTGGTGTCTGGCCTGTGGGGGTTATTCCAGCCTTAATGGCAGAATACCTCCTGTGTGTAGAGTCTCGTTCGTGTCCATTGGGGAGGGAGGGCCCTTACTTTGTCTGGATGTGATATGAGCAATGACTTCTGACGTGCATGCAGCAGAGATTTATTGCAGCAAAAGTTGAAGTGTGATAATGCTACTGGGGTATTCTGTAATAATATGGTAAAACACTTGTCAGCACTTCATCTCAGGCAGTGAAAGTCAATTGTATATGCTACACAGAGACAGATAAAAAACATAAGTATACTTAAAACTTCATATGGTTTGCATTTTTCGTAACAGCTCTCCTGACTCTAATATAAGACAGGTTTTAATTTTGTTTTGGGTAAGTGGATGTGCTTACAGTCTCACACCCACAATTCCATGGCTTTAAATAGAATCGCTCCCAGGGTGCATAAAAGAACACATGCTGTTATGTGAAGGATTTATCCAGGATGCCAGGACTGTATTTATTGCTGGGAACAAACTGAATAAAATTTTCTATTCCAGTTTGACACTAGCCCGCGGAGAGCAGCCGTATCTACAGTTTTAATGCAGACGCTTCCCTTTCCCTGAGTTAGGATTTGGTGCGACTAACTGCCATTGCAGAAGTAGTTATTATTAATGACGGTGGAATCAGAATGACCAGAACTAGCCAAGGGAAGGTCAATGCGAAGTGCCCTCCAAATGTATTTTTGAATATGCTCAAATCTTCCTGTTGCCTTTTCACATCTGCGCTGCAGAGACAGACTTCTAAAATACGTCCTTTGGTTTCTGGGGTTGTTGTCCCGTTAACTTTTTCCAGCTGAAATTCCCATGCCCCGATTTGAGATGGCATAGACAACGAGCTGGTATCCGACCCTGAACATGGAGGAACTTGGTCAGAGCAACACTAATGCTAACGCTGTGGCAGCAAATCTGTGAGGCGGATTCCTCTCTCCTAGGGTTTGGGTTAAAACCGCCAGACTCTTTGCATAAACTGCTACATCACATGGTGGAGGTTTTGGGTACTGTTGGCCTAAAATTGAACTTGTGACATGAGGTAAAAATAAAAAAGAAAATAAATCCTTCTGTATTGCATTACCATATCCCCCAGGCATCAAGGTTGTGCTCTTGTCTCTGCCTCTACACAACCGAGAGAATTTAGCATCAAATTCCAAAATGTTGTCACCTGAAATGTTCTGGTAAAGGAAAAGAAAAATTCCATGGAACCGGGAATGAGATTGCTTCAGCATCTTGATACTTTTTCAGGTGACTTCTTGCTTTTTATAGTTAGTAAAACGATGCTTGCATTTTTACCACTGCCTTGTAAGTAGCGATGACTTAATGGTGAAAATCTTTTTTTACTTCCAACTCCAGTAGACTGAAAACTGGACTAAAATCAGAAGGTGAAGTTTCAGTGATGTGTTAAAGATAGCACGCCTCTTTATTTACACAGATTATTCAGACGAGGGTAACTCTAATTTTATAAGAACCCAATGAATAGTAAATGTTTTCCTCAGGATAAGTAAATTAACATTTCAAGTCAACTGTCTTAGATTATTATTCAGGAGTGTAACATCATTTGGAAACTGGTAGCAGTCTGAGGAGAAAATGCCTTAATGTTCAAAAGCATGAAGCAAGAATTCTGGAAATTTGGGGGGGAAATGTAAATTATAAGATAGAATTCAGGTTAATTTTATGTTATGAACTCATTCTATCTCTCTGTATTTCTTTAAAAAAAAAACCACCACTATTCATAAATTTTATCTTGGTGCTCTTGCTTTGTTGCTTTTACTGTCATAAAGGCTTGCTCTTATTCCTTCCCAATTATACCCTCAAACGTGTATAAACATTATGAAGTACTGATTTATTATCTCTGAGCCTGTCTACCTGCGTTCTGGCAGTTCTCTGCTGCTCTCAGCATTTTTTTACAGCACTACTAGTGGTTTAACCTGAGTCAGGGCCCTTTTCTGGATAGACACTGGGCAGATCCCTGCAGACCTATAAACCTTGAGTGGGGAAGCTAGCAAGCCGAAGAGGCAACGTTCACAAATGGGAGGAAAGTAAAGGAAGATTTGGAGAGACCAAGTAATTGCCTGCATCATGGTATAGGTAACAGCATTTTTGATTGTGTGGAGATCAATAGTACTTTGACCCATACATCATGCTGCTCCTCTGACCCCGGTCAAAAGGAGTACGTCAGGTTGCACTTAGCTGTAAGTGTCTGAGCAATCCAGGAAAGAAATAGGAGGCAAACAGGTGTCAGAAGCATGAACCAGGATCTTTTTATAGTCAAATGTTGCACTGTAAACATTTTGTGATCAATATCTACATTGTGATCGTTATTTTGGGGCTGCTCGGTTTGCTCCAGTAAACATGCCAGTACTTGACTTGAAAGCCTCGTCTGTTTTCTTGTGGTTAGATCGTGGCCCCAACCAGTCCTTCCTGGCATGGGTCCCTAAGACTTCTCTGCCCTCACCGCAACCTGGGTACAACCCTTTACTTTAGTGGTGAGTAATCCTGTCAAATGGGAGTCTGCTTCTTTGTGAAGAGGTATTTTGTCTTTCAGTCGTATAAAAATAGCAGGGAAAATTAATTCTGGAAGGGAAAAAAAAGGGAGGGGGAAGTGGGTCAAATATCTTTCAGAATTGTCTGCTAGGTGGAGCCTGGGAAACATTTATTTGTTCTATAGTCTTGTCTAGGTAATACAAATCTGAGTGGTTAAAACTCACACGTACTTTCTGTAATTCAAATTTTTCTCATTTTTCTCTGTTTAGCTTTGAATTTCTTTCCCTTTTTTCTTAAACAGAATCCAAGGCACCCCTTTGTTAGCAATTGCGACAATATCCTCCAAAATTAAAACGAAAGAAACAGAGCATATATGCATCCTTTCTGTATCTTTTCATTTAAATTGCTTTGTGTCACACATGTCACTTCCAATTTAACCATTTGAAGAATAAACAAACCATTGTGGACCTAAAAATCCGTTCAAATTTTTTTGGCAGGAGAAAAGGACTATATTAATTTTCATTGTTGGTGAGGTTTCCCAACAAGCAGCTTTACTGTTTCTTTTTTGCCTCCAGCTAGCAACTAAAGATCAGTTATAAAACTGTATACAAATACTTCCATGTATTGAAAGAACAATATTTTGACATTCAGTGACACACGTAAAAAAAAAAAAAAAAAAGAAAAAAAAAGAAGCAGTAATCTAGTTTTTGATAACACAATGAGAACTTTGTGTTCAACCAAGGTGCATGTGAGAAACATCGTGTTGCGTTAACAGGGAAGGTTGACCTTTAAGGTTTATCTGGATTATAATTCTTGTGGTTTTTATTAATAAAACTGCCTACTAAAGTTTCACAAGTCCTCCCTGAGATCTGTAAAACAATCGGCCTATCTGCTTACAAGAGAAAAGTTAGACAGCATTTCCTAGTATTTCCTACAGATGTGAGGGCTTTTGTTTCAGAAGACATTGATATTGTTTTTATTCAAGATGCTCCACTAAGATTATCAGGTATTTTGTTATCTTAGTAACTTTATAATTGTTGGATTATTATCTTTAAATATTATCAACTACACTCTTTTAATTTGAAAGAAAAAAATCATGGATCCGAACACAGTTCAGCTCTGAACAAGTTCACATCTACAGCCAAACCGTAGGATTTGACTAAATCAGCAAGAGTACTTCAAATTGCTTCTGTGGCAAGTTATCAACTGTAACTTTGGAAATCTGTGAGAAAGCTTATAAAATGAGTCGCAATACATTATCTCTGTAACCATACCTGAGGATACTTCTGGTATGTATATCGGTAAAAGTAATTTTTGTTGTTTGTTTACTTTCTTGGGATTCTTAAGGTAAATTTTCCATTATTGTTTTTTATCAAATGGTGTGGTTTTCCTCTCAGAGGAAAATGTTTCCATCTCGAATCTGTTCTCGTTTTATACCTTTTCTGTCGGTGATGTAACTGCCTATGGTTTGCAAACGTCGCTCTTCTGAATGGAAGCAGCTGCCATGTCATAAGTACTCAATGTCTCCTCTGCGTGAGTAGAAAGGACAACGCTAAAGGAAAAGCTTTGTACACAGACATTGGAGTCCTTATGTTCAGCATTACCCTGTTAAGGAAGAAGCATATCAAAACGTATTTAAACTGATGAGATCTGATAGATACTTAAATGGTGTTCAGAAGGGTTTTTCCATGACTGGAGGTTCCTTGAGCAACAGATCTTGCACCAACGCTGTGATTTTTGGTGATCTGAGAAAACAGGATGATGACTCTTCAGGGGAAAGGAAGAGGCATGTGTCCTGTGCTTCTTGGGCAATACCTCATTTACTGTAGGCTTTGAGAGAGGGTTGAGCTTATGAAAAGTGTCACTCTTGTTGGAATGATAGACAATGACCTCAGTCATGAACTTCAGTTTGCCTTTCAAATACAAACTGTAATGGCGTAATAAGGTTCTTGCTTGACAGGTGTGCACCCTTACTTTTTAAGTAACTGAGCAGGAAGGGTTGTATTTTAGGAAAAAAAAGCATAGGAGCACATTGATTACACATGCTCCCATATTCCTGCTGTCACTGGCTCCTTGGGAGTATCAGCATGCCTGGCAGCACATCCCTGTGGTTTTCTTTGGCAAGACACTCCCTGCCGTGCTTGCCTTGCCTTATAACATCGTCAGAAACAAGTACTAAAGCAATAGCCATTACTTAGACTGAACTCCCATTGTGGCAGGGAGCATGGGATCATGCCCAACGCTTTTGTGTTGGCTTTCAGGCAGAGGCAGCTTATACTTTACTCTGATCACAAGACCTTTTTTGCTGCAATTGAGCTTTGTTAGTGTTTTTCAGCCATATGTGCTATGCCCCCATTGTGTGCAGAACATGTGTAAGGAGGTTTTTTCCCCTCTGTTGTGCATTATATGTATGTATCACTGTCTCTTTATATAGTCTTCTTATATAACACACTCTCATGCCTACCGGGTACACCCAGTACACACCTACGCTTTTAACAGTTGCAGAAGTCAATCAGATGTATGTGACTCAGCCAGTGTAGCACCTCTCCTTCCCTCCCTGCTCCTCCAAAAGTAAATAAATAGGTAAAATGGAAGTCAGTTTGGGTTCAGAGCTCTGAGTCTGTGTCCCCAGTCTCACTTTTCTAAGGCACAATCAGCAATTGTGGTAATTTCTGTAGCATCTTGAGAAACCACAGCCAGTCAGCTGGGTTGTGTCAGCAGGAGCCGGGTGATGGCATCTGGAACTGGCTTCACATCCAGGCAGGCAGGAAGTGTATGGGCATGACATCTCCCCACGTTGTGCAGCACAGAAGATGCCGAGCAGCTTCTTTCCATGCCAGTGTAATTGAGTTGGGACAATGTGGAGAGGGAGGTGACACAATAGCCCTGTCTTTTGTGGCACGAAGGCAGCAGTCCCTCATGATGCATGCAGGAACAGCAGTTGTGCCAGGCCTTTGTGCTCACCATATGGGAAGAAGGTTCTCCTTTGCTGCCACATCCCTGTGAAGGCTCATCATGCTTTGGCCCAAAATGCTCAATTCTCCTTCTCAGTGGTGACCCCAGCAGGATAGCTAGGTTTGGGATCGCTAGAGAGTACCATGTCCAACCCACTGAATTCTTCTTCCCACTTCTAGACAATAGAGTATGGAATACTGTAAAGACAGAATTTCTATAAATGGTGATAATGTACTCTTGGGTCTCTCTGGGTGGTAGTGTTTTCTGACTTAGTCAGAAATTGCTCCTTAATTGTTGACAGCCTTGAGGTAACCCATGCCCTCTGCAAGTGATAAGTAAGTAGAGCTAGACATTCACCAGTCTGCTTCTTTGTTTCTGAAACACACGGACAATGCACCCTGCATCAAGCTACAACTATCTATTCCATCTTCTAAAGTAAACATTACTGATTTGGTTTGCTTTTGTGTGTGTGTGTGTGGCAAAGAAGTCAGAATTCCTCTGCATAATACCTAGAAATATGTACAGAAGATTTTTTGACAGTATAGGGCTTGAAAAAAATGCTCTGTAGCAGTGCAGGGCAATAGTAATTAGTACCAACACGAACATATTCCATTTATCCCATTGTGTGTTTATTCATATCTGTTTTGAGTCTTGCATCGGATGAGACATAGGAAAAAGCTTTATTCATTCTCTTCTATAATCATCTTTTATTTTCAGAGCAGAAATCATTGGTTGTGCTTTAAAGTCTCAGAAAGTTGGATTTGTATTTCTTTTGTCTGTTAAATAGGCAGATACCTGATTATGGGCCCATTTTAACAGTATACAGTGCTAGAGCAGACAGTGAAAGAAAAGTATCAAAAATATAGAGTTAAACATAATCTCAACTACCGAGTCTTTGTTATCCATGGATGACAGCCCAGTTAATAAATGTTTTCTCACTGGGATGCTGGACTGGAAGTTAATGGTGAAACACACCTACAACGTACTCCAGATGCTCAAGACAAGCAGGCGCATTACAACCATAATGGCAGTGGCATGAACAGAATGTACCTCTATGGGGCCTGTGTTAGTCCAGCTTGGGTTTTCCCCTTCACTAGTCCAGGTGCAAACACTATGTAAGCAAAGAAATTTGGGTAGGGAGAAGACTGGTTCATGTTTTAGATCTGTTGCTTGAAAATGGTGCTTAGTACTGGCAGGGGTTTATATACAGAAAAGGGAAGAGGGGAAAGATGAAAGAGGAAAGCTTTTGGCAGAGGCTGCAGTTCAGGCATGCAGAACAGATATCCTAGTCCACATAATCATAAAAGTGTGTCCGCTTGCTAGACTTGCTACGTATCTCTCTCTGGTTAGGTTTCTGTCTTTAAATGTAAATGACATAGTATTGCCTTTAGACTTTGTGAGTCACTAGACCAGAGCCAAAAAGAGTTCAAATATGAAAAATATGTTTTGTTACATTCACCATTAAAGGAACAGTCTTGTTCTAAGAGAGCCAAAGACTGAATTGTTTCCATAGTAGTTTTCTCCTCCTTTGCAGCATTTGCCCACATTTTGTTAACTGGATCGAGCAAAAGATTGCGGAGAGGGAGCAGAACTGAACACAAGTAATTTCATTACTTGCTGTCAGCCTGTCCAAAAAAGCCTTTGCAAAGAAATACAGGAAAATCCACGATTCTCCATTCTTGCACCAGAAAAATTCCTAAAATACATGACCTTGCGATGGTTAAAAGATAGCCAAGAGCCAAAGCTGGGCAATGTTTTTATCCCAGTTCAGCCATGTCATGGGTCATGTGGTTCAGCATGTGAACAGGAAGGTGAGAATGGGTGAACTTTTGCCTCAGTTGTGCAGTCCATCAGAGAATAAATGGAGCAAATCACTCTGCAGCTGTATCAGGAGGTGAACGGCTGAATACCTCTCACACAGAGGCCTTTGTGTTCTGGACATGATCTAGCATTATGATGGGACGCACTAGGCTGAGGCTTTGTAGCAATTACTAACCCATTATCACGCTAGAACATGAGATCATTTATCTTCTAATTCAGAGTGTCACCTGTTCTTCATTTGCCAGTCAATAACCATTAATTACTTTCAGTGGAAATTTAAACAAAGCTTTTCCCCTCTGTTAAAACCAGTAAGCCATTCAGTAATGACAAATAAACCTGGAGCTGTATCTCCTGCTTTCCTCTCATTCTCAGCTCGGAGTCTGGTACAATGTGAACTCTTAAAGGAAATGCCTAGAAATTGATAGGTCAAGGGCCTTTATGAGTCTGATGTGGGGGGAAGCACATTCCTGGCGCTTGCTGTAGGGAAAGCGTATAGCTACTGCTCGTACACGGATTTCTCATTGGTTGTCACAGGCTGTACCTGTGGAAATGCAGATTTGAATACGGAGCTTGTTCAAAGATTTTCCTATGTTCTGGCTCGCCGTTGTGGTTTTTTTACAGACCGTTCACGCAGACCCATTCGAAGCAAGAGCATTTGGTCGCCTTCCTCAAAGCAAAACAGAACTATCGCTTACTTTGTTTGCAATTTTTAGCATGTTCATTTTTTTCATACCTGATTTGATGGAGGTAACTGTAAGTGCCAACAATTGTGAATGCCAGAAAAAATAAAAGAACCAGCAGTGATAGATTCTCAAGTAATCATTAATCTAAACATTCTTTCCTGGTAGGAGCTGAGGCAAAAATTGCTTTTATCAACTCTATCTGCATTGTTTGATCATTGCTAAGTTGATCCGGTAGAAATTTACTGCAGTTTAAGTTGTATTTCTAAGATGGTGATTGCTTGCTCTTTGAAATGGTAGACGAGCTGATACATCCAAATGCGTAAAACTTGGTGGGACCAATTGTCGAAGGCTGGGTTTTTGTTAGCATTTTGTAGCTGTCTCCTTCAATGTCGCGCAAGATTTAGAGCAAGGAGAAACCTCTAATGGTATTTTATATTAATACACAAAATTAACGTGTAAATATTTTAAACACTCACTGGATTGTTGAATGTCTCAACATAAGCACCCTCACTAAATTTGCGGCCAATGAATTACAATACTGAGGTCTTGACAAGTGAGGGACGGCAAAAAATTATCGTAAGTCTGATCTTGCTTCAACATAGACCTGCTAACACTACTTTACAGAAGTGTGTAGTAAATATTGCATATTTGGTCAATCTACTGAATTTGGGAGTGGGTGTGATTTTTACCAATAAATGAGGTTTGGTTGTTACATCTCTGTCAGATGTAACTGGACTACAGTGCTGTGTACCTTTCAAAGGCAAGACCTTGAATTCGTTATGTACAGCAAACAGCCACTAAAGTCGGGAGGAGGACTGCTATAAATTCTGACTCTGACCGATTGACTGTCTAATCTTGGAAATCTTTATTCACTCTAATAGTGCCTTCATAGGAAGAAGTTTGTTCTTTTCAACTCTCTTTTCAACTGAGCTACTTAATGAAAGCTGAAGGTCTGTGAAATCAGGGACGAGGAGAACCAGAGCTATCAATTACTTATTTTAGATATTCGTTTTACCTTTCTGTGAAGCTGTTGTTACTGTGAATCCTGCAAGCTTGTCCAGTCATGAAGAAACAGGAGTTGGTGATTTACGGCGACCTCTCAAATCAGCAGGGAAACCCCAGTGTTCCAAGAAAGCTCATATGAGAGATACGAGTTAAGACATCTCCTCTCCACAAGAGGATTTTCATCAGCCAGTCGGGTATTTCTGCGTCATTGGCTAGGATGTTCAGCCCTGGAAAGGAAAAATAAAGTTGCTGCCATTGTCCTGCCCAGCAGGTCATATCCCTAAAGCACAATTAATGTCAAGGACTTACACAGCAGTTGCCCAAACCCCAGCCTTCCACACACGTTTAAGAAGCAAAAAGGTTCAAAAGGAACATGTTAATAAAATCTTGTCAAAACTTTGGAAGATGCATAAAATAATAACTGGGAAGAAAAATGACTTGCAAATAGAACCATTTAAGTGGAATGTATCGCCTTGCTATGCTGGACACTGATTTATTAAGAATAGAGGGGAAAAATTGAATATTTCAGGTGGTATTTACCAAGAGAAACTGAGCTGTCCCAAAGCTTTTATTAATCTGATTTGCAGAGTATCCACTACCATCAAGGGACCTACTAAAGTTGTTTTCTTTAAAGCTGATGTGAAGAGGTCAATGCAAATAGCGTTGTAGATTACGCTGTGAGAAGATGACAGTCCTTTTTACCATATGGAGAGAAAGTTGAATTATTTTGTTTTTCTTTTCTGGTTATTTATTAAATGAGGATCACGCCATACAGGTATTCCCTTTTCCTCTCCAAAGGAAATGAAGTGTTTACATCATTTTGATTGATCTAAAGTAATAATTATTCTGTCCACCTACAGCTCCTAGGCAGTCAAATAGTCCAGTCGCTAGAGCAGTGGCTTGCACATCAGAATGCTGAAATGTACCTGCCGTTATAGCTCAGACAAGTCACGCTTGTCTTTGCTTGCCTCTTTTTCCATCTGCTTTCCCGCTTTCATGCTGACTTAGCTGGCCAACCCTCTGAGATGGTGCTCATCCATCATTACTTGTTTGTGGGAGGGGACTCTGGGAAAGACATTGCTGTTGGAAGTAAACCTGCTCGCCCGAAATGCAAATATGTTGACAATCTCATGAAGTTTTGCTTCAAAACCTGTTGCGATTTTTGCCGCTACACAAACGGTTCTCTGAGAGAGATGTTAATGGTTGTCTCACTTGTCTACCAACATTTTCTGTGTTCCTGTGGCAAAGGAAAAGGTTTCTGCTATGGTGCTTTAATATGTAACATTCAGCACATATTTAGCGGGGAAAAACAGATTAATCTGGTCAAATACACTGTTGACTATTCTTAGTTACCTTTTTAGTTACTTGTAATTAAAATCTCAACTTAGCCAAAATAAATATGATGGAAGAAAAAGCCAAAAGGACCCATAGTTTCATTATTCAATATGTTTGACATCGTTCTATGACAGACAACAGGACTGAAACATTACAAAATTTTATTCTTTTCCCCATATCTGTGTCAATTCATGCAGTGCTTTAAACAAGTGAATCCATGCTCTTGAGCACTAAAGCTAGTCTCAGTGTTCAAAAGTAAACATATTAAAGTCTCCCCTGCAGAAACCCCTGCTGTGAGACAAATTGAAAATCAAATACAGCATTGTTTTCTATAATAAGAAACAATTGAACTCTTTTCAGCGCTGCACTGAACTGGTTAATAGCCACCATTTTAGAAAAGTGCTAATTTTCCCATCTTGGGATATGTATGTGTATGTATAGTTATTTCCAAATCAAAAACGCGGTAATATAATATCATGTACCAAAGAGGCCACTTACATGTGCACTGAATCTGACTTTGTCTTTCCGCAGGCCATGTGGCTGATGTTGCAAACGGATGAGCCTGAGGACTTTGTCATAGCCACTGGGGAAGTCCATAGTGTCCGTGAATTTGTGGAGAAGTCATTTAAGCACATTGGGAAAACCATTGTGTAAGTACCAACATGAGATAGCCATGGGTTGAACATTTCTAGCCTGTTACGTTTGCTGTGTTACAGAGTATTGTTTCTCTACATTCTTCTTTCCCCTCCCTCCACCTTACTTTCTAATTTTGTAACGTGTGAGGCCTTCTGGGCATGAATGACTACCACGGCAGGTATATCTAGTGTTGCCCTCTAGATCATTAGGAGAAAAATGTAGGCGAGTATGTCTTAATTTTTTATTCCAAGTCTCTGTTCTCCCATTCGCTCCCCACCTTGGGGGACAGATGCCCCTCCAAAGACGTTAGTACCAGGGTGCTGTTCATCACCCTGCTGCAAAAGGGGTTTTTCTGCCCAGTTCTCTATTTCGTTCCCCCGGATCCCCACAGTCCTGCTCCCATCCTCTGCAATCTCAAGAGATGACACCTGCCAACCCTGTTCTTCCCACGTGACAGCCCATCAGCCACATCACAAGGATTATGTAGCAACCCACTCTACGTTCCTATTAGCTCTTCCCTTACTAAGCCATAAAAATGTTGAGCAGTGGGTGCAGAATGTTTACAATGCATATTCCACATAGTTTGATTGAAAATACAAAATTCCTTCTCAAGGCCATATAATAAAACCAGGATGGCTTGGTGAGCGCTTTCTGTAATTTATATTTTTATTGTTTATTATTTTTTCAATTTCCCTCCTTCTGTATCTTCTCTGGGCCCCATGCATCAACATACCGATCTCAGCTGGAAAAGGGAGAGGAAAGCCACAGGCTCTTCCATGACGCTAGCGCCAGGGCTGTTCCTCAGGCCATCAAAGTCACTTGTGCAGCTGGTGAACTTTTGACAGGGCCAATAAGTTTTACTTGGGAACAAAAACTTGACAAATTCAATAAATATGCAGAAGTGCACAGATATATACAATATTATTTGAACAGCCAGTGGGTGGCTGGGGAGGTAATAACGTTTTCTCCTCAATGAGTTTTTAGTCTGGTTTCAATTTTTGGCATCAACTTCCAGAAAAAATTCTGGTGGGGGAGAGAGAGGCTGTATAAATAGAATTTCTAGCCCAAAAGCTCAGTTTTGGGAATAAGTTTCTCTCCGTATTTTTAGCATCTCTCGATAGCAAGATGTCCCCGTATGATCACACGTTGTGCCATATGCCTTAACAGTAGTGGGGTTTGACAGGGTAAAGGGGTGGTAGTAGGAGCTCCAGTAATTGCTTTGTCTTTCTTATTTTTTCTCCTTTTTCTATACTTTTACTTCTTGTCTTCATAAGCTAATTCTCCCATTGATAAGAATATGCTGTGCATTCAGTTGCTCCATATAAGTTAGAATTCTTGTGATTTTGAAAACTATTTTGTCCCTGTCTAATGTTGTTTGCAAAAGCAAGAATGAATGTTTGGTGAACGCCTTTCCTTTTTTTTTTTTTTTTTAATTTTGATTACCTAAAATTAGAAACTGAACTGTATAGGTCAGTACCTAGCTGAATGTCTTTATTTGCAGTTGTTCTCAACATCGCAGTTTCTTTTGATGTCAATGCATTTTTCCATTAGTTTAAAGTTAAACTCCCTGCTTTGGTGTTGGCCTAAGAAATCTCAGCGTTTCGCAAGTTTGATAAATCAGCATGTATTTTTCAGAAAGCAAATTAAGCCCTCCAGAAAACCTAAAGAAAAGAACAACAATTACACAAATAAAAGCAACAGCTCTTTTATGAATAGCTTCTGTTATAGAGAGGATATTAAAGGCTTACTTTAGATTTAGTTGGCCCTAACACACAAAATTTTGTGTCCCGTTTGTTTAATTTTTTTGCTCACATATGGCTCCATACGGTGGACATTCATGTTGGTGATTACTGCGGTCAGTGTTTGGACTGAATCAATCAGTCACAAGTTTTTCTCTCAGGGAAACCTTACAGTATGACTCCGAGTGGTGAGGCAGGGCAGGTATTTCGTGTGTACGAAGGCATAGTTGCATTACTTTTTTTTTACTAATCAATAAAAGTAATTTTCCCAAATTGCTTAGGAATCCACATGACATCTAGTGACGTGGATTTTTAGGAACCTAAATCGCTTTAGAAAGAGGGCTTGGTCTTCTAATTCCCCTGGCAGTTCTGCAAGTTATGAATTCCTTAAGCCATTTACAGGTGGTATATAAACAGCTATACATGTGGGGGCATTTTAGGTGCTAATGACAATTTTGTTGCTGATCATTTTGACAGTGGTGTAATTCTGGTCATTTTAGGTATAGTCCAGCCAGATAAGCCAGCCGTTTGTTCCCCCTGTTCCCAGGGTGGGGGTAGTGTCACAACAGACCCACTACTCATCCTGTAGCCATCATTCATCTTTCAAATTGTGCTACATGTGAAATATTTCTCAGGATTTGAAAGGTTTTTAAGAACCACCATAATTTTTCTAGGTGTCAGCCAGCCTATGCTTTTGCAGCACACACACGCTCTCTCCTTACCCTCGCTGGCTTCTTGGCCAGCCAGCTGGTAACCTCTTACATTCTTGGTAACCCCCAAGGGCTTTCTGCTCCCACCTCCTCCAGTTTGAATATATCTTCTTCAGGGAGTAGCCTGGCAGCAAAATCCTCCCTTTTAGCATTGTGGGACCCTGCTGGTGAGTCCCATTGATCTGTTTTCTTTGCAATTTATGAGTTCCTGTGAGGATGGCTGCTTTCTTCCTATCTTCCTTCCACAAAGTTTGGTTGAGTTGTTCGACACTTTTTTTTTTTTTTGCAGGTTTGCAGGCATTATGAGATTTTGCAATCTCAAAATCTTATCTGGGAAATTTCCAGCCGTCCTTTCCACTGCTGTAAGTGATGGCACAGCTTCCCAGTATTGCGCTGTACAATGCGCCTTTCAAAACTGATGGAATGATGGAGTAAACGGCCAGGAGGGATGTTACGGCAAGCAGCAGTTGGCAGAGCTCGTAGCACATCTGAGAACACAGGGCACGTGTGCAGGGACTCTTAACCATCCCTACCTTGTGCTTTGGCAGGGAAAGTTGCAAATGTAACAAAATCTTAGCTGTCACATCTTGATATTGCAGTAGAGAACAGGAAGAAAAGCAATAATGGCTTGCCCAATGAACCAACTAAAAATATTATTTTATTCTTCTTATAGTTTTTTGTCTTCTTAACAATTCACATTACCTTATACAGATGAAAATCCAGGACAGCCCGAAGAAGTCTTTCCAAGAAAGACTGTCACAGCTAGTCATTCGCACATGTCAGGACTATGTCTTCTAGCCAAAATAAAGGAGAGAGAAACTTTACTACATTTTTGTAACTAATGAAATGTACAGCTGCAATAAGACTGATTCTCTCTCTGAAACTGACTGTAAACCGTACACAGAAGTTTATCTGCCGTGTGTGGTTTTTTTTCTTGTAACATTTCTTTTTCAAGGGAGAAATTTCAAATTGTATTTATATAGTCCTCTGAATCATTCAAATTCAGTCCTTTGTACTAACAGGAAAGCCTCAGAGCTACAAATATTTTCCCCCTGTAAGGATTACACTTTTTTTTCTTTTACTTTCCCTTCTACTTATTACTAATTAAGTAGTACTTGGGGGAAACACTTCCCGCCTATAATTTGAACTACAGCGGGGTAAACGAAACAGGCAAACGCTTGTCTTGACTAATTTTCTGTCATTAATCTTATTAAATTAGAACAGGATTGCAAAGATAGCCTGAAACCACTACAGCACTCAGAGTTCTTTGCAGAGTGCTGCAAAGACTGCTGTCTGCAACTGTGGAAAGAGAAAAAGAAAAAGAAAAAAGAAGTTCAAGCAGTGGAAAGATTTATTGTGTTTTTTATTAATACAAAAATACAGGCACATTTGTTGTATTCATTGCTTCCAAGTTCAGAATTAATTCAGTAAAAATGAATATTTTATTCTAGTCACTTGGCTCTGCATACAAATTTTGTCTTAACTAACATGCCGGTTGGTCTTATAAAAGATCACCAAAAAAAGGGGAAGTCTGCAGATCAGTTATAAGGTCTAATGAGGTGAACTACTAGCAGAAGTGGAGCAGTGGCCTCTTCAGTGACAGTGAAGGTTGAACTGAGATTGAACTGAGGGAGGAGGGATTTTCTGTTTTGTTTGTTGGGTTTTCTTTTTCTTTTTACCTTAAAATGGAAGGTTGGGTTACAGAAACACATGAGATTTGAAAGATTGCTGTAAGACTGGAAAGGCAGCAATATGTTAGTAATGGTGCTGGGGGGACATGGAAGAAGAGCCATCAAAAGTCACCATCAAAACAGCTGCTGTTTCCAGATCTGGCTTTTGTCCACCAAAAATTGCTGGCTGGCCAGTGCTATGTGTTGTATTTAACAGCTCAGGAAAATCAGAAGCTTTTAGATGAGAAGGAAAGGAACAGAATCTCATACAGAAATTGGAGGCATTTTGAAGATGGTAGTTGAAAGGAACCCAGCCAGGTCGGTGAAGGATGCTGGCCTGGGTAAACTCACATGAGCAAGGGTCCTCGCTTAGGACTGCACCACTTCTGTCACCATTCTCACTGTGGAGTATATGTTTTAGGGCGGCTTTTAACCCACTTCAGCTGGAGAATTAACTCTTCCAGCTGAGCAGGCTTTTATTACTTTCTTATTGATACAAGATTTTATCTGTAGGCAGACATGATAACTGTTTCAGAACTCAAAGTTTGAAGGCTGTAACAATTTAATTATAAGATTTCATACATCATAAGAAGTATGAGAGTTTCTCCTATAGGAAGACTGGGTGAGAATTAAATGTGGTGTTTCATGGGAAATGCCACTTTCCTTTTTTTTTTTCCCCAAAAAAAAAGGAATTGAAAATAATTCTCACAAATGCAATTTGGAAAAGCGTTTGATTTCAGGTCATCTGGACAGCTTTGTTTCTCTTCTAACCTCCTTTTAAAGAAAGAATAACATAAAAAGAATTTCTAAAGCCATTCTGAAAGAAAAAGAAATCCATTCTGAAAATGTCAAAGTATCCTTTTTAGATATTATTAATATAATTTTGTTTCAGGTTGACAGTAATGGAACTCACTGGAAACTAAAACTTTTCTTTCCAAAATGTTTTGATTTTTGCAGAAGCACTAATATTCTTTGAGAAAACATTTTCCTCTCAACACCAACTTTCACAATTTGGAGTAAAGGGAAAAGAGCTTCAAAAGATTTCCAATGGACTGAAAAAAAAAAAAGAAGAAACCAAAAAATAGGGAGCCTAGCATGTATTCTTTTTTAAAGGCTTGTACTGTGGGGAGTCACAGTTTAGATTTTTGAAACTTGAGCTTGACAATGCTGGGAGCATAACAACAACAATAGCATTGTTTTAACTGTGTTCCTTTAGTGAACAAACACTGACGACCTGATTCATCAGAGTATTTGAAAAAAAATTTAAGTACATCCCTCTATGGTAGCCTACTTGTTCTTTAGATTTAAGCACAAGATTGTGGTTAAGCAATCCCTATATCCTTGATTGCTTTGATGCATCAGAGCTGCTGGCAAGGTTGGTGGTTGAACTGGTGGCAAAGGAACATATTTAAAGTTTCCCTACAAAAGATTACTTGCAAAAGACATTAATGATCTGTTATATGGTGTCGGTTTTGCTGTTTATAAAGTGCTAGGACAGAATGAAGTGCTTTGGCTTAACTGCGTGTGTAATAGCAATCAGGCCACAAACCCGAGAAGTCTACACAAATGGTATCTCGTATTAGCTGTGGAGGAAGAGCAAAATTTTCCTAATTTTTTTTTAAATTAATTTATTGTTCATTTTCAAATGTGAAAGTATTTTCTATTGGCATATATTTGATTTAAAAGGCGCACGTGGTAGTTTTATTTTCCGTAAAGAGACTAAGCAGCTGTAGCTACCATTTTTTAAAATGCAATCAGTTCTGTTTCTATGTAAAGATGAAATGCATATATTTGTTCTGCTTTTCTGTGCTTTTGTGGAAGGTTTCATTTTTAGTTGACTTCACCACCACCTACAAAATATACGTACTTTGCCTTGTTTGCTTCTCAGTTACAGCCATTTGGACCATTTGGTCCATTGCAGTGCTATTCCCACCCTCCTCGATCACCCTGGCTTCCTTGTGTCCTTCCCTGCCTACCTCACACCCCACCGGGTGGGCAGCCCAGCTCTTCGTCCTCAGAAAATCCTCCGTACCTGTGGATGTTTTTATAGCTTGAAGCTTGCTGTCTTACTGAATAGTTATAGGAAATGAAAAAATAATTGGAATCTCCAGAGCTGAAGAGGAAAGGAGCATTCATCACCGCTGATAATAAGTATTAGAACAGTAGTGAGCTGCAGATATGGAATTAGCCTTAAGTTAAATGAAGTCCGTTCGTCTGTAAATCCAAAGCGTAAAAGCTCTTGAGCTGAAGAGCCTTTTAAGCAAGTAAACTTGCATATGCATTTGAAATGTGATTACCTTCGTTTTATGGAAATTTCTGAGGTCAGTGATAGTAGCAGTATCCATCAGAGTTGCCAATGACTCTCATACTAGGCAATCCCAAAGCACCCGTCTCCAACAGTGAGGTATTTGACGTGGAAGGGTGGACGCAGAGGGCACCAAACCTGCTTTGTCAGTAGCAGACGCGTGGTCTCATGCATCTTTCTCTGGGTGCAGAGCGTTCCGGTGTGTGGCTGGCACCATCAGCCATGAGAGCAAACCCATCCTTTGCTTCAGTCAGAGGGTGAAGCTCCCCAGCGTGGGGCAGGCAATGGTCTTGCTGTAGTGGCTCACTGCCTGCAGGCTGTAGGACCAGCATTTTGTGAAAAGCCTACACTAGCCTAGCAGGCACCTGCCTGGTAGCCCTGGGCTTTGACACCAGCTGGGGTGGGATCCACTCCCTATCCTCTGTAAATTTAGCCCAGCCTTGATTAGCCAGACTTTCTTTGGACAGGGGTCCTTTGTGTTTCCCCCAAGTTACACAAGGCTGTTTTCTTGCCCACTTGGGCGCCTGCCTTAAGGAGCAGAAAGTCCTTCTGGCTGGAGCTGTCTAAAATCACAGCAACATGGGAGTTCTCCATGCCTCTTCCACCATGCTCGTCCTTCAGGATAAGCTGGCATTACGTTTTCCAGTTAATAACTCTGACCGCAATTTGACTATACATTAAGGAGGGGTTTGGTGGGGTTTTTTTTGTCCTTTCCTTGTGGTTAGAGGAAGAGGGGAGGGAGGGGGAGCTGGTTAGCGAAGTGGATGTCTTGCTCCTGGTGTCAGGCTGGCCGCCGCACGATCCCTTTTATCAGCAGTATGGTGTCCCCAGCTGTGAGCGCCGAGGTGCCAGCAGTAATTAGAAGTGGGGCTGTCAAATGCTACTTTGTTCACAATGAGAAGTACTTTTTTTTTTTTTCCCTTGTGAACTTTTCACATTACTGGGCTGAACAAAACGGGTGGAGATTTCTTCTTAAGCTGTTTCTATTGTTATATAACTTTGATAGCAACATTAAGTGAGTCTTTACTGGCTCAGCCGAGCCTTCTGGAGCCTGTTGGGTGTTAAATGGGGTTCTCTGCTCAGTGACCTCCAACAACAACTGACGTCTCCTGATCTAAGCGCTTCCTGTTGTTTTACTGGTGACGGTTAGTTTTCTATTAAGCTCATTTGAGTCCTGCACATTTTTACCCTCTGCCCTTTAAAGGGAGGGACTAATGTTAGTTTTGGCTTCTGAATGAAAACTTTGCAGTTCAGGCTTCAAACAGAGCAACTGTGAAAAAGAAAGAAAGAAAATTTAAATTATAAATCATCTTTAGCATCATGGCATGACTATTAAGAGCTGACTTCACTGTGGCTGTTATCTCTTGGAAATTATTTCAATGTGAAGTGTTCCCAGTATCAAGCATCCTACAGGCTTTGCTAGTCATCCAAAAGTCATGAGTTGTGCTTAAAAAATCGTGGGATTTAAAAACTAGTAATAACGCATATTTGGTATTTCCTTCTGCCTTTCGGTGTTTTAACCTTCATGGGTACACAGAGGTCACATTTTCAGACTTTCCTCCTTAGCCCTTAGGGCTAGAAACTCAAAAATGAAGGCTGAGATTGTCAAAGAATTAAATTCTTCTAGGCACTTCAGGGGGGCCGGGGAGCAAGGAGAAATCAAATCTGTGACAAAATCCCAAGAACTGGCAGTACAGTTAGTAAATGGGAGGCAAGCGGCACTTTTCTTTCATTGCTGGTGACTGAGGCTAAATAGTCTAAATCACAGTGCTGATTTAAATTATGTAGATTTTACTTGAACAAAAAAAATGTAAAGGATTTCATCACTATACTTTTATGCCAAGCTGGTTCGGAGCCCCACGGTATACACTGGGAGGCAAAAAGCAAAGAGAGGATAGAGTTTCAATCATAACCCTGGATTTTGTACATTCAGTGGATTCGGGTTGATGCACCAATGTATGTTCCTACACGTGTCATCTGAAGCATTTGTTTTGAGAGAGAGAATTGTCCTCATTTCCAGGCTGCAGGCTGGCCTCTCCAAAGGCAGAGCTAGTCACCCACATAACCGTTCCTCTTCCGCTGCTCCTGAAATTTTAGACCAGGACAGTTGCTAACAAAATAGTTCACGGCACAAGCAGATCACATAAATTACAGCAAATTGCAGGCTGTTCAACACATACGAAACTAATTTGGACAAAGTAGTGGGCTTTCAGCTCACAGGTAGTGAGTACTGTTTACAGTACGTGTATGTGAAGTGCCATGTCGAGCTAGGACTGAAAACTCAAGAACTGTCTTTGTTTTGTTTTTCCTAGTTAAGCACAAATTAAATTATGCAGCTTAATGCTATTCAAACAGAGCTTCACGTCCATAAAATTAGTAGGTTAAAGAGTTCCTGAAAGTATTGGCCAAAATACAAGAATTAAAAATATTTTAAGAAAACAGCTTTGAACCAATCCACAAATGAAAAACCTTACAGTCATATTTATTTGCAGATACATGAGACATTCTGAAATCAGGACATTTTATTTTCCCTTAGCATTATGTGTTTAATTTGGAAGTCCTGTATTTTAGACCTTCCTCTGAATCAAAAACCAAAACAAAGAGACTTCAAAAGCCATTGTTGCTCCATTCAAGTCTAAACTCTGCCTTTGTTCCTATAGCTAATGAGTTTATACTGTCCTGCAGGGAGAATTGACACCAGCCTCAAGTAAATGAAAGCAGGCCAAATGTTGGTAAGATCAGAGCACTAAAGTAATTATGGGTTGATTAAATGTTTATCTTCTTTACAGGTGGGAAGGGAAGAATGAAAATGAAGTAGGACGATGCAAAGAGACTGGCAAGATTCATGTGACAGTCAATCACAAGTACTACAGGCCAACTGAAGTGGTAAGAAAATGCCCTCTCTTAGCTTTGCAAATGAATAATCCAATCACTGAGCCAATAAATTGCTGCATTTGGCCAGCAGTCTGTGAAAACGGTTTAATTGTGCTCCTGCTGCCAGCTTTTAGAGCTCCAAATTAGCCTGCTTGTTGGCCCCCTCACAGCCAGCTACCTGGGAGCGAGCGAGCGAGCGAGCGAGCAAGCAAGCAAGCAAGCAAGCCAGCAAGCAAGCAAGCAAGCAAGCCAGCAGCGCTGCCCAGAGGAGCGGGTTCATCCTGTCACAGAGACACTGCTCTGCTCCAGTCATCTTCTCTGAACAGGAGAGGCGATGCCTGGGGAGGGTGAAACATCACCTTATGGGAAACATAACAAAGTGCAAAACAAACTTCTCGTTCCTTCTGGTCTCAAATGGGTATGTGGTCACCTCTCCAGCCACAAGAAGGGAGCGGAGAGGAAGGTGGGCACTTATAGATTTGATTTTTAAAGTACCTCCTTCTGTGTCTTTGTGACAGTGTTTCAACTCCACCCAGTGAGTATCCCCTGTTCAGCTTAGATCTTTGTAACTGTGGGTACCACAGAATGCCCATTTTAGAAATGCATGTGTGCTTTGTTTTCTCGGGTGCCTTGCAGGGTCCCGCTCAGTAAATGCTCATCTGCAGAACATGTCTTTACTCCCAGGAATGCCTCAGTGAAGTCTACTGTGGGTGCCCAGCCTGCGCACACTGCTGGCAGGACCAAGCCACTAACCCCTGTGCTCAAACGGCCTAATGAGCATGCTAGGGAGAGGGGAAGAAACAGTATTCCCAAATCAGGCAGGGTGGTGGCAGCGCACAGAGATGGTGCAGGATGGAGCCTGGTTTCTGGACACAGGGAACAATAGCCCCAGTTGTGCGGTGTGGGAGCGGGTGTGCCCAGGAGAGGATGTTCTCGTCCCCTGGGGAGGGTGATACCAGTCCCACCGGCTGCTGACGCAGCATCGGCTGTCAGTCCGTCTGTTCTGAAGTGCTGGCTTCAGCCGCCTGATTCAAGCAAGGTGTGACAAGAGCATGTCTGTCTTGATAGAGGTTGCAGGGTGGGAGTGGGGACCCGTGTGTGTGGAAGTGGACATGGATTCTAAAGTGGAAAGTCAGAGGGGAATAGAGACTTTCATGTTATTCAAAATAGGGCGAGGCCTGTGTATCAGAATCAAACACTAGGAAGTCGTTAAGAGCTGTCCGTCATTCTGTGCTTTGGTAAGGTGTCAGGATGATAAGGAGGACACAGAGACAAAAGGACTTGCCAAACAGGAAAAGGACACTTGACCCAACAAGTCTGCGCTTTGTGAGACCCACTTTCCTACTTTGTCATACCTCTTACTAACAAGCACATATTCACTCTCTCAAAATTCATGGGTAGTACATAGCTATTCTGAAGCCCTCGCTCTAGTTCCACCGTATTCATGTGCCTATTTTCTGCTGAAACAGTGGTGCCCGTGGTCTCCTTTCTGTCCTTATTGGTCTCCTTTTGGGAGCACAGTTTCTGGATTTTAGATTTAGCTCACTATACGCATGTCTATTTTGGGACAGTGAGTAAGCACAGGTCCCTCAGGAACGCCCATGAAATTGCTAGTGGGTCCATATATGAGTATAGGGATGTATTCAAATACAGAGTGGAATGTGGCCTTGAATTAGTACTGCGTATAAACTCTACTAGTAGATGTCTGAAATTATCTGGTCTGTCTTAGGCCACCTTTCCTTGGGCTCCATCTCTCTCTTCCACTGCCCTCATCTTGCCCTGTGTTTAACACAGTTCCCACTTGGCTCCTGTGGAACACAAGAAGGCCATGAAGCTGCTCAAGAGCGATCAAGGTAGAAGCATAAAATGGGTTTTGAAGTATCTTTGTCTTAAGGAATATGCAGATGAACTGTGAGCAAAGTCCTCTATGCAGAGATGTGGTAGAACCTATTGCATGTTGTCATGAGCTTGTTGGAGGATACAGAAGTGGTGTTATTTTTTTCAGCCTACGAAATGGCAAAGGTTGTGTATCTTTGCCTGGTTTAGTTCCAAGCCAGTTTAACCTGTCCTGATTTGCAGTGGTTTATTTAAATTTTTAAGTTAAGTGGACTCTGTCATCCACATATTCAGAAACAGTAAAACATGTGTCCATGTAGTTTAGGCAAGACTACTCATGTGTGGCATGAAAGACATGGGGGACCAACTGAAATACTCATCATGTCATCTGGTTTCTCTTGACCGACAACAGCAAAGAGCTTTTTAAACAGTTCTTTATATTTTTATGCTGACTGCATTTCTTGTATAGTAATGTCAACCACATAACTTCTGAATGGGGATTTCTTTGGGGATGGTTCTTCCATGGGAAGCAGCAAAGACGCTGAATCTGATTGTAACTTTAATTTTCCTTACCCGATGCAAAGAAGATCCAACCTAAATCCTCAAGTACGCAATGCTTCTCAAAGCTGGTAAGATGCAGAACTTAATAGCTTTGGATCTGTTTCATCCACACAGAGAAGCCGAGCAGGAGTGTTCCAGGACTTTCAGCTGTTATTTTGGGTGCCGTGATTTTTGGCGATTGGCTTGGCATCCACTTCCTGCAATCAAAGTTTCCTTTTTAGAGCATCTCAGGATGGGTACACAGAATCACTTTCATTTTTGTTGTTCTGATTTTATTTCTGTTCCTTATCAAAGGCAGGCAAACTTCTGTTTGTTTCACTCAGGGAATCACATCTGTGCAATTCCAAAATGCCAGACAAAAATCCAATCCATCGTGAGAAAGCGAGGAAAAGCAATGAGAGAACTGAAATGGACTGACGGCACGTGTCCACTCCCGCCAACCTCACCAAGACCACTGAAGGCAAGAAAGCCTCAGGTTGACATTTTGGAAGGAGGCTTAGCCAGATCAGTTAACAGGAATTCTGTTGTTGAATCCCCGCTGACACAGAAAATCTGATGCTCAGATTCTCATGTCTTATTTGGAAACGTTTCTGTCTGTCTGTCTCTCTAAAATTTAACATGGTATTCTGGAAAGTGAAAATAAATATCATTTAATCTTGTGTACAGTCAGTTCTGACAGTGCCAATATATTCATTTGAAAACACATTTGTTTTCTTCAGTTGGTGATCCCTGGGGTCAAGGCCTCCCATTGAAAAGCTTAGCTGTACTGAAGAAGAAACCTTGAAATGTGAGACTGTCTTCTGGTCAAATTAAGTAGACCCTTTGAATGCCTTGACTCTAAATCTCTTCACTCTGCTTTTGACTGCTTTGGGGCCCCCTGATATTTACTGGCCTTGGGAATTGTTCCTGCTAATGCTTCTAATGCCTGTCTCCCTCCTTCCCTCCTTGCATCTTGCCAACTACAAACCTATCGGTATCGTTTCTTTCGGCTTGCATCGAATTTCTATTGGTATCTTTTCTGACCCTTTTTAATTGTGTTTGGAGACTCTAACTTGCTGCAAGGATTTGGGAAAAATGATTACTTTGGCCTTTCTTAAAATCAGCCTTTTTCACAGGAGCTTCGTGACAAGTTTGCTTTTTATACTAAACTTGATGCACTGTGAAAGATGCTTTCACACATTTTGCAGGCTTTTTTAGCACATGGCTAGTAAGGTCATACTTCACAGTCATTTGCTGCCCTAAGCATGTAAAGATAAGTTTCCACTACAGTTTCCACTACCATTTACTCACCTGTAAAATGTAGATACTTCAGAAATTATCTCACTAGTCTTTTCTACTTTTGTTACAATCAGAACGTTCATATTGTAGGTAGGCAACTTAGTCTATACTTGGATCTAAATAATCCATTTGGTATTCACAAAAATATACTATTAAAATTATTTTTAAATTCCTTTTCAAAGTTAAAACCGAAATTCAACAAGCCACAGCAGTCGGTTGGAAAGAAGCAGCCCTGCAGCACAGGATGTCAGAATCATCAGGTCTCTCGGCCCCTGAAGTTGGGTAATTTCTAGAGAATTAGGGCCTGTCTTTAATTTTCTTATCTTTCAGCAAGACAATTACTATTAATTTGTATGCAGAAATTTCCCTCCAAGAATTGCACAATTGCTTCTAATCAAATTGTGCCTGTGAAGGTGTTAGAGTAAAATTGCCTCCCTTATTTTTGCATGGCAGATATTAAGTTAACAGTTCTACAGGAGCTTGCTTCATTTCATTGTCCTTCCCTGCAACAATGAAGATTAACTCCGGGTCTCAGTGGTCTGTCCTGTCATCACAGAACTTAAGATGTATCTGTCTCTCAGTTAGGACTTTAGGTTACTTTTTAAAAGGGGGGGGGGGGAAGAAACTTTCAGCCATATGTAAATGTTGCTTTTATCTCTGAATCTAGTGCTCTGCATGTGTTACGTGGATTCTTCCCCTTCCCTCCCACCTGCTTCTGCAGGTGTCCTACAGCTTGCCTAGGATAGGAACTGAAGGTTGTATTCGTGCATCGCGTTTGTTATGGGCCGGCATGGCTGTAACTCTGAGGATGTACATACATCAATGCAAATTTCCTTCCTTTAAGCAAGCCCTGGAAACACTGTCACAATGTGATGCTAATATTTAAGCAGTCATCTGGCCTTTTATTATTCTTCAAAGAAAAAAGGGCATGCTAACCTGCTAACTTCTTCCTTTTGTTATACGCCTTAAGCAATCAAGCATTTTTCTGCCAGTCCTTTCTAGCACTGATGTAAATGAAACTCCATGTAATGGTTTGGAGAAGAATTCATGGCAGTGTCAAAAGGTACTTCATCCTCCCGAATTATTTCTTTCCAATTGCTCTTTCTAACTCTGAAGAAGTTCTGTATCCCTCCTTACCAGGTTGTTTACTTTTCAAAGGATTGTTTGTAGTATCTAAATATCTGCAGATATATATATAGAGATAGAACAGAAATTTCCCAAGTCTTAGTTCAGTTAGTTGCTTACTAGACTAAACCTTTAGTTAGTGTTGCTTACATGAAACTTTACATCTTTACTTAACTGCATTTGGCCTCAGTTGCCCTTTTTCCGCCTTGGAATTAAGCAGGACGGCTTTAAATTTCAGTCTCTTCAGATGTTTTTTAAAAATTCAGCTCTATGTTTCCCATGTTTCATAGGATTCCAGTAAAAATTCCTTGGGGCATATCACATTCTCCCAAAGTCAGCTTTCTTAAAGTCAAAAACATTTCTGAACTCCTCTAAGTGTTCCTGCTCTAAAGAGCATTTAGAGTCTAATGAAACCACGATCACAAAACCCTAAATGCCCCACACTTCCACTTCAGTTTTCATACAAGCTTCATTTCCTACTCTTAAGTTCAGAGCCGCCTGTGACTGCAAACTGTTCGGATGTCTGCAGGAGGAAACACGTGCTTCCCTTCCTCAAGGATCTTTTTGCTCATCAGTGTCAATATGTGGCCTGTATTAATAGTCATGAAAATGAAATGGGAGCATTCAAGGAAGAATAATCTTCAGATGATTTTCCTGTCTATTTTCCTCACTAGCAGCCAGGTAAAGAAGTTGCAAGTTGCGTAATTCTGACAGTCTTCTCTTATCTGTTGGTTTTGGTTTTTTTTTTCTCCTTGTTCTGAAAATGTATGTCAGCATCTGAAAACTACTGCCTTGGTAAATGATTAGCTCTGTTGTCCTTAATTCTCCTCCAAGCTGACTTTGCTGCTGTGTCAGCCAAAACGTTTCTATCATTCCTTACTTCAAACTCAACATTATCTCTGCATTGCTTTGCCACCCTCTTCCTTTTATTTGTCCCTCCTGCTAATAAAACCTGCAGTAGATTTTTGTTTGTTTGTTTTAGTTAAGGCCTTACATATCAGGCATTTCAGAGGTATCTCTGAAAACACGCTTGTCGAATTCAGCCAAGTAAAATAATGATTAGTAGTGACTCGTCTCTGTATAGCATCTACAAGGCACTGTGCAGTTAATGTATTTTAAATGTTTCTCAACAAGCATGTGAAAAAGGTTTAAAAAAATAGCATCACTGGGTTTCTGCTTCTGAAACACATGTATGGCAGAGCAGACATTTTCGCTACTTGAGCGAAATCATGAGGCGGCGTCAAAGTTAGGAGGAGGGCCTGGTGGCGTTGTGCTCTGCTGCCATTCCTAGTGGACACAACTGTCCCTCCACAGGCAGCTTTCTACTTTTTTAACTCACCCTGATTCTGTTCATCTTATTTGTTCCTCAGAAAATAGGAAGATCATTTTTGCTGTCAGGTTTTCCTCTCAATATGTCACTAAACCTGAGAAGCTTCAGCAGGCTCGTGTCCAGTCTTGCTCACTGTCTTGTTTAATCCTCTTAACAGACTCTTAGCAGGAGCCCTAGCTTACCTCCTTTCTTGTGGGAGCAGATACCTAATATGTGCCCCTCCAACACTCCCACACACATTTCTGACTTTTTGCTTCATAACTAGCTCATTACATCAGTATTAGACAGCCATATCCCGTAAAGGAATCCCTCTGGACTCCCCTGTTTGCAGTCCTCATATGCTGTGCTTTACTCAGTTGCTTCTCTTTGCGTCATCCTGCTCCTCCTCTGCTGTGCCTCCAACAAAATATTTCTCTGGCAGCTTCTACAGCTGGCTCTGTTCCCCTTCCTTCTTCACCACCTCTTTCCCTGCTGTCATTCCTGAGGTTTTGAAACCAGCCATGTGTCATCTGTGACCTTCACATCTTCATTGATCTTCCTGAGAACATCAGCCTGTCTCTCTGAGTCTGGTTTCTGATCCCCTAATACCGCAACTATCTGACAAGACTAGCCAGAGGAAGAGGGTGTCCTTACCTCCTGGGCTCTAAGTTGGAGTGGTTTTGCACCCTGGGTGTTGCTCCATATGTTCACTTACAAGATCAGTAGTTTTTCTTCAGAAATGTTTGGGCGAGCTGAAGAAACCTCCAACTGCATTTGGGCAAGGCAATTTTCCACTCTGTGTGGGTAAAGAGATTGCAACCCCGTTGAAAAGCTAGTGTGTAAAGATAAAGCTGTCATCCAGGCAGAAGGGTTGGTGAATTTAAGTCATTGCTCATTTTTCAAAATGCTGTTGACACATAGCAATTAGTGGCAATCTTGGATGTGACAGATCCAGGCTCAACTCCTGAAAACAGATTTTTAAATTAAACTTAGATGACTGGAGGATTAAGGCTGAGGGAGAGGTGAATGAGGATAGAAGGCTGTTTACCTGCTTAATTAGGGCCTGATTCAGCCAAGCATCCAAGCAAGTGCTTCACTTCAAGGGCATGAATAGTTAATAGGGACAGTTTCCATACTCGGAGCTATGAGTGTGCTTACGTGCATTGCTGCATCTTAATATGAAGCAAAGCAATTTATCTGTGATGGGAACGCAGAAGTCCAGCCCATATGTTTGTGGGAACTCCAGGAGGTGCCAGCTGATTATTCTTGCTTGCCTGCCCCGTTGTACGCGAGCACAGCACTCGGGAGTGGAGATGCTGAAATAACTCAAGACAGTTTCTTTAACCAGGTTCTCTTAGGGTGGCTTTGCAGGCAAGAAGGGATTAGACCAAGTTCATGCAGTTTGTAGTTTTAATCAACTGCTCCTGCAGTGATGTTTCCTGCCCGTAATTCTTCTCTGCCTTCCTGGCGGTGGGGGGTCTTACCACCACCTCTTCACTTATTCATGTTTATTCATGCACAGTAAGTCTCTCTTTATCTCGCTTCTTATCCCCTTGCCTCCCCCTTCTCTTGGCCTGCCATTTGGCCTCCTCCTCCCCCTTGTTATCTCTATCTGTTGTCTCATCTTCATTTGGACCATCCCTTGTTTTCTTATCACTGCCTGTCCTATGCCTGTCCCATACAAACACTCCCTGTGCTCCAGCAGATGTGGTGGGAAATGCAAAGCCTCTGAAGGGAAGTCACGAGGGTAGGAGCAGGCAAAAGCCACCACAGAAGTCCAGGCTCGCCCAGCACCAAAGACACATTTGTCACAACTGCCACGTATTCCCTCCTGCCAACAGTCTCCACCACCTACAGCCTATTCCCCATTTCCTACATGAGATCAGACATTCAAAAGAGGTGAACTGTGGTTCAGACCACATTTTGGAGAGCCCAGTGAGACTGGAGTACTGGCAGAGTGGCTCAACACAAAAGTGTTCCCATGTTCCCACCAGGGCTTTCTAAAGACCTTGGTGTCAGAGGTGGTTGAGGTCACTTACAGACCTGATTGCTGGTTCGCATTCAAAAGTAGGAGTATGTCTGAAGATCTGCCTCCCTTTCAGAAGCTGTTTATTTTATTTTACAACGGGATTTTAAAAGTCAGGCAATACATTAACAATGCTGCTCACATTTTGACTGTGTTTCCCACCACGTTGTAACCTTTTCTTTTAAGAGTGCTGTGCCAACTCAACTCTTGCAATGGTTTTAGAACGGCAGCACAGAACTGTAAGTGACATGATTTATATGAAAATAAAAATGGCTTTTGAATACAGAGGATATGAGACAGAGGTGAGGTTTCCTTCAGCAAATCTGGAATGAAGGGCTAGACTCCTGTCTTATTTCTCCAGCCTTCGCAAGAGCTTGCCTGCCTTCAGCTGTTTGTATTTTATTTTATGGGTGAGTGGGTGCACAAAGGAAGACGACAGCCACAGAGTGTTTGTGTGTTTCATTTGAGAAGCCATGAGATGGTTTTAGTGTCGTTAAAAGCAGCTTCTGCCGAGTTTGGGTCAGCAGATGCCTTGACATCAGCCTTTTCAGCATGAAGTCTTCCAGTCAGCGGTTTGCCGGAGACATAGCTGTCTCGAGCCTGGGTATGCCATGGCACCTGGCATTTTTCCTAATTGAAAGACGGTACTTCAAGCTACAGATTCTCAAAGTCCTGTGCCACCTCCTGCAAAATATGTATCAGTGTTACTTTGGTGTTGCTGAAGACATTATCAGAGTGAGTGCAGTTGTCCTTCAGAGGGACATCCTCGGGCAGCGTGAAACAGCCATGTGGACAAGGTTAGGAGAAATGCATGAAGAGGCAGCCAGTTCTGCGGAAGCAGCGGCGCTTGGGGCGTTGTCTACTAAAGCTTTCATTTCATGTTATTCAGGTGTTTCACGGTACAATAATGACAGTAGGCTTATTTCACCTTCTTCTTTTATTTCTTCAGTTATTTGAGGTTTATTCCCCTAGAAAATGTGGAATGTTTTAACTTTACCTTTGGGAAAAAAAGGTCAAAAAATATTCTAAAAAAAAAAAAGAGAACAAAAGTGGCTTTTCAGTTTTTCTAAGAAAAGTCTAATTTGGGGAGGGGGAAGGTACTTTTCTGGAGTGGTCAGGCTTTCTTTTAGACTGATGCTAGAGGTCTTCAGTCTCCCCCAAAAAATCCACAAGAAGTTTTTGTTCAGACTTATATCTCTGTCCTTCACCGTTCACAGTTTCTCTCAAAGGGGCAAATGGTTGAAAGGAAGCGGAGGTTTGGAAGTGGTTGTTTAAAAAATAAATAAACCTTCACCTTTCCCCTCTATCACCTTTAGAGTCATCATTTGTAAATTAACAGCTTCGTGATAGAGGTAGACGAGGTGGGACCTTTGTTATTGTTGCTGCCGTGTCGTGATGATGTTGATGAGTGCTTAACCACCTTCCATATCTTCAAGTCTCATCTTTGTATTCCACTAAAAACCTGTAGCAATGATTCCGACCTTCTCAGAAGTTAAAAACATTTTACATTGTTAATTATTTTTTAGCATCCTTAGTACTTCCCTAGTGTTCAAGGGGAGTTTGTGTGCTTGAGTTGCAGGGGAGATTAAGCCTTGTAGATCTAAACAACTTTTAAAAGTTTTTTTGTTTGTTTGTTGTTGAATAAAACCCTGGAAAATTATCTCTGTGACATAAACAACTACAGTATTTGTCATGAACCAGGAAATGGATCTTCATGCCCATCTTGGATGCTCCCCAAATTGTCTGATGTCCCAGCTGGATGGGTGAAAGAGGAGACAGTAATTATCTGCAGGGCAGAGGAGACTTAAACATTAAAGGGCTTTATGCCTAGGATCAGCTGGAATTTTTGCTCATTCCTCACATATAGCGTCTGAGCTCACCAAAGCAGACAATATGAAAAATATTAACAGGATTCGAGAAGACATTAGTAATAGATTAAGAGTGCATGCCTCTCTTGCAAGAGTTCTTCTTCTTGATTTTTTTTTTTCCTTTCAGCCAGAAAAGTCTAAAGGTGAGTAGGTGAAGTCAATTTTAATAATTCACAGACGATAATACATCTATTTCTCACTTGACAGAGCTAGTGTTTAAATTATTAGCATTGTCTGGCATAACATAAAACAGGATCAGTCACTCATCCCTTTGAAACATCTAACCTGGCCTCATTTAAATTTCTTCCTTCCAGCTTTGCCAGTACTTTTTAATAGACTTGGTAGAGCTCTCAGCTGACTTGTGACTTCAGACTTTATCTACCCGGTTGTGGTTAGGAATGGAGTAAGACAGCACCATTCCTCGTCAGCTTTTTCTGTATGCAATGACACAGAAACCTCAGCATTACCGACAGCCATTGAAATTCAAAACAGACCACTTGACTGCTGAACAGAAATGAGTTTTTAAATCAGATTTTCTTCTTGGAACATTGTTCGGTAATTTTTGAAAACGCTTTTTTTTTTTTTATTACTCCAGATTGCTTAACTGGTAGTACTTTGCAGTCATGCTTTGTATTGAATAGCTGTAAGGGGAAAGGTGAATTAACAATAATGGAAACAGAAAAGGTGTTTTAAAATAGGACGCCTGCCTGCTTTTTTACAGTAATCTGTGACGAGTTCATGTTTATAATTCACTACATCTGTTGCCGAGTTAGTGCTTTGCAGACCTTAGTTTTACAAATTTCCAGATTGGGTGACTAGGAGTTGAATTGCTTTTGCTTTTATTTTTTCTTCTGTTAGCCCCATAAAATACTACACTTCCACTTTCTGATTTAGAAAGCAAAAACACATATTAAAACTTCTTTACAATAACAAAAACTTCTGACTAAAGCAATTGGCTCCCACTATAGTTTTCCCTTAGATAACAGTTGTAAATTCCCAAACTTCTAATCTTTGGCAGCGTTTCCCTCTTGATCCTAGTTTCTGTTTCCATGTGCTGGGGGAGATTAAAAAGTGGGTTATGAAGGTGAAATTGGAAACAGAGGAAATGTGAGGTCTTAGGAAGAGCTCAGGTGAGTGATAGGGCCAAGTTTGCTCTGTGCACTGTTTTCATAGCCAGGAAACAAAGCCTACTGGGGCCTCTTCTTATACTGCAGTGTCACCACTGATCACATGTTGTGACATTCACTCCTCACTCTAAACAATTCTTCTGTGGTGCTAATCCTATAAGGTTACCACAGTCTTTTATCCTGCACACAGTTGGCTGAAAGGGCTGCAGATGAGTATCCAAAGTAGTATTTAGGTGCCTTTCCTGACCTTTCTTTCCCTGTCTCCTCCCCAAGGTGCTTATTGTTATTATCTCTGTATTTCGCATATTTGTTAGATGCCTTCTGGACGGCTTCTAGGCTTAAAATAAAGACCAAAATTAATCTTGACTGATGAAGTGAATCTCAAAAGACTCAGACAGCTCAGGCATTGTAAACAAAAAGTTGGCATGATTATAATCTGACTAGCCCTAAAGGTAAGCCACCCACCTCTCTGATAATTCAATAGCTGTGTGGCATAATGAATGAAAGGGGAAGGTGGACACAGGAGTGAAAACAGAAACGCAGGAAGGTGCATTATTCTCAACAGTAGAGATTCACAACAGTGAAGACTTATGTGCATTTGAAGAACAGCCAAAGGGAGTTGGTGATGGATGACAGGCAGTTTGTGTGCTGGAACGCTCACAAGAAGTATTCTTATTTTTGCCTTCTAGTATTAGCGATCACAATTAGTTCTACTTTGGCTTAACTGCTGGATGGAGTTAAAAAAAAACTATTGACTTAATTAAGTTCTTAAATATAGCTTTGTGAAGGATTTCCTACTCCAGACTAATGCCTGGAACAATTATCTTTTATACCCTTGATAGCGTAGCTTGCTATGACTGAGAATACCCTGGATGCAAACATCTGCATCCAGCAGCTACTTCAGCTAGTGATTTGCTTTCAGAGGAAGCAGGTGTCAAGGCCGTGATTGCCAGGGGAAAACTCCCGGGAGAAACCCTCCATGTCCGTAGGGGTGTGAGAGGTGTCAGTTGATGCACTTGCTGTGGGTTTTGTGAGGATCAGCAGTATGTGCCAGAACTCATCAAATGGGCATTTTGTATACTGACATACAGACAACTGACTGGAAGGTTTAGCTACGGCACTGGGACAACACAGACAGCTGCCATTGATGCATGTACGGCTCACCAGGACTTTGAGCTGGGAAGGACTACTTAGAAATGTGACCAAGCAGTTGGAGTCACTGTTGCTTTTGGCTGGTACTGCCAAGGATTGTCCCCTTTATGGTGGTAAGAGGAAAGGGTCTGTTGAAGGGATCTGTGCAGTGGGGAAAGGAATGTAATCAGTAACTCATTTTCCACACACTGCTGAATGACAGTGACTGCTAGAGACAGAAAGAGCTAAATGCAATAGATGTGGATGCATCCTTGGTTTGCGTATCAACTTTCCCCTTGCTACTGACTACTTTTTTTTCCCTGTAAAGCCTAAAGAAGTTGGGCTGTCCCTCAGGTCTTCCAGTGTCTTTTTTAACTGCTGAGAACTTGGCTTGACGGTGTTTGCAGTTGCCAACAAGCAAAACTTCACAAGACACAGCATATTGAGAATGCCCTCAAACACAAGGTGATGTGAAGGCTTTCTCAGGGATCCTGTGTAACCTGTCAAAGACAGTTCGGGAGATGGGCACGCTCCAGCAGATGTATCACACCTGCGTCTCTCTTCCAAAAGCCATGAGTAGGTTGTTCAAGCAGAGGGAGGAACTTTTTATCAAGTTCCTCTACAGGAAAATGTTCATTTTTGGATCAGGATTCAAAGTGAATGAATATCCAATTAGAATTCTTTGAGTTACCCTTTTGTTCGTTGCTATCAACTGGCCAAATTTTTATCTTCTCATAATAAGTACTGTCCAAACATTTACAGCGATCTCTGTAGAGATGCACTTTGAGGAGAGGCATTCTGTTGATATAAATTATTTTAACATGGGCTTTAGATATTAGAGAGATTCCTGGATAA
Source organism: Chroicocephalus ridibundus (assembly GCF_963924245.1). Taxonomy (NCBI): domain Eukaryota; kingdom Metazoa; phylum Chordata; class Aves; order Charadriiformes; family Laridae; genus Chroicocephalus; species Chroicocephalus ridibundus. Next base: position 78,752,075 of record NC_086285.1, on the reverse strand, counting down.
GGAAAGGGAGGGTTAGACATTTCTGTAAGGATACCAATTTAAACTGCAATGCGAATGGGAAGAGATGACTTGACAATGCACGGGTGGAGGCAAACAGACTTATTTCTGTGGAAAGGGTGTTGACAAGCAGTGATTTTTGGGAAGCCTCCAGACAGAGTCCAGACACTGACTTTAGGGATTTAGGCAATATAAAAATTATTATTAAAAAAAAAAAAAACCCAAACCAAAACATTTACATCAGCTGTGCCTGCAGTTTTTTGCTTTTTGCCTTTTTTCATCTACTTTTATTCTATTAAACATTTCCAGAAACACTTGTACAGTTAAGCCTAGCACTGTGAAAGGGATTAATATCTTTTTTTTAGGTAGATTCTTCCCGTGTTGCTTTTGTGTCAAATCGAGTACAATTCAGCTGCAAGTTTAAGTTTCTTCTTCTTCAAGAAAAAAGAATACATAGCGCCTTGAGCATGGTAGACCTGATGTGGACCTGAACTAAAATGATAGCAATGAATATCATGTTGGTAAGTGGCCTTGCATATTCACATGGCCTTAGGCATAGATCTAGAGATGGCTCCCTCCAAAACTAAGTTCCAGGCATGCCGACAAAATCATTTGCTCATGTCCCAAATATTGTTTTGCTTTGGTTTGTCCTCATTTTTATTTTGCCTAATAAGGTGATGCTTTGTGGAGGGGGAGCTTACAAGCGTTCTGTTTTGTTGCTTCTTTTTTGCCTCCTCTACAAAGCCTTCTCTACATTGATTGCTGCTGCAAAGGCGGCAAACAGATTCCTCTTTTTGTACCCTCAGATCCCTGCTGAAAACTCTTTTGTTGCCCTCAAAAATCACTGTACTCATGATGTGCTATGACTTGTTGTGCGTCCTGATGACCACGGTTGTTGGTTGTTGTTGTCTTCTCCCACTGCCCTGTATCTCTATTTATTTGTGCTCTCTTTCACGTACTGAGGGCGTGTGCACACAACTTGACCTCACGAATTAGATTGAGTAAAGGAAACAATCTGGTCAGAAGAGTGTGAAATGCTTCAGTGTGGCAGATGCAGGGTAAATTAGCTCATAAACCCCCATGTTTGTCACGGTAGCAGTATGGCTTCGTGTTGTTAGCTAGTTCAGCAATGTGCAGCATGATCTCGGATTATGAACACTTTGTGCGGGAACATTTCTTTTGGTCCTGGATTGCAACGCAGCTAGAGCAGGAGGATCCTGGCTGATGGCAGAGGTTTTCAGACACAAACTGTAATAATCTCCATTATATCTTTGCTAAGACTTTAGAGAAACATGTGTGGGAACCTACTTATTACATCTGTTAAGATTCTGACCCCTAAACGCAGACTTCCGCCTGCATGCAAAAGCCGAAGCAAGCACACCAAACCTAGTTCAGTGCCTGGGTAACAGGACAGGCTTTTCAGTGCCCTGAGACCCAAGGAGCTCATCCTCTTCCTGGAAACTCCTTGGACACCATCTTTAAATGTTTTACGGTATTTTTATTAGTTCTTTCCACTCTTTGGTGGATCAATGGAACTCTGTTCTGCCATTTTAGGCCCTTCTTTCTTTGCATTACAGTTTCAAATTAATGGTCTGCAACTGTAAACTCACATATTTGTACTGACACATTTTTTAAATATAAAGCTCTCGTGTGCCTGCAGTTAAAGGAAGATCCAAAGAAAATGAGAATATCTGGCATAAAGCTGTGGTCTCCACTATCAGCTCATTAGCCAATTTTACAAATTTAGTCTTCATGCGGAAAAAATGTTACAATTAGTGGCTTGTTGGCTATATCATACAAGTGTTATACTGGCAACTGTGCTACTATAAATTTCAAACCAGTGCACATTTTCAGCAATTGCAGGATATCTTCAAAAACATTCCTGGAGGTGTACTTTAAAAAGACGTATTTTATATTCAAAATTACTAAAATATTGTAGGAGGTAAATGTGGTTTCATCTAGCCCCTATATGGATTTTATGGCACCTGCCCTTTTCTTCTTTCAAAAAGATGCATTTAGTATGTAATAGATCCAGATAGACCTATCCTGTATTTTTTCTACTAAAAATAGAAAACTCAGGGTTAGGGATCAGATGGTTTAAGGGGATTGATTTGCTGTGTCCGCTTGTGTGAGTTACATAACACTTTCTGATGCTAAAGACTCAGAAAGTTTTGTGTAGAGAGTTTGGGAACCCATTTTCGTTTACACTCTGACCTCCTTATACTTCTTCTACATTAAAATGAGCTTGACAGGGGAAGTTCATTATTATCAAACTACTTGAGCAAAGGTTCAGGTATCAGCTTAATTCTGCTACTGGCACATGTAATGTGGAGAGTGCAGAATATTTTTGCAGGGCTGAGGCTTGTCTCCTCTCCCATTTCTTCTCACCATGTGCTTGTGTAAAGGGTGACTATACCTCTTTATTGACTTACATTGTCTTTATTATTTTCCCTAGACTTCCACTTAAGTCTCTGTATTGGGATCATCTAATCACGCATCTTCCTGTATCATCATTAGTCATTCTAGTATTTTCCTTCCTCTTTCCCCACAATTGTCTGTTATCACTTAGTTCTGCCTTTTGAAATGTATTCAGACACTGCATTTTTACTCGGTTAAATTTCTTCAGAGCTAAAATACTTTGGGTTTACTTAACGCTTTTTTTTTTTCCCCAAAAGAAATATAAGGCTCTTGCCCTAGAAAACAAATTCCCCACTCCCGTTACTCCCCAGCACCTACTGCTGCTCTCTGCTTTTGCTGCCCAGCTCGGTGAAAACGCGAGTGTCTTGGTCTTTCTGCACCAAGAGAACTTTAGGTTTTATTCTAGGAGATGCCTTTTAAAAAGATACCCAAGAATCACAGGTTGTGCTTATACCCAGAACAAAAGCAAAAAAAGTACATGCCTGGAAGTACTCTACAGGCAAAAAAAAAAGGGGAGAGAGTCCAACTTTTTGATCTTTTTTTTTTTTTTCCCAGATATTGGTAAGTAAGTGAAACAGAACTTGATTTGGTGCTCATTCTTGATGAGATGCATGTGCCATGCACATACATGTGAGTTCTCTCTCTCTCTTCTCTGTTTAAATCCCATTTAAACAGTGCTCGGTGACTGCTGGGAGTTGTAATCCATGTGCAACTCTGTCATGAGGCAAACTCCAGCTGGAGGGACGGCTCTACAGAGCGCTCTGCAACCGGTTGAGTTGCTGAGGAGTCATAAAAGAGGGAAAAAGGGGTTCACGAGACCTCAGCCACTGCCTTTTGGAAAGTGTTTCTTACACTCTCTTAAGAGCTACAAAGTCTGTATCTTGTACAGTTTCTTATGCTTAGCCAGGCACAAGATTACAAAACAGAAAATGACAGAACTTCACAGCCAAATTGGTACTTTCTCAGATTTGTTTGACAAGGTATTTCACACAGCTTCAGAGAAGACTGAAAGCACCTATAAAAATCTGCTGTTTACTACATAGAAAGAAAAACAAAATCTTTTGTTTTTTATTGAAGGAAACTTTTTTTCCTCCTACCAGAATCACCAACAACGTGAATGTTTCTACTTGGTTCTCTACTTCTGATACACGTTTCCATTACCCATCTCTAAAGTCCCTGTCTGGATGTATTTGCAGGTGGTTATCTGAAGAAGCACAGGTGTTTGGAAGTTTACCATTCTTTTAATCAAAAAATGTGTTAGGGTGTATTAATAGCTTTGCTGATTCAGAGCCATAGGTTAACAACTCCGGTACTCCAATACTATTGAGTAATTGCCCAGAGCACTATCCTAACACTTCTGTAAAACAAAGCGCTAGGGACTGTTAGTGTAGAAAACTGTAGAATTTTATAAGGGAATTTTAATAGGGAGCACTATTAAAAATAAATACCTCTGTTTATGGGTATTGGCTGATGAGTGGAATGCTAAAAAAAGATGCTAAGCAGAGACAGCTTCGGCAATAGAAAAGATAAACGACAACGGATAATTGTGAGTGGTGAGTATGTCATAGTTGTTATTACTGATTTTTTCCCGCTGGATTGCCTTGGTGTTATGCTCAAAAATAACAAAGTAACTGGTATCTGCGTTGTAGCAGAGCAGATTTAGGGAATGTTTGATGGTGCTACAAGTTATAACCTGGCTACAAGGATATTTGGGCTTTGGCATCTTCGAATTAAGTACATATTATTTACCCTTCCTGCTTGTAATCTTTTGCCAAGGCAGCGCACTAAAAAGTTAGTGAACCTTGGGGACTATTGTTAGCTGAGAATGAGAAGGTAGCCTTACAAATGGTATACATCCTCTTAGGAAATATGTTGAATTGATATGGTTGCAAGTTGTGGGCTGTGAAACAAATCTCTTAACGCTTGACATACACTACAAATGGAGCTATTGGCTCTTGAGGTGAGATTGATTTTAATGTACTATGGTGCTGGCGCCTGTCATAGACCACCTTGCAGCATACAGAGGCCAAAGTGGTAAAGTATGGAAATGATCGGAGTCAGGTGGAGGCTGAAATCCTGGCCACTGCCTTCAGTGGAGCCCAGGTGTATTTTCACAAAAGGGATCCTGGTGCCTGGAGAGTGAACACTCTCACCAAAATGCTTCATGCCCCTCAGTGAGGGTTTTCAGTGGGGTGACTGGAGGAGGAGGGGACGGGAATCCCACCCCACATCTGGTCAGGGTACGAAAGGGAGTTGCAGGTACAGTCTTTTCTTTTGTTAAGGTAACCTGTCCTGTCAGTTCGTAAACCTTTGCCTCTTTCCCTCTCCTTTTTTCTGATGAAATGCTGCAATTTCTAATTGCTTATGAGGCTTATGAGTATCACTGTACAGCTGCTCTGAAGTGTTGGTTTAAAGAATGAGTTTATAAAGCTTTCCCCTTCTGTGTGGCTGCAAGAGCAGCAATAGCTCCATTGCCACTCAGATGCTTACACTTACTTGCTGTGATCAATTGAAAGTCAGCTTTGAAGCAAAAAAGCTGGTGATACCATGCTTAATTCACTCCCAAAGTCAGTCTCACATTAATAGCTGGCAGTAATCATCCTAATATTAGAGTAGAGGCTTAGAGGGACACTGGACCTCAGAGCTGCAGACAGATCCCTGGGATCTTGAGTCCTGCTTCGGGGTGGAATTTGTGAGCGAGGCATCCCCTCCAGGGTTACTCACAGAGGAAGGAAGGGGTGGCTGGTGTCTTGGCCCTTAGGGTTGAAATGCTTGCCAGCAAAGCTGGAGCACTATGAAAAGGTCTGCAGTTCAGCAGGGCTGTGGTATAAATACTCCCCCACAGCCAGGATCAGTGGAAAGACAGACACTGAGTGAAGGCTTACTTTAGCTGTAAATTTTCATCCGTTGGAAAACAAGTATTTTATTTCACCAGTCTTACCCTATTCAAAGGTTCGTAATATCAGTGTGTCAGAAGTGACCTTGGTTTTCCAAATCAGCTAATACTGACTGACGGGCATTGTTGACATGGTAAAGGAAAGCACTATATTTACCACAAGTAACCTTGCCCAAGCATGACTGTCTTCAGTAGTGACTAAGGTGGCAATTAAGTGGTGTTTTCTGTTGATAGCCTTATTCAATTTCCTTCGGATAAAATGCTGGTGTTTTATTTGGGGGTGCTGTGAGCTGAGAATAACAAATTCTACTTAGACGACACGGAATAGTACAAGTACAAAATCATGCATGTATTCAGTAACAATTCAGTCCTTGGGCTGGAGAAACGTGACCTCTGTGAAGACAAGCAGAAGAGTCATTGTACACTTTCAGAGTTAAATTGATCAAAGTTTTTCACTGTCGAAGTTACTTGCATTTTGAAGTGAAAAGAATATTTCTCCAAAGTAAAATGTTCTTTGGGAAAGTAAAACAATAATTATTGCTTCAGCAAGATTTTCAACTTAAGAATCTTTTTGGGACTTTAAAGTTCTCTGTGTATTCAGTCCTAAACTCTTGATATAGGATTGGTATAACATAACACACATTATGCTTGGCTTCTTAAACAAGTTTTTATTAAGTTGCTGTGCTCTTTGCAACCTTGGAAACTTTTTAATTCTTACTTTACATTTGTGAGTTCACAGCTACCTCCGTGTACGATGCAAACATTGGCCGTAAAATGAGTAAGTAAAACACCTCCCTGCAATTAAGAAAGGGGGCAGTTTCCTCAGTGGAAATAATCTGCATTGGCCATAGCAAGAGCTACAATTCAATTCAAGCATCTCATTTAACACTTCAGATTGTCTTTGCATATATGGGCTGGAGTCCAACGGCATTAGGAAATCCTTGGTGGATAGTAATCTGGAACACAAAAAGCAACAGTCATACTTCAACACAATTGATAGCCTCTACTTACTAGCAGTCTTCAGGCTAAATTATCGCGGAGATGCAATTAACTGTCTTTCACTGAGAGGGTGGGTCCTTCCAGATCTAGAAGAGGTCACAGATGGGGCAGTGTGGCTATGTGGTTAAGCGTAATTTGACTTGCTCAGAAAAAGGTCCAGACTCTGGGCTCTTAGCCTCGACACATGCAAAGTCAGACAGTAAGAAATGCCATTATACCCCCAGCCCACCACATCTGCCACCAGGCATGACCCATCCAGGCTGCAAATTCAGGCTTTTTTTTCTTTCTTCCTGTGCTTTCTGTCAAGCAAGTAACTTTGACTTGCATCTCTGACTTGCCCTGAGGAAAGGGACACAATCGAGTGGGCAGTCCTTCGTCTTGTTGACTCTGTGGAGGGGAAATAGATTATAATCTTTGCTCTAGGTATTTGTTGTACTGAATTCCCTCTGAGGGCTCCCAGGTATTTGATTATGCATTCATGGGGCACCTCAATCTAAAAGCTCCAAAGTGTGAAGGAGTTTCATTATCAAAACTGTGATTGTCATGTCCAAAATGTGAAATAATCAAGTTAATAATTTGTTTGCTTGTCTGTCACAAAGCAAATAGAGAGTGTCATTTCTTGTTGAGAAAACACACTTTCTTGGCAGAGCTTAACATAGATGTTTCCAGCAGAATCTTCTCCCTTTTGAGTCTGTCTAGTGTAGGAAGAGTAGTGTTGGCTTCCCAGTTCAGTTTGAGATTTGACAATGCCCAAGGGAAGGGATGCGTCAGTTTTAAGGAATCCCCCACGCCCCACAAAACTTGGAAATTTTACATTTATAACATCATGTCTGCCTTGAGGAGGCAAAATGTTGTTATCAGGATTAACCTTCAGCTAGTTTTTTGTATTATTTTCAGATGGGCATGTTTGACTCAAAAGTCAGCCTGACTACCACTCTGTATCAGTTCTCAATTTTATATGGACAGCAGCATTTAAGTATCACCTTATGTACAAATAAGCAAGGTACAATCAAGTTTTGAGGAGATCTGAGGATCTTTTGCTGGTATTAATTGCTGTACCCTCTTTGGCTTGTTTTTCAGTGCAGTTTTAAAGGCAGGCATAAGGATTTGGGATAGTTTTGTTGACACAGCCCATTCAGAGCTTCTCTTCCTGGAAAATATCCACAGGCTGAGCAAGCTTCGTGAACCTTGTCATTAAACACTTTATGCCTCCTCCCAGTTGCACAAATGTTAGAGTGTCATTTGGTTGTATTGGATGTTCTCTCCTTGCAAGAGTTTAGACATTAATTTCTTCCATATTTATTAAATTCTTTTTCCCCGTTTTGTATGATGCAGGGGAATCAGGCTAGCATATTTGAATCCAAAGTAGCCATGGGATGATAGAGATTGTCACAGCTACAGAGACTTAGCCGTTTGCTTTTCACATTTTCTGAAGCAGGTTCTGAGCACGGAAATGGGAGCTCAGTCTGTCCCTCAGTTATTCAGTACGTTCTACCGCATTCACCTTGTCCTTCATGTCCCACGAGTACTGGTCTTGAAGTCCTGGCGTGCAGAGCTCTGCGGTGACCTGCACCCTCCTGCTGCATCTTCTGATTTCTCCCTGGGGTGAAGAGAGCCCAGGGAAGTGGCAGTCAAAGCAGTGACACAAAGTCCCAAGCAGGACTCACATGAAGTCTCAATGAAGTTGCAGAGCTCCTGCTCCTGCATAGACAATGTTTTTCCAACACTGAATTGAGCACCAAAAAGGGAAGGTTGTTATTGGTCTCAAGAGAGGAAAGAGCAGAGAGAAACAGGGCTTGTGCATGGGTGGGTTAATGGAAAGAGCAGGAATAGATTTACCTCCACTCCTGTCCTTCAAAAGCTGTTGGAGACTGAGTGGTACAGGCACTGTAGAGTTGCAGAGGTTAAAAGTGTTTTTGAGGGCAAGGATGAGAGCAGTATGGCTATTATTTGATTGTGGCGAAACATATTCTCAGCATCCCTAGATGTAGAAAATTCCTTGAAAAATCCCAGCAGATTAATATTTTCCTGTCTGGTGAATCTGGCACAAAAACTAAGATCTGGGAATTAGGATCAGTTTTAAAATTTTACAGATCATGAGAAATCAAACCATAGGAATGTCACTAATTCATTTCATGAGGTGTTCATCTCTGCACTGCCAGGAGAATAACTGCTATATTTAACTAAGCAACAGCTCTTCAGCCAAAAACAGCGGATAGCCCTAACTCGTTAGTTAGCTAAGCTTCATTTCTCACTCCCACTCCCTTCCATCGTATCTCTGGTGGCGCAAAGCCCATTGTAAAATTAAAAGTTGCCTTTCGTGTTGCTGGGCTGCACTAAAGGAGCAGCATTAAATGCCTTTCGCACATTCTGCTTTTGTCACTAAGATTTATTTAATGGATAGACAATTTCCATGCCTGCTGGCCCTTGCTGCTTTAATCCAATTATTTCTCTAAATGTGCTAATAGTCTCAGATTTCCAGTTTTCAAAATGAAATAAAATTAAGCGATCAATGTAAAACGATGATGTTTGAGGGGTATCTGTCCACATTTTCAGCCTGGAGTGAAATGCTGTTCAAGGGGCAACATGAATCTAAGAATGAAAGTTAAGGCTGCCCTTTACTTGAATTGTGGTGTGCTGATAAATTCAGATCCGGCCGAGGCAGACTGTGAGGGCTGGCTGTGTTTAATACACCTCCAGCCTTCAGAAGGTGCAACCAAATCTGCCTGCTTCCGAGTGCCATGTTTGCCATTCAGTTTCCATGGATGTAAGCCATTCATCTTTCCCATATCTTTGCTGGGATTTTCAATATAATGTGGCCTTTCTCCTTGGCAGCTTCACTTTATCACTCAAAGAATCAGAACCTTAAAGAAACCCTGTGAAAAGCTGTGTAAAGAGACAGCCGACTTCATAGGCTAATCTGGCAGCACTTCTCTACACGAGCAGCGGTGCTGAGCTCAAAGTAGGTTGTGGGCATCCCAAAGGATGGAAGAGCTGTAGGGCTTTTAAGGGGCAACGTTGATTAGAACCAAGACTTACAGCTGAAGTGTCCTTTTTCTCGGTACCGTGGCTGGCTTGAGGCGGTAACATGAATGAACTGAAAAATTAGGAGTAGCAAAGTTTTGTTGTAGTTGTTTGCTTCTGCAGATTAATGCAGAATCTGTTATATGACAAGGTGGAGGAAAATAGATCCAGCCAGTGGATGGGGGAAAGGCATCTCTGCTGGTGCTCATCACAGAAAGACATATAAGTCAAGGATCTGCTCAGGTGAGACCCTTAGGAAGTCTGTCCCCAAATGTCCCGAGGAAGTAGAACCATTTAGGCTGGAAAGGACCCTTAAGATCATCGAGTCCAACTTTTAACCTAGCACTGCCAAGTCCACCACTAAACCATGCCCCTAATGGATACATCTAGACATCTTTTAAATACCTCCAGGGATGGTGACTCAACCTCTTCCCTGGGCAACCTGTTCTAATGCTTGAAAAGCCTTTCAGTGAAGAAAAGTAATCTATGTTAGAAGAAGTTTAGATTTCAGAGCCCCACAGAAAACAAAGTTATAGACATATGAATTCAGTTGAAAATATGAATGGGCAGGAGTTTTTGGAATTGGGCATTTTCATGAGTGGTGAGGATCATTGTGAAAACGGATTTCGTTCCTAGATGCATTCCCAGCAGCAGACTTTGGTCTGTGCTTAAGCCAACACATATCCATTGAAGTGAACACAGTCTTGCCAGGATGAAATGGATATTTGAGTAGAATGATGCTTCACTTAGTGGCTGAGCTCAGGGAAACATTTAAAGAAACCGGGAGCACAGTGACCAGCTGCTGGGAAGAAACCATTTCATGAGACTGATAGGCTTGGGCTTGAGGTTCCTTCTTCTATGCTTTTCTTGTTTTATACCAGTGCATCTGATGCTGCTCATTTTAAATGCTCTCAGAGTATGTGACTGCTTCTTACTGAAATATATTATGCATATGTAGGTAGTTCACCTGCCAAAAATATTTTGCTGATTCTTTTTTCATACAAATGCTTCATGTGCAGATATTTACCCCCAAGGAATTCTAGTCGCATTGCATATTGTAAATTCAGAGGAACCTCAGCTGTTTTGTAGACTTGGATTGCATTTGTTGGTGTTAAAGAACAATCGTTTGCCATAATCTCTTCCTTCTTTTATCTGTACCTTTCCACAGTATTTCCTTTTTTTTCTGTCCTTCACAACTTTTCCACCTTGCTGATCCTAGCATAGAAGTACTCTCGCTATATCTGTTTCTCTTTCCAGCAGGTGTGCTAGCATGGTTTCCTTGGCTTACTACTTTACAGGTCTGCGACTTGGTCTTGGAATTTCAGGCACTTAAAGGTTTTAACTTCCCTGCTTCCATCTCGTTTGTATCCGCCTAAAACAGGGCATGATCAAACTCCACCTACTTGTATCTCACTTTTCTGACTCACTGGTATATATTTATACCTGAGTTTTTCAGTAGATTTAAAATAACAGCTTTTATTTATGGACATCCCGTCCTTCCCTTTTTCTGTGCCAAAATGATGCAATAGTAAGAATTGGCAGTTTTAGTATTTCCCCTGTATGAAGGTTCCTGGTTTGTTTGTATCTTCTAAGCACCAGTGTACACGCATGGTACAGTTCCGTTTGGTTTTCAGGGGAAGTTAATTTGCTCTGGTAATCAACAGATGTCACACAAATCTGAAGTACAAACCCTTCGCTGCTGACAACTATGCGTGCGTGGGCATACATGCCTATATTTCTATATTCCTAATGAGTTACCATTTGCTAGCAGGGGTGTTCTATTCTTTTTTTTTTTTCAGGATCATTATTATCGCTTTACCTGGAGTAAGTAAGAGCTGGTCGTATCCCACTAAATCTTCTCCTGGTCACAGTCCACAAAAGTGTTTGTTTATGAGCCACAAAAGTTAGATCACTTTCTCGTGTCTTTTCCCTTGCTAAATATGTCTGCCCAGCCTAATTTAAACTTAAAGAGGATCATCAACTAAACCACATTTACCAATATGATTTTCCCCATGGGGAAATTTGGTAAATGTTGCAATGCCTCAAGAAATGCTGAACAAGCTAGTCACCGAGCAACGCCTTCAGGGTCTGTCCTGCATACTTCAGGCACAGTTGTTCCATGATCCCACAAAAACGTGGTCTGTTGCTTTGGTTGACGTAGGTTTCTGAGCCTTTTGGGCTTTAGGACGGTGTTAGCACAGTTCGTATGAGGTGGAGGAATGAACTGTACCTGCAAGAGTGGCCGGGATCGGCCAGGTGGGAGTCACAGCTCTGCAGCAGAAGCAGAGCCCAGCGTTCCCTGCGGGAAGGAGCCAGAGATCTCCAAGACTGGTTGTGTCCATTGAGTTGCAGAGGACCAGGGAGGGGCAGCTGCTGAAGTCAAATTTCATATCTGCTTGGGCTCAAATTTACTAGTGTTTTCCCACCCGCGGACTATTTCCTCTCTGCAAAAGATTTCTTACATATCATATTTATAAATGTGTATAAACACAAAATGTGTATCATAGAGGGAGAGAGAGATATAAATATATACATATGTGTGTGCGCGCCTATATATGTAAATATATGTATGTATAATACACACAAAACTTAAGTATACATTAACCAAGATAAGCTGTGTTTGCCAGTGCTTTAATCTCAGTGGGAGACTGTTGTTGCTGGAGTCAGACTTTTGAGCACCAGCTGAGGATAGGAAACGAGATTCTGGCATGCAGGGTGTGGGAGGAATATCTCTTTGTCTACCCCCCCTTATTTTGTTTCAGAGTACATACACAAATAACATTCACATGTGGCCACGAGTGATGTAATGCATGCAACTGACTCCAAAAGAAGCTTTTCTTGTGAGCAAAGCTCCTTCAGAGCATGTGTCGCTTTATACCGCTATTAAATAATATGTTGTCACACCACAAGGTAATATGAATCATTTCAGAACGCAGGTTTTTTGTGTGAGAAGTTGGAAATCTATTTGTGTTTATATCTTCTCTGTTTGTTTACACATAGAAGAGGTATGTTTGTCTGTATACGCCTGTATATGTGCACGTAGACAGAGAGGCATGAGACAAATTTCTCCTGGCTTGCCAGATTTTTGTGTTTTAATCTGGTTTCATTGCTTTTGCCTTTCACTTAGAATACAGTGACTCTCGTGGCACAAAGATGCTGCTGTCTGCAGCTTGATCATCAGGTTAATGCTGTGATTTCCTGTCTCGGGAGTCTGTGGCTGCAGGGCACCCAAAGCACTGTAAAGCCTGTTTTCTTGCAAACGTGTTTGTGCTCCGGCACAATCCACACAGCACAGACCCATTTCCAGTTGCTTAAATTAAATACCACAAAGGCAAAATTTGCCTAAATTGCCAGTGCACTGGGTGGGAAGTGGAATGATAGAGAAATGGCAAATTCCTTCAGGTCCTAAGGGAAACATGAAGGCAGTGTTTGGAAAGTAATCACAAAACTGCAGCATCTATTATTAAAAAAAATATTTAAAAGTAAAGTCATATAAGGTTTGTTCTCATTGGCCCAAGAAACAATGGTTCACATTTTCCTTCTCTCTCGTGGAGAGTGACTGGGAGAAGGCCCTGTGTGAAGTGCAACTGTACTGAAGAAAACAGTTACATCAGTGTGAAACGGGGTATGTGAAATCAGATTCAGAGCCAGCATGAAAACCTTCTTAGCAAGGGCTGTTTTAACACACATGGAAGGTATTAGCACAGTCCCTCCCCAGATAGCACAGATAGTGTCAGAAAAAAACTGGCTTTCCTGGATCAAGTATAGATTGCCAGGGCTTAAATTGCATGATAATGAGCCTGTATTACTGCTATTTATTTTAAGTACCGGCAATGTATTTGGCACCACACAAGGCAAAACTAAAGAATGTTTTCATCCTAAAGAACTCGTGGTATGAAAGCAGACAAAGGCAACATGACATATGAAGGGACATACAGGAAGTATTGTAGTCAAATGTAAATTATTTTCCTTTATGGTAAAATGACACTCTGTGTGAATAAATTTTCTACGTCCCCAGATAGGCCTCAGCTCCCAACAATCTAATCCTATAATACGTTCTAATTGGTTTGAAAATACAAATGTAGTATTTTAACCCCCCAAAAAAAAGAAGACTTGAAAGGGGCTGGATGTTGGAAGCAACCTTAAAAGACTCTGCCTCAAACTGATCAACCTAAAGAAAAAAAAAAAGCATCCAACCCATTGTTTTAATTTCTTTTCTGTGATTTTTCAACAATTCAAATAACATGTCTCCATTATCTTTAATTTCCAATTAATTAAATCATTATAAAAAGTTCTGAAAACCATAAGACCCCAAGGATCCTCACGACTTACACAGTTTGCTGCTAGAAAGCAGCCTGTGCTTGGATTTTGCTCTTTTCCCTTGCAACATACCCTTTCTAATTGCTGCAGGTGGAATTCAAGCTGGTCTTTAACACATAACCAGCTTTGTTCTTTCCATTTGGATCACAATTTAAAAATGAAAGCTAGCTTTACAGGGCCCTGTGAACACTTGACGTGTGAACACGTCAGGTGAGTGGGAACCCTTGCATTATCTGCAGTGGGCAAGGGAAGAGATCTTCAACACTCAGCACATTACTTTCTTTTTGGCTTAGAAGTGTATGTGACTCGAGTCTGCGTGGTATACCTGTTGTGAGAGCAAAGTGAGATGGTTGTTTGAAAGGAAATGATGGTGGCAAGAGAGGATCTGTGAAGCCTTGCCTGTTTGTATGCCGCTCTGGAAGACGGGGTGGGTGAACGGTGTTTGTACCTCCTTGGGCTCGGCTGGGAGCCAAATCCAGTGGGCTGTTCCCAAGAATCACACCCTGGTGTCAATCGTCTGCATAGAAAGGATAGTTGTGGGCAAGAGCTGGGCTTTTGTACTGTTTTGTTGACTTAGCTTTCTACCCTGCATAGGAATGTTCTCCATCCAGAAAAAATAAATCCTGTCTCTTTTTGCCAGAATCTGTTTTTTGGTTGACTAAGTGTCATCCTGACTCATTTCTGATTAGGGGAGGGTGTAGGTTGGAAGAGGATTTGCTGAAGAAGTTGTAGTATCTTGAAGTAGATCTATACAAAGAAATATTTAAGCAATACTCTGCCTTTGTGTAGAGTTTCAACCTACAAACAAGTTTCAAACGGGGTTTTACAAAAGTCTCATCAGTATTTTTGGAGTGATGGGATAGGCGGAATATTTGTTGAATCTGAAGAGCATTAGACGGGATTAGCTTAGCATTCAAGGCCAGAAAGGCGCCTGATACCAACTTGTGAGGAAATGCTCAGAGTTCAAAGTGATCTTGGCTATTGGCAAATTGGTCTGACATGAATAGGGTATGATTCAACAAGAACACATGCAGAGCACTGTACTTAAGGAGTAGATATCAAACCTGCCAGTATAGGATGAAAAACAAGAGCCAAAAAGCCATTTTCCAGAAAAGAGATCACAGGGGATTGCCTTGTTAGTGTTGTCAGAGTACTGTGGAAAAGCAGGTATCCTACTGGAACTGATGAACAGGAACATTGCGTCTAAAACATGAAGTGATCCTTCTACTCAGTGCTGGCAAGACGCAGGGTGGTGTCTGTTTTGCACGACACATTGCAGGAGGACATAGGTTGATTGATTCAGGGAAAAGCAACAGAATTGTTTGAAAGTTTAGAAAGCGTAAGTTTTAAAGAAAGATGGGGTTACTGGTTTGTTTAGTACAGGGAGGAGGCTCTGTACTAAGCCTGATAAGTCTTTCAACAGGTAGAAGGATGCTATAAAGGGGAAGGGAGCTGGCTATTCTCTGGATTGACTGAACAGGACAAAAAATAACATCCTAAATTGCAGCAAAAATGGTTTGTTAGATATGAAAAAAATGTTTCCCACTGCAAGGTTTCCTGGGATGTTAAGGGAACTGAACCCAGACCTCCCATGTCTTTTGATATATGTTGTAACTGCTCATCTGTTGCACAAAATCTGAATATCATCTCTTGTGGCCGCAACAACTGCTATACGCTGGTTTCAGGTTGGTCAACACATGCCAATGGTGCATATAAGCCACAGGGCATGAGGGCCCTTATGTTTAGGCATTTACCTATGTTAAGGTGGAGTTTCATTATGAATTGGACATGTTCTGGCCCACAGAAGTGCAACTGGGCTCATACACACCCACGTTGGCCGTGTTGAATTTAGGACACTGGAAAGCAGACATTCTGAATCATCGCTTGAGGTATTATTGCCTACAACAAACAGTTTGAATCTTGTCTTCAACAGAGGGAGCAAAGTACCCAAACAGCGAGGTAATCATAAAGCCATACTGTTGCTTAATAATGGTATGCTCCTGAATTTCCTGCGAGAGGTAACGAGAAACTGATATACTAATAATGCAGCGGTACTACAAGACAGAGTTATAAGTAATAATGTATTTGTGCACATGCTGTTAATTTTGCACTTCTTTTCACGTATTGAGAAGATTTAGATAGATCAACAGCTCTTGTTTTTTTGAAGTCCTTTGTATTACCATAGTATGCTATTTTTCTCATAATGTAATCCAGATGTATATTAACTAATTATTGAGATACCATTAGAACTTTAGGGTAAATATGTTTGTAGCTAAAACAAGAACAAGTAATCTAGTTTGGAAAACCAAAATCTGTTCCCCAAATACAACAAACTGGAGGCCAGTTAAGGTGAACTATTTCCACCCGTTCCCCCCACCCTTTTTTTTTTTCCCTAAGAGTGATAGAATATGAATTAAGAAGCACAAAGCTCTTAGGCACTTTAGATTAAAGCATAGTAATGATAGCTTGATGATTGAATGACGTCTGCCAAACTTCCTCAGGGACTTCAATAATATGAGGGTAATAGATCATTAGAAGTGTTGAACACTGTGTCTGACATGTTTAAATTTATGTATCACATTCCTCTAAAATAATAACTAGTAAAAAGTTAAAAGCTTTGGAGGGATGTGGGATATGCATGCAAAACCACAGAATAGGCGATAGTAGGAACTGGTGGTACCAGTTAAGTAGCTCAAGATTACCTACTAGTATATTTTAAGTATGTTAAAAGGGAACTTAATTATAACAACTTTAACTACGTTTCCTTTCAAATTCCTTGTAGAATGTGAAAGTGGTTTAGGTGAACGTATTTCAGTTAGCTACCTACATGGGCTAGGATCCACTATTGGGAGCTACTGCTCAGCTTAGTGGATGGCAATCCATGAACTACTTTAAATCCATCATTTTGGATCATGTCCTTAGTCAAAAATTACATACAGTCAAAAGTTATATAATAACTTGGTTAGTTTATGTCAGCTGAAAGAAAATCAATGGGCTTGGCATTGGGTGCTAAGAATGTTACAATTTTTCCTCTGATTAAGTTCTTGGAAGGAGAAGGCACCTCAAAGGATAATGTAGCTTTGTTTCCAATGAGATGATCACCTTGCTTTTAGGTGCAGCAGGTCTCTGCAGAAGCAGTGCCAGTTGCTCTTTGGGAATCCCGAGTTAAACAGAAGCATTTCTTGTTAAAAACATGGAAGAGCAGTTCTTGCCGGTTTCCCTCGTTAAACTGGGAAAGTCAACAATGAAGTTACGAGTAGCTTGTGGAGCAAGGATTAAAATAAGCCAAATGACAGAGGCCTGTAAAAGAACACAGTTGACATATATGTCATAGGTTGTGGAAAGGTACATAAAATAATATCTGTGTTGGACTGTTGATGTTTTTGATGAACTGCTTTAAAATGTAGTTCGTGCTTGACACTCACAGCAGCTGATGGACTCAGAATATGAGCACTACAGCAAAAAAAAAAGTAACAAATGCAATAATTCACACTAAGGTGAGGCCAGTCGTGCACTCTGTTTGTGCCTTTGCATTGTGTTGTCACATACTGATAATGTTGTAACAACGGACAATGGCCACGCAGTATCGCAGTGTTGATCCAAGGATCTGGCTGTGTTTTTGGTGGATTGATGATAGGTGAACCCTGATCTGCTTTGCCCAGAATAATCCCTTCCCTCTCCTCCCCAAACTTATCAAATCCCCTCTTTCCTTGTTGGGACAGGCCTGCCTGCTGCTCTCTCTCTGTGTTACCCTCAATGGCTAGAGTATGGCATACCTCAGCCACAGTCATGACACTGCCATATATCTGTAACTGGGAGGGAATGGCATCAGGCCAGACTGCCTGTCCTGTGTTGTGGGTGTTTCCTGGGAATGCCATTTGCTTTGGACTCTCGGCTCACTAGCAAAGCTCAGGAGCCTTTGGAAATCCCAGAATTTCTATTCTTCATAGAGTGAAGGGTGGATATTACCTAAACTTGTGCTCATATTTCATGTGAAGTATGTGGTATGAATCCTCCTCAGGTTACTTTTTGGACATGGAACTACGTACAGTAATAATAGATATACTTGATGCCATACGTTGCTCTAACAAATGTAGCAAAACTTTGAGGTTTGTTTCCATCAGACTGCTGTAATAGTGCAGTATCAAGTAACTTCTAAAGGTCATAAAGTACATGTGGCTCAGCTTTTTGTTTTTTTTTTTAATATAACTTTGATCAGTAACGGCATAGTCATTATACTGGAAAATAATACTGAGAGGCAGAGGACAGAAAGAGAAATAATGATGGCTTTGGAAAAGTAAGGATTTTGGAAATCCTACAGACATAGTTGCTACTACTTCACTGAAAACATGGTCATTAGCTTCAATGTGGTCAGGACTGGGACCATGAGATTAACTAGAACTGCTCTTATTTATACAAATGTCTGTTAGGTGGCTCACAGTTTATTCAAATGGGATTTTTTTATTTAAAAGGGTCTCTAAGACATGTCTGTTCCTATTAAAGTCCTTTTCTCTTTTTTTTCTTTTTTTTCTTTTTTTCTTTTTTTCTTTTTCCTTTTCCTTTTTCTGTTTTTCCTTTTTCTTTTTTTTACTCTTTAGTTTTGTTTTTCCTTTTTCTTTATTTCCTTTTTCTTTTTCCTTTTCTTTTTCCATTTCTTTTTCTTTTTCTTTTTCCTTTTCCTTTTTTTCTTTTTCTTTTTTTTCCTTTTTCTTTCCCTTTTTCATTTTTCCTTATGCATATGAATTTATGACAGAACTAAGTGATAGCCTGTTTCCCCTTCTTTGTCCTCACATTGATCTCTACTCTCTGGGAGGCATGCACACCATCGACAGCAGCCGGCCACCTGACTATGCAAAGGCAGCCCCGGAGCAGGGAGCGGCGGGCGGCTGCATACCACGGGGTAGCTCTCTGGCAGGAGGCCTCCTCCCGCTTCACTCAGACATGTCAGGACAGCAGCTTGAAATGCTTTGTGAAAGTACAAAGTGAAATGAAAAGCTTCTCCCACTGCTTTTCAAACACTGCAGTAGAGACATCTCCAAAAGGTGACACCAAGAATTACCCCAATGCTGCTCATGTTCAGAAGTGCTCCCTTGGCAGCTGTGTAGATATCCCAGAGCTTCACATCCTAAAAGACAGAAAAAATAATCTTCGTAGGTATTCCACCTTACTGAAGGTCAACAACAAAGTTAGGAATGCCAAGTAGAAGAAGGAAGAGGGATTTTCTTGCTCCTGAATGTTTTGTCGAAGACTCTATGCTGTGTGGCAGCAGTAGAAGGCTTATTATAAAGGTGAATGAAAGCCTGTATGTACCTAAAGCAGTGGAAAAAGAATTCATGAGATAATATTGTTAACATAATCTCTGTCAGAGCAATGATTGTCTGAGTTACCCATGACATGAGTTAAACTTCTCCAGAGACAACCATGGGAACTGTTAAATTCTCCTTTACTTCCTCGGCATAAGGAGGTCACCAGAGTCAAGAGTACTTCATCCCACAAGCAAAGAGAGCAGAATTTAGCCTCCGTTGTGTAAACACAAAACTGAAAACATGAGTCCCACATAGCAGTAGCTTTCTTGTTTAGGTGTGAAGTTCTTCTTTTACTCCTTTTTTAAATCTAGTTTTTATCTAATACATACTATCAATTAATTGCCAGGAGTCACATTCCTTCTCCTTTTAAACTGAAAATAAAGCCACTGTGTATTTCCCTGATATTTCCTCTCTCGCTTCTGAGCTGAGAGGTACAAAGTCATTCCCATCTTTGGATTCAGAAGGCAATGTGTAACATCATCTCAAGAGTATGAAATCACTGGATGGAAGAGTAGGTGTTTATGTTCTCAAACAAAAGGGGAGATTTTCAATAATATCAATTAGTTCAACCCTGATTAAAATTATTGAGATTATGTTTAATGTTTATTAAATGACAGTAGAGTTATTTAAAAGTGTCGTTCTTTTGCAAATCTCTGTTACCGAGCATATTTGCTGATTTAAAGGCATCCTGATGAATGTTTGCATTTCTAAACCTCATATGAATTTGAGGCATGGCTAGTGGGATGTCAGATCAACGAAATTTTTAGCTTATGTTGGTAGCTGACAAGACCCAAAATTCTATCTGCATATTTCAGGACTAATGAGAAGTTATGTGAGCGTTTTCTTTCAGACAGCTCTCTGAAAAGTCCATGAATACATAAAGCTTTACACAGCATAAAAAATAAAAAAAAAAAGTAGTGCTGGATAAAAATTGAGATGGCATCCTATTTTGGAGGCAATACAGGAGATAATAAATAAAATGAAAAGGTTAATTCAAAATGGGGAAGCAGATGTAGCATATGTGAAGGAAAGCTGGGAAACAGTAGAAATAGCATTGCACAGGTTAGATGTTTACTCCAGAAGGAGGAAAAGTAATGTGCTTTTTGCTTCATTTATGTATTCTTCATATGCCACAAAATAATGTAGTCATGTCTGCTTTCTTTTGAGGTTTTGAGGTATTAAGTCATGACAGCAGTTGTGGCTTGCTTGAGAATCTTGCTGAGAATCTATCTGTTGTGTGGTTTACTTCTGTCTGATTAACCCCAGGACAACCCATTGCAGCATAATCTTTTGGGTCCATTTTGGTGATATATTTGCAGTTTCTCACTTTGGTGAGAGATTACAGTATTGCAGTGTTTTAGGGGTCTGTTTGATGTTGTAAAGCCTGAAAAAAATGACAGAGGTGTATCAAACGTGGTCATACAGGGAACTTTTCACACGTACATACCTAGTCTGGGGAAGCTGCGACTGTATGTCTGATGTATGTTCTAGTCCAGTTTCCAGCTCTGAGACACACAATAAAAGTGCCTGTTTTCATCTCCTGTGTAGCTTTGTGAGTACTCTCTTACTTTCTGACTCCAAAGTGATTGTTTCAGGAGGTCTGATCCAGAGAGATCTGTCTTATTTCCTCTACTCTGGCCTTTTTATGCGTCAAAGAAAGAAGCTGATCAACACTGTGCACTTGAGTATGTGTGTTTGTAGAGAGAGGAGGAACAGCTCCTTCTGACTACTTAAATGTCACTTACGCTTTTGAAATTGCTAGGACTCAAAAAAGTTTTGGACTGGCCACCTTCACAAGGACGAACTTCATCCGCAGAGGTCTCTAGCAGTTCAGGAGTTAAATGCTGTTCTTTCCCAGAGAGCAGAATTTCCTCCTCCCTCATGTCTAATTGAAGGGTACATATCTATGATCTACTTTGAACAGATTTTGCATTTGCTGCACCCAATGTAATATGTCAGATTAAAGCCTAATTGATATTGTCAGTTTGACAGGTATTTACGTAATACACCTGTGACTTGTCCATGCTGCAACATCAAAGAACAATGTAGTCCATTGTCAATCTTGTATTTTTTTTCCCTCTGGAAGACCAATTCATTGTTCAAGAGTAAATATGAAGTATCTTTCAGGAGGTTTGCGTTGGCACGTTTCCTGCCCAATTGTGATCTGACTAACAGTAGAACCAACCTATGCTGATTTTGTAATGGCAATTCCAAAATTATCAGGAATCACTTTGAAGCACGTGTTTTCTGACATTATCCTGCTATGAAATGGTCCTTTTACATTTTGTAGCATGTGGGGTCTGACTCACCTTTGCATTATGCTCTTCAGTTTTATCTTGATGTAACCCCCATTGACTTAATTACACTGGCGTAAAGATGGAATGGAGAAACAGTGAATCAAGCCCACTAACAAGTCCATCATGAAAATATGGGAGTTGTCCTTTTGTCTTCAAGGAGGTTTCTCAGGCGGACTACTCAACAGAATGGGGTGACTCCACTCGATAGAGTCAGATATTCTTCGCTATTTTTAGCAACTTGCAAGAAGACTGAGGTGTATTCATCGAACCATACCTCCGTGCAAAAAGCAGATATGCATCAGAAGCCTGTAACTAGAAATGGGAAATTACAAAGTAGGAACTTGATGTCGTTGATAAGGAAGGGCATGGTGCTTCAATCAAAGACAGTATTGAATATAATTCTGACATTATATTTATTTTCGGCCAGCGTGCAGCATATGCAGTGTACAGTTACTTATAGAAAAGATGAGGAGAAAAGTAAGTATGAATGGTAACTTAGGGGCAAACTAAAATACAAGGGGGGAAATGCAAAAATAAATATATTTTAACCATCTAAGTGCTAGGAGAAACTACAGTCCCTACACTGCAGGAGACACAAGATCTTGAGGCTTCAGAAAGATCTGGGATCATGACGTTCTTGAAGGAGGGGCTGCAACATGAATTCAGTAGGAGAGTGCAGCAGAGAGCAGAGAGCACAATTTGTCCTTACCAGCCGTGGGATCTCTGAGGGGTGTTTGGAGGCCTGAGTTTTCTCTGAGACGTGTAACATGATTCTCCGCACCCCAAGTTATGTCTGGCAGGCAGAATTTAACCTTTAACTGGCATGATTTCAGTTATATCAACAAAAGATCTCGGTCCTCTGCCGCAAACAAACAACTCTAAATTAACTGGTCTGAATAATTGAACAGGGGTTTGTTTGTTTGTTTATTTCAATTACTGTTTGTGGTAGCAGTGGGTGGAAATGAAATCTTGCCACTGCTTTCTGCCTTCTATCAGATTTGAAGCTTTGTTCCTCTCTGAACCTTTGTATTGCATGCCATTTTTCATCATATTTATCCATTACTTCTTTAATATCCCTTTATTTTTCATTCCTGAGGATCTAGTGTGTCACACTGGGTACTGTAGTACTCTTGATCCAAGAACACGGTCGGCCTTTTCAAATCTTCTCTGAGAGCATTCTTTTTTCCCTAGTCTTTCCCTTATTAGTTAATTCTTTTTCTTATGTTTTTGAGACTTTTATATTCCTCTGAATTATTTTTTGCAGGCAATGTCTTCTCCAGTCTTCATCATATTCCAGTATCCTGACCTCTGTAACATTGGCATGTCAGATGTGCCAGTTTTGGTTGTTCTCAAGACGTCCTTTGTTTAGATGTCCTCTGGTTCTCAAAGTGCTACGTTTACATGTACTATTGGGACTACAACTATCTTTTATTTCAAATGCCATTGTCACAATGCATAAATTATTATATTAAATGTCATGTCTTCAGTTTATCTTGCCACACAACTCTTCTGGGGTTTACTGTTTACTCCCATGGCACCAGCATCGGGTATTTGTTCTTTTCCTCTGGCCTCTCACTTTTCATAAGCCAGTGACTTCTTTGCTTTATATTTTTAATTCCTGCATTATTTCCCTGAGCACCCCAGCCTGCTAGATTGCCCTCCGCTCCCTGCTCCTGTGCATGTTTTACCCTGCAAGGTCAATATGCTGTTCCCAGTTCTGCTTGTTGTTGCACTGATAGAGATGTAGTCCTTCCGCCTTCTTCCTCATTCCTAAATAATAAATGCAGCCCTAGTTTACATCAGTAACAACTGAGCTTTGAGCCTCTGTTCCACTTTCCATTCTTAATTTGGTTTCTGTGACCTGGTATTTGTCCCATGCTCAGCCACCACCTCGCGGCTCTGGAGCTGAGCAGCAGGTCATGGTCCAGCTCGTCTCTCGGGAGTTTTCCCAGTGTTCAGTATTGCTGCTGGGGTTTTATTTTGAATGTTGTCTCACTGGTTCAACGTAGGAGTTTTCAAGAGCTGGAAGTGTTCCTGCAGCCACCCAAAGCCATGAAGGAGTCAGGAAGCCAGGCCAGCTGTCTGTAAAACACCTGCCCAGCTGATGCCCATGGTACAGAGGTGCTTCCCGACCCTGCCTCATCCAAGGCTGTTGCTGTATATTTAACTATGAGGGCTGCATGTGTGTGTCTGTCTGAGAAGGCAAAACCAGGCTGTTAAAGACTGTTTCATCGACTCTTGTTGGCTCAAAGTGTGAATAAGCCTTGTTTAAGATGGGTGTCCAGGCTGTTTACATTGGTTTTTGAACTGCGGCCAAATTAAATTTCTGAGGAGGTTGCTATTGCTTTCTAAAGATGTAACCCCCCTATCTTTGTTCATCAGCTCAAAGGTATTTATTAATGATTGTCTATGTTTGTCAGAAGAACAACAAGTAAAATAGGAGCCTTTTATTTTACACAGTCTTGGTAAACATGTGTATTAAAATACAACATCCTTTTATTTGAACAATATTCATAAGAGGGAATATTAATTATTATTAATGTTAGAATATTACTGTTTTGCTTTATGCCTTAGGAGATGACAGTCTCTGCGGCAACATTAATTCCTACGTAGCTTGGCTGTGTAGGCAGAAAGCAAATAATCTCCTAGCAGACTATTCAGCATTAGCATACAGTCTTCCATCTCGTACTGTACTTTCAAAGCGATTCTCATCCACTGTACTACAACCTCGCACTAACCTTATGTTAACAAATTTATAACTTGGAAATTATTCTGCTGACATCAATGGTGTCACACCGTGCAAAACCTGTTTAAAATTAGATCCAAGGTATTTCTTTTTTTAAATTTTAAAATGTGTTCTAAATAATGTTCACATGCTCCAGTAATTGATGGTTTGGGATTACTTTTCTTTTTCTAGTTAAACAATGAAGGTTTTTTAAAGGTTTTTAGTCTGTTTTTCCCTCTTCTCTTCTTTTTATACTTAAGATTGCTCCCTTAGGCAAAATCACTGATTTCCTATCTTCCCTTTGCAATCCAGCTATATTATGAACCGACAAACTGACTTGTCTGCCAGTTCATTCTTGAACACGGTTTCTTTTTAGTGCAAGCAGAGCATGCAGGAATCTCCTCCTTTATGAAACAGAAACTGCCTGTCTGTCTATCTGTCTGTGTACACACAGTATTATACACTAGAAAAACAGAAAGAAAAAAGATAGAAACCACACATGAGTTAAAGGAACATTACTAAGGTACAAAGTCAAATACCTAGAAGCTAGGTAACGCAAGCATTGCAGGATCTTCGCTTGGCCCCCTTCTTTGTATGTCAAAAGAGGGGTTACCTGCTTGTTTTGTCCAGCCAATACCCAGAGCATGTAAGATGTTTGAGGGAGGTTGGACTGTCCAGAAATTTAAGCTATCCATCCCTACCAGGTCTCTGCTGAGCATGTGCAAACTGCCATATTTCAGTTTTTTCAAAGGCACATGTATTCACTAGGCTGGGGTGAACTTTCACCAGGGTGGCAGAACACACATACCTGGCAAAGCTGCCAAATCTCTGCTTTATTTTGAGTCACAGCTGTAAAATACAGGAGGGATAGAGCTTTCTAAACAGACCCCGGGTTTCATCTGGCAGCAGCCAAGGCGTTATGGAGAAATAATGCCCCAGGGGAGACACCCAGGAGGTGGGGATGGAGAGCAGGGTCCCAGTCTTCCTCTGTTCCACCCAGGCTGGTAAAAAAAGGGGCCAGGGGCCAAGAGGGACATTTCCAACGCATGAGGTGGTAGGATTCAGCTTTTCACCCAGTGTCCTGGGAAGAAGAGAAAAAGGAGGCGCAGGTGGGCACGCGTCCTCCAGGGCTGCTGGGACACTGCCAGGTGGCTTTCGCTAGAGGCTGGATGAGGCCCCAGCAGCCCTGGGACGGGAGAAAGCTGAGCCCACCACCAGGCCGAAACAAGCAAGCACTTTTCCTCTAAGAAGTTTCCTTGGTAATCCACTGAGTGACACGGTGGTTAGTACCGTCCTTATGGGCCTCCTATCAACTGCTGCTGCTTACAAGGAAGCCCGTGTCAGATACTTCAGGTGAGCCGATGCCCTGGAGGCATCTCAGGGGCGTGCGTTTGTTCACTGGGAGGAGAGCCTGATGGAAGTGAGGGAGCTTATCTAAAATTTCCCCAAGCCCCGCGGCGGTGGTGCTGTGACAGCCCGGCAGCTGATCCCAGCCAGCCTTGGGAGCGCGGGAGCCAGGAGGCGGAAGTGGATGGGGGGTCGGGGCGGCAGCGGGGGGCTCAGATAACAACCGCTCGTGGAAATCCAACCTACACGGGTTGTGCGTGTCGCCAGTGTGAAGATACATTTTTAAAAATTGTTTAAGTAGCACCGGAGGCAGCGGTGTGACCTGCAGATGACTTCTCCATTTCAAGCTGCGGAATGCAGAATAAAGGGAGAAAAAAAAGAAAAAAGCCATGGAAGAGACACATCTATGATTATTTCAGCTTTTCTGTAGAGAAACTTTCATTCCTTAAAATTAAAAGGGAAATTTCCTTATTTGGCTTATTTTGAGAAAGTTATTTCCAAGTTTGACATGGCATTGATTTCTCCTTATCTGGATTTCAGACCGTTCTGAACATTCAAGTATGCTGAGCTTTTACTGTAAACTCTTCAAGCAGGGTTTTTCTTTTTTGTTGTTTTTGCTGTCATTTTGCGGCTTCCAGAACAATAGACCTTGAGCCTATGATAGCTAGTAATTTGCCTGTTGTTTCAGGTGTTACCAGTAACAACGGTCCTCTCTCTTTAGTTTCTATATGTTACTTCTGTTTTATCGCTGAAAGAATCACAATTGCACTGGGATTTCTTTTTACAGAGAACTGACTTTATTTTTCACTTATATCTGATAATGGGATGACCAATGTGCTGTCCTGACCGTTTTCCAAAGCTAAACCGAATCTGATGATGCTAAGTTTTAACTCTTAAACTACTGCTCTTATGAGTTCACACTTTTCTTTGCAGTCACGTTTGGTGAAAGATGCCACATGACAGTCTTAAAAGTCACATCTGTATTTTACGCACTGTGATTATATGTCGTGCCTTCATTGGAAAAAAAAAAGCTTTCTCAGTTTTTATTAACACAGACAAATCAAAACAATCCCAAAGTCAAGGTGGAGGGAGCGTAGCATCATCCTACTCATAAGCCTGTCTCATGGTTTTTGAAGTTTTGGGTTTGACAGCTGGCCAAGCTTTTGTATGTGGCCTGCAAATGTCCATTCTGACTTTTGGGGGTTTTCAGGGAAGGTAGCCTGCAATTGTCCCACTCACTGGGGGATCCTGCACAAACGTACCCTCTTTGATTTAGAGAGATTAATTTTATCAAGTCCCAGTGAACCTCCTGAGATAATATCCCCTGAAGAAGGCAGGAAAGTCCCTAAAATAAGAGGATAGTGATGGGTTTGCAACAGTACACATCATAGCAAAATTATTTTTATGAGTAGTAGATGCATGAACGGGGGAAATATTTTTGCCTCCATTCTACTAGCATTGCTGCACCTTGGTCCCTCTATGACATCAACAGCAGAACTGCCTGGAGAAGAAAATAGGAAAGACAGAGTACTTACATTTTTCCAGTGAAAATACTTTCTCCCCCAAAAGACCACTTTGGTCTTCCCTATTATAAAATGTAAACACTTCCTTATAGTTTGAGTATAACCACACTTTAAACAGCTGCTGCCTCTCACCTGCGCTACAGCTCTATTTCTGCAGTGAATGAAGCCCTCTCTTCAGAGACTGCACATCAGTTGCATTTTTTTAACTGCTTTGGGATCCTTTGGGTTGAAAAGTATTATATAAATTTAAGATATTAAATCGTTAAGAAGAGTAAGAACATTACCAGATGCTGAAGCTCATGTTATAGCCATGATGTTAACAGCAAGTTGGAAGATACCTACATTTCATCTCTGGTGCAGGTGTCACATCGCGAAACCCTTTTCGTGAATTGCACATTGAAAGTCACGAGGATGTTTAGCCCCAGCTAATCCCACTGTACAGCAGTCCGGAGCCTGCCTGATCTTATAGTTAGGAATTTTCGTCTAACCTCCCACAATACTGGCATTTTTGGCAAGCTTGTATCTATCTACTCTTATACCACTGGCCTTCACTTAAATAGTTCTTTCCTTTGGTGACGCTATAACATCTTCTCCCAAATGACTGTATAGTACACATTTACGTCACCTCCCAAGTTTTAGTATGGTTGACTAAACAAACGAAATTCATCCTTGTGTTCTTATAAGATGTTTCTGCACCCCTTGACCATCCCTACAAGTTTTCTCTATGTCTGCTCCAATTCCAGTTTGTTTTCTTTTAACAACACTACCAAGAGTAGTATTTAAATGCTACACGTTATTTGAAATAAAAGACACATCAGTCAGTGTCTCATACGCTAGCAGAAATACTCCCCTGTTTGCGCTGGAAACGCCTCGTACTGTGCAGACTAAGATTGTGTTTCCCTTCATGGTTGCATCACACTTCTGATTCACAGTCACCTGTGATGAACTGGTACCTCCAGGTTCTTCTTCACACCAGTTATTTCAAAATACAGTGAGCCTTTTGTTTCTAGCCTCTAAGTGAATTGTCTCGAGCTTTTTCCTCTTGACTCTGTCAACTCCTTTCCATGATGGCAGCCTTCACGCTGAGCCAGGTGTTTCTTTCTAACCTGAGCCTCCTCTGTCCTGATGTTTCTCAAATTTAAGCCATCACCAACTTTCTTCAGCTTGTTTGTAATATTTTTGAAAGTGCCTGTGGTGACTCTTAAGACTGATAATGACAAGCCCCACCAGTAACTTCATGCCGGCCTAAGACTTCCCCTTCTGTGACCTGTTGCCATCCCCCTTCATATATTTTATTATTGCTCTGCTGTACCTCATCTTCTCCAGCTTAGCTGTTACTCCAGTTATTGGAAGGGTAAATTAGTCTATATTGTGCTCTATCATGGCACAGCTACGTCACTCTTAATAGCAAATGTAGGGTGAAGGCTGCTCAGATGCTTCCACATTGTGCTGTAAGCTATGAGATAGAAGTATCTTCTGTAGTAACAGGGCATGGCTAGATAAATCAATGTTACTTTAGAAAGTTTGCAGGAAAGAGTTGATACTTTTTTCTATTCTTTCTCCTCTCTGGATTGAGAGTCAAGGTCACTGGTTTTGTCCTATCTCAAATGATCCCAAAAGGAGAAAAACAAAGATGCTTTCTGAAAGGCAAGCAATTTGTACAAGTCTTCTTTTAACATTGGCTTTAAGTTTTGTCATTTAAATGTGTACTTTAGTTTTTTGCATAAAAGGACCCCGCTTTAATTTGAATCCCAAAAGAACTCTGCATCAAGTTCTAGATTACTTTCTTCCTCTATATTATATAAAATCATGCACCAGATATTTTTTTTGTCCTTACCTGCACTTTCTTCCCACAGTGGAATACTGGCATTTGTTTAATGTACCTGAAGTCGGATGCTGCTGCTGCTAAGAGTAATCAAGGCAGCAACTCAGCTAAACTAGTTCTTGAAAAAACTTCTCCATAATTATTTAAGTAGCAGTAGTTGTCGGTTGGATTGGGGTTTTATGTTTGTTTGGGATTTTTTTGTTTGTTTCTTTACATGCATGTTCTTTGTTAGATTTCAAAACAGTAAAACAAGTTAGCAATTTTTTGTTGCCTTTTTACGTGCTTTAGGTTTCAGTGCTCTGAGTCATGTTCTGCATGAATATCCATAAGCATGAAATCATTAATGCGCTTAACGCGCTTCCTCTTTGCACTTCTAGCAGCAGTTCCATGGACTGGTTTGTTACGTTAGTATAACCAACCAACAGCACAAAGCTGCTGTTGTTTTAAAACGAGTGCCAGTCTTGGATATTTCTTTAATTTTTTTCTCGTTTTCTAATTCTGGGTCAAAGGTTCAGTTAAATGAGCAGGAATACTCATCTGCTCAACTTCAAGTGTGTTTTTCCCCATCAGGGCCAGAGCGCTTGCAACCTGGCGAGATAAAGATCCATATTCCGCTGGTTTGCCTCCCATTGTTTTACCAACGTTTCAAGTACCAAACCACTGCTTTATCATTCCATGGGAGGCAATACAGCTGACTTAAGCATGATACTTCCATTCTTATGCTTACAGTTATAAGCGTGTCCCCCTTTCTGCAGCCTAGCCAAGCTTTGGTGGCCATATGTTATACCATATGCTGGAGCTTATGTGCAGCTACATAGAAACTTTTGATAGGATTAACTGAATTATCCTCAATGTGAAATAGACCAAGCTTTATTAAAAATAAATCTGAAATGGTGCGGTAAAGATGCTCTATGTTTTATGGGAGATCTCAGATGAGTGATATATCTGAAAGGGCTTGGAGCTGTGGAGTGCTGGGGGGCAGTTCTTTTTAATTGGTGGTGAATTCAGTTTGGGAGATTTTTTTCCTTTGTTTTGCCTTTTAACTCTAAATGTCAGTATTCAGGAACAACTGTGTGAAACAAACACAAATCTGTTGTATTTTTTAAAACTATTTTAGTCCTGTTTCCAACTCCTCTTGTGCTGACATTCTACAAACTGGTTTTCTAAAAGGACTGTCACCATCAATTTTGCTTTTTTAAAGGACTTTAATTCTTTCAGCATGTTCATATGGTTTTATAAAGCCCCAGATACATGGCAAATCCCCTTGGTGTTGTAAGACAAGATTGCTGTTAAAAAATGTTTAGGCTTAGTCAGCTTCTTCTCACTACTGAAGTCATGAGGGACTCTGGGAAATGGTGTTTATACTAAGCTTAAATTGATAGGGCAAGTTTAATGCAATCAGGTCAAAGGTACAACTGCTTAGCTAGTCTCATCAACCACTCGGGTTTCAGCATCAGTTTATAAGAAAAGGCCTGTAATGATAACATCTGGCTGCGAGCGCATGGGCTGCATTCTCCGTGCGGTGATTGAATGTAATTTAATGGTGGGGAGGAGCAAACTGAAGGGCAGCTTCATTCCTGAATTATGATCCCCGACAGATAAGGTACAACTGCCAGACTTTGATCAGCCCTGTTATCAATTCACTTGATGAAGAGCCTTTCTCCAGCATAACCTGGACAGAGATGTCTTCCTCTAAGGAAGGAGTGCAGCCCGTTCCAAGGGCTTGTGGGGGGCTGTCAGGTCCAGGACAAAGTTTCATGGTTTCCTAGTGCATAGGCGTGCGGCTGATTGCTGGTCAGGCATTGCTTTCAGCGGGTGCCGAGTGACCTGGGACAACGCTCGAGGAAACGTGCTAGACAGAATAACGAATTGGGCTGCCCTTCTAACGTGAGAAAGCATAATGTTCAATTATATATTTCCTGTCTCGTACTGTCCAGCTTGGTGTGTGGCAACCTAAATATTCAAGATTACTGCCAGGCAGGCCCCAAAATATACACTTGCTAGGAGAAGGTAGATAGCCAAGACATCCTGAGGGATTTTAATCATAGGCAAGTCTGGTCTGCTGATCTTAATTCAGACCCGAAGAAGGGTTTTTGCATACAGAGTATGTCTGGGTTTGCCAGCCAAATAAGGTTGTCAACAAAAAGGTATTGCCTTCTTTGTACTATACAGAATTTCCTATCGTATCATTTTTATTTCTTTTCTGAGCAAGTTTCTGGATTTTGATCCACTCTGGCTGAAATTTTCCATGTTAAATGTCTGCCCCAAGGTAAAGAATTTGGGAAATTTCAGCCAAAATAATTTCCAATAATCATTACAGAAAAGAAATTAAATGGGTTGTTGTCATTGGACTTCGGTAACAGCCTGTTTGAAGTGGGAACTTGAAATGTGGCGATACTGTCGCTTGTGTGTCATTGACATCCTTTTTTGTTTCCTGTGAAAATCACTGCACGTTATGACATTTAGAAAGAAATCACAGTTTACACACACTTAGCAAAAAGTCTTCAATTTTTACAGGTAAAATGGCAGAATATTTAATTCATATTCAACGTATTCAGACTTCTGATGGTGCTAAATGTGATGTGTTATTTCTGGGGATCATCAAGCATGCTCCCACCACCCTGCCGATACCGTCATTTTGAACTGAATGAATCTGTGCCAACACATGGCATTCTCTGTCGTTAGAGGAGCCACTTGGTACAGAGCTCTATTCCCAAGTATATTGCTTACATTGAGACAGCACACGCCTCAAAGCCCAGCAGGTTAGCGATTATCTAACCTAACTGTTTTCAGCAAAGGTCCCATGAAATATTCTTTGGCTGCAAACAAAACAGGGAAGCAGGTTCTCAGTTGCATCTGTCACTCAAAAAAGGAGTATGCTCTCCTTTGTCTCAAAAAGCATGTGTGGGTGGGCTGTCTGTGAGAGACAACACTAAGAAGATCCATAACAGCCAATGTGGGATCCAAATGTTGAATATACCCAGCCACATTTCAGCCTACAAGTCCTTGTGATCACATATGGCACAAGCTTTACTCTGGATGGGGGCAAGAATTTTTTCCATTTTCTCTGCACATGCATGTGAACTGCTTCCACGTTTGTGTAAGGATGTTCTTTATGATGTGTTTACATTAGGTTTGCTGATATTCAGTGTGTATTCAGTGGGGATGCCTTTCATTCATGTCAAAAGAAAATAGGATAATTCTTGCCAGTCAGCAGATCTCTGTGTTTTTCAGAGATTCATTAAGTAAGAAACTTCAAGATACAGGTTAGGTTGATAAGGTTTGCCACTCCTTTTGAGGAACCAAAGCCCAGGAAGACTGGACAACTTGCCCACAGATCAATGGTAGGACAGACCATGGGATCTGACTCCAAACCTTGCTCTCTGATCCTGAGGTACCACAGTCCTGCTCCTGGGCCGAGGCACACCCTGTTGTAAAATCAGCTCTTGTACACGGTAACGGGTAGCGTTTTACACTCTTTTGTCTTGATATGTATATTTTACTATCCATAATTATAAATCGGGTAGTAAACCACTTCCTAATGGCACAGAAAACAGCCAGCCAAATCTTGGCTCGCTGTTCTTCCACAGCTTTGAATTTTTTCAGTAGTTTTCAGTGCTCAGCTTAGCGTGCGTGTAATGTGTCTTCTCATACAGATGGGATAAGACCCTACTTAAAGCAGTAACGATTATATACATCATACTTCTAAACGTATAAACTGCTTTTGAACATCCTGGAAAAGCTAAAATGCCAACAGTTAAACTAATGAATCATACTTTCTAAGGGAGTGTTTTTATATATAATATTTAAAATCCAACTGTATATGTATAGGGAGGGTGAATATTTACACATCACATGTGTAAGATATAAATGATCCCGATGAACGTGACTGAAGTAAATTATGTTAATGCTCCAGTTAGAACTATTTCTACACTAGTTTCAAAATGTTTTTGTTATACTGTAGATTCAGTGTCAGGAAGATGAAGGAATCTGGGCTTTTAACTGCAACCTCCACACTGCAGTGTGACTCTATGTGGATGTTCAAAATTAAACATTTGGTTTAAGCACTAAACACTAAAGTTTTCTTTTTAATTCCTAGGCCTGTATAAAAACAGATTGGGAAATGGTTTACAATAATTCCTATTGGAGGCTTCCACACTGACAATGTCAGAAATGACATCACTTTTCTGCTATTTGTTTTTTTATTGCTTTTCAAGAAGTTTTGAAATAGCCAGCATGTAATTTTCTGGGTGATAAGTGATAACCTTTAAAACAGGACTATTCTTCTTTTAAGAGAAGGATGTTTCCATCCCGCCTCCAAGTTAGTTGACTTTATCAAGGGAAGACACCATCTGTCCCCAGGTCATGCCAGTCCTGAAAGGTGTGGAAAGATTCATCACTAGAGGGAGTCGTTGTGTT
Organism: Chroicocephalus ridibundus; assembly: GCF_963924245.1. Classification (NCBI taxonomy): domain Eukaryota; kingdom Metazoa; phylum Chordata; class Aves; order Charadriiformes; family Laridae; genus Chroicocephalus; species Chroicocephalus ridibundus. The sequence goes on along the minus strand of NC_086285.1, from coordinate 78,718,979 downwards.
CTTGGTTACCCTTCTCTGTAGTCAGAGCTTGTCATGGATGGTCGTGCAACTGGTCCTACAGTGAATGGTCCCATGCAACTACCTGCAGGAAGGATGGTCTAACCCATACTGTCATCTCCAAGTAAGGAGGCCCTCTTGAGCCTTTCCTTATTTTGTGCTCCAAGTGACTCTTCCCAGGTGAAGAACCAAGCAGAGAAGGCAGCTTTTGTGCTCCCTCTGCCTCCACTGGCATTAGGCCCCATCTTGAAGGCTTTGCATTTGGGAGATGGAGTAGCTAGCACACGGTTTTGCTATATAAGGGTGATGGGACAAAAACCAGGGTGCGAGGAGAAGTCCCAATGGATAAAAGAGAGTGAAAAAACCCTTCAGAGAAATGGGGAAGGGAAGAAATGGCAAAAGTCTGAAGGTCCCGGTAGGACGAATGGAATAGATGGTAGAAGAAAGGCTTATGAGGGAAAGGGGTAGATAAATGGAGGTGATTTAGAGGGGAATATGGCAAGTGGAAAAGGGGTGTGCAATGAAGGAAACAAAAACAGCCAAGGGAAGATAAGGAGAGATCATGACTTCTTAAAGGGGAGGATATATGAAGATCATAGAGAGGGGAACACGACGTTTTTAATAGAGTATTTGTGGCACTCAAGTAAAAAGTTATTTTAATCAAAAAATCTTCACTGTCCATCAGTGAGACCTAAACTCCCATACTTAACGCTGACTTTACATACATAGCCAATTGAGGAATGCAGTAATTGAGGACAAAATGGAGTTTGGAGGACCAGTTTGAATATGTGATGGACAAAGCAGACAATAAGAGAAATAACCTTTTTAGGTTTGATGTTGTGTTTACAGCACACTCTGCCTTCCACTGGACAGGATAACCAGTATCCCCAGCTATGGCTAGATACGTAACAAGACGTACAAGAGTAGGTTAATCCAGCTTTATGTTCCCCTCCGTCTGAGCTGGGCACGTTGACTAAGGCCGTTCTAACACAGAGTTCTTTCCTCTCCAAAGTGGCACGAGCTGTGCAAGAGGTTCATGGTTGCTCTTTCTCCTTGGGTCAGGTCCCTGCGACATGCCTGTCTGCGGTCTCCAGGCACTTGGAAAGGTATCGCTGCTCTAGGATGCTCCTCTCGTTTTCAACTACTTGAGTGCACTGCAGCCTGTACTCTCGGCTAGACTGCTGTAGTGTTTCCATGCATGAAAATTATATGGGAAATATATAAAAAACATGTGGATTTGATACAGGCTTATTCACATTTTTAAATAGAATGTAATTTGCTATTGGCAAATTAATCTCATTTATCCTAGTTTCATTTGTTTAAACCATGTGAGTAGAGTTATTCATGTGCAAAGGAGTTGGCAAATGATGCCAAATCCACGAATACCTCTGGCTGCTGAACATAGCATTTGGAAATGGAGTTATTTGCCATCCTCATTTTGTAGTATGCTAATTTTCATGACAACCCACTGTGATATTAGGGAAACTTATGGCTTTGCCTGGAGAAAAAAGCAAAAAGTTATTATTAACCTGCCAATATCACACAGGGACTACCAGAAAACTGTAGTGAGCGAGACAGATTTGCAGGACTGGACTCTTTTGTCAGTGGTGGAAGTGGTCCCACTAACATGTTGCACAACACATTTAAAATCCAGTTCCAAGCCCTTGCATTCGTCTTTTCATTTTTTTCAGCTTTCAGTTAGGAGAAGTTATTGAGACCGCTCCGGCTCTTTCGTGCATATGTGCGTGTGGCTACAATAAATATATACATCTTAATCATACTTAAAAATTCTAGGTTAGGGGATCCCACGTGCTGCAGATGACACTAAAGTGGCTGCAGCATTTTGATTGATTTCTGTAGGATATCACAGTAGTATTACCTTCATTAGAATGCTGTGGGCTGCCCTGGCGGCTTGCCAGGAGCCCAAGGGCTGCATCATATTTACATGAAATGGAGCATATTGCCACCCTTGGCATTAGCACAAAGGCGTGTCCCCAAGACCGCGCAGGTCCCAACACGCAATGAGCCATCTTAATCCAAGCAGACAGGCCAGGAACTGCGCATTTTCTACAGCCGATGTACCTCATTCCGGCTGCACTATTTGTATGCTAAGCGAGCAGTTAAAAAAAAACACAGCAGTGCAGCCAGTATAATTATCTTTTATCTCGCAGGAGTTCAAAAGGAGGGCTTTCCCACTGCCACTCTGTTTTCATAGCCGTCTGCTCCAGAACCATTTCGGCTGTTGGTGTTTTATGTGGAAAATTAAAGGGGGAATGACTGTCAGAGCTTCCTAATGACATCTTGGGGTTATTTTATATGTTAAGTCATTCATATCTTTTACAATTTAAAAGCATGCTGACATCATACACATAATAGTCATACAGGACTGCCTGCATGTTTGCAAATAAATGTTAGAATTCATGGTGGGTTTTTTTTTCTCATGCCAAAGATTATTAAATAATTCAGGCCCCTTTTCTTCAAGCACTTTCTCTGTAAACAGAAATGCCTCTGTCTATATCTGTTAATTGCTAATAGACAAGACAACTGTAAGTTGCAAGCTTTTATTTATTATTTATTTACAAATTACAATTGAAGAATCATAAAAATAATTATTAGGGGAAATTATTTTCTATCAACTGTACTTAGACTTAGTGTGTAAGTATTGCCTACTTTTCCTGTCACGATGCTGTGGCTTTTTGGCTTGTTGATATTCTACAAAGTAGATGTATTTCACACACTCCGACAGCTTTGTATCACTAGAGCATACTTCATTAGCTAATGAAGACTGAAGGCAGGCAATTTATTTTCATTATATATGCAGCTAATGTTCAGTAAACCTGAAAAGTGAAACTGAAATATGCTAAAACATGCTTGTTTCATTTTACTGCTTTGATTAGATCTCTGTACATGACTGTATCCTCATGTGACTCTGGTACAGGGTGTATTTCTTCTTTCACTCACATTAATGTACGTGTAGCCTGCTAAACGGAAGACCTATTGGTTTGTGGGTTGTTTTTTGGGGTTTTTTTTTAAACCTAACAAGAAACTATATCAATTCAAATCACCTTAAGGACTTCAAAAAGCCAATCTGTACCATGAAGTATCTTTTTACACAATTTTGAATCAGTTCTAGGGAAGGAAGTTGGTGCATCAGTTAACCGCTAGAGCTCATGAAATTGCCTATCATGTAAGATCAGTCTACAATATAACTGAAACACCTGGAAGTCCAACAAGCTTTGTATTTGAAATCAAGACAGCGTCCTGACATGTTACAGTCATAGTGTTCAGCTCTGGTTCTGTAGCACACAATGTCAGACATACCTGGTTGCACAAAGGTGACAAAGCAAAATCCACCAGTCCCGTAGGCACTTGACTTTGGACAAAAACGTCAATCTGCATCTCTTTGGAAGCAAGTCATGTCAGCAAAACAAAGCTAGCTCATCACATTCTTAAAAGCCTAATTTAAAAATCACACTTAAACAGACATCCCAGCATTTATTTTTATTAGGTGTACTTATGGTGTTTGATGAAACGTTTATTCCCTGTCCATGACTGGTTGTGTCATGTCTTGCTGTATCAGATAACAGTGCTATTCACAGCGATGGGGGCTTCACGGTCTGTGCCTTTCCAAGTGTTTAGCAGTGGACACCCACGATGAAGCAGCAGTTTACTTCCCAGTTCACGTGCAATATTCTGCTGGCAGAGTAGGTGTTCTCAGTAATGACTTCAGCAAACATAAGGTGCGGCCAGAGTTGATTTGCAGAAGAATGGGGAATGCAATCCTCAGTTGCTAGCAGGTGAAATACGCCTCTCTTAATCAAAGCGACCCACTGCACACCTATTTCAAATCTGACATACAGTTTAAACTTGTGTGTCTGCTGTTTTTGACTACAGTGCCATTCAGAGTGTTTGGCTTTCAACATGGTAAGGTGACTGCAGTTGAAAGGGAAGTATTTCTTTTCCACTTCCCATGAAGCAGTGGTCCCATGGATGTACTTCAGCCTACTAGAAAACAGGCCCTGTTTATCTGAAACAACTCAAGATAAAAGACAGCCAGTTGGCATCATAAGTCACATCTTTTCAAGCACAATATGTTTCAAAGAGAATAGGCCAAATTCCTTCCCAGCATAGCTCCATAGAAACCCTTTGGTGTGATTCGGCAGGTAGCCAAATATAAACACTGTAATAGAAAAGATTCATTTGGAATCAAACATGGAAAACTTTTGAGTTAGGATGATATCTGAAAATATTTGCTCAGTGGAATCAAGACATTTGAAATACTTGGCTACATTCACCTTAGTTCTAGTGTAAACTTCATGGTGGACCAGAGCCACAGAAACCCACAGAACCACGCTCAAGTTTGAGTGATGCAATGGCAGGAGACACCCTAGGGTGTTACGACACTTTGAGAGGTGACTTCAAGGCCAGCAACACTCCCTGCATGCAACACTGTCTTGCAGTATTGTCTCACACCATTGTTCTCTGTTGCTTAAATATTTGGAGAGGTCCGTCATGCTTTGTCATGGCACTTCAGCTTTTTGAAGAGTATGGAAGATCTCTAGTACTGAGCGGAACAGTTCAGCACTTGATGGTGACTTGAAAATTCTTCACCCACGGACGTACCAAATGCCTCCACATTTTTAGTAAATTATTCAGTAGTACCCCCCAAAATGTACGATTTATTCATTACTGCTTCAGACTGCATTTTAGGAAGAACAAGACTGAACTCATGGAAACAGATACTAATTCTTAGAGCAATATAAACCACTAGGAGTTCTGTTAAAGGCAGAACTGCCAAAAATCAAGATTATGTCTCTATGGTTCTTGGCATAGGGGAAGCTGCTCAAGTTTGGTTCCCATTAGTTATTTAGCACTTTTAGTATTTTTGTTGCTTCTGTTGCTTCATTCATCTAATTGCCAGGATCTTCCAGAATTTTATTCCCTGGAGACAAATGCTATATTATTTTTTCCAAGCACTGTTAAATCAGCAGGAGTTACTCGTATACAATGTTATAATAGCAGTTGAAGTAATATGATGTTATGTGTTTATGCCTCAGTTAAAAATATGTCAGTGGCCAAGCTATGTCAAAATGATACTGCGATTCTTCAGTTGCCAGTGAAAAAGTAATCATATGCTCCAATTTGTTTGAGCATTGCTCCCCCCACACACACTCACCCACTCACAGGTCCTACTTATTAAATGCTGCCTTCTTTTTGGCTGTCAGCAATGATAAGTAGAAACTCCTCCTCACGTTAGTGCCCATTTTAAACATTTACTTGGCATAAGTATTTCCCATCTCCGCAGGCATTTGTAAACACTCCCCATCATAATGCACAAGGACAGCAGCAATCTCTGTGATAGCCGAAGCATGCTGTCAGGTCCCAGGCCTTAATAAAAGCGTAGTGAGTTGTAAAAACATGGACTGACCTTTCAGCATCAGGAATAAGAGCAAGCAAGCTATGAGGCAGAGTATCAACCATATGTTTGTTACCTTTGACTTGAGGCTGCTTCACAGAGATGCATCGAGTGTCTTACTCAGCTCTTCACTGCTGTGCCAACATCTGTGCTAAAATTTAAACTTCCGTTATATAAAATTTTAACAGAAAACAGCATTCTCTTAAAGCAGGGCTGAAATCTCTAAGATCTGGCATAGGAATGGACTTTTCTGTAAGGTTCAGAGCAACCCCTGAGTCATGCGGCAGATGGATCCAGTTAGCCTCAATTGAAATGTGAGGAGAACATTGGACTGGTTTGGCAGAGAGATATTGCCGCAGGGGTGGGAAAAGGACCTTCAAGGAGAAAGCGTAGTAGTAAACCCCGGTGCAGAATCTCATGACACCGAAATGTATGTCTTGTTATTGGAATTAACTATCATGAGAGATTTTGAATGTCGTACTAAGAGAAAAGTGCAGGACCCCTCCCCAGCTGTGAGTAATATCAGGTAATAGCCTGATTGAAAAAAAAAATATATAAATTTATTTCAATTTGCTTGGGGTTCATCAGAGAGTACCCAAACTTTTATTGTATCAACAACTAATGACATAAGCAGATAAATGAAGGCTAGCTCCTTAAAAGCATTTTAGAACAACCATTAAATCCCAGTTTGATTCCCTGTCAAAAGGAATTTCTGCTTATAAAATACAGGAGCTTCCGTCTTCCTACATGTGAAGTCACCTCTTTACATACTGTAGAGAACTACTGGAATACAAAAATTAATAACTATTGAAGAAAAAGAAAGGTGGATAATTTTTTCTTCTTTCTGATAGCTGGTGCTTGCAGTAACAGAAGCATCTAAAAGCACGTGCTTCCAATGTATTTCTTGATTTTGTAAATATAGGCATGTTTTGCAGAGGTTAACTTTACAATGAAACATGAATATTTAAATAGACATACTTTTTAACTTAAAATAGCAATGCCTCATCTGCAGGATGAAATAATAGTCCTATTAGATAACATGAAAGATTGTAGAAATGCAGTAGCAACACTTGCATGCATCTTGCTTGCTTTCTGTGGATACAGGTAAGATATTCATTGCTTTTTTTAAACTCCCAGTTTCTAGTTACACCCCTGAGTTTAAATACTGTAATTGTAACCAAAAAAGGGGGAAGGAAGACATATTGCTTGCTGTCTCTTTTCCATTCTGCAATTCAAGCCCTACTTCTTCCCTCCAGTGTGTTTGTTTCCATCCAATAAGTAGCATGATCTACGTCTTGATGGGGCATTGTTTGTGCACAACCAGGCAGGTGTTAAAGGTCCTTTCACCATCTTAATGACACATAAGCATCTCTAGAACCTTCAGTGAGAACACCTACCTCGCAATAGAGAGACATCCCATTTCTTTTGTAAGTGCAGTCCCTATTCCTGCCCATTTTGTCCCTACGGATCCAGAGCACGGCACTCTTCTCCATCGTTTAATCTTTGTTTCTCTTCCTCCATGCTGTTCCCCAATATCTGTAGGGTAAGATACCAAGGAAAAAGATGGGCTCAGTCATTTCTGTTTCTAGCTACTCAGCACGAGTAGCTTGGTGATTTAGCAGACACATAGGCACAGTTGCCTTTGGGGACTGATGTCTGCCGCTTAAAGCCCCCTTAGGAGCTGGCTGTATCCCTACTGGAACTATTGCAAAAGAAAAAAGCATTTGTGTAACTGAGCCAGACACAGTGGGAGTTTGGTGCTCAGTCCAGGGTGTATGAGTTCAGTCATGGGGGGACAGCCTGGAATCCCCATCAGTGGGGGCAGAAATAAGATTATGGATCCAGGTTAAACAGTACTCTGCTGCCACTTGGACGAAAGGTGAGATCTGAGGTGAAGGGCTGGTCAGACCACCATAAGTGCAGTGGAGGAGGCCTGGACTGTATGATGAGAGACTTTAAATGTCTGTACTCATGGTGCACTAAGAAGGCGGGAGATTGATAAAGTCTGTTGAATTTGAGCTGGCAAAAGATATTCCTTTACAACTCCCCTACCCCAGGCTGGTGCACTCATAATTTTCTGAAACAATTGTTGTTTACACTGAAGTTTTCCATGCTTGGTCTTTCTCCAAAGGCAAAATTCATTGTCAGGTTTTAGCAGAAACCCTGCTGCTGCTGCTTGGGTGGGCACACGTAGGGAAGAAGGATCTTTCTAAAACATCTGAATTTTATCATGCAGTCAGAAAAAAAAATGGCTGAAGTCTGGTACTTGGAATGAATGAAACTGTTCACTAATACCAAGCACGGCTGAGCTTTTGCAGGGCAATCTGAAGTATATGTTGCTTTACCCCATTTGGTTAAGGTCAAGAATGAAGTGACTCAATGTCCTGGCGGGTTACAGAAATGCTGTTCCTCCATGCAGAACTGATTTGAATATTGAGCTATGGTTCAGTGTTGTTGATTTCGACATGTGATGGATCAACCCCACAATTTAAGAGCAACCTCAATTGTCCAGAGAACTTGCAAGCCCTCCTGGCAGAGTTGTGCAAGAGCAGAGGGTTAGTTTGTTTTGTTTAGTTTAATGGGGTTGTGACCTTGCCAAGCAAAGAGGCAGACTGCACATCAGTAAGGACAACTTTTTTCCAATTTTAGTGCTCTGCTGAGATCACAACAATCTTCAAGAGCAGATCTTTAAGTCTTTTTAAAAATTGCTTTTGGTAATGTGTCTCTTTGGGGCGTTGAATTACAGCAAAGCTCACATTTCCACTACATACTCTTAGGTAAATCAGGAATTTTACTTGAGGCTTGCTCTGCAACCTTGGCAAAGTAGTTTCACCTTTTTGTCTACCTCTAAGAGGACAACAATTAGAAATGACCTGACAACAAATACTATGTGAAGATAAGAAATTACTGTTATTATGATAGAATTATGGCACTATGTGAGTTAGTACAAATACCTGTTTTAGTAGTCTCATTACTATTATTGAATTAGTACTTGTGGAAAAGATTTGTAATGTAAGAGGAAATAGAAGACTGAAAGGCATAGTTTGTTTGACTGTAAAGGAAGAGAAAGGTGTTAGACAATTAAGAATCCTCTTTATGGTCCAGTCCAAGAAAAATATTCAATAAAGTTATATTGGTGGTAATATAGCAGTCTTCCTGGTAGCAAAATTGGAGGTAATTCTGCTATCATTTCTCATTATCCTTATTATCTACTACAGCATAAGTAGCAATCCAGAAGTACCCTGAGTCAGTTTGTACCCAAAGCGAACATCAGCATCCTTCTTGAAAGCATTCCAGATGTAACCAGGGTCATAAAACAAAACAGAAAGTTGACGGTTTTATTGTGATGCACATTACAATCAAGTAGTTATCTGATGGATCATCTGCTTTTTATGATCCATGATGAGAAATATAGCTGTCATATGAGGAACAGATTTCTCATCATAAAACTTACCTCTGTAATTTCAGCACCTGAATAAGTGCTGCCTCAGGTGCTGATTGTGCTAGTAAACACTGAAGAGTGATTTCCCCATCTGGTTCTCCTCCTTCCATTTAAATGCACAGTTTGGCAACAAGCGTGCTTCTGCAGTTCCCTTTCCTTCAGCAGCTGCTGCTATTAAAGATCTCAAATAAGGAGGTTCCTGTTGGATAGCTGGTGATGCAGGAGTTCACCTGGGGAAAGAAAAGCCTTTGCAAGGTATATAGGGCAGTGTTTCTGCAGCTCCCTAGTGAAGCAGTCTCTCGTGGGGACGTTAACTCTCTGGTGGAGCAAATTGCTTCAAGTCACTGCTGCCATCGGAACGGGCTAAATTCATGCGAGTCATTTAGCTCAGGTTTCCAGTGTAATTAGCGAGAGAAAATCTAGTTTATGTAGATTTTGTATCTCTGCACTACTTAGGCTCTTAACTTGGCCCTCGTGCCATATTTACGTACAGCGTTTTCTTGATGGGAGAAAACAAGATACACACTGAGGGCGTAGATCAAAACATTAGGTCCCCAGAAAGCTGCAATGGTTTCACCACTATGCGTAAGACCTCTGGTATAAATTGTGAGGAAACCTCTTCGTCTAACGTGATGATTGAACCACAGGAACAAATTTTCCTCTCGGATTTGTGTTGCGGACCCCCTATGTTAGGGAGAGGTTATACGTTTCAGCGTGCTGACAGACACTATTACATGCTGTGCTTTATTCACCCCTGTTCCGCTGGCCTCCAATAGCCCTGTGCGCCTCTGAATCCCTCTGCCTTTGGCACTTCTGCTGGTGGGACTCCCAGCTGGGGGTGTGGTTTAGCTAAAATGGGTGCTTTTCACCAAAAGAATAAATTATTCCTATACTACTGTCTGAAAAGGGTGGATCTGGAGCCAATTTAGTGAGCATAAGTTACAATTGACTTTGGAAGTAATAACTTATGCTTTGAGCTTCTTTAGATGTATAGCCAAGGAGCTGTCTGACTGCATGTGTTTTTACACATCTTTCAGCTAAATTAGAAATCCAAGTGCAAAACTTAATGTGAGGGATATCTTGGAGATTTGTGACCTACCCAGAAAGACTTTGGGTCCATAAACCAGCCAGAGAGTCTCCTGGTTTCGTATACCTTCTCTTTTTTCTTTTTTTTTTTTTTTTTTGCCAAATATGGCACATCAGTAAATAGTAAACGGAGTTTGTTATATCTTAATTAATGAATCTGAGTATAATTTGCCCCAGTCCTGGCAAGCAAACACTCCTGGAAAGCTGATTAGCGGGGGGAGCCAACTTAACTGAACACCCTCTCCAGGGATGTGACCAAAGATTGAAGTATATATATTTATACATGTGAAAGGCAGAAAAGCCTTAAGGAAGCAGAAGACGGGGATTGCACTGAGCTGGGGAATAGGAAGTCAAGGGAGGGAGCCTTTAAGGAGATGGGGAGGAAGGTAATGGTGAAAAAGGAAAAAAGTGTAGTAGAAAAACATCAAAAGGAAGATAAAAAGAATCATGAATTGGAGATGTTAAGAATGTACGAGGACACTTGGTCCAAGGAGGAACTAAGCTGGGTACACATCCTGTGTTATCTGTTGATGCAGAGTAAAAAAGAGCTTAAACTAAACCCTAGAGTCAAAGAGAGAATCTGCTGTTGAGTTTAGTGGTCTTTACATCAAGCTAGTGGAAAGCAGACTAAATCAAGGAGATATATAAAGAGCAGGAATAATAACAGATGCAGACAGTTCATTTCTTCCTACTGTCAAATTTGTGAGTTGAGGCTGGTGGGATGCCACCAGCAGTGATAGTGACCATTACAAAGCTTGGCTGTATTTAGCCCACTCGGTCACTGCTTGGCCAGGCTCCTGTTGATTTCAGTGGGCGTTCGCATGAGAAGGTGCGAGTGAGTCCCTCCTCCCCAGAAATGGGAATTCCCTGCCAAACTACTCTGTTAGATAGCTTGAGCAAGAGTATTGAATTCCTGGCGTATTTTCAGTACACTAGTTAGCACCTCTGATGTGGTAAGCTAAACAATTCTGATCTTGAATATAGAAAGTGAAACACTTAGATTTGTGGGAAGAAGAGCTTTATTTCAGAGAGGTGCTGAAGTTTATATGAAAATACATAACTTACGGCACACGCCTGAGCAAAAATTACCCAATGAGAACAAGAACCATCTCTAAATGTGCTTTTTATGTGTGGATTTGAATGTGTTAAACATTATGTATGTCACTGCACTTATTTTAGTTCTTATGTAGACAGGCACAAGTCTTCCCTACGTTGTACTTTGTCTAATTCATACCCATGCAAAACACGGACCAAGTAGGAGTAAATTGAATTGGTTGCACCTTTTGGTTAGATACATGAATAACTAGTCTGAATGTAAAGTAGCTGAAAACAATGCTCTTTTTACCTAATATTTGCATGTCTGCTAACATGAAGGATCACACATTTCACACAGTTCCTGCACAATAATAATTGCAGATGGTAAATGTCCCGTTACTCATGTAGCTGGCCATTTTTGTATGCAATTACCAGAATTGCATGCTCAGTTCCAGTAACCACGTGCACAAAAATAGGCTGCAACAAGCTGCTTAGGACGGTTAATAACATGGTCCAAAGTCTCGGTCTTTATTGTTGTGTTGTTTTACGCTGTTTTTGCAAGAGGAATGAGTTTTGTTGTTGCCTATTCGAGCAAAAGGAGGCGTACATCCACATGTAGTGCTGGGGCTGCAGGACTGCGGAATTTCTGCATTGACCTGCATATGGCTTAGCATATGCATATGGGCCAGAAGAGAGATACTGCACCCAGTGACCAGCCGTAGCGGATGGTTCAAATACGGAATGAGCAGCTTCTGAAATTTTGCATTTAAAGTACACGCATCCTGAACTAGCTGTGTCGTCGTGAGGCGTTAAGTCTTTGCCATAAGCAATTCAAAATCAGGCTGCAGTAGTTCAGCGAATACTTAATCGGCACTTCGCTTTTTTGCATATCACTGGTCTCATCAGATCTAATATGTGTTTTTTTCCCGCCTCTACAAACTTCTTTGCCTTAAAGGACTCATGAAGGAAATAATTAAAAAGTACGCAGAGGAAAACTGTCTGAGCAGAAGGGGCAGAAATCCAAGGTGCTTTAGGGAGGCGCCCCAAACGCTCTTTTGGATGATTATTAATTTTTTTCTTACTATTATTTTATGACGCTGTTTATGTTTAATTACTCATGTTTTCCTAACCTGTGTGACAGGCATAATTTGAAGAGCAACAGTAATGATCAAGCCGTGGAAGCGCCAGCTGCTGCCTACGTGCTCAAGCAAGCATAGAGCAGGCAGTGTCAGGAGACAGTGCTGTCTCTTGATTAGATCTGAACTTCTTTTTCATGTTGAATGAAAATGTTCCTGACTGTTATTATTTAAATATAAACGATGCCAAAAGGTGCTATGAGAAGTCAGAGCTCTCTCAGTTCGCTGCCTGTACAGAATAGTAACTTCATGGGACTTTACTGCAGTATGTGCTGTTAAAATATATATTGGTTTATTTTTGAAAGATACAATTGGTTTATTTGGGTCTTTTTAGTTTAAACTGCCAGACAGCCCATCTAGGTTGATATGATTTTATTTTCTTTAATGTCAGTGAACAATTTCAGTCTTTATATTTTCAAATCAGACCCCAAGACCACAGAAATTAGCAGTTTTGCCGTATACCGTGTGCTAGCGTACTGTGAAGCTCATTTAGAAGCTGCAGTATCATTTTGGTTTGGCTTTTTCTGGTTACTAAAGGTTTGGGGTTTTTTTTAATGCGTCAGTTGTGTGCTACTGCAGTGAGATGTTGTGAGTAGCACTGTTCAACTGGTAGTAAGTAGTACATTATCAGAACGTGAAATCTTTTCTGATACTTTTCTAAGAGTAAGTGGGGATTTAATTATATAATTTGTGTATACCTTGGCAAAAGTTTATAAAGTGTTGACCAGCTTTTGTGATAAGTTTGAATGCTTTTATATTTCTTTAAAAACAAACAAACAAATGCATGGGATGATGCACTTCTAAAAAGTTTTGCTGAAGTCTGATGTCTTTGGGAGAGAAAATGGAATCAGGGAAAAGGGAAAGCATTCTTCTGTGGGCTGCAGCATCAGTGCACTTCAGGGTCCTTCCTTGCAAATGACAAAGTGAATCCCTGCCTGAACGGCAGTGAAGTGAAATAAATTTGTTTGTTCTTTGTTGCTAACCTTTGCAGTCCTGTAATTAATACCATATTATCCTGCTTGTTTGTTTGTTTTCATAAAGCAGAAATTTCTGGAATCCTGTGATTACACAAATCTCAACTTTTTGACATGTTACATTTTTGCTCTGACCTTTTATATGTAGAGAAAATCTTTGAGACACAGAAAGCAAACCAATAAACTCATGAGTTCTGCTACTCCCAAGTCAATAATAGGGGCCTGGAGAGGAAAAGTTGAGCAAACGATGATAATTTCTTAACATTACTAGGGTGAGTATTTGATTTTTATGTGAAAGAAGATACAAAAGGAAATCCAGGGGCAGAAGTAGAAGTGAAACTTCAGACAAACAAGAAATACGTGGTTAAATAAACCACCTGCTGCATCAAGGTGCCGTATGTCCACTCATCCTTGGAGCAGTTTGCTGCTGGGGGGCTGCTTGCTACAAATCAAGGGCAAGGACTTATTCAGGGCAAATTATGCCAGATGCACTGTGAGGTGAACGCTGCAGCTGTTTTATCTGTAGTAAGCCATATATCAGAGGGAAGTGGTGGGATACAGCCTGGGTTCTCTTCTTGCTCCTCCCGCCAAGGTGTTGGTGAAGTCCCTAAATCATCCTGCCTCTCAGCTTTGTGAAATGGGGATGACAGTGCTTTCTTGCTATTATAATATCATTTGGTGGTATTTGGTGGTCCTTCATAGTCATTGTAGTGCTGCTGTGAAGCAGTTCTATTTTGTCTAAATGGTATTACATCTAGTTGAAGTCTTGCTCAGGTTACAAGTGGAATGAAGCTGCCAAGAAGTTTATCTAGATTTCTTCAGCTGTTTTTTTTTAGATTCTCTGTAGATACATGACAATTCTGTCATTTATGGCTTTATGTGTCCGTACGTATTCCAATTACATCAAACAAAGTAAACCCAGCCATAAGGTTTACTGGTGACCTGCACTGGAAAAGAGATGCAAGTCGTAGATGAATTCTAACAGAATATTCCAGGAGGTGATATTTGACTTTGACAGATTTTCCGAGAAAGGGCTGCCATTTCCGTGTTTGTGCAATGTATGATGGGACCCTTAACGGGCGTCTCTGCCCTGCCAAAACGTGAACGAAAAATAGGATTGCTTCTCTGAGAAACAGCTCTTTCTTTCATATCGAAACCTGGCAGTAGACAATTCCTGTGTCAATGGTCTCAAGAGACACTTTCCTTGTAAAGGAGTCAAGTGATGGATGAGGCATCTCGCATTTTAAACATTATACAGGTGAAAGCACTGGATTATTCTGAGCCCATGCCTACACTCTGTGTGTCTGAGTAGTTTGCTTTGTGGAACTGAAGTAGGTTTGGTAAGAAGGGCAGGACCATTAGACAATGCGAACTGTTTTCCTTCTGTAATGCTTTTTCATATTTGACTGCTGCAGGGTGAAATAAGGAAGAATTTTTTTGGTAACAGATCAAAAATTCCTTTCTCGTTTAATTGAAACTGTTTAAGAGAAGAAGGTCATTGAGAGGACAGATTTCAAGAAGTGGTATTTGCATTTGGTGATGCTTTGGAAAGAAACAGAGTATATTATGCATGCTTTTAAAGTATATATGGCGAACGCACTGCCAAATCTGTGGAATTTTATAGGCAGCTACTGTGAACAGTAATAGCAGTAAATGAATCTGCTTTTTACCCCTACTGAAACTGGCACTGTAAGCTTTAGGAGGTCCTTTTGCTTTTTTAAAACTTATTTCAACATACTTCAGCCCTGTCAGCAAACCTCTGCTGTGTTAGTGGTAATATAAATTGTCTCCCAAACCCTGCAATATTGTACACAAAATCCAGAACCTGAATGAAGAGAAAGCTGACACTGGTATGTGATGTAGTACCACTGGAAAAGAAAAAGCAACAGGTCTGTGAGGATACATAAAGAGTACCTGGGGGGAAAAAAATGAGAAAATGTTCAAGGGAGAAGATCATTATAGCAGAAAGGAGAGGAAAACAAAATCTCAGTGTGAGGTGGCATATTTTAAGGGTGAAGGAGAGATGGGGAAGTAAGGCCAGGTTTAAGAGGATGTTTGTGAGGAACAGGAGAATGATGCTCAAAAGAGAAATGGGAGGAGCTTGAGTGAGAGAGAGAGATTGGGAGAGACATCAAATTAGGAAAGAAAAATGTCTTACAATAAAAAGAGATAAATAATATTTCACAGGAAACTAAATTAGCCAAATCATGGGAAAGATTTAAACAACAAGGAAAGTGAGAGAAATTAAATACCAAGGAAAGGGAAGGACGGAACAAAACAAAATACTGATCTTCAAAATAAAATAGCTGTATTAATTTTATTGCTTTCTTGGAAGATTTTGTGGTGGGTCAGATGTCTGCTCTGAGAGAAAGTGAAAGATAGAATAGGAAAAACTGTGATTTTTGTTTTCCAGGCTTTCCTGTGCAGGAAATGTAATAGGAAGTTATTTTTATTAACCAAGATCAGAGAACATGCAACAACAAACTACCAAGAATGGTGTGGAAAATCCAGTTATTTTTCCAGTCAGACCAGAAGAACCTGTGGCCATTGACCAGCAGGAGCCTAAGGGTCAGATTATTCAGCAGCAGGATCAGTGAAATGAATGGCTATTGGAATCTGTGTGTCTTTAAATATATGCCAACCAACTTACATCACAGACAAAAAAAATCTTGAACACCATGTAGCTGATATTTGTAGCCATTCACGAATTGCTTTGCAATCTGTTTTGTCTACCTAATCAACACAGAAAGCGGACTTGTTTGATTTCATTTGCAAGCGTGAAACCAATTGATTTTACGGAGATATACTGCTTGCTGAGCGGTATTTTTCCATCAAGGCAGTCAGGTTACAGTGGCCATCAAAAAATGATGATGCAGAAAAGCCAGAACAGTGAGAGCCTTGGATAGACAGGAGGGGAGTGTCTTTTGCAAAGTGTTTTGGTGGTTGTCAGGTGGAATGCAGCCCTTGGTTCAGCATAAGCATGATGCTGACTGTGCTTGGGAGGGCTTTATCCTTTCAAAAGCTGTGAGATGCTGTGGCAAGCCCACATCCCTAACATAGTTGCAAGGGACTGGGGGGAGCACAATGACTTTATTTGTGGTGGAGGCCCCATCTCTGGAGACGTTCAAGGCCAGGCTTGATGATACTCTGAGCAACCTGATCTAGTTGAGGATGTCCCTGCTTACTGCAGGGGGGTTGGACTAGATGACCTTTAAAGGTCCCTTCCAACCCAACACATTCTATGATTCTACGATTCTATGATTTGCAGCAATAGCATGCTTTTCATCGCTAAAGGAAACATTCAGCTGGCTACTTTGCATGGACTTACCAGTGACCAGTGTTTCATCTTGGCAGTCTTGGTTGAACACACATGCAGAACAGAAATACATTTGTTTATGGGCAGGAAATGCATAAGCCTTTTAATGGATAAAGCATGAGTTTGAAGCATTAAACGTGACCTGCTTTGTTGTATGCCAGTACCTGCAAAGGGTTATTCTTTGTAGTGTCCTACTTGGACTCAAGCACTAAAGCTTTCATCAAAGTAAATCTGATTATTTTGCACGTGGTTTTCCTGAAAGGATGTTATGATTTTCTAGATGTTTGGTGGCTGGTGATAAATTAGGCTTTTATGATGTCATGTGAAAGGCCACTGCTTGGACTTCCTTCTCTATCAAGCGTGCTGGAGAATACATTTGGGACGTACTCACAATCAGAAATTATCCTACCTTGTTTTACTTTAACCCTTCTGCGGACCATTGCTTGCTCTGTAACTAGAGGTGTTCGGGCCAGGATAGCTTCACTTTTGCAGACAGGAGACCCATGGTATCCTGTCCTGAGTCCCCTCCATATACTGTGTTTGAAATGGATTTATTTTTTTTTCCTTGGGTAACAAAGCCTCAGCTCATGAGCTCCCTTTTAAGCCTTTCACAGCTTAAATTCTTTCCATTTATTGTGTCTTGAAAAGGGTTTTCAAATCAGATGGGGGCTTTAGTGAGAAACTGGAATGCAGTGAGGGGTGGGGGCGAAGGTGATGCATCTCATAAATTAGGTCAGGTTTATGACCATGTAGAGGGATGCTGCTTCTAAAAAAAAACCAGTCAGCAGTAAAAGGCAGTACCTAACTGCTTTGTCCAGAGAAGTGGCAGCTCGCTGCTTCGTCCCCTGTACTGCAGGGAGGGAGTATTTTACGACTGTTTTTCGAACAATGAGAAATGACTAACCATCCTCCATGCTAACCCTTTTGTACTAGTTAATCCATAGCAGGAAGGAAGGCAGGAAGAGAGAAGTATCCATCCCTTCTCTGTCCTTCCCCACCCCAATCTTAGCACAAGCTTCAGGGGGAGAGAGGTAATGTAACGTAACAGGTAAGGGAGGCAGTGTCACCTCTTCTGCCCAACCTGAGTCACAGGCAAGCCTTCAGTGTAGTGAGATGACCACTGCACACACGGCAAAGGCAGCAATTGCTCTTACAGGTGGGTTAGAATTTTCCAATGACATGCTCCTTAGATGAAAAATGACATTTTGAGTGTTTTTTTTATCAGAGCAAATACAACAGCACACCCTTCCAAAAAAAAAAAAAAACAACAATTAGTATCATATTGATGTTAACATAACAAACGCCTTGATTTTTTCAGAGGGGTGAATATCCATAGGGGTAGTAAAATCACCACAAGCAATGCATCCTGTACAAGATAAAGAATTCATCCTATGGAGTAGCAATATCCTGCTAATCATAGATCTGCATTCATTAAATTGCTGCTTAATGCTGTAAAGATAGATAGATAAATATCTATAGGTAGAATACGAGATCACTGTCCTAATGTTTATTGTTTTGTTGCTTATCATTTGGTATTTGACTGGCAATGATAACTAAACCTATGAACTTTTCCAATATAAGTTGTTATAAATTAAGTATTTTTTTAGTGGAAGAAGAGAAGAAACTAAGTAGCCTTCCAGCATGGATTTCTGGGGTTATCAGTTTTCCTATTCACCTTGACATGTCAATCAGTGAACGCAGCGAACCCTAAGGGCCCATATTCCATTTTCCAGGAAGAAATGTAGCCGTTACTACACAATTAACCTCTCTGAAATCAAACAGCTTCAAAGAGTGATTTCCTGGTGTTTGCAGAAAATTTGAAGAGTAGGGAGCGATGAGAAAAAATAATCGGAGTGGATTAAAAAAATTGTGCGAATCACATTTAATAATTTTAAAAGGTACCATGCCCTTGCCTAAATAATACATACTGTGTGTGGCAATCAAACCATGTCCACTAAAGACATGATTATCTTACTCTCCCCCACCCAAAATTGTTGTCAGAGTAGCAAACAGGCCACAATGAAGCAAGAAGCAAACACATTTAATAGTGAACAAAAGCAGGACTTGGAGCGAAAAGAGAAGGAACTTGTTCTTTTCCTATACTGCAGCTGATCTCCACCCATGTGAAAGAGATTCGTCCCCCACAGAGCCTTGGTTTTTAGTGATGTGAAGGTGACACACGGCCGCTCGCTCTACCTTCTGGCCTGGGAGCCTGAAGAAACCTGCTCGTATGCAACCTTCCCAAAACCTCTGCTGCAAAGAGAAAATGTACAAACGCTTCTAACCCATGTCATGCAAAATCCAGGTTGTTCAAACACCTCTTTTATGCACAGGTTAGCTTGAAGCATGCCTGAAGCTCGCACGTCGTTTCCTATCGGCAGCCAGGCTACAGGGCAGTGACGGCCAATGGGAGTGGTACCACCTTTACCCAGCATTATTCGCAAAGAGCAATTCTATTTTGTTAGAAGAGTTGGAAAAGCTTAGTTTGGTTCGTAATAACACATAGCATTTAAGTATTAGTTTGCATTTTAGCAAACATGCTAAAGGTTTTTAGCTGTGATGTGTGCGTTTGGATGACTGGGTATGCCATAGCAGAAAGAAAGTGTTTATGTGTCCAGCTCTAATACCTGAACTATCGTAATTATGGTCTGTACATGGCAAATTAAATGGGTTTGATCTTCTTCCTTTCCTCCAGAAGTTCCCTGCTTTTTCAGCAGAGGCATTCCCGTAAACTAGAAACAATCTCGCAGCCTTTCAGTGCTTAAAGGGGGCCTACAGGAAAGATGGGGACAAACTTTTTAGCAGGGCCTGTTGTGATAGGACAAGGGGTAATGGCTTTAAACTAAAAGAGGGAAGATTTAGACTAGATATAAGGAAGAAACTTTTCACAATGAGGGTGGTGAATCACTGGAACAGGTTTTCCAGAGAGGTGGTAGATGCCCCATCCCTGGAAACATTCAAGGTCAGGTTGGACAGGGCTCTGAGCAACTTAATCTAGTGGAAGAGGTCCCTGCTTACTGCAGAGGGGTTGGACTATATGACCTTTAAAGGTCTTTTCCAACCCAAACTACTCTATGATTCTATCATTCTATTCAGAAGCCGCTTCAGTGTTTTGCAGAGCTGTGAGCTGAGGTTACAATTACACTCTCATCCAAGCTGGGGAACACCTTCCAGATCTTCTCAAGAGAGCAGAGCTGGGCCTCGGGGCAAAGCGAGAGGGAGGGAAGCACCCGTCGCACCGCAGCCAGCTGCAGCAATTTTGCCGTTGGCAGCAGCGGGGCTTTCCCTGCTGGGGAAGGGGACGCGGACACCCTTCAGCCCACCTCACGCTTGGGATCCCGAAAAGCACCCATGGCCCAACTCGCGGCGGGATGCCCTGGCGCAGAGCTACGCTGATTCCCGTGCGGGACGGCTCCTGACCGAGACAGCTCAGCTCCAGATCCAAGGCAAGGGAAATTCAGCACTGGCTTCAGGGATATCGGGCTGTAATTCGGGAGGAATTTTATCTGGCTCGAGGGACAGCACTGGCCAAGATGTTTTCTCAGGCTTGGCTTGGCAAGCTAATAGATCTGAGCAGTGCTCAGCCCTGCGAGGGGGCTCCTGTGCCTGCAGCTCCGCCAGTGCTTGCACCGTGGACGAGGTCTGCACGTGGGTCTCCGGGGGATGCATGCGGGCCGTGGCCTCTCCTCCATTCACTGGGGCACTGCGATTAGGCTCGGGCAACGAGGCTCCCGAGGCACCCGGGGCCGGCTCCCCCTGCTTCGCCGCTTTATCTGCAGTGCCGGTGGGGCTGCCAAGGGCCGGGGCTGAGGGAGCCCCTTTCCCCGGAGCGGAGCATTGTTCCCGGCCTCCGGCCGCCGCGTGGCCCCCGCTGATGGACAATACCGCCCGACCCCGACTTCCTGAGCAGACCAGACAGCTTGCTGTTTTCTTCTGCGTCTCTTATCACCCCCTGTCATTGAAAGAGAGAGGTCTGGCTTCGGCTTCGGTTTGGGCTGATAGGCAGCAGCGAAGTGGAAAAGGCACAGGGGAGGGAGGGGAAGAGGAGGAGGAGGAGGGAGAGGAGCTCCATTACTGTTATTATCGCCCTAATGTTTATTGCTGCGCCGAGTTCATTTGCCTTAACCCTTTGGAAGCTGGTCAAATTAAAGATTATCAAACCGATAAGATAAAGCCGCTGTTCTAACGCCCCTGGTTCCTGGCGGAAAAGCGAAGGCTGTGCTCAGGTTTTTATTGACCGTCCGGCTTGTGTTGACACCTTGTTGCTGGCGTACAGCGGAGTCCCGAGATAAGACCTTACCCTAAAGATGCCCGGCACTCACAGCCTGCTGAGGTCTGTCAGAAGTGCCGGGGCTCAGCCCCACGCAGAATCAGCCCTTTCCTCAAGTCGTTCTTCCCCCTCCCCTTCCCCCCCTCGACACAGTTTTAGTAAAAGTGGAGCTTTCTGAATAAGGAGGGGATTTGCACAGGAAAACACGCTAGGGGGAAAAAACATTATGCCTCTTATTTTAAATGGCATTTTGTTATATGTGAGTTTCAGCCTATTGGTTGCTTTTGCCTTTTGCCTTTTCCTGTGGTTCTTTGCAAACAATACTGTCTTTCTGCAAAAGACTGCTGACCCAAGAGTGGAAAGCAGTCTGTTCATGCTGCATTAAAACAAATTTAGATCAGGAACCAAATTCACTGGCATTCTTCTATTCCCTTGGTACCCTAACTGCTCCACAACTTTGCTTTTCTAAGAACAGTGGAAAAGAAAAAATGAAAACTGAGCGACACATTACGGCTCTTCTTAAATTCCTGAAGATGTTTACTGTGTTCCTGTTAGGCTTGGGCTTTGCTCATTGACATGTTTTATCTTCAGTCTCCTCATATTTTCTGTGGAGATAGGAGTCTCTTGCTTTATAACTATGCTTTTTTTTCCCCCTGTTACTATAGCTATTATAACAAACACTACCCTCTGCAAAGAAATCGAGCCAGCGCTCTCTGCCTCGTGGATCTCCGTAAAGCACTTACAGAGCGACGTACGGCAGACTCAGCGCTTATTACTGTGACTCCTTCTGGGGTTTGATCTGAGCTTAGCTGAACCGTGCATTGAATTTTGCACCAGCAAGGTGCGCGTTTACAGGCTTTACAGCTCTGAATTCAGTGAGATCCTGCTACTTTTCTTAACGGAGTTGGACAGGGAATAGCTCGGCTGAAGTCCCAGAAGCTGCTCTCCAGTGTTGCATCTGGGTTAAGACACAACGTCCCCGGGCCTGGTGGCAAGAACACCAGGGAACGGAGGGATAAGGGTGATGGTAGAAGAGCTGCCTGGTGGGCAACGCATGCAGTCTCCTCATTCTTTGCAACAAACACTTTAACAGGGCTGTTCTTCCAGCAGTGAGCTGCAGCAGATGCCCAGATACATCATGGGGCTGACGTTACTACTGAGATGTGCTATGTGAACCTTCATTAAAAATTGCTACGAAAAATGCTCCAAAAAGTGCACAAAAGGGGAGAATGATTCATAAGATAAACTTTGATGTATACATCACTGAGATATAATGGTGAAAATGCAAAACGGCAAGCTAATGTTGTCTAATTAAGTAGCTATGTTTATTAATTTCGCTTTTGATGGGACGAGTTAAAGCTGAAAGGCGACTGTTTTAAGAAGGAAATAAGGCAAATAAAACACAAGCAGGGTTTGCAGGAAACTTTGGCCCCTACACTCTTGAAATCCTTCCCGACAAAAGAGTGCAAGACTAAACACGCAAGCCAGAGCCTGCGCCGAGCTGGGGCTGTGCTCTTTACTTAGGGGAGCTCTGATGTAGCAAATCATCTTCCAGGCAGCCGTGCTGATTGTGAACGTAACCCTGGCCGCCTTTCAGATGCAGTAAAACTGTTGTGTGCTTAGATCGAGCCTGTTTATTTTTAGAGGTAAAGCCTTGTCCCTGCTGCAGCGAGCGGAGCTGGGCACGATTCCATCGCAGGTGTTTTGCTGAGGACTCGGTCTCAGTTTTATTCTGGTGTAAGAGAGAGCAAAAGCTGGCGCTCGGTGCTGGCTTCAGCGAAGGCACATTCTAAAGGGAATCAGCTGAGTTGTCGGAATAAAGGAAGCCTTGGCCTTCTTTCAGGCCATGCTATCTCCTTTTTCTCACATTGTCTCGAGGCTTTAAATTTTCAGTTAAAGTTAATTGAATGAGACAGTGATACATTGCACAGTGAAACCAGATCAATCACTGCGCGAGTCAAAATAGGAGTCATGATGAC
The DNA here is from genome assembly GCF_963924245.1 of Chroicocephalus ridibundus. Lineage (NCBI taxonomy): Eukaryota > Metazoa > Chordata > Aves > Charadriiformes > Laridae > Chroicocephalus > Chroicocephalus ridibundus. Next base: position 78,696,328 of record NC_086285.1, on the reverse strand, counting down.
ACTCAGAACAAGAGCTTGGGAAATGTGATATTTACATTAAAATACTTTACATTTTTGTCTCATGGTTTTAAAACCAAATTTAAAAATGCCTTACTACATCGCATAGCAAATTTCTCTCTGTTTTCTGTATGTATTTGCATGTATGGTTTTGGACAATAAAAATGAATTATTATAAAATCAGATTTAGTAATACCGGGATATTTTCTACGCAGTTCCACAGCCTCATTTACAGAAAAGCTAAAACAGAAAAACTCACATCGGATAAACCCATTCTTTCCTCTGAGAGCCAGTCTTATTACATTGAGGTGCTTATAAAGCTGTAGGAGAGTTTACTCTCATATTAAGTGGCAACAGAGAATTTGACTGTTGTCTTTTCCATCTTCCTGCCCTTTAAATATTTACCTGGATGTTATTTCTAACTCTTTAACTTGCAGTTAAAACTCGTCATTACTGTGCACTTATGTTAACTACATTTGCATGGAAAATAAGGGCTTCTTCCTCCCAAAATGTATAAGTAAAACCAAAGACTTAATTTTATGTTCATGATCCGAGTACTGTAAAAACAACAGAAAGCCTTAATCGGTGTTTTCAGGTTTGCAAACTCTCAGCTCGGTATCTAAATCCTCAGGGTTTTCACGGAGTCAAAGGGCTTTGTTTTCCTGTCAGTAGGTAAAGCGCCACGCCGCAGAAAAAGTTATCCTGCAGGAATACAAAACGTAAACTTGTGTCATTTCATCAGGTGCCTTTCCATCAGGAATAGGGATACTGGGCAATTTACTTGCAGCAGCTGCTGTTTTTCGAGAACACTCTCCCATCCCACCCCACCCCACCCCACCCCACCCCCCCCCCAAAAAAAAAATTCCAGGTTTTCTCCTGTGGAACTTCACCTCTTCTTTGCTTTCTGATCTGGTTGTACCTCCAGAAAGTGAAGCCCTGACACTGAAGAATCAATACATTTTAATGACCAGCATGCCAGAGGTTTTTCGGTTGTGGGTTTTTTTGTGCCTTTTTTTTTTTTTTTTTTTTTTTTTTTCCCTTTTGGAAGCCTGACAGATGCATCTCTGGTTTCAGTGAAAGACTTGAATAATATAAACAAGCAGTCATTCCGTTCCATGAAGAGCTTTTTTTTAATATTCTTATTTTATTGTAATTACCTTATTGTTTTCATATTATGAGCTACTTGTAGAAAAATACAGGAAACGTGACTGCAATACAATCCTTTAATCAGGAATAGCTTTGTTCCAGTCATCATTTCCATTCAGTGTTGAAACTTTGACTAAGAAGAATGCAATCAAACCTTGAATTTAGATGTAATGTGGTGGTAATATTACGGTTTCATTTGATCTCTATACCTAGTAACTTCTATAAGAGAACATTTTAAAAAGTGTCTAGGAGACATTTTATCCGTAATGCTATTTTCAAGTAAATCTAACTATGAAGTAGTGTTTCTCAAAAGTACACAAGCTTCTTCAGGAGAGCCATTAAAAATCTTTTAACCTAAGTCAGCTGGGGAATTCGTATTATCATATATATTAAATCTTCTTTTTTCTCTCTTTTTTTTTTCCTTTGCTCACGGATTATGCCATAATACCTTTACTGCATCATTGTTAAAGCATGTGAACTTTTAAAGGAAAAATACTCTTTTTTTTTTTTTAATTATTTAAATTGATTTGATATACTAGTTGTTTGTGTTATCTCTATGTATAATCCAGCACTGCAAGTAACTTCACTTTACTGATTTGCACCATCCCCCCAACCCTATTTTGGCCTATTCAGCAGCTGAGTGTTTATGTTTTTGAATGAAGGGCTGGAATTAGGTAAAGTATTTTTTTAGATAAACTGTTTTAACAAAAAGCATTTGTCCAAGAAAGTTAAAAGACTGCTCCCAAGCTGTTCAAAAGCAGAATGCAGCTACATACGGCAGGCAATGGCAATTCATTCTGTTCTTCCTGGTCCTTTTTTTAAAAAAAAATAATAAAAATGGGAAGCCAGTATCCTAGATAGGCTCGGTTTGAAAGGATGTTTCAATATAAAGATTGTAGATGTAAAATTATTACTTACAAGGCATTTATGAAAATGAAACCCTAAGTTTTATGGTATGGCTTTTATGACTTAAAACTAGATGGTATTAAAACACTTCACTTCTAGTTAATGGCTTGAATTAGGACTGAATAAAAGGCAATTGTTTTTCCACCGAAATTATTATTTATAAGAAGGATGTCCTTGTTTCCAGGCACATATATACACACATATATAGTGTAAATTAAACCAAACTCCAGATAAAAGGCATACCTCCATGAGCACATTAGGGTCTGATCCAAATTTTATCAAAGCTAGTGGGAGTCTTTCCCATTTCAAACCAGATTTTGCAATCCATATTCACACGACCCTCCAGGGGATCCCTCGAGCTGACGCGGTTTTGCATGACTTGGCCTCAAATGTCTGCTGCAGTTTCTAAAAACCCATTATAGGGCTGCAGTAGGAAATCATTTAGTCTAATTTAAGGAAATCACAGCCTTTTTTTTTTTATTATTTTCATATCATTTTGTTCTGATCCATCTGTTTACTCTTTTCTGAAGGCAGGCTGAAATGTTTTTAGCCTAAAGACTGAACTAGTAAAAACGCTGCTGCCTGGAATAGCCTCGGCAGACGTGTTTGTTCCACATCCCTTTCTTCGGTGCGATATTTCCTTTGGTGGATTTCCTCTGCTCCTGGAAGCGAGCTGTCTAGCTTTCTGGAGCACAATTATGAAGAAGAATTTCCTACGTTTTACTGCACAGGATGAGGTGATTTTGGAAGTTAGCATGACCTGAACCACACATGCACAAAAGATAGCATCTGAAAAATGTAGTGTGCGGCAGTACAGTTAAAAAATCTACGGCCAGAAAATGCTCGTTGGCTCCACCGCTGGCCAGAGAGTGGAAGAGGGAGGAGAAAGGCAGTCCAGGCATTTTTCAGGAAAGCCTGCTGTGTTACCACCATAAAGTCAAATGCAAGAGCAGAATTCAGCCTTAGCCTTCTTGTTCTGTAATAAAGTTGGGTTGAGTTGGTTTTCTTTAAACCCGGACAGATATAATTGTAGTATTTACTGCTACAGAGAAAGGAAGCTTGTGAGGAGAGATGATATATTTTATTAAATCAACACATACAATTGGGGAAAGGTAACTATTTGAACACAGTATTTGCATTTTAAACGAATATTCAGTCACTTCTTTCATTCACTTAGAAATGCAGTCAATGGAGCTTTTTTCTTTGTTTAATTTTGTTATGTTATTTTTGATGACTAGTTGTGGGATTGTTTTGGTGTGGTAGCACTTTTAACAATACTTGAACAGTAAGGCGAATATGACCAAAGTCTTGGTTTCTGTAATGGTTTCAAGATAATTTCTTTTCATTTATGAGGTGTTTAGACTTTTCTTTGCATGTGGATGCTCAAAATACTCTATAAAAAAGATGTAGGTGTTCCAAAGCTGGATGTTTACTACTGTTGCATATGGTTACCCATATTCATAACAATCTTTCAGCATCATCTGTCTGTGATCACGTTTTTATTTGAAAGAGACTAGTTGCCATGTTTGCTCTGTGATTTACATTATTTAAACAAATGGGGGGAAAAAGAATTTGAAACAGCTCATTCAATAGCATGACTAAGACATATGATGACTTCTTTTAAAATGTTCAGCATTATACAGCCATAAGGCTGGAGTTCAAACCCCGCGCACACACAAAAACAAAGAATAACTCTTTCAGTCTGAAATAGCCTGGTGAAAGGATGCTGCCTCCTGGTGATTTATAGGCATATGAGCTCCCACTAAAATTGCATCTTAAAAAGAAATATTTTGTCCTCAGAAGAGTCCCAGCAGTGGCCCAAGCCATGCTCAGCTCATGGGGAAGCACGAGCAACAGGGAGCCATCGAAGTGGGGAAGGTGGACACTTCTCGCATCACCTCTCTCTTCTTTTCCGCAGGATTTTCTGCAAGGGGACTGTACCAAAGCCAGACAAAAGCTGAACTGGAAACCGAGAGTCACGTTTGATGTGAGTGGCCTTTCTGGCATGCTTTGTACCTGCCGGGTGTTCGTGTCCTCTAAAAGAAATCCACGGGGTGGGAAAGGGAAGGGGGGACCCCTGTGTGGGGTGACTCAGGCACACGGAGAAATCCCATTTTCGGTGACCCTGCCTGGGTTCTTGCTTTGAAGACAGCAGCCACCATGGCAGCGATGGGCAGCCCCGATGCACAGCAGCACACCAACACACGCGCTGGGGCTGGGGCCAGGGATGCTGTGAGAAGAGCCCAGCAAAGCCCTGTCCCCTCCTTGTCCTGATGCGGGGGGTTAAGGGGGGCTCATCACGCTGTGGGGTGCTCCTGACATGCTGCCCATTCATCCCCTGCGCCGGGGCCCTCATCTGCCTCTCTCCCTCCTCGCAGGAGCTGGTGAGGGAGATGGTGGACGCCGACGTGGAGCTTATGAGGAACAACCCCAACGCCTGAGCCCTGGCTGGGCCCAGCGAGCGTCACAGGACTCATGCCAGGGGTGCGCCCCACGGCCAGCACTGCCATGAGCCGCCGGGGTGGGTGGCCGCCCCTCCCCGTGGTGGTTTTATTGCTGGCCTGCCTGTATGTGAAAGCCCGGTTTTATCCCCCCCTCCACCCTCCACACCCTCACGGTACCTCTCGCCCCACACGTCATCCCAGGGTCAACCCTGCCTGGGCTAACTCTGGCTCCTGACATTAACTGGGGAGGGGTCGCACACCCCCCCGATACTGTACCTGCGGTACCGATGAGCCAGCAAGCCCGCTGATTTCCGTTTTTAATTAAAACTCATCTTTCTATTACCTAGGCCCTCCAGCACATTTTTAGTACTTTCTCCCATTTGAAAACAAGTGTCCCCTGCCCTCCGCCCCCCAAACCTCCCCTCTCCTCCAGCAACAACAGCAGCAAACCTCTGGCGCAAACGTGGGCTCGCCATCCCTCCGGCCCTTGCTCCATGGCTTCCCCTCTTCTGCCTTTCCTGAACACTCCTTGTTTTTCTTTCCTGCAGCCTTACCTCCACCCCAGCGGCCCATTTCCACCACTTGAACTCTGTAAAAGTTTGGATAACTTGATATAACTTGCAGTGAAATCGCCTTTTGACCATGCCGAATTAATTCCTAATTGCTGGAATCGCTTTCAAACCAGTTAGAGGGGGGCTTGTAAGCGTTTTTCAGATCTTCATTTCAGAGTGTGCGTGAGTCACAGAAAGCCTTTTTGTCCAGCGCCTTCTCGATCTGGGGGTTTAGTGTGTTTTGGATTTTGCACACACCGCCCCCCCCCCGAATCAACCCATTCCCCTTCCATCCTTTTCCTGCTTACTATAATTAGACCTCAGACGGGAGCTTGAACCATCTTAAAAGATGACTTAAGAAATAAAAAACAAAATAAATAAATAAATAAATAAGCTTTTAAAAAAAAAATAGAAACTTCAAGGTGAGTAAATATTTTTGCACTTTTCGTGCCAAGGTGCCCGGGTTATCCAGAGGTCGTCGAGCCCATACATTTCCTGTTGGTTTAGGATCTTCCACCCACCGATTATTCCCATCTTTTTAGCTTTATGCCTGGAAATGAGCAAAGGGCGAGATACACGGGGGTTGAGGGGGAGACACACAGAATATACACCTTCTCCGAGTGCACCTCTCGCTTTTTTTTTTTTTTTTTAGTTTGTATTGGGGGGACACCCCTGCGAAAAGGGAAGGGACGGGGCGGGGGCAGAGGGAGCTGGGCTCGGGAGTGGTTTCGTGATGGAAGGGGTGCGGGGGGACGGGGCTGGGGCGCAGCCTGCGGGGAAGCGGGCTGCCGCCGGGAGAGAGAGAGAGCTCTTTGTGCGCCTGCCGCGGAAGGCGGGCACTTGCCAGAGGTGCGGTGGAAAAATGTGCGAGCTGACGGTGGCCGCGGCCCCGGGCAGCCGGAGGGGGAGCAGCCGCCTCCTTTCGGGGGCCTGTCCCCGCAGGAGCGAGGAGGAGCGCGGCCAGCCCCAGCACACGGGGAAGGAGAAACGCACGGAGCCCGGCCGCTGCGTGGGAGCCCTTGCTTGCAGGTGCGCGGAGTGCGCGCCCTCGCAGGGCGGAGAGGATGGGGGGAGCCGAGGGACCTGTCGGGCGAGGGAGAGGTGTCCCCGTCGCACTCGCTCCTCCAAGCAGCACCCACCGGCCACGGTCCCCGCGGCGCCGTCGGGGCTCCCCCGGCACAGACCAGCGCCCAGCGAAGCGCGGAACGCCCCGTCGGTGGGGAGGCCTGGAAGCGCGCAGCGTCACGCACACGCTGCCACGTCCACGTACACATCCACGCGTGGGTATATTTATACAAAGCCTGCTGGGGTGCTTTACCCCAGGAGTGCGGGCACGACTCCGCCGCTGCGCTTTTTTCTTTTAGAGTAAAATAACAATAAAACCCCTCCCGTGGGTGCGTGTCCGTTGCCTTAGCTGCCCTCCCCCCGCAGCGTTCACCCCGCGTGGGGCCGCTGCGCTGCCCGACAGTACGCGCTCGCCCGCCGTGCCGCGGGCACCCACCCGCGGGTGGCCGCAGGGCTGCGGCCGCGCTCTGCGGGTCGCTGCCGCACATCCCCACGGCAGAGGGGTTCCCTCCCCTCCCTCCCCCCCCCGCCACGGGGCCTGGGATAAGCGGTCACAGGCTGCGGGTGGCGGATCTTTGGTGGCGCAAGTAATTAAAAAAAAAAAAGAAAGTATTAAAGCGCTTTTATGACAAGGTATTTTTGTATTGCTGGGAACTATTTTTTGCTTACAGTGATTCACCGGCAGGCTTGCTGGTACATCTGAATATGAGTTCACACATCTCTGCAGAGGGCTGGGAACCTTTACATGAGCTGCCAGTTTTCCTTCGACCTCTGGGTTGTTGTTGGTTTTTTTTTTTTTCCTGTGGCATCTCTTAACTGTGACGCATTCAGGAGAAGCAGTTTTATTCTCCATTTTCGGTCTCTATATTGAGGGGCGAGCGGGGAAAGGGATGAGAAGGCAAAAAAGGGTTCTAGACCAAGCGGTCGCTCCGTGGTGACCTTGTGCTGGATGTCTTTTTGCTGCTTTTGTAAAAAAAAAAAAAAAAAAAGAAAAAAAAAATTGCTACTGGTCGTGGCAGCACAAAACGTGCGTCCCAGCACTTGCCCCGCTGCTTCTTACAATTTGGCAAAGCTCCGAACTGCTTTTCGGTTTCACCACCACCACCTTCCCACCCGATTTTAAATTCCTCCGAAAGTACCGCTCTTTGCAATGACCACGGAATCACTTCTTGAAAACGAAATAAATAATTATTAAAACAACCAAACAAAAAAAGAAATAAAACCAACCCAACAACATGCGCCGATTTAGGAAGATTCTATCTATGTATTTAGGTATGACACCAGTTCCAGACCAGTGTTCTGTACATCAGTTTAATGTGTGTGTCAAGCATTTTCCCCTCTGCCCGTCTCATGTCTCACCAGGGGTCATTACAGCGGCGTTAATTTAAAAGGCCCGCGGTCTCCTGTCCCTTTCACAAGCGTCCCACCGGCTGCAGCGAACAAAGCAAACGCCGAAGTGGGTTTTGCTTTTGCTCCCCGGCTCTGCCGAGCGGCAGCGCGGACGGCGGAAGGCCGCTTGCCCGCCGGGGCCAGCGTGCGGCCGCCCTGCCAGCCAGGGGGCCGGGGAGGGGAACGCGAAGCCGGGAGCCAGCCGGGGGGCCCACACCCGGGCAGCCTGTCCCACCGCCTCCTGGGAAGCGGCAGGGATCCCCCTGCGCCGCTACTACGGGGAGAAGCGGGATGGTAACGGCAGCGCGGGGCGGTGGGGGCTGCCCGGGCGTGCTCCCCGTCGGGGAGGGGGGGGGGGGGTTCAGGCGGGCAGGGAGAGGAGAGCGGGTCCAGCGCCTGCCCGGGAGCTTGTGGAGGGCCGGGGCCTGCTCGGCAGAGCCGGCCTGGCCCTGCCCGCGGCTCCCAGCCCCGCAGCGCCGGGAGCTGGGAGCCGCCAAGGCAGAGCTGGCTCCCCTGCGCCCGCCGCCTGCCAGCGCCGCCGCCGCGCATCTCGCAGCCGTAACTCGGCCCCTCGCCTCCGCCGTGCGGGCCGCTGCCCTTCCCCCGGAGCCAAAGGTAAAACTGCCACGAAAGCCTTTTTTTTTTATTTATATATATATATATTTTTTTTTTTTCCCTGAGGCCTTTCAGGGGCGCTCGGGACCACCGAGACCACTCGTGGGACGCAAAATCCCCGCAAGGAGCGCGGCGGGGGCCTGCGGTGGGGTCGCTCCACGGCAGCACAACCCGCCCCCCGCCTCACCACCACCGCTGCAAGAGGTCCCGGGCGGGGGTCGGTCCTGCCCCGGGGCCCGCCGGCGGCGCAGCCCGCCCGCCGCCCCGGCCCCGCCGCGGAAGGCCGGCGAGACAAAGCGACGGGGTTTTCCTCGGGGTCGCGGAGCAAAACCGCCAGCGCCATCTAAAAATACACCTCCTGCTCGCAGCGTCAGCCTGAAGGGTAAAAGTAAAGCCGGGGGGGAGGGGGGGGGCGAGGAGGAGGGGGGACAGACCCGCTACTCGGTGCCCGGAGTGGGGAAATGGCTCCGCGGCCAGCCCTGGTCGCGCACGGAGACGGAGCGATTGCTGTAAACGTATTTAGAAAAATAAATTTTAGGTGTAAACTGGGGGAACCGAGGAGTCCCCCGGCTCCCTCCCGTCCCCCGGCTCTCTGCACATAAAGAAGCCGCATCCCCTCCGGGCGGACATGAGGGTCGCATCCTCTGCCGGCCCGGCCGGGAAGGCCGGCGCGGGGAGAAGGGGACCGGCCGCGCCGGGCGGGGGTCGCCGCCTTCCCCCCGGTCTCTGGGCGGCAGATTTGCAGGGGTGGGAGTCGAGGGGAGGCCCCCGGCCGGCTGGCAGGGCCGCGCTCCCTGCCTCCCCTTGCGATGACCCCCCTTCACCTCTGGTCCTTCGCTGGCGGAGCATTGTCTCCAGACACAACAAACCCAGAAAGGAGCGCTGGAGCAGGCAGAGCTCCAACGTTTTGACGGGTGGAATAAAAACATCAACAGATACTTTGCAATTATTTGGTGATGGGGGTTAGGGGAGGCGGGCGGGGGGGAAGAGGTCGGTTAGCAGCGCAGCAGACGCTAATTGCAACCTTTGCTTTGCTAATGAGCTCGCACCGGTTCATTCCGCGCTGCGTCCCCGTTCCCCCCCTAACCCCCCCCCGGCGGAGCGCTTGCGGGGCGGGGAATGGCGTCGGGAGAAAACCGTAATTTTTCTGCAATTCGTTATTCGGTTTTAAATCCATCCCATCCTTGAGAGGCGAGGTTAGAAGCGCTGGCCGCGACTACTTTCATAAATCCTCGCTGAGGGAAAGCGGCGAGCAGCTTCTCGCTGGCAGAAGCGAGGGATGTCAGCGCCCGGATCCCACCCGTCGCCCCGTCCCGCAGCCGGGCACCCCCGTCCCGGGGCGACGGGGCTCGGCAGGGCGACCTGCCCCTCCTCTAGCTTGCGGCTGCAGACCTACTTCACGCCATGGGAAGGGGGTGGGGGGTGGAATATATATCTACACACCACACACGCATATGCAGAAAAAGAGTCCCAGTAGAAACTCGCATCAAAAAGGCAGAGCGAATGTATTTATACTGGGCAATCTTGCAAGCACCGACATTGTTTAAACAATTCTCTTCTGCTTTGGACGATATTATCAGTACTTTTACATTATCGTTCAATGGAAAACATTCTTCTTTTTCCTTATTTCAAATATTTATTTAAAATTTAAAAAAAAAAATTTAAACTCGGCCGCTTAAATGTTCTGGCAAGTAAATAAATCCCAGGAACGGTGGGGAGAAGACGGCTATAGCGTTACTTCAAAACCGAGCACTTGCCTTCCGAGGGACAACGGCTGTAGCGATATGACTCGTTTATTCATCGATTCATATAATATATAAATATCCTGAACTCATGAGTGTAATAATTTGCGTTTTTTCTACTGGAGGAAATTCGGCTATTTTAAGAGTTAATGGTTCTAAATGTGTTGGTTTTCCTGCATTCTCCCCAGAGGTGGTGGGGGCTGGAAAGGAGGGGGGATTCCAGTTTGGGGGTTTCATTGTTGTTGTTTTAATTCTGCTGAACGCAGCCCAAAGCAACTGACCTGAATGTGGGGTAATACGCTGCGCGACCAAGCCCCCTGACACCTAAAGGTCAGGTGAAAGTCTCCAGCAGGTAAGTCGCGGGCCGGCTGCCTGCCCAGCTCACTTGCTCTCTGGCTCACAAATTGTTCCCTTCTTGCCCACCCAAGTCGTTTCAAGCTGTGTTTATTTAGGGGGCAAAACAAAAAAAATTGCCGACCACCCAATTCCCATTCAGCCGGAGAGCTTGTGAGTTCTCTCTCACCGGTAGCCCGGGCCGCCTTCCCCCCATCCCAGTGCTTTTTAATAGCTATTATTTTGCGGCACACGCATACCAGGCAAGGCGCAAGTTACAGGCCTAGAAGGTCGCGGAGCTGCGCGCAACAAACGCGTTTGCTTGTCGGGGGGGGGGGGGGGGGGGGGGGGGCGAGAGAGAAATCCCCCCCCAACCCCCTGCTGGCACACGGGAGGGAGGGAGCATTTGCCGGCCGGTTCCCCGGCCTGCGCAGCACAAAACACCGTCGGGATGGCGAAGCAGCCGAGGCCGGGACGGGACGAAAATGAGCCCCTCGGAGGGCTGGGCCTTCCCTGCCGGGCTATGCCACCGCCTGCTCCCCGCACACCGCGGCCCCGCTCCGCCGACCACGGCCACCCTCCGACGGCGCTGGGCCGGCGTCCACCGCCCGTGGGGTGCCCATCAAATCCCACCTCCGCGGCCGCTTCCCAAATCTCCGGGCGCCAGCAGCGTTCGCACCAAACTAAACCCAAGGGGAGAGGGGTTAGCTGCAAGTGACACCGAGGGCCCCTTGCTCCTGCCGGATCAACCGGGAGTGACCCTCGGGAGACCTGGGGCTTACTTCAGCCCTCCAAACAGGCTTTTTTCGGACGCTTTCTTGCAAAACGAGGGAGGTTCCTGCTCTCTTCCCCTAAGCGCCCGGTCGTTTGCTACCGCTGTCTGCACTGCCAGCCCCTCAGCTAGCACAAGGAGACCTGCCCCTTGCCCCAGGTGCATGTGTGAAGTTTTCGGGGGGGGACGACGAACCAGCATTGCTGGAAGGGGTCTCCGGTGCCCGCCGGGGTGCGGGGCTGCAGCCCGGCCCCGCAGGGACTCCCCCGCGCAAGGAGCCGTCCCTCCCCCGCCGATGCGGCTATTGTTTCGTTCAATTAGGCTCCGCTTGATAAAAAACAATCGCTCGTTAACCCCCGCCCTCCTCCCTCCCGGCTGGTGTGTTGTGAATGGCGACATCGTCTCCCTTGACCCCCGTCTCCTTTTCTGTCTTTCTGTCCCCTGAAAAATGATTCCGCGAGCTCTGATTGAATTTTATTCCTTCCTGACCTGGCCCGTTTTTATTGCATGGACACCATCAATCTTGACCTAACGCGACGTTTGTTTATTACTTTGGAAAGAAGCGAATGGCTTTATGAGCCCCAGCGTAATTAAACCAGGAGGGCTACGTTCGTCGCGGCACCGCACCACCTTTGGGGCGGATTCACAACACAGACAAGCCGCCGGGGAGGGGAAGGCAGAAGGGAAAAGGGAAAAAAAAAAAAAAAAAAAAAAGGAAAAAAAACCCGCACACGGGAAGAGTAAGTGGCATCCTCCCAGCCCGTCAGCTTGTGTGCGAAATGCCGGCGGATCGAAACCCACGCACGTCCCAGGGGAGCCCCCAGCAGCTCCCTCACGCCGCACTTTAGGCCCGCGACGTCGACGCGGAGCGCTTCTTGCGCCGCTTGCCGCGTAAACCCGGGCGCGCCACCTGCGCCCCCGCGCAGCGACAGCTCGGCCTCGGGCACCCCGGAGGCACCCGCCGCCGCGCTCCTTATCCCCCTCCCCCCCGAAAAAAAAACCCCACCGGCGCATCTTAAAACGACGGAAGCATTTAGCCAACATCCACCACACGGGGAACCGGGGAAAAACGGACTGTCCACGCCGAGGGGTTTAAATTACTTTACAAGAGAAATTAATTGAAAGCTAATGTTCAATTAGCGGCTGCTGTTGAAATGGGTGATTTCGGGGAGAGGCTGGGGGGAGCGTTTCCAGGCTCCGCACCGCTGCGCTCCTCTACCTGCCTGCGCGCAGCGCAGCCATGTGCGCGCCTCGGCGCTGCACGCTTCTGCCTACGCAATCAAGGCGACGTAATGAAGACCGCGCGTTGTTACCTCACGCTCGTCTTCGCGTGGGCACCGAGACGCGCTCAGCCCCCGCCCGTGGGCGGCCGCTGCGCAGCTTTCTGCGCGGCGGCCCCACTCAAAGGCCTCCCGCAAAACCCGCGCCGGCCTTTGCGTGCGCTCTTTGCGCGCAACGCGCAAGCGAAGCCTCCAGAGCCCCGAGCGAAGCTTTAAGGTCGCCCCGTGTTTTTGGGAGAGACGAGAGCAGAGGACAGCCCGGCACCGCAGTGCAACAGGCTGGTCAATGGGCTGGAACCGCCGGGTTACCGGTAGCGTTACAAAGTTAAACCCGACTATGAAAATATTCCCGTGCTAACTTCCAAGCGCCTTTCCCGAACTTCGCGGCTTTCAGAAAGTGCCCCAGCCATCGTAAAACGCCCATTTGGAAACATTCCCTTAACGTCTCCATCCACAACACGGTCTCACCGTGTTCTCCCTCTGACCTGGCCTGTGGAGGAGGTAGGGAAGGGGTTTTAATCCATGTCCTCTCAACTATTTGCATGCACTTCTCTGCTATTTTTGGTTATGACCTTTGCAGAACATAATATGAACTGTCACTCGCTTGAAGAAGAAATTCCGAGGAGAAAACTTAGAAGGGAGAATATTCGCCTTCTCTGTGTTTTCTTCAGTTTAAGTGAGAGGTGAGCAAATACAAGAAACCACCAGAACCAGATAAACGGAATTGTCCCTCAAATGAATTTTAAAAATGAAATAAAATAAAAGAATGGGGTTTTTACTTAGACGGAAAGCAAAGCAATAGTTTTGAAAAAAAAAAATGCAGCTTGAACTAAAAATGCAGCTTGAACTAAAAAAATACAACAAAAAGCGCCGTGCTAACCTGGCACCTAATGGACGGCTCTGCAGGCCGGGCTGGGGCCGAGAGTCCCCGCTGGCTGTCGGGGCTGCCACCAAAGATGCAGAGGCCTCACGGAGGCACCTCTCAGCTGCCGCCCGGGCGTCCCGTGCCCGCCGCCGCGCAGGGTCGGACCGCATCTCTTTTTGGCGTTTCAGGGCAAGGCCCGGTTCTGCTGGGAGACAATCACAGGTCAGAAGGGACACCGGCATTTGCCTCCTGCTCGCAAGGGGAGGGAAGCACAAGAGGGACAAGGGTCCGGGCCCCGCTGCCCGCCGGAGGACGCCCCGCTCCGCCCCCGCCCCGCTGCTCTGCCCTAGCTCGGGAAGGTTTCTACAGAGCCCGCCGGGTCTCCCCCCCTCCCAGCAGCAGCAGAACCGTCTCACGCCGGAGGCCCTGGCCCGGCGGAGCGCGGAGCGGCCCATCTCCGCGCAGCCCCGCGCAGCGCCGCGCAGGGACACCCCCACCCCCCCCCCCGGCCGGGTCCCGCTGCCAAGCCCGCACGATTCACTGCCCGCCGGGGGGACCCTCAGCACCGCTAATGTTATTTTCGTTATGAACGATTTCTGTGAGGACGGGGAAAGAGAAAATTATTATTATAATAATAATTTTTTAAAAAATAATATTTTTTTTTAATAAAACCCAAGCCGAAGCACGCGCGTGCGGTGAGCCAGACCGTCGCACTGAGAACCGGGAGGTGACCTCCGCCGCGACCACGCACGTCACTCCAGGAAAGGGATCCCCTCCGGGGCCAGAGGATCCCGGCACGACCTACCTCGCGTTCCCCTTCGCCCCCCCGCCCCCGACTGCCAGACGTCCCCCGGCCAGGCGAGTCCCCTCCACCCACCCCTTTTGCAGCCAGGGCCGCGGGGAGCGCAAGTTGCGCAGCCGCCCCGCGGTGCCGGGGCTGCGGAGGGCAGCGGGCCGCCCCGGGGCGGCCGGGGCATTAGCGGTAACTATAGACGGCACTTGTTCAAGCTCCGCACAACCCCCCCCAGCTCCCCTAACGGAGCAGCACCACTACCAATGCAACGGGCGATTAAACAAGCCGAGCTAACAAACTGCTTTCCCTCCTATTTATTTTTGCCACAAACACCCTACCGCTGAAGACCGCTGAGAAAACCCAAAATACCGGAAGGCCGGCGCCTGATCGCAACAAAAATAACAGGCAAATAGCACATGTAATCGCCTCTCTACCCTCTTCTTTCTTAATTTTTTAGTTTTATTTTAAATACCGGGCAGGGAGGCGAGAATGGCGTTACCGGGCAGCCATACCACCCGGCTGCCGGGGGCAGAGGGAGCTGCAGCCGCTGGGACTCCCCTCTCCAGGGAGGGGGAGCGAAGGAGGGAGGCGGTGAAAGCCCCGCCGTGTCCCCGGCCCGGTAACCCCGGTCACAAGGAGGGGGGAGGCGGGAGCTGCCTCCGCTCGGTATCGGGAGAGGGACGGTGGGGAGCAGAAGGTGAGCCCGACCGGGAATAGGTAACATTTAATTTCCCTTTGCTGGTGAAAAAAGGGGAGCTGCTATTAAAACATGCCCCCGGAGCGATTCAGTTCAGCTTCGCTTCAGTTTTACCACAAGCGGACTACGGAGCGTTTTGAGTTTCTCTCACCCAACTCAGCAAACAAATAAATATAAAAAAGGCCGGTAATCTCTGTAGAGCGACTAGCACGAAAAAGCAGAGACTATGCGATACTTAAATAAACATATTTTAAGCCAACGTTACAAAATGACAACCTTCTCCCCTCCCCAGTTCATTCGAGCTGCTGAAGGTGTTTTCTGAATATTAGATTATTGCTTTGGAGGGGAAGCGCAGCTCAAAAGCGAGGTAATAAGGTTTAACTGTAAATACCTCTGTATTTATTTACAGTGTAACCCTTAACAATGCAACAGCAATTACTGCTAAGTGTTGTCTTTAGATAAGAGAGACTGATAGGAAACTGTATTATCTTGAAAGCAAACTTTAGGCCTTAAATTTCTGTAATCAAATAATCTTCTTCCCAAGTCTGACTGACAAGGCAGATTCTTTTAAGTTAATGAATTTATTGCATTTTGGTGGTTATTTACAAAGGGGGAAGGTGATCCCCATTGCCCGTAGGTTCTTAATTGCAAATTGTCCAGAAGGTGAGGTTCTTGATCTGACAAGACGTCAGTCTATGCAGCACTCAGCTGCTACCCTGGTAATATTTTTTTCCCTTACGATTTAAGGAAAAAGGAGGGAGGGAAAGAGAGACAAATTTAAAAAAAAAAAAAAAGGCCCAAACAACTACAGAAGAAAAATTCTCTCACACAAAGTCTTTCTAAAATAATTTCAGTCCGAGCAAATAGGGCACTTCCAACAGACCAGTAATGTCCCTAAAGAACAGGAGTAAAGCTGAGCTATAAAGGTGTAAGGGCAGCCCGTACAAGCGCCCTTTGAACCAACTACTTTTTTTTTTTTTCTACAATAAAATAGTACTTAAAAATATATATATTACAGAAGCGGCTTCACGGATGTGATTGCGCGCATTGCTATCAGTTCTACGAAGCAGTGATTTATATGCGGATTTATACGCTCACACTGTATTTAAGAATATACGTACTACAGAATATCTGGCATCTACTATACACTGTAGAGTTTAGAAACATATGCAATGCGTATACAAAGCTATAAATAAATACGTAATCCTTCTTTAAATATAGATACATATGTAAATCCTATATATAAATACATTTGAAATACACACACAGAGATCGATAGCTCGATATATACACAGTTTCACAAGGGCAGGAATCTAGTGCATGTACTTCTACCTCGGAGTTATCGCTTAATATATCCTTACACAGGCATATTATTTAAAAAGCCGTAATGTTGTCATACTACTGTGTATGGTCAAATGTTTCCAGGTCTTGCCCATTAATTGCTAAGAAAACGTGTTTGTTTATTTGCCAACTCAGAGCTGCCATGGGAAAGTATTTTTTTCCTAGCGGATAAGGCGAGCTGACTAAGTGGAACATATTGCAGAAGAGACTGAAAAGGGATTTTTCGACCTGGCAGTTCCTAAATGGTCTCTGGAATTTGTGCGGAGGGGAACGAGCTGTTCCAGCGACAAAGTTAGTTATGAAATCCCTTTTCCCTCTCTTTCTCTCTCTCTCTCTACATGAAAGTATTAAAATATACAGACGTGTAAAGGATCATTCCAACTGAATGGTAATTTATTAATAAACAAACAATGCAATACCTTCAGAATATTTTCAACAAAAAAAAAAGAAAAATATTGATAGAATAAGATTAATACAGTTTCCCTTTTCATATATAGTGAAAAAAATCAGCGTTTCAGTCAATTTTAACGTCACTTTTCAGGGAAGGGGGAAACACTTTCTGGCGTTTGGTCCGCAACATCCAACTACAAATTAAAAATAAATTACTATGTCGCAATTTACATTTTAAAACAAGTCCTTGTAAAAGAGGAAGGGGGGCGGGGGGAAGAAGCTGGTACTCTACGCTGGACTTTTCGCCCCCTTTTAAACACGGGGCATGACGATACCTTAAGGGATGGGGACGAGAGAGGGGTGGGGGACGGGAAAAGAAGTATTTCTCAAAGCAATTAAAAACAAAACAAAACAAAACAACTTACGTGTTATTGGAGTAACACTGTCCTTTAACAAACCAAGACATGCTTTGGGGGCTGTCTCTGTACAAAAGCTTTTCGCGTGCGCCCGCTTCCCTCCGCGGGCGCGGCGGGGGCCGGCGGCGCGGTGCTGCGCGGTGCTGCGCGGTGCGGGGCGGTCTCCCCGCCGGTCTCCCCGCGGCGTTGGGGGACGGGGGGGGACGGGGGGACGGGGACACGCTCAGAACTTGCCGCAGTCGTAGACGAAGGCCCCGGAGGTGCGGTAGAGCGGCTGGCTGCCGGGGAAGGCCATCTGACAGCTGCCGCCGCCCCCCGCCCCGCCGCCGCCGCCGCCGCCTCCGCCGCCCCCCGCCCCGCCGCCACCGCCGCCGCCGCCGCCGCCCGGCGAGGCGCTGAGGCCCAGCCGCGGCGCCTCGAAGACCTCCCGCGGGCCGGCGGCGAAGCCCTGCTGCGGCCCCGCGTAGCCCGCCGCGCCCGCCAGCGGGCCCAGCTCCCCCGCCGCCGCCGCCGCCGCCGCCGCCGCCGCCGCCGCCTGGTTGAGGTACCAGGAGGCCAGGCGGCCCTGGTGCGGGTGCGGGTGCGGGTGGTGCCCCTCCTGGTGGCCGCCCGCCGCGCCGCCGAGCCCGCCGTGCCCCAGCGCCCCGCCACCACCGCCGCCGCCGCCCCCCGTCCCGCCGCCGCCGCCGCCGCCGCCGCCCGTGGGCATGGCGTAGTCGGGCAGCGGGTCCTCGGCGGGGCTGGCGGCGGCGGGCAGGTGGCCGGGTCGCTCGGCGCCGCCCGCCGCCGCGTAGAGGCTCATGGCCTGCATGTTGCAGTGGTAGGTGCCGGCGGCGGCGGCGCCGGCGGCCGCCTGGCCGCAGGGCGAGCCGTAGACGGAGCTGTGGCCCGGCGAGTAGCCGCCGAGGGAGAGGGCGGGCGGGATGCCGGTGCGCGGGGCGGCGGCGGCGGGGGCCAGGAGGCCGGCGCCCAGCTCGGCGGCGGCGGCCTGCGGCGAGCCCCGCAGCGAGGTCATGATGTTGTCCACGCTGAAGCCCGGGCCGTGGTGGTGGGGGGGCGGCGGCGGGGGCGGCGGGGGAGGCGGCGGCGGCTCGGGGGCCTCCAGGCTGAGGGAGCGGCTGGAGGGGAGGGTGCTGCGGGGGCTGCCGCCGCTGGAGAGGCTGCTGCTGCTGTCGGGGCTCTCGATCTTGGGCACGGCGCCGAGCGGCGGCGCGGCGCCGGGGGGGGACACGGCCTGCGGCGGCGAGGCCGTGCCGTTCTCCGTCTTGATGTCCTGGATGCGGACGGGCGGCGGCGGCGGCGGCGGCGCGGCGCTGCCCCCGGCGGGGCCGCCCTCGGGCTCGGCGGCGGCGGGCGGCGGCGGGCGCGGCGGGGCATGGTCCTTGAGGTGCAGGCGGTCCTTCTCCTCCTTGTCCTTGACGGCGTCCTTCTTCTTGAAGCGGCGGCGGCGGCGGAGGAAGCTGCCGTTCTCGAACATGTTGTAGGAGTCGGGGTCGAGGGTCCAGTAGCTGCCCTTGCCGGGCTTCTTGTCGTCGCGGGGCACCTTGACGAAGCACTCGTTGAGGGAGAGGTTGTGGCGGATGCTGTTCTGCCAGCCCTGCTTGTTGTCCCGGTAGAAAGGGAACCGCTCCATGATGAACTGGTAGATCCCGTTCAAGGTGATCTTCTTATCGGGCGCGTTCTGGATGGCCATGGTGATGAGGGCGATGTAGCTGTAGGGCGGCTTCACCATATCCTTGGGCTGCGGCGGCGGCGTGTAGGGCCCGTAGGCGCGGGCCATGCCGGCCGGGTACTGCTCGTGGGCCGGGTGGGAGTACATGCTCATCGGGGCCGGCATGGCCGTGTAGCCCCCGCCGGCCGCCGCCGCGGCGGCGCGGTAGTAGCTCTGCTCTCCGCCGAGGTACGGCACCACTCCCAGGGAGTTGGGACTGGACACGGAGTAGCGAGCCTGCATGTCCTCCCGTCAGCTTTCCCCCACCCTCCCCGCCGGACCAAACAGCGCGTCCCTTCCCCCTCCACCCCTCCGCCGCTCCGCGGACCGAGCTGGACCGGGCGGCCGGGCAACCCCCACCCCCCCACCCCCCCGGCGGAGCGCGGAAAAAAAGGGAGGAAGAATAACGACGGCAGCGCCGAAAGTCTCCTCTTCGTCGCCCAGGAAAAGCCCACCGGCAAGCTGCCGCACTCCACGCGGAGGGGGGGGAAAAAAAAAATTCAAAAAAAAGAGGAAAAAAGGAGGGGGGTGAAAAAGGGGAAAAAATGTTTTTAAAAAGAAAACGGGGGAAGGGGGGAAAAAAAAAGTAATCGCAGCGGAGAAAGCAACTTCCAAACGCAGAAAGAGTATTAAGAGAATAAAACCTTTGCAAAGAGGCTCCCACGCTCCCAGTTCCTTGTTCCACGGGGATCTGCAACAAGTTGTCTGCAAAGGAGGGACAAAAGTAGAGGGATGTGTTTTGTTGGCTTTTTTTAAGCGAGCAGAAGAAGAAAAAAATCCACCTTCCCGATCTCCCAGTGCAAAGTCTCCCTCTCTCTCTCCCTCTCGCTTTTTTTCAGTCTCTTTTTCAGTCGCAGGCTGCTTTGGGAAGCATCGGAAAAACTCCTGAACTTTTGAGCATCCGTCACCACGGCGAGAACTTTTTTACGCACTTACAGTTTTCTCCCTTTTTTTTTCCTCCCTCTCCTCTCTTGGTCTCCTTTTTTTTTTTTTCTCTCTCTCTCTCTCTTTTTTTTTTCTTTTCCTCCTTTTGCAGGCGGTCCAGCTCCGCCCCGCCGAGCCGGGGCGGCCAATGAGAACCGGGAGACACCCGGGGCTCTGAATGAGGAGGGAAAAAAAAAAAAAAAAAAAAGGAGCGACCGAGGAAAAAAAAAAAAAAAAAAAGAGGAGTAAAAATGAAGAGAAAAAAAAAATAAAAATCCCCGCAGCAGCCCTGGGAGCTGCAGCTCTCGGGGACCGGCCACACACGCTCGCCGGCACAGGCGGACGCCGTGAGCGCCGCGGAGCCCCGGGCGGGCGCGGGGCCGC
The DNA here is from genome assembly GCF_963924245.1 of Chroicocephalus ridibundus. Lineage (NCBI taxonomy): Eukaryota > Metazoa > Chordata > Aves > Charadriiformes > Laridae > Chroicocephalus > Chroicocephalus ridibundus. Next base: position 78,676,567 of record NC_086285.1, on the reverse strand, counting down.
TGCGCACCGCACCCGCGGGGACCCTCCCTTCCGCGCCCGCGGATTTTGCGCGACGGCCCTACGGCCCCGCGCCTGCCTGCCCACGCACCCACCCGCGTCCTTACGCGCCCGGTCGCCCTGGCACACGCGCCCCAGGCGCACGCACGACGTGCATGCCTACACCAATGTGTGTGTGTATATATATATATATGTATATGCTTCCCCGGAGCTCTTCCCACCCACGCGCGCACCCCGCGCTCCGCCACGCGTGTTTCTCCCCCAGTTTATTATTTTTTTTTCGTCTTTTTCCCCTCGTCGATCTGTTTTGCTCCGCGGGCTGCCGCCGGGCTCCCTCCTCCCTCCCCTCCCCTTCCCTACCCCCGGGCTGCCGCCCGTGTCGGCGGGCAGGCTCCGCGCCGGTGTGCCGGCTGGCTTCCCGCCTTCACCGGCCAGGAGGGCTCTGCCTCAGTCCGGCTCCCTTCTACCACCCCCACCCCCACCAGCCCCCCCACACGCCCGCGGGGACGGAGGGGACAGTGGTGGGGTGTGAGTGTGTGTGCGCAGGGTGGGATGCTCCTGCCCCGGCACTGCAGCCGGCTGCCCGACCAAAGGCTCCTGAAGAGACTGCATTCCTCCGGTTGACAAGGTTTTGACGAGTCCTCCAAAGCTCTTTTTTTTTTTTTTTTTTTTTTATTAATCAAAGCCACCGAGGGCTTTCCGCTCTCCGTCTGCGAAGCGAGCGCCCGCCGCCTCTGCTGTTTATAAACACGGGCGCGTTTCTTTGTACGGGGTCTTTTTTAGCTCGCTCGTTTCAGGTAATCTTTACAGACCTTATGGGATGTGACAGGGAAAGCGGGTCCTTGGTTTCTTTCTTTATTTATTTAAGACGGAGAGGGCATACTCTTGTTCCTAATCTGCTTCAGAGTGGACTCCGTGGTATGTCAGGTGTGTCAAAAGACAAAAAAAAAAATGAAAAAAGAAAAGTACAATAAAATTAATGTTCCTTAAACTGTTTGGCCAGTTCTGCTGTGAAGATTTGATTTGCGTTGCTGTTGCCTTTGTCTAAATATCTGAAAGAATATTTGGGCTCTAAGCAGAATAACAATTTAACGGGAGCTCAAAGGGAGCATGGAGTGAGGGCTTAGTTACTTATTTTTTTAAATTTTCCTTTTAATTTGCTGTTGTATTTTAAGAAAGAAGATTTTCCTTTCGGACTTAAAACACGAGGAGATTCGTATACGTATTTGCGCAGTAGTATTCTGACACTACTTCAGATGTTCGAAATCCAACCCAGTGCTCTTCATTCATTTTGCAGCTAAATCTCTGAAACTTCATTAGCGTTAAGAATAGATCAGTTGAAAGGAACAAGCTGAAATCTATTTTAAGGCGTGGAATTTGCACGGGAAAGACGTGTGTGTGTTTGTGAGATTAATTACCCACCCCGATCTTGTGACACTACAAATACGTCAAAAGACCCTTTTGGTTTCACTGATTTCAAACCCCCTTTCCTCACTTTTTACTGTGATCGATTGCTTTGGGGATCGTGCCTTTGGAGCGTGGTAAAGGCGCATCGTTTGCTTGGTGGTATTTTTGCAGGTATGGCTTTTCCTCTGAAACACCAATCCTTTGGTTAATAAAAAAAAAATAAAAATACGTCTTTTAAATGAGATGCACGTAATGTGAAGGAGGTAATTTATATAGCCTAATATCTGCTCCTTTTCATATTCAAACATAACGGGTCTCCTTTTGGTAATAAATGTCAGTCCTTTAATGGTGAATACATTATCCCGTTTAGCCTGTTGTATTTCATCGTCTGGAATCTTTCACCTGCTCCTGCCTAATTACACATTTTTCCCTTTCCTCCCACAACGGCAGAATTAATAAATGTGCAAGCACTGGACTAGATGTCAATTCCAACACTTTATATTTTCAAAAAAACTCTTTCTTGCTCTGCTGAAACAAAAAAAAAAAAAGAAAAAGAAAAGAAAAGAAAAAGAAAGAGGACATTTTAGCACGTTTCCATTCATCCCAGGTCATCCGGTTTTCCCACGGTATTACCTGCCGTTAAAAACAATTTCCATGGGCTTCCCGCTCGCTTCCAGGAGCGGCCGTAACGTGCCGGACCCTTTGCTGACTTTTTCGCGTTCTCTGGACAATGTTTACGGTAGCGAAGCTGTTTCTCGGGCAAAGGCTGGAGTCACACCGAGAAGTTTCAGCACATGGAAGTGGGGGGGGCACTAATCCACTGTCTTTTGCATCTAATATGTTTTGCAATAGCCACTCTGATGCTATAATTGCGAACTGACGCAATTACTAACGTGTGTTAAATTACATACCTCAAACCAGCAGGACTCTGGTTTCTCGACGCGAGGTACAAAAGTCACCATTGTGAAGGTTCACAGAGCGATTTAGGGTTTCTGTGTTTGTGTGTGTGTGTGCGCGTGTTGGGGGGGGAGGGGGGGGAAAACAACGGTTTTAGGGAGGCAGAAAGATCAATTCCCTCCCCGCCACCCCGGTGCGTTTGGATGCCACCCAGAAGGAGCCCTTGGCGCTTGGGTTTCACCCACTCGCACGCAACGCCGAGCTGTCTTTGCCGTGGGATCCAGCCTGGCCTCCGAGCGGGAGAGACACACTGGAGGAGCCACCGCCTGGGTCTGCCGCCCAAATAAAGCAGGACGGCAGCAGCCGTGGCCACCGTGCGTGTGTCCCCCCGCCCCGTCCCGGCCCCTTCAGACACCCCGGGCACGGCCGCGGCCGCCTCCTGCCCGACGGCTGGCGAGGGGCGCCGGCGGCGGGAGGGGAGCCCCGACGGGCAGCCCCGGGCCGGGGGACCCGGGCTTGTCTTGAGACCCTGCGAGGCTTCGCGTGTGTGGTCATTTGCAAACCTTATTTACGGAGATGTCAGAAAGAAAGATGACATCGGAGCGGTAGGTGGAGGGGCTACCATTTGACCTGGGCAAAGCCCAGGTGGACCCAAACAATTCGCTGTGGGTTGTCCTCTCCTCTCAGAGACCTGGAGGTGAACTGCTCTCCAGCCTCGGGCTGTTTATGTTTAGACATAGTCAGAGCTTCGCTTCTCTTTCTTTTGGCTCCAACATCACAGCAGTATCCCTGTAACTCCGAAACCAGCCATCCAGCCCGGCTCTTTGCATCTCAGGATGCAGCTTTCCATGTTCCTTAAACAGCGGGCGACACCGCAGGAGAAAACCGCTGACATCCTTTCGGGGGGCAGGGAGGGAAGTGATCGTATCAAATCTGTGCTTTACCAGTAGAAAAATCTATTGTGCCGAAAATCCCCTCTCTGTTTATAGCCGCTGGACATAGGTGACAGCCATCCTTCCCTCCTTCCCTCCCTCCCGTCCTTGCAGCCAGCACCTCTGCCATCTCAGCCTATGCAATTAAGCCCAACTCTAAGTCTGTTTGCGTGGCACTCAGTTAAGCAAACAGACGTGATTGTTATATTATTAACGTGGGTTAACAATTCCATAAATAAGCCGAAGTAGTTTTCCAATCCAGGGCGTCTTTTATCTTGAGACATAAATAACACAATTTAATACGAAAATGAGCGCTCCATTCCCTCTGGCATCTTTTAGGCTCTCATTCTTGAATGAGAAATAAATTACCCTTTGCAGTAAATGCGGCAGCGGTCATCGGCTTCCCGTAATTCACAAGAGAAATACCTTAACTTCGCGTTCGGTATCTAAAAGTGAATTTTGCATTTAATTTACAAGGGAGAACCGAGACCGTAAAGAGGTCGGAGCCCGCGCGTTTCATCTTCCCACGATAATTATCGCGGTCATCCATATAATTCCTCTCTGCGACACAGGTTGCGTCCCAGAGACGTCGCCGCACCAGGAATAAAAACAAAAACCAGGCTGTGGGAAACTACTTGTGTTGTTTCTGCTGTTCAGGTAGAGTACTATCACGCATACATACACACACAGAAGAAAACCCCGCGACCGCGTAAGAAACCTTTAATTTGGTAGGTTCTCTACCTTTGGCATCTCACAGTAAAATACTAACATCTGGGGGACCGGGGGTGTTAAAAACTCTCTCCTAAAACTTCAAGAAGATAGCCAGACGTGGATTTTTTTTTTTCTTTTACTTTCCAAGGTCCCTTGTCCCTTTTGTGTTCCTTTTCCTCTCTTATTTCCTTCCTTTCTCTGGGAGGGGCAGCGAGGGCGGGAGGAGGAGGAGGGGGGGGGTGTTGAATCCATTGGATTCTCTGGACTCGTATAAACGAAAACACACTCGGAGCAACGAAACCGGGAGCGGGAACCTTTTGCAGCCCTGTCCTGCTCCATCCCCACCTATTGCCTTAGCAGACAGAGAGGAGAGATACGTATTTTTATAAGGCGCTTATTTACATTAGAAAGAAGCGACAGTTCCGAGCCTGCGAAGCGATAAGTACTTGGCAACTCATTAGGGACCAGATAGTGATCAGCCCCTGGATACATTAATTCCCCGCCTTTCGGAGGCCTCGGAAGAGGGTTTTTCGGGAGGCTGCGCGGCAGAGGAAGGGGGTGCGGAGGGGAGGGGAAGGGGGTGGGGTGGGTGGGATGGCGGGGCCGCGCAGCCCTGCTGGGACCCGCGCCCGCACCGCGCTGCTCCGCACCCGCGGCCACCTGCGCGGCGGCCGGGCGCTGCGCGGGCCGCGGGCGCCCCCTCCTGGGGCGCAGGTGGCCGCCCTCCGTCCCGCTCCGCGCTTCCCCGCGGGTCCCGCCGCCCTGCCCGCCACCCCCGCGCCGCTCTCTCCCCTCACCCCCGCCACGGGGGAAGAGGGATTTTAAAAGAAACCCATCCAAACCCTTCCCGCACCTTTTTTCTTTTTAATTTTTTTTTTTTTTTTTTTTTGCCGGAGTTGACGTGCTGGGGGCGCGGGCGCGCTGGTTCCGCACGGCACAGGTTGTTGTTGGAGGTGAACACGTAGAGGGATTGCCAGCCCTCGCCAGGCCATTCTTTTCTTGGCTCTGCCGAGGAATGTCTTTACTGGTTGCCAGGTTTGCCAATAAAACCCGGCGAATGAAAAAGTGTTGGTTTCCAGGAAAAGTACTTCTGTTTTTTAACCTCCCCCTTGCTGTCTAATTACTGATGTGTTCAGCCCCCGAAGAACAGCTTCATAAAACTGTCTGGTAAATCCAGAGGCAGATGCTTTCGCGCAGTTGTACGGTTACAGGGATGTGTAAATATACACACACATGCTGATATATATGCATAGCTAGATGCACGCATGGTTTCCAGAGTTTTACAAGGCATTTATGGGTATTAAGTACAATCGCACCAAAGAACTAGTCTCCTTTAAGGCTCCTAGGAGCTATGGTAATACAAGTAATAAAACTTAGATATCTGCATACGCGCTTTTATGAAGCCACAAATGCTCTCTTTGCACAGTTATTTGCGCACTGCTGGAAGTAACCCATTATAGTTGTTTACATACAGAAAACAATGTCTCACTCTGCAAAAAGTAAAGTATAATAAAAAGAGGTGAAAGAACAGTTTAAAAAGTAGAGCTCTCAAGACATACATGTTATTTTCCATAAAACACCGGGAATGCGCATAAGAGATGGATTTTTAAATGCGCCCTGCGCAACGAGCACATGGAACTTGGAGTGGTGACCCCAGGCAAGCCCCACTTTCTACTAGGGTTCTGTCCTCAAAAATAAGCCATGTATCATTTAAAGGTTAAAGAAATCATTGTTCAGTTCCTGAATATGTTGTCTCTGCAGTTTCCAATTCTTTCCCTCTCTTGCCTGCCTCCACAAGGCCACATGCAGTACCATTTCTGCAAATCTATAAACAGGCTGGTAGGCATGATTTGAAACAGAAAATTTGTTCTGAAGCAGAAAAGAGCCCTGGCAGTATGTATGTCAATGTCCCTTCAGACAGAGTTCTTTGTTTTGGGAAACCAAATAAAAGCAAAGCTTTCGGTCATTCTTCTTTATTCAGGTGCCATTAGCCCCCTTTGCTTGACCATTGCATGTTGGGTACGTGGCTCTGGCACACCACCTGTCCCACTGCTCAGCTCATGCCCCAATTCCTGTCCCAGCAAGACCGGCCGGCCAACTGTGGTGGCGACATGGCTAATGTTGGCATGTGAGGATGGCACCAGCCAAGCCAAACAAGGTCAATTCCTTGCAATTTTGCAAAGAAGAAGAGATTGCAAGCCTATATCCAGTGCTAGATGATCAATTTAGAGGTGCTTCACATGATAAATACAAATACAGGTCTTTTAAGATGGCGTAGCATGAAGGAAAAGACACCCGAGGGATTATTTTTAAAAATAAAGTTTTCTATTTAACTTGATAACGCCTGCGTAGAGCCAGAGATTCCTAGCTGAGACTTACATTTTAAAATAATTGCACGTGTGTAACTGTGGGGTACAAGTGTGGTTAGTTGGGTAGGTAGGCAGATATATAGCTTTCTTTTAATACGTGATTTTGCTCGCAGAGTTATGGATGCAGCAAACATTGAAACAGTAAGTTACAAAGAGAACAGTTTGTGGTAGGCCACTCTGGTTGGGATCTCCCTCCCCCCCTCCCCACCCCCCCAGTTTAAACACGCTGGCCAGGTAGCAGAAAACAGCATTTCCCTATTCACTGAAGCCTTCTGGAGAGCTGCAGCGAGGTCCCTGCGTGATGGGGAGGCCCATGGAGGCAGAAGGAGGGTTTGCATGGGATGGAGACTGGAGCTACTGTAACCCTCCCTGTGGCAAGAACACCCACAGAAACAGGTAATTTGCCCCTCCCACATCAACTGACAGCCAGAAGCAAAAAATGTTAAAGTAACTTACATCATCGTTTGCCTGTATCATTACTAAGGAGGAACTGAAAGCTGTTTTATGAGGAGCAGACAGACAAGACTAGCTTGAGCTTGAGACATAAAAAACCCAAACCACTAAGATACCTGAAGGCATCCCAATTAAGTGATATTACCATCCCGATCAAGATGCAGTCATTGTTAGTAAGCATCCCTGATTTTTAGCTGAGATATTCCAATTAGGTAGATTTCATGATTAGGTGCACTTAATTTAAGTGGGGAGAACAGCGTGGAGGAAACGTGGATAGCTTTCATAAGGGCCAGCTTCAGAGGCAGACTTTGTCACTTGCAGCAGGGAGTAAGCGGAGTTCCAGACCGCGTAGCCCAAAATCACAGCAATGCCCCTTTGCTCCACGCTGAGCAAACATCTAACCTTGAAAGCATCCAGCCATGGTTGGTGCCTCCGTCTTTTACCTGCGTGTTCCCCAGGCACCGGTAGCTCTGCTGCTGGGCATGCCCGCAACTGCCTGAGTCAGAGCATCTTGGCACCTGTTTTCAGCCTAAATCCCAATGGGATCCAAAAAAGTAGGCAGAGTGGCGTCTAAGTGCCTGCAGGGCCTGATCCAATAGATAATGTCTTGGGCTTTGGGATAAATTTGAAAGGAAGGTCGTTATCAGCTCTGCACTGCATTATCTCTCTATTTTATGGGTCTCAACTCTGGTCAGAGCCTCATGGTTTTTGGATGGAGTGACTCGAGGTGACACGTTTCGGCAGTAGCCACATAGCTTTTTATGTCATTGCCTCTTCTTGTTACTCAGGCCTTGAGCTTGAAGGTCTAAAGCACAGGTTCTGGAGGGAAAAATTCAGACAGCGAGACTTCCAAACAGTGGTCATTTTGAAAGCCCCGAGCTGAACCTCATGAAAGCGTGCTGAGTAAAGGAGGAGAGAAGGTTATTAGGCTTACGTCTGGCTGTGCCATCCTTAATATTCACCATGGGTACAGCTACAACTGAAACAACTCTTCTGGTTGGGAGAGAGCTCTGTGAAAGGAGGTTGCAGTGGACAGGGATGGCTTCCCTGGGCCATGTGAAGAGCTTCGTGTCTCTCCATGCATCTATTTCCCTCCAGAGGCTGGGCTTGTCTTGCATCTACACACTGAATAAGGGAAAGAATGCAAGCCCTCCACCACACCTTTAGCTTTCAACATTTGCTGAGCCTGTTTGTCTATTTTGTTTCTTTCCCCCTCCTCCCCCCCCATGATTTTTGAGATTGTAATCTCAGCAGGGTAAGGACTGCCTCCTGTTCTACATTTGTACACTGTCTAGCTCCTGACTGTGCCCGGGATCTCGTGCTGATGTGCTAATAACGAATAAGCGTCATTATCTTGGGGGATACTCTTCAAGTATTCATCTGGAACTGAATGGACTGGGGATAAAATAGACCATTTCCTTTGGAAGAGAAGGGTTTACGGTAACCGCTTGATTAAAGCGATTGCTCTTTGCACAGGTGTTGCATTCAGTGGTGTTCATCATGGATTTGCATGGACTGAATAGAACATCGTGTCCTTCTTTCTTCTAAATTCAGCTGAATGGCAGCAGCCACCTAAAGCTCTTTGAAGAAAAAGATGACACGGAGTTTTCTTGCTGACCTGCAGCAAAGCTGTGCTCTTGAGGTGTGCCTGTTTTTCAATTTGCCTACCCATAGAAATTCCAAATGTAGAAGCTTCATGCAGTTATTTCATCTCAGAGGTCTCTTGCATGTGTGTCATCCTGACCTCGCACGGCTGTGTGACATGTAGTAAATCAGTCCAGAAATTCACGTTTGAATTTCTTTTTTTTTTTTTTTTTAATTTTTCTTTTCATATTCTCCTTTCCCTTTCAAATGAGGCCAGATCCTCAAGCCATGAAGCTGAATTGCATCAGCTGTGGCTCTGGCTTGGAGAAATTAAAGGCGAGCACCTGTGCCAGCTCAGCACCCCCATGGTGAGTGAACTCACAGAAGTTAAGTCACTGGAGAGTGAGCAAGGCTAGAGCTCGAACGATGCTGCTAGATTTCATGTATGTGTATGACGTGTCAGGTAGCACCATGGGGTGGTGGTAGGGAAAACTGCTCCTTTGGGCAGCTCCGGCATGAAGGTTAGTTTCTTACTCCATTCAGTTTGAAAAGCGTCCATCACAAAGTGCAGTGTGTAATGGTGGCGTAGGGTTTGTTTTCTTCTGCGGAGTTAAGTATGCTCGTTAACTCTTCAAAATAATGTTATCTCTTCCAGCGCATTTCCCATTGAAGTGAATGGAAATGTTCCCATTGACTTTAAAGCACAATTTCCTCCACCCCCTCCTTCTTGAAAGACTTAATCAAGCATGTTTAGTAGAAACCTATGAGAGCTGTCTAATGACTGGCTTGCTTTGCCCAGGGAAAAATGTAACTATAAACTGAAACACGATGCTGAAAACTAAGTTTAGTAGAAAGTGTTTAGTCTAGTGCTAGATGAATGATGGAAGCCTGTATTTGTGAATAATTTATTTGACAATTGGTGGGGGAAAAAAATGACCGAATAAATTCTTTGCTCGTTTTCCTCTGCCTGTCTACAAAGCTGGCTGAACAATGCGCAAACAAATTGCTAATATTTATTCAGGAGCAAAGAGGTCAGCTTTTGTCAAAAGTTTTCAGCAGTGAGCTGGACTAGCACCAGATTCGTTTAATTTTCTTGTATCCTCTGCATAGTAAACAAAGGAAGTTGTTCTGTTAGTTACCGAATTCACTGCGAATTTCCATCTCGCCAGCAGCAGTTATATTCTGTTGCAAATCCTGTGTTATGAAGACTCTGCAAATACTGCAGCTTGGCTTTCATGCCTGTGGCCAACCTCCTGAGACTTACGAAACCTCAGTGAGTTTCTCGTTATAACCCATATGACGGGTGCTGCCCGCCTTTAGCCCCTGTTGAGCACTTGAGTGCAGCGTTGTAGATGGCAGCTATGTACTGGGCTGAACGAGCAGAAGCTCCACTGCTAAAGAGATGTGTTTCATGATCAGGAAGGCTGCCATCTCCATATATGATGATGCAAATAGTTGCTGATTGCCAGACAGAAGCTGCTTATTAATTATTTTTCCTCTTGGTGAGAGAGGAAATACAGACAGACAGTGGAGTCTCTAAAGAGCCGTCTTTATTAGCTTGACCTGACAGCAGTACAGAAGTGTTTTGCTTGGGGACAAAATCCATGTTTTGTCTTGCAATTTAGTGAGCTTGTCTGCATCACCTCCCACGCTTCCTCCTACAACCTTTCCCTTCCCCTATGACACACCCAGGCTTCTTTCTTGCTAGTCCTTCAGCCTCTGCTACCTCCTCCCATGCCACCAAATGAGCTTAAAAATTATCTAAAATGAATATCTATTTTTTTAATGCTTTTCTCTCCTCTTCACCCCTTCAGAAAGACTACAGACGTATTTTTTTTTCTGCATAGGACACTGAAGGCACAAGAGCATGCCTCTTTCCACAAGTGATCTCCCTGATCCCAAATTCAGTGCTATTGCTGTCAGTAGGTTTCAGATTAGATAAGGACTTTGGTGGGGCTGGAACATTGCTGTGGATATGTACCATGGGTTCCCAGAAAGGTGTCGGGCACCTGCAAGCCCCATAGGAGTCAGGGGAAGTTGTAGATACTTGAACATATCTTGGACTGGGTGCTGTCAGCTTGGTGCCTGCTGATGCCTTCTCCATATGCTGTCAGCTCCAGCTGTTGCCTGTCCTTATGCTTATCCTCTTTGAGAGGTTTTCAGGTTCTTGCTTCACTTCAGTGTTTTCTGTTCAGTTGGGAGCAGCACATCCTTTTTGTGGCTTCACCTCTTCAGGACCGCCTGTGTGTGTATGAGTGCAGAAAGGGGAGGCAAGGTGGGTCTTTCTAAGTGATGGTCATCTGCTCTTGCAGGAGTTGTGTTCCCCAGAACTCCTTGGTTCCCATCTATTCCCAAAAGCTGCCCAACAGTGCGAAAGAGATGGCTCACAGCATCGTTTCTTCTTGGAGTGTGGGGTCTACTTGCTCCCTCATGCAGAGAGGTTCAAAGCTCATCAGGGCCATTGCAGGACAAGGGAGGGAGGGATGAGACATGGAAACAGCAGGTCATATGGTTTCTTTTCAGCCTTAGCTCAGGCAAGCTCCCGGTGCACGTAGGGAAGCACTGCCTGATTAAATGCTATAGCCCTTGGCTGTACGGGCTGTGTCACAGAGCCCAGAGGTGCACAGAAGTACACCTAACTGCATGCCACAAACTGAAGTGGTCACTCATGGCTTTGTCCTCAGACGTGACCCAAATTCAGCAGAGCCTTGTTTGTGCTTGGCTACAGAAAGCCAGCTAGGTGCCAGCCCAGCTCCTGGCATAATCTGGGGCAGTTGCAATGTGGTAATGAACTATATGCTGCTCTCACAACCTCCTTCTCCTACCAGTTTCTGAGAATAAAGAAGAATGGACTAAAACCAGGGGCTTTTACCCCAGCTACTCCTCTTGGCCACGTGGGCCAAGATGCTGTAGAGGAATCGTGCAGTGTGTAGGGAAACCGCAATCAGGCTCACCCCTTCTTGCCGTGGTGGAAGGTCAGAAGGTGTCCTTAATAGAAAGAAGAGCCCAAACCCCCGTCTGCCCTGGCCTTATTCAAGAAGAGCGCTCTCCTAAAGCCCCGAGTGTGAGCTGAGTAAAACAGAAGCACGGACTTGGGGATTTGATGCTTTTGGGGCTGCTTGTAAGTTGTTTGAGCTCAGTTCTCAGCTGTCTGCGTTTCCTCCTGTGTGCTACTTGTAGGATCAAGCCCTGGTGAGCTGCTGAGAGTCACTGCTGCTCCTCCTGGAGCCAGAGGCAGCTCGGGGTAATCAGCACGTATAGGAATATGCTCTGACAGTGGTAAGAGCATAGTTTAATTTCACTGTGGTATGCAGCACTCCAAGAAAACTCCCAGACTCGGTCCTTTTCCTTCAAGCACAACCCCTTATCAAGGTCCTTGGCAGCAATTCACTTACAGAAAGGAGCAGCTGTCATGGTATTCCCACATACAAACACGGAAAAACAACCCCTCCCTACTTTCAGTGCAGCAATGTTATGTAGTAAGAATAATTACAATATTTAACACTTGTATCTGCACTTTTAATCTTCAAAGCACTTAACAAGCACTGGCTACGGGTACTTGTAGCTGCAGAGAGATCTGTCCGTTTGCACTACGAGGAGAATCCAGTGCATGACTGCGCCAGTGGTCCTGCACTGGGTGGGCACAGTGCAAGTAGGACTGTTAAAGGCTCGATGACACGGACTCTCTTGGCTGCCAGGGTTGATTTTTTTTCCCCATCACCAGCCACTGCCCTCCTGCCGGAGGTTACTGACTTCTCGGGTCTGCTGGTGGAATTGCTCACCTTAGGGTTTCCCAACCCATCTCAGTCCCAGTGAAGCGGGTTAGGAAACACCTATATGGCAGGCTACTTTAGCTGACCTAGCTTGTTTTGACTGGAATGGATGAGGGAGTGCTCGGACGAGCAGCTCAGCCGGCAGACCTGGGAAAGTGGTAACTCCTGGCAGATGGGCAGAAAAGAAGGTGACTGTGGAGAGGCTCGTAGGAGGGCTGTAGGAGGCTGGCAACCGTGGCAGCTGGCACAGGAGATGCGCGTCTGACAAAGAGAGACGAGCCCATGCCGGTTCCTCCTCCTTTGGATTGTCTCCCACTCCTAAGCTACTTGGAATGGAAAGCCTCAGTGTAAAAGGCATTATTTGTTTCCTCTCCCTTCTTGCTGTATCCATGTAGCTCTTGGATCACGCTGGAAAACTAGAAGGGGTAACAGAGAAATTGATGCTGCTTTTAATTGTTTTGCTTTCAGATTTTTTTTTTCTTTTTTTTTGTGGGGAGGAAGGACAAGAGACAGCTCTTGTCTTTTTGTGAGGAGGAAGGATGTAAGACAGCTGTCAGTCCTACCATTTTTATGGCCATCCATTATTGCCTCAATCTGCAAAATAGGCCATTTGCTTTTGCAACATTGCTCTTTCTCTCTTATTTTGCTTTCTTACCAAGTTTGCTCATCTGAACGTACTCAGGTAAAGCCTCTGTTCTTGCTTAGAGTAGGCAAATGAGATTAGTGGATGTGAAATGCATCGTCAGAGCGTGCAGGTCAATGGGGTACCAGCTGCCTGCACCTGGGAAGCTAGAGCATAGCCCTACACAGGGCATCCTGACCATCCAGTTCAGCTCCTTGCCTTTACAGGCCAAAAGGCTTTATATTTATTAATGTAAAGCAATCACACAGGCAAACGAGGGCTGTGTTGGTCTGGTCCCTTCCAACCTCAACGGCTCTGTGAGTCTGGGTACTGGCTGTACTGTTTAGATAAGTTTGAGGCCCACATACCTTGCAATTTGCTTTTAAACAAAGCAAATCCAAACCTAACTGCTGGACCCTTTGTTTTCCCTGGAAATCACACTCTTATCTGTGCAGTATGAATATCTGTCCTTCCTGCTGCTTAAGAGGAAAATTAAGGTAATATATATTGTAAGGTGATAACAATACATTAACAGGAATTGGTTCATTCAAAGGGGTTAGCTCGGGTTTTGCTTTTATTTTAACTGTTCATGCACATTATCATTTTCCCCTTGAGGATTGTTTTGGGGAGAAAGATTGTGAAACTCTGAGCTAGTTCTCTCTTGTGCTGCAGCTTCATTATTATGTGCATAACTCCAGAAAATGAAGTCTCTGCTTCATGAAAATATGCCCCATAACAGTGTTGCCTCCGTCCCTTTTGTTAGTGGTGTTTAGTCATATAATTCTTCCAGGTTTCATTATTATTAATTGGATAACGTTTTTCTTTTAAGGACGCTATTCCTGAAATGAATTGGTGGGATGAGAGTCTTGCCATTCTCTTAAACAAATGTAAACAGTTTCTAGAACTTGTCATTACAGAGGAAAGCATCCCATGAATGTCAGCGTACCTCAGAAGCGAAGAAAAAAAGCTCTGGAAAGAAACACATGCAGAAACCAATCTCTGAAGTTTAACCTTGTGACTTTTAAGTTCCTTCTCCTTTCTGAGGCCTCAAATACTGCGATTGGCAGTGCTGTGGAAGGGGTCAGCTCTTCAAGCCAGCTGCTTCCAGGCAAGTAATGCCCTGGAAGAAGGAGCAAACCTAAGCTCTGAGCTTGGTAACTCGGTTGCCTGCCTGTATGGCTCTGTGGCTGGACTTTCTGTCAGACCAGGAAAAAAATAAAATGAAATCCTCTCTCTTGCTCGCACAGATCCAATTAAGTGCAATCAATTGCTCAATCAATCTTTTGCTCTTAATAAAGTCAGTTATCTTTTTCCTTCTAATTCCCCTCCAGGTTTTTTAACAATTGTTCAGACAGACACAACAAGCAGCTTTTGTAAAGGAAGAGTGTAGGCGTTTCCTTTGGCTGTTTTCACTTTCTGCCTATGATGATGTTATGCTCCGCACCCTCCCCAAATCCTAATCATATACAATGAGTGTGCTAGGAGCCCATTTATTTTTTTTTTCTAACTGGCATGGATTGAGTACCCTAATTTGATAGCAAAATCATGCCAAAATATTTGGGGGGGGGGGTGTGGAGGAGGAGGAGAATAGACATTTTGTCATCTTTGTGTTGCTGATGAGTCAGACCATTTAAACTAAGGAAAGGTTTAAAAATGGGAAGGGAAATGCTCTCCAGCCTTATCTACTCCAACGTTAATTTGGGTAGAAGGTAGGAGTGGAGGAAGTCTGAGTAAATCTGTTCCTCGTTCAAGTTGCCTTTAGACGGTTACCGTCGTCCGCAAGCCCAAAGAAGATGCATTAAATCGTTGCCCACCGTTGAGCGACTGTGACAGAGAGGGAGAGGCCCCATGTGCTCGCCTCGGTTTTGTGTGTGCGCGGAAGCCATGTGTGCTTGATGTGTGCGTGTAAAAAATGTCAGCGATGACTTCAGTTGTGTTGCTTTAACTCCCCTGCATTGCCATGTGGGAGGGAGACTATGTTGTACCCGTACAAGGTATATTTATACCTGAATAAACCTGCCTCTGGTAGGTTTAACTCTCCTGGCTTAAAAAACAAACAACCTGCCCTTAATTGACATGGTCATGCAACTGAAAAGATTATCCATGGGTCAGGCCACATCTGGAAGCAGAACTGGTTGGTCCCATTCAAAGTGGTTGAGAAGGTTAGATTAAGCAGACACCGAGTAACTTAAGAAAAAGGGGGGGGGGGGGGGAAAGAGGTGTAGTCAAGAGAGTTACAAGTGACCTGAATGGGAAGAAGAGGCACGAGGGTGTGGTACTGTGGAAAGTGCCAGCAGCACAGTCCTTACTTAAACTTTACTTAAACTTGCCCGCATGTTGATTTTAGCGTAAGGACAGTCAAGTCAGGCCTGTATGTTTAAAGGAAAAGAGAGGGGGAATGTCAAGAAAGTGGCGTTACCTCACTGTGAAATGAAAACAAACCAAGCTAGTGGGAAACCTGGTGGCCCAGGGGAGCTGGTGGAAATCACGTTACACAAGGGCACATTTGCACTGCAACAACTCCCACCCCTGTCAACAAACCCAAGCCAGCCTCACGCTTGCCCGTGGTCCTGTGGGCACCGACTGTTTGTGCCCAGGGACAGCTTCTCCAGCAGGCTGCGCAGCCCATAGGGAGCCCTGTGCTCCGGTGTTTACATTGCTGTCTGTCCCTAATTTAACCGATTTGAAGGTACCTCAGCTGGGCCTATCCTGCGTGCAATTGCTGTGGTACAGGCATGCCCTGGGAAGTTTAAAAAGCAGCTAAAACCCAGATGTATATGCTAAAGGTGGTAACAAGATAATGAGAGGGAAGTGCAACCCTACCTGATGGGCCATTTTCAACTCTATTTTTGAGGCTAACCCTGCCGGAAGGTGAAAAGGTGAGGAAAAAGTTTGTGCATTTTATTATCCAGCCACTTCTGTCCCTGGTCACAGTCCCCAGCCAGCTCAGTTGAAGGTAAATCCTCCAGCGTAGCTTGGAGGAGGGCTGCTCCAAATGATCCCAAGTGACAGTGGCTCCGAGGCGCTAATATGGCAGCAGAGACCAGTTGGATACTGAGATTTCTCATGAATGCCCCTTTGCTTGTCTTTAGGGATGGAGGAGCTGTGTAGGAGCTGCTGTACTGGTTGCAAGCCAGGAGGCTATCTCCTTGGACTGGGGTGATCCTCCCTTGGCTGGGTCTTCTGGCCTCAGGGCTGTTTGCACTTTGAGGATGGCACAAAGCAGCCTTACTTCAGGGAAGGATTGGGGCCCGGGCCTTATCTCACTTTGATTATATTAAATAATCTATCTGTCTGCCACGTTATTTACATAACTCTTATTTAAATAGTTTTACATCAGACACACTGAATCATGAGACTGAAAGTCTAGACGATGCTTGCTAGGCTCAGCCTGCCTTTAACCCTCCTGCATTGCCATTTTTCTTGTCTCTCCCTTCAGGATTATCCTGCTCCGCGCTCTGCGTTTGGTCCTGTCAGGACATAAGCTGTGCCTGGTGGTCCCAGGAATTGAGAGTGAGCAAATTTAAATTGCTGAGGGGAGAGAGTGAGAGCACAGGGGCAGAAATAGGGGAGGGGGAGAAGGCAGCAGGGAGGAGGGAAGCCTCTGTGAGTTGCTTGTCTGGTTTTACTGGGTCAGCTCTGAGTGAGGCTGCAGGGCAAATGGCTTTGGACAGAAAAACTTAGGAAAGGACTTTACCCCCTGAGGTTGCCTTCTGGCAGGCGCTGCCCGGGAAAGCTGCTATAGGAGATAATTCATTTCACAAGAGCAGAAGAAGGAGGGATAGAGTTACCTTGTGCTAAGTGGGCTTATAGGCAGAGGCTGGAAGCTGGGATTTGGGAGAGAGCAAATGGAATAAAAAAGACATTTGTCATTTTAGAGAAAAGCCAAGAAAGGCCATTCATTTCCCTAGGTTCTCCTCGCTCCTCTATAAGTGCATTATAAATTACTAATAATTCATAAATGGCTTGTGTTATGGCACGCTTGACAAATTCATCCGTCTCTCCTTCTGAAGGCACATTCCAGGTTTTATGCCTTGCTGTCACAAGCCTTGTTGTTATGATTTCATTATATATTGATTTTGATATATGTTTCCTGCGACACTGCGTGCCCTAGAACCGAATCTCTGCTTTGGGGAAAAAAAAAAAAAAAAAAAGAAAAAGGGGGGGACCGAGGCTTCTGGTTGTTCATCTTTAGCCTCTCCGTGAAAAAGTTCGTTAAGGATCGTCCAGCCCTGGCTCCTGCTTCCAGAGGGCTTCGGGATGGCAAGGCTGAGATGGAGCAGCACTTCCACCTAGTGGTCTGCAAAAAATAAGGCAAGTGCTTCGACCTGGGGACTTCCAAGTCATACGACAAAAGCGTGAAGCCAATTTCCCCAAACTGTGTATCTTGCCCTAATATGTAGCAATGGTTTATTCATATCATAGGATCATAGAATGTGTTGGGTTGGAAAAGACCTTTAAAGGTCATCTAGTCCAACCCCTCTGCAGTAAGCAGGGACATCTTCAACTAGATCGGGTTGCTCAGAGCCTCATCAAGCCTGGCTGTGAATGTCTCCAGGGTTGGAGCCTCCACCACCTCACTGGGCAACCTGTTCCAGTGTCTCACCACCCTCATTGTAAAGAACTTCTTCCTAATGTCTAATCTAAACCTACCCTGCTCTAGTTTCAAACCATTGCCCCTCGGCCTGTCGCTGCATGCCCTTGCAAACAGCCCCTCCCCAGCTTTCCTGTAGGCCCCCTTTAGGGGCTGGAAGGCCGCTGTAAGGTCTCCCCAGAGCCTTCTCTTGTCTGAACAACCCCAGAAATATATCCCAGAAATAATACCACAATAATTCTTTTTTTTTTCTTCCTATTTTCAAGTAAATTCTTGGACTTAGCTCAGTGGGCATCAATGGAATTTGCTAAAGCACAAGTTCAGGGATCCCACGACAGCAAGGTGAAACAGAGAAGATCGCGTGTTCCTAAATTGAAAAGCAATGCATTGCAGCACTGTGCTGTGCTTACAAAGTGCTCTGCACCTGTGTATGCATCCCAAAAGTATTTTACACAGATCTGTATTTTCACCCTTAGTTTACAGATGGAGAAAAAGTATGAGGGAGTATGGCAGATACTTTAACAAATAGCATCTGTTTTGAACCCTGATTTTTAGGTGCTGCGTGCAGATAACTGCTCTCCAGAGAAGCTGAGCAGTTAACTGAAGTTGGTAAGGATTCAGGGCACATATGGATCCAGCACAGCAGGATCCTGGTCTGTGGGTTACTGCTCCAGTGCAGATAAATAACCACCTCAGCAACAGCACCAGTACAGTGTAATGTAATACCAGAGGAACATTAGACCCTCTGAAAACCAGACCTAGTGCCTCAAGCCAAGCTCTCAGAGAGCTGACACCTTTGAGATGAGCGAATGC
Source organism: Chroicocephalus ridibundus (assembly GCF_963924245.1). Classification (NCBI taxonomy): domain Eukaryota; kingdom Metazoa; phylum Chordata; class Aves; order Charadriiformes; family Laridae; genus Chroicocephalus; species Chroicocephalus ridibundus. The sequence goes on along the minus strand of NC_086285.1, from coordinate 78,658,415 downwards.
TTCTGAACAAGTTAGAGGGGCCAAGCTGAGAATAACTCAGTGGGGTTAAATCACACCGGTGTGCCTGTCAGTAGCAAAAGCCCTGTAAACTTCTAGGGGGAAGGCCCAGGTTTGCTGTCTCCTACTGCCATTGCCAAGCTGCGCTGCCTCCTTTCAGCAACTAGCTGTTGTGAAAGAGGAACTTGCTGTTCTGCAAGGGCTGTTGCCCAACAAGGAGGCTCAAAGGGTGGAATTGTTATTGTGGAGACTGGGGAATTACACGCACACACAAACACACACACACACACACATACCCACACCCCGCTCTGATTCCTGTGAAGGGAAGTTGTAAGTTCAAAAGTGAGGATCAGAGCAACTGAGGTGATGCTGCCATGAACGGCAGTATGTGATTGACATCTCTGGGCTGATTCAACATCCAGGCACGATACGAGGTGTGTTTAAGTTATTTTAAGATGCTGTGGCCTGCCTTAGGGTATCCTGAAATTCTGACGCCCCGCCAAATAGATTTGACTCCCTGGGGGAGGGGGTGATCTTCTGATAGCCACACCCTCATCATTGGCTGCCCAAATGCAATTATATTTTAAAAAAAAAAAGTCTTTATTGACAGAGAAAAATGAATAATTTGTACTGGAGGAACACACAGGTCATTGTTCCTCTTCTGCCATGTGACTCATCCGGATCAAGCTGTCTGTTTCGTGTATCTACTAATGCAGCAACTTGGAAAAGCTAACCCATAAGTGCTTCTTTTGTTTCCTAAAAAACAATCGCTGGGTGCCTTTTGATACTTCTCAATTTTTTTTTTTAAGCCTGCCGTGTTTTGGAACGAGAAGAGCACAGGCACTTTCTTGGCAAATCTTCCATAACCTTTTCTGTTCCACCCTTAGACAGTACCTTCTTTTACTGGGCTTGCAACAGAAGTGCTTTACACCTCTGAAGAGAGGAAGCCTTAACGACATGCCTGTGAAGCGAGTGAGTCTGAAGGCGAGCGTAATGTCACGCCTTATCATTACATCAGGTCCCAAAGACATTCCTGAGGTCCGGACCTCGAGCGAGCGTGACCTCCCTCGACCCGATCCGTCAGCGCTCAGCAGCGATCTTCCTGGGACAGGAGCGAGAAGTGAGCCTTTTCTCCCCCGGGCACCCCCTTTTCCCCCCAAGAAATACGTAACGCTTGCGCTCGCAGCCCCTTGTGCCACTGGGGTGGCTGCGGTGTCAGGGTAGGAGCCGGCTGGATGCAGATCCACCCCTGCCGCGTTTTTTCCTGCCCATCCGCCCGTTGCACAAGCGAGCGGCACCGAGACCAGGGTGTTTGCCAAGAGCACGTTGCCTCCCCCCGCAACTCCAGCCTCCCGCCTTGTGCTGTCGCCTGCCTCCTGCCCCTCTGGCACCGCCGAATTGCCCCATGTGCAATGCAGCTGGAGAGCGGGCTGGAAGGAAGGAGGAAGCCCCACATTCATCCCTAAACGCAGGAACGCTTCTGAGAGCTTTTTCCCTTTCTTTTTTTTTTTTTTTTTTTTTTATTTTTCTTTTTTGGTTTGTTTTCATTTAAGGTGGCTGATTGTAAGCTCCCAAATTCTTTCAGATTGATCAGAAGTCGGCTAATACGCAACTAAATATATTACCCCTGATTAGGGGAAAAAAATAAAAAAGGACTTCGGAGAATGCACTTATCTCAATACTGCTTGGGTAGTTGAAGCAGCTGCAAGAAAGCTAATAGCAGGGTTGAAACCAGACTTGCCAGCAATTTCATTCTTGGCCAGACAGTCAATTTTTTCATGCTTTTGTCTGGCTGTCTCTCTGTAGGGCTGCACAAGGAGAGCAGTTTTACTTTCTTTCGTTATTATACGTATATTTTTCTGCTGAATTCATCTATGACTGCCATAATAACTCAGTGGCACTCTGTTTCCAAGGAAGCTTGAGTGACTGAATAATGAAGATGAATCGGGATTCCAGTAAAAAAAAAAGATAATTCTTCTTTTCCGTGCAGCCCAAACCCAATAATCTGCTTCTGCCAACCTGTCCCTATGAAATAAAAAAGAGGCATTCATTTGTACCGCCTCATTTTCCTCCGTGTACAGTGAAAGGATTTTTTGTTGCAATCTGTCACCCTCATGTGCACTCTCTAAACAGCCTGTGCCCCCTTCCACTCCAGGCAGTACGGAGAGCAGTTATTTTTAATAGCAACTCGTTTAACATACCTATGCGTTGGTTTGTAGCAGAGGTCACACTCTCTGGACTTCGTTTCAGCTGGGATCCTCCTCTGGACAAAGGTGATGTGTCTCAGAGCGTCTTTGGCTTGGCAGGAACGTTTATTAAAATACCACAAGTTCAGACAATGCTGGTTACGAGGAGTGCACAGTGCGTTATATGTGGGAGGACTGGCGCAGAGTTTCCAGTAAAAATGAAGTGACTTAGAAAACTCTTCTTCACCCTGGCACATCCCAGGGAGTGTATTCTGTGTCTGTGTGTCTGGTGGAGCCTGTGTCGGTGCACAATGTGTGCTTGTACATGTCTCACAGAAAATCTTGGGAATCGCTTAGCTCCTCGCTCGCACACAGCACAGGTTTCAAAGTGTCCCAAAGAGTATTCTTTTGTGTCCAATGAAAGCCTGTCTCAGACTTTAAGCATAGCAGGGGCCAGAGTTTCAGCTGCTGTAAATCAATGGGGTCCCAGGGAAGCTGGTGGGGCTCTGCCAGTTTACGCCGGCTGAAAGTTTGGCCCTCGACTGTCCCCGATGCTCTGCCCTGAAGATGTAGGCAGCACGGGCAGGAGGCAGCGCCCCGCGTAATGACAGCCTGTGGAGCTGGAGCACAATGCCCGCAGTGAGCCACGGAGCTAATGCAATGCGGTTTCATCATCCGTCCAGGTAATATGAGGACACCAATATTGCAAGACAATTTCAGGCTGTTGCCACAAGCTATTTTGCATCTCTTAGAAACTTCAGCTGTCACAGGAGCGGTGGTCTCTTCTCAGCCTTCCTTGGTGGCGGTGAAAAAAGAGGCTGTTTCTTATTCCTTCTTTCTCTGGCCTCTCTGCACTTCACAGGATGGGGAAGGTTTCCTCTAGCTTTTGTTTGTTGTTTTGTTTTGTTTTTTCTTTTTCCTTTTTTTTTTCTTAGTGTCACATTTGAGCTCCAGTTAAGCCCATGGACTTTTTGTGATCCTGGCAGTAGGTCCCAAACAGTTGAAGAGGGGCTCGAATGAGAACTGCCTCAGAAGGTGGAAGTCGATGTCTTCCAAGGATCAAAGGCCCTTTGCACCAGCCACCTCTCCAGTCCTGTCCTTTTCAGTAATCCCATGGGACTTAATTTCATGGCTGAACCTCTTTGGCTTCTGCTCTGTCTCTTGTCATCTTTGAATTCACTGTTTGCCTGATAGTTCAAGGTATACGTCAAATTTGAGGTTAAAAATAGCACAAGTTAAGGAAAAGTAGGAAAGTATTTTCAGCCTCATTCCTTAAAACCAATGGTATAAGATTTTTTTAAACTTTGTAGCCACTTGTAAGTCATTCTCTAGCTGCGCCAAGTCTACAGATAATGTACGTAGTGAAAAGTTAATGGACTTATGCCCACTCGTACCTGCTGACCCAGTGGCTTCCACTTTTTTTTTTTTTTCTCCTGTTTTTGACCTGTAAAGACCTAACTGGGTTGGGATCTGACATCCCAAGAGAGAACACTTGACTTGTTAAGGCAGTTTTGCTGCTGATAAAGCTCAATGTACAAAGTTACAGTACTCTGGTTTTCACCTGCACACCTGCCTTCCCCTGTGTCTAAGACTGAAAGTTCAGGGAGTCCAACGCCAAAGGTTTAAAAAGAGAGAGCTGTGCCTTAAGTTTAGAATAGGTGTTCGTCTGTGCTCCAGTGACCCACCTTTTGATAATACCTCCCTATCTCTCGAAACCAGTGTAAGAATATAGTCACATTTGTGAGCTGCTCAGAAGTAAAGGTGACTAGTCTGTGGTTATAAAGCATTGCCTGCTTTTGGCTGCGTCTGATGGCTCTGCGTGACTTTTTCCTTCAGTTGAGTGTCTACGGGATAGGACACAAACATGTGAGCCTGAGAACTCAGACCTTCTGTCCCTCTCTGCTACTGAAGCCAAAGAAAACTCTGGGTGAGGCTGTGGGTAGAAGTGCTATTTTCATCTGGGATGTGAGTTCCATAAGCACTTTGAAAATCCCATTCTCTGCCTGAGTCAGCAAGGCAGCGTTTGGCCTGTAGCGAGGTACGTACTCACCGATCCTTTTGCCAGCAGCAAGCAGACAAACCCAAACCTCTCAGTCTGGGCTGTGATTTCACTGATGTCATGTTAGTCTGAAATACAGATGAATATGACTCTGTTTCAGATACTGAGTTGTCTTCCAGCACCTGAAGATGTACATTCAGCAGCAGCAGAAGTGGAGGATTTCAGTGACGAGGAGTACTGTGGGATTTCCCTTTATCCATTTATGACAGTTATACTGGCAATAGTGGTGGAGAAAAGCAAGCAAATTGGGTCCAGGCACCACAGCAGTAACCAAAGTTACTGCTTTCCCGAGCTTATAAGCTAGGTAAGTGACGGAGGTATCCTGAACTATAAATGGTGTGATAGTGATAAATGGCAGATCAGTGAGTGGGTAGATGTATTGTAGGGGGAGAGAAGTGGCAGAGCCCCACCTGTAGCATGGGCAGTTTAGTTCACACTTGTATCAGCCACTTCCCTCTGTGAGGGGTGAGCTCAGGTCAAGAAGAATGTTTGGAAATAAATGTGGGAGGAGAGAAGACAGACTGTAAGGTGCTGCTTTGTAGTCTCAGGCTCGTTCATCTTCCCCTTTCCTCCTTTATTTGGTCTCTTAAAAGAGATACGTCCCTTACTCCCATTGCTATCGCCTCCAGGTACCTCGGGTACCTTGCTTTCCCTGCTGGGATGAGCCCCTGCCAGGGCTGCTGGGAGCAACCTGAGTTGGTAGGTAGAAACTGTCAGTCCCTGACTGCATTCTCCTTCTCCCTTACCTGCCTTAAAGCCTTTTCTTAAGCCATTGCCACCACCTGAGCCACTACTCTAACTCGGGGAATGAGCAGGTTGTGGCTGCGTCATTTGTGCTGCCAAGTGCTATCAGTCCCGGGGCAGGAGCGGGGAGGAAGGGGAAGGCTGAGCCCTGCTTATCTGGGGTCTGTTCTTGTGCTTCTCACATTCCCCACAGCCTCAGCTCCCCTTGGGGGCAGCTGCGGTGGCCTAAGGAGGCTCAGGTAGTGGGAGGGAAGGTAAGCATCATCTCTAAAGAGCCAGAGGAGGCTCTGAAGAGCGGCAAAGGGGATGTGGTTCCCCTTTGGGGGACATGCTTCAGGCATGCCCACCTGCCCCGCACCTCTGCTTCTCACATCTTCCACCTGCAGGTGGTGGCTGTAGGACATGCTGCCCCAAGCAAGCTGTCCTCTGGCTGGGGAGGGCAGATCCTCAAGGCTGGGCTGAGAAGGTCTTAGTGAGAGAAGAACATTTGACTGGAGATAGTCAGAACTGGACGACTGAGCACCTGCATCTGACTTTGAAGTCACCTCTGCCTTGGGTGAGGACTTGGAGGGGACCTCTGGAGATCTCTCGTCTAGCGGGAGCTGGTCTGTGGTGTGTCTTCTTTTCCACTTAATCTTTGACTGTGAAAATCAAATGCTGAGGTTAAATTAGAGTCTGTTTAGATCTGTCAAGTAACAGTATGCGCTTTTTTTTTTCTCCCTGAAGCTAGAGCTGGAGGGAATGCACCTAATTCAATCAGCTTTGTCTTTTAGCGTCTGCAGTCGACATGAGGCACGTGCATTTTATTCCTTGCTTAGCATCTGTTCCAAAGCTATTGCTCTGTGTTTATAACTAGGGTGCTCTGCAAAGAGGTGCATCTATGGGAGATGTTGCCCTTGTCAGCTGCAGATTGCTGTCTACCTTCTGAAAGTCACTCTCAATCTCCTGGAAGATTTGCTTAGGTAAAAGCTCCCTAAACCGTTTCAGTCAAAATAGATTGGTTTAGCCAAAGCCTGCAATTTAAGTCATTTAAGCCACTCACGTGCAATGTGCTAAGGATGGCTGAGGATGGCCTTGAGCTGACAGGACAGGAACTGCTGGCAGTGACACGTAGGTAAGGGGACTGGAGGTTGTACCTTTTGTGGATGGCACAGCTGGAGCTGGCTGAGGGTATGTGGCCAGAATGGCTTTAAAGTCAGGCACATTTGTGGACCTACTGCTCCTCTGAAATACTAGTTTTATGCTGGTAGACAACTCTGATGTTGAAAGAATCACTCCTGAATTACAATGAAGTGAGGAGGATGAGGGCAGTCATTCTTCTTTCCCATGTATTTTGTTCGAAGGCCTCAGAAGAAAGCTTTTTGTCCTAAAAATATATCTCTAAAGGTACATTCAGCTGCTTTTAAACTTTGATGTGGATTGGGAAGCAAATTCTGAATGTCATTTTCCAAAGTGTGTTATTAAAAACAATATGTCTACGCTGAGAACAATCCGTCGGCGAAGGAGTCTTGAAGAATCTGAGAAAACTTCAGAAGTAACCTTAAGGACAAAGAAATTGCACTGAAGAAAGTAATCAAGTATATTTTCCTACCTATCCCAAGCAGACTGGATAAAGCCAAATATACTGATGGGTCTCAGCTCACCTTGGGAAGATCAAGTGGGAAGGAAATATTCGGTATGTACCTTTCCACCTTTCCACCTTCCCACCTTCCCACACAGAGAGTGCAATCCGGATCTTTTTTAGCTGTGTGGTTGCCACATTCTGGGACGCTGTTTTATCATTAGTCACATGGGGAAAAGACAAATACCGAGACCCAGCATGCTAGTTAATCCAAACATGTCTGGCAGCCTTCCTTGGCCCTGGAAGGCGATTGTCTATGCTAGTAAGCTGCTAGCACATTCTCTGGCATGAATGTGGCCCATTGCAATTGATACTCTCTCTGGACAAGTTTTGGGCCTGGTCTGGCAACTGGAGTGCGCTAGGGATGATATCCAGTAGGCAGTTTACTTGCTGCCACCTCATTTAGGAGACTGGTTCACTAGCACACGGTTCTCCGCCAGCTGGCCTGAATGTTTGGTCCTAATGCTATAATGGTCTAGTTTACTGGTATGGATATAGCCTGACTATAACCCAGCATGTGGCGTGCATGTGCCATACTGGAATTCAGCCTGGAGCATGTCAGCTATTCAATGGCCCATGTAGATATGTCAGTAAAACTCCTGGGCTTTCATGCTATGTTACCTTGTAGGAGAGAGAGGCGGGACAACGGGGGAAAATCCTGCCATGATGAGTCTTGGGAACATACTAACAGAGGGAGGGTAGAGGTGCCCAAAGCCTCAGTGTGTTCAGTTGGTGCTTCCCAACCTAGGGTCCTTACAAACAAGCACAAACCCTGGCTGACTCACAGAACGATGAGAAGGAAAAATCACAAAGGGAGGGAGTTTTCCATAGTGCTATCTCATTCCCAGAGGTTTTCCTATAGGGAAGAGCAGAGCTGGGATACTTTGCCCATGACACCAAGTTGGAGGCTTGACTGTGCCATCCCTGCTTAAGCACCTCGGGACAGGTTGTTGAGAATATCCACCTAATGAGGCCAAGCTCAAGACTTCTGTCCAAAATGTGCTGAGGCATTTGCATCATGCCTTGACCCTCAAGGCTGCATTCCTAAGTTTTGGTGTGGTTTTTGTACTTTTGATATCATAACGTCTCCAGAGTTGTATTGCTATATTTACTGTACAGAGTATCTTTGGGGCTGGAAGGTAAAAAAACCCTGTAGTATTCAGAGGTGTGTTGGTTTCCAGGTTGAGGGTGAAGTGAATGTCTGGGAAAAGGTCTGACCGTGTTTCGGAGGAAAGGAGGCATCATCATTATTTTTGTCCTGCAGACACAGAGAGCAGAAGGGGAAAGACCAGGATGTGTTCATGGGTTGTGCGAGAGACAGGGAGCATGTGTGAGGCTGGAAGAAGAGGCAAAGAGCGTCACCGTGAGACAGGAGCCACTGCAATATTGACACTGGGAATGGAGGACTGAGAAGCCAGGCTGAATAGGAGAAAGGGGCTATAAACTGGTGGTGAGGATCATGAGAAATTGTAGACTGCAGCCAGAGTAAGGAAGTTTCATAGGCAATTTATGGCTCAGACATTTGTTTGATGTCTGTCTGGTGGCCTTCAAGCTGGGTATGGGATAGGGTCCATTTCCTGTGCACACCAGCCATGATGTGCTGGGCTATCCCCAGCTAGCCAGTGGCTCACAATGCTTGCTGCCTCTCATCCGACATCTGCAGATCTCTGGGACCTTGCAATGGCTCATAGTGCAAGAGCTCACAGTGCTGAGGAAAGCCTTTCTAGCAGGCAGGCTTTATTCTGCATCCGGCACCTGCACAGCCCAGTCTGTAATGCATATGGACTCTACCATGAATTGGTGCTCCTGAGCTATCTTGTCATGTGTGACAGCTACCTTGCTACCTTTGTCTAGGTATCTCTTCTTCTTTTGCACATGTAAGTAAATCTGGGTTGCAGTAAGCCGTAATTTACATACAGTGCAGTAAACCATAATTTACATATGCCATAAAGCAGCACAGAGCATTGCAGATGATTTGTGGTCATTAAGTAGTGGAACTTAATTCTTCTCATTAGGCTGAAGGGGCAAACTGCACACGCAATAGTGGTTTCAGTCTTTCCATCGTCTGTGTTGCTTTCCTGTTCAGTTGTAGGTACTGAACAGTACCTATTCTGTTGCAACGTCCACGCCTATGAATTTCTACAGCATTAAAAATAGTGTATAAAGAATGGACAATCCATTTTCTGGGTGCAAGATATTACCATTGTCCTTCTGTGCAAAGTATCTTCCAAGGTAGCATTAGGTTATCCAGACATCATAAGAAACCAGCCTACTTGTTGACATATTGTAATTATAAATTTGCATCATTTGGATAATGCTTGTCTAATTCTCAAATCCTTGTAAATTGATTTCCATTTTTCCTATAAACTTCTTGTTTTCCCTCTTCTTCCCCGGTCTTGGTGTCAACTGTTAATATCATTAATGTTTTTTTCTACTTCTGCTTCCAGATAACCACTGAAAATGTTAAACAAACCAGAGCTCTGGCAGGACCCCGCTAGACGCTTCATCCAAACATATCATCTTACAACTCTGATAAAAGGACCATTGGATTTTCTTTCGGATGAGATAGTATTGGTTGCAACCAATGTTAATGCCAGTAGAAAGCACCGAGATCTAAATTAGGTAGATAGGTCGTTACAACGAGGCTATTTTCAAGAAAGAGCAGCATGAAAAATGGAGAGCTGTAGACAATTTGCATTGAGTGCGGACTTTATTTCGTGCTGGGTGGTGCTAACACAGTGTGTGTTTGCAAGTTGTTGAGTAACAGGCGGTAGGAACTGTTGGACTGTGGAGACTTGTATCGCCCTGTTTAATAGTAGAGGGCTGGAGAGAATCGCTCCAACACATCTCTTCCTGGGCTGACTGATTCACACAGAAGAAAAAGGGGAATGGGAAGAACAATACCCGTTTGCCCCCTCATGAAATTTGGATACAGGCTTTTATTTGGGTTTCTCGTTGACTCTCCCAAACATCTTCAATTGGCCTGTTTTCCACTGCCATTTAAAAATACCGCTTTGTAATAATGAGATTCGTAAAAAGAATAAACAAGACAATACAAATATATTAAACAAATAAATCTGATGGCTTAAAAAAAGTGAGGCAGTGCCCACACGCTGTCTTCACCTCGCAGCTCAAAGCCAGGGCTGAGTGCCTCAGCACGCTGCCCGGGTGGAAGTCACGAAGAGCACAGATTGCTTGGCAGGGCATCCGCCGCACAGAGGCTTGTCTCTCAAAAGATTGCAAGTTTGGCCCTCAAATACTGCTTTCTCCTTGTAGGTCTCCCTGCGTTTTGCCTGCTGGCAGGCAAGCTGCCTTTCGTTAGTGCCTCCGTTCCCGTCTAATTGTGTCCCTTGCCTTGGGACTGATCCAAGGCCAACGGGGAGACTTTTGCTGGCTCCAGTCAGCTTTTGGAGCTGCTTCTTTGAAGGAAAAGGCTGGCAAAAGGGCCATCAGGAGAGCTATGAAGTGCTCATGCATGTTCTCTTTGAGCTTAATGGCGCTCTGAAGTGTTCATGCATGAGTATAGGGTAAAAAAGAAAAAAAAAAAAGGAAAAAAAGAAAAAAGTGCTAAGCCAGGAGAAAGAGGGCAGGGGAACCTGATCCTGCATGAACTGGAGTGCAGCTGCATAGCCTTGAGCGTTATTGTGAATAGTAGCAAAAGTGAGGCCCAAAAGGGGAACGCTTAACTAAGTGCCTCACCAGCACTACGAGATGCTTACGCTCATGTCTCTTCAGACGTGCCTGCTGTGAGGCTGGGTGGGAGTATTAAGGGATCCTGAGATTTAATGCTTCACGGTGAAAAGGACCAAAACAAGCGTTTGACTTGCACCTGCACGTGAGTCCCTGCTGGGACTGGCATGAATACATGCTTAGCATGTGCGATGCTGCGTGGCCACGGCTTTTCACGGGCCAGTGGATATTTTCTAGGCTAGCACCCTCAGTGTTTCTTGAGTTGTGGGGTGATAAACAACCTGAATTTCATTAAATCAAAAAGGCATTGCAAAAGCAGGTAAAGAGAGAACTGGGCACGCTCAAGTCAAGCAACATGCTAGAAAAATACCTCCGCTATACCATCAGCAGTGAAGGGAAGAAGCAAGAGCTGAATGTTGACTGGACAGTAAATATTACGGAATCAGTATTAGTGAACTGAGAATTTATAAGTAACCAAAAAATTTCAGTAACGTGACAAGCAGGAACATTTTTCCTCGAGCGCAGTTCAGGGCTTTGAATTGCTGTTCGGGGATGTTATCTAACATTTTGCACCTTTTCAAAGTAGGAGGGACACCTACGTACAGATGCAGAAAAAGAAGTGTGAAACACATCAGCCTACTCAAGGACGCCTACTTCAGATTCATGCTGTACCTGCGTGTGCCAGGGCTGAGCACAGGGTACATCTCTACTTCTTGCTGCCTCCCAGAAAAGAGCACCTCTCTGCAAATATTAACCAGGTCCTCAGTAGTGGACCTAGGACCGAAATTTTGACGAGCTTGGCATATCCGAGAGGTGAAAGAAATTTGCTCATGGACTGAACCGAAGTTGGAATTTTCCCATCCTGGATTCAAGAAACCCAGCTGGGATGCTTGAAGGCAGCTGTCATGGACGGCAGGAAGAGTGAACTTCCTTTCCCCAGACCCAGGGCTCACATGGTCCTTAGCCCAAGGGTATAATGAAGGCTAGAGGAACCGCACTGACAAACGTGGTGATGTGGAAGGTTTCCCTGACTAAGAAACATTTGACTGTGAATGAGCTCCATGGGGAACTCAGAGCCAGGCTCCACAGAAAATGAGAGGAAAGTCAAGCAAATATGGAAAGGAGAGGTAAAGAAATAGCCAGAGATAGTATCTAAAAGAGGGAGGAAAAAATACAAGTACTATGTCAAGGGGAAGAAAAATGAATGAAGATCTGGAAAGGAAAGAACTCAGAATTAACGGTTAACAGGAATAACACCCAGAATTACTCTCTGGTGCTGTCATTTTATTTCATTTTCAGTCCTTTTCAGTCAATTTACTTAATGCTGAACTGTCTGTCTAGTGAAAATGTATAGCTTTTGGGGACTTTTTTTTTTAATATTAACCTATGTTTGATAGTGAAATGAAGAGACTGACATGTTTTGTTGGCTCTGTTATTTGGATGCTTATATTTGACACATTCCTTCACGCATTGTTTTGTCAGTGATCATTAGGGTAATGTTTTCATGGTGTGTGTGCATATGTGTGTGAGCCAGGGAGGAAGAAGAGGAGAAAGTGCAACTTTTCCCAAGTGGGGGTCATGACCCACAAGCTTAGTAGGTCAGAGTTGAGGATTAAAAAAAAAAATAAAAAAAAATTTAATTTCCTTTCTTCCATGGGATGGGGACTGAATGAAAGTGTGACAGGCCCACAATCTGCTGGCTGCCCTCGATTTTCCTATCTTCACGAGTGGTTTTTTTATTACCATCTAGGCTGAAATGAAAAATGCAAATGCTGGTAACCCATTACAGTTTAGGTAATGAGATGAGGACATTTTTTCCTGATGCCGAGAGTCTTTATGGGGCGAACAGGTTGCTCCTTGACACATGCTTCTAGGCCGCATGGTAGTTCAGTGCTGGCAACTTTATTGTGTCTTTGCTATGCAGCACAGATGCCTTGGTTATTAACTGTGCTGTGCTGGCACAGGAAGGGCAACCGCATGAGAACTTCTGCTTTAAAACCAGATTAAGTCCCCAAAGCTTAAGCAGAAGAAGAACCTCTTAGAGCACTGGTGGTAACAAGGGCAGTAGGGGCTTCCCAAAGCCGGGGAGAGACACACACACAGGTGCAAGCCCGCCTGGCAGCCAGAGGGCGATTGCCATATATTCCCCAGCCATTGCCTTCCCCGTGCTACTTGCTCCAGAAAATTCTGATGGTTTTAACAAACGCAGATTTCATAGAATGAAGATCGAATCAAAGATCTAGGGGCTGGACGTTAAAAATATTGTTGTTTGGATTGCCTATATAAGGGCTCACTTACTTATTTCTGGCACACTACTAAGCTGGCCAGAAAAAACTAGCACAATCTCTGAGCCTGAGAGAAGTGATGTGGTGGTTGTTTGTTTGTTCAGAAGTATGTATACAGCTTCCAAGAAAGCCAGCAGGGTTGCACATGTGTATCTGCGGGGAAGAATTCCCATCTCCCGTGTAAAACACATCGTTCCAATTATACATTCGCTGGAGAGACAATCCACCGTTCCCTGTCCATGAAAATGTTTGGTGCTAAGCTGCTGTGAAACTGTCTGTTGAATGGTAGGTGATTTTAAACTTCTTTGGTATCAGTTGAAAACCGATGGCTATTCCACCCAGGCAGCAGTCCACCTCAGGTGCTGATGCAGGACATAAGCATCTCACCCCTCTAATAAACAAGGAAGGGCCGGGCAGTACGACGGCCGTGATGTGCCAGCCAGCAGAGCGACTGCAGCTTGTGGGTCACACCTCAGGCCAGCCTTGGTAGCCGGGCGTTGGATCCCACGATGAAGCCAAATCTCCAGACCTGAAGAGCCCTTTGCTGGGCTGACCAGTGGATAGGGTGGAAAGGGGGTGCAGTGAGACCAGTTTAGTTCTTCACATACGTATTGAGGGAATTCAGATCTCCTTGTGCAGATAGATACCTGCTTTAGATAAACAGACTTGATGGTGGCTGGGTCCTTCACTGTAGGAGGGAGCTGCAAAAGTTTTGCCTAACCTTTTTTTTTTTTCCCGCCCCAGTTTGGATTTATTTAAATGATGCAAACCTCAATGGCACCTTGAGTGAGCTTTAAGGGATTGCACCCCACTTTGCGTTGCAATGGCCTGGAAGCACCACCTTGTTGTGACTCAGCAGAAGGGAGCGGACCTTTTCCCTGGAGAGGCAGGAGCCTCCACCTGAGGTGTGGTACCTCTTTCATCTGCTCTTGACAGTTCTTTTACAATCGGTGACATATTTTTTTCTTCCAGTTTGAGCAGATGGTTTAAACTGATTTGCTTGTTTAAGCTAATTTATGCTAATCTGAATTAGCCCCATTTCTACCCGAAATAGCACCTAACAACTTTTCCATAGATTTAATGAAACCTCCTTACAAAGTCTGGCTGTAAGTTAAATTAAAAAGCCCTGGCAGCAAATATGCACAAACCTGTCAATAATGCTGTGCAAACAGTACTTTGTTGCTTTTCGTAATGTAATAAAAACATACTCATGTTTAAAGAACTACAACAAAATTGAAGGCTTCAGGATATAGTGGGTTGAAAAACAACCCATGATGCCTCTGAGAGGAAATACTTTTATTTCTTTAAATAAAAAGGAGAATGAAAAATGCCGTACAGCCTTGAAAATATGAATAGAAATTGCAGAAAATTACGATGTGAGTATATGCATTTGTTGGTGTTGACTCAGAGAGGTCTTTTGGCTCTTCAGTGTCTCACAGCTGGAAAACGTTTAGAGATAGGCAGCCTTGTTAGCCCGTTATTAGTTTCTCCTATCATGTCTCATGGGTAACATCAAAAATACAATATGGCTTTATTCCCCTTTGTCACTCCATTAGATTTCCATTTAAACTTCCATCCCACCATGAGCTTTTAAACAGAGCCCTGATTTGCATATTCTCCTGTACTACAGCAAAAGCCGTACGAAACATCACAAAAATACAGACACAGGGTTGAATTATGACCATTTTTAGATGATTCAATTAGCTGCTAATAGGTGTTCACAGTGGTATGCTGTAATGGGAAGTCAGGTTGTAGTTAATGGTTACCATAAGTTAGAACGGTGTTAAAAACAGCCGTCCTGTTTGGCTCAGCCATACAATCAGAGCTCTGTCTTTAGAAGTTAGCAGGGTATACTGAATAGGCAGGAACCTGGGCTTTTGCTGGTAATTTTATTGCTTTCCCTCTCCTGCTCAGCCGATATGAATAGGAATGGCTCTGCGGAACTGTGCAAAGAAGAGCCCTATTAACCCCCGACGATCCTCTGGAGGAATTTTGCATCCCTGTAGGGTGCTTGTTACTGCAATTATGTTTTCCATTATGGCTTTTCTTTGGAACGTGCAACCTGCATGCAAAAATCAGATAGCTGTGAGTATGACTTAGTTCATCACAAGCATGAAGAATGAACCCGTTGATGGTTTAGAATTTTAAAACACAGGTAGCCACAGTAGAAAGTTAAGAGAAATGGAAAAGAGACTTGTCATCTGATCTTTCCATCTGTGCTACATTTCAGAGATAATTTCACTCTTCTGTCCAAACACGTGCTACCGTGTTACAGAATGTTCTCAGTCAGGATATTAAGTGACATATGATTATGAAAGGAAAGGATATTACATGAAAAACATACAGTGCGCAGACAAGCCAAATATACGGTGGTATTAAACATTGCAGGCACATTCACATATCAGCATGTATAAATGTAGCGGGGGTGTGTCTTGCAATATGTCTGGTATGTGAATCTGCTGATCCTACTAATTAATATTTATTTTTTATATTACAACAGCATCTAGATATCTTAATTAAGGCTCTGCTAAGCTTATTGCTGTACACCTATAGCCAAAAGCAGGCATTGCCCCAAAGAGCTTCGAGCCTATACAGATAAAAGAACAGGGATGGAGACAGGAGCAGAAGTTAAAACTTAGCCAAGGATTTGCTGAGCTGGAAGCGGGATCCTCAGTTCTGAGTGACGTACCTGAGCTCCAGCGATGATGCACAGAAAGAAGAAGGTGTTTAAGACAAGGAATGGCAGCAACTAGCATACAAAAGCACCGTGCCAGCTGCCTGGTAAAACGTGGGGAAGGTTTACTCCTCAGACTTTCCCCCTTCCCCATGCAGGATTCAGAGCCCAGAGGCATTTTCTGGAGCCGGATACCACAGCTGTGTCCCTAGATGTCAGCCCCAGCTGAAGCTAGGGGATGGCTGGGTGCACGCCCTGCCACTGCTGGGGGACCTCTGATCAAACAAGCATCCAACGGTGAGGGGGCTTCTTCAGGAGATGAGAAAGGATGATGTTGTCCCTCAGCCCAGCTAGTGTGTTTCACCCAGGGACTGCATCAGGGGGAAGACTTGGGGAGTGAATAGAGAGGAGAGGAGACTGGAAGCTCCATCTCACCATCTCAAGCCATCTGCACTCATCCTCCCTCACTCCAGACATCCGTCCTCCCCCACATCCCATTACTGGAACAGAGTCCTTAGGGCAGCCTAGTGAAAACCAGTGGAGGGCCTTACAAACTGGAAAACACGAATATTGAAATAAAGAGTTAGTGAGTGAATCTGCCAGAGGCAGGAGGAGAAAGGCTGAGCAATGTGCCTGAGAGGCAATTTAACAGGGAGGGGCTAGGCCTAATTAATCTCTGGGATGAGGAGGTGGGTCAAGCGACAAGTGTGCTACTGAGCATGCCTCAGGCTGAGATTCTCTTTCAACACCTGCTTTATTAATACTCTGAGAGCAGTGTCACTGTGTATGGGGAAAGGCTGGGTTTGGGGTGTGGTGGTGTTCTTCTCCTTCCCCTCTTCCTTCCTTAAGCAAAGACATCCCATGCAGGCAGGCTAAGGTAGCTCCTCTGCTTAAAAGGCAACCACAGGCAGGGGTTTTAGTTGCACCATTGTATGCTACGAAGTTGCCTGTAGAGATTGACTGAGTTAGGTGGGAGTGCTGCTGTAACACAGG